>NC_079409.1:13029736-13655986 GCF_029220125.1 Pseudoliparis swirei
AGATGGAAATCTATAACTTGTGTGGCTATTCAAGCATGAATGTTACACTTCTATTTTCAGTGTCTTAAACTAATGTTATTGTTTAACATAGAGTATATGGTACTTTATATTTCAAATTGAACTGAAAATGGTTTAATATGCATTAGATTATGTGGGAAAATACATTGAACATTTTGGAGATATGTTGGACATTGATGATGTTGCACCTGCTGCAGCCCGGTGAACATCGTTGTGCAAGCAGTGCAAAGATACGTTATTTTGACTTCATATACAGAGGTGGTTTATCGATTTCTACTGATGGACAGAGAGTCACGTAGTAGAAGAAGAAGAACAGGTGTTCCCAATAACATTAACGAGGGCTCATTGCTGCTTCCGTGTCGAATGCAGTTCAGCCGTCATTAATGTGATTATTTACACCTGTGCTGCTCCTCCTGCACACCTCAAAGTGTTGAGCGAAAGTCAAATGACATTAAACACATGTTAAGCACATTGAGTCTTTTGTGATTTTATCATTTATATGATAATTATACAGTGCGTTGGCTTCTGATGAATGGAAAAGGGAACTTTGTAGGAGAACATCTGTATAATTCTCAATATGAGGTCAAAAAGAAAAGTATCGTCTCAGCGCTCGTATTAAAGGGGTCTCCGGTCTCTCCTCCGCTCTCACAGAATGTGATAAGCAGAGTCAGATGGAAGCAAGAGGAGGACACGCTCTCCATATTCATCTGTCCTTCTGTTCCTGTTATTCACTCGTCTCTCTCTGCTCTCCGTGAGCTTTCTCTCTGTCCTCTCTGCTGCCAGCAGTCGTTCTCTCCCCCCGAACACCTTCATGATGTATCCTCTCCCCTCCCTTTCTGTCCCCTACTGCACTGCCCTCCTCCTCTCCATCCCACTTGCACACGAGTGAACCCTCTGTAGTCAAATTAACTTTGAGATGAACGAGGCTGTGGCTGTTTACAAATGCAGTTTGATATTCTGCCAAAAAATCTGTGAAGGTTATGTCTTGATCTATTTACTACCAAGACACTCCACTTATCTGACTTGCGACTTTTCTAAGTGCTCCGGTGTCTAAAAATGAACAATGACCTTCGGTGCCAAAAGAGATATTTACATTTAAGTCCAGCCAAAGAGTAGGCGTAGGGCAGTGTAGTGGTTAAAGGGACACATCGAGGAATCCCTCACACACTCAGTCATGTTGCTCTGAATGAGATAAGAGAACAAATTAATACCCATCTTTTTTTAAGCAGCTGTGGGCTTAAAAAAGAGAGGCCAACATCTACACACACTCAGTTGTCACTCTTTGTTTTTATAAGTGCCTTCTTTAGATACCAATATAGAAAAGCCACAATGGTAATATAAAGTCACAATAGTACAGATCTAGATTTAAGTGGATCCACTCTTGTGGGAGTAAGGCAGATATAAGTGTCGTACAAACAAAACTACATTTACTTTTTTAAACTTCTGTGCAGTACATTCATTAATTTCTTGCTGTCGCAGTGCTCGCTGCTTTCTTCATTAAGTGTGCACATGCGAGTGCTTTCCAGTTTGTGTCTTTGTGTCTGTAATCTCGAGACTGTCGGTGTGTGTTTTTGTGGGAAGCGATCTGATGGGGTTTTGGCAGACATGCTTATGTGGTAGGAACTAAAAGCAAGTTAATTGTTCCCAGAGGAAACATTCAAACAGGCCGGACCACTTAGAATTATGGGCTGGAGATAAAAATGCAGATTTTTCTTCTTTTTTTTCTTCTCCCTATCAATGACTTTTTTTTCCCATCAACGATTTTTTTGCAGTGAGTTATTACTGCGTAATCAGACACTAGCTGTGTGTGTGACTGTGTGTGTGTGTGTGTGTGCGCGTGTGTGTGAGAGAGAGGAAGACTTCTCTGTGTGTCATAAAACACCTCTTCTCTGCTTTTCTTACATTAAAAAGTGTGACAGTTTTACACGGAATACCTGTAAACATTTAATTAAATGGGAACACGTTTTACAATAATCCCACTTCATGCTCTGTAATTAACTTTGCATTCACTTTACCTTAATTGCTCACCGAGCACACACGTGATACAAGTACAAACAATATGCTCAGACTACTTAATTACCTTCATATTTAGCTCCAGTGCAGAAACAAAAAACAAAATGAACAAGAGTGTTACGTTTCTGTAAACGGGTTTTGTAACTCCCATGTGTCTATTCGGTGGCAGCCGGTTGTGATTATTCATTATGAATTGCTAGTTATTGTCTTATTGCTCGAGGATGTGGACTCTCAGGCTGTATCTGTCTGCTGTGTCCTTCATCCCCTCCTCCTCCTCAGAAGAAGATGAGTGTAAGTGATATCATCTAATGATCGCCCTCTCATTCTCCCCTCGCCTCCTCTTCCTCGCTGTCTTTCAGTAAATGAGGGAAAGTGATATGGTTGTCTAATAACCAGTGTGAATAATTGCCATCCAAATAAAGGCTCTGTTTGGTGCTTGAAATATCCCAGTTTGATTCTCACTATCCTATTCCCCATCCTCTCTGGCACATTATGAATTCTGCTGTTTTCTTCTTATTGCTGTGTATCTTATGGCCAGAGCGACGTCCCTCTTTCATCAATGATCTTCTGGTTTACGTTTGTCTTTTTTACATATTTTTTGGGTCCATGCTTTCCTCTAACCAGATCGTCTTTCATGTGCTTGTCAGTTTCCACATCCCCAGTCCATTACAGCTGTTTGGTGTGTACGTGCATGTGTATTTTCTTCTCCACAGATCAGAGAGGAGCTCAAATTGACATCCATTTCGCCAGCACGTTTAGCTTTTATATCCTCAGCCGGAGTGAACGGTGAGAGGAACCGGAAGACATGAAAGAGGAGGAGAGTGCTGGGGAGATAAAAGAAAAGCACTAGAAAAACCTCGCTGTCGGTCCGCACGTTTATTTTGTGCTTACTAAAGTTCTTCTTCTCGCACATTCTCTCTCCCTTCGTTCGGGTGAGGAGGAGCTGAGTTATTAAAACGCCAACCTTTCCAACAAGAGGCAATAAATCAAACTAAATATCCAGGGGCGAGAGAGTGAGAGAGATGGGGGAGAGGAGAGAGAGACAGAGAAGGAAAGAGAGAAAACATGGAAATGAAAAATAGGGAAAGGAAAAGTTTTGATGGGGGATTTGATGAGCAGAAGGCTTGGGAAAGAGGAAGAGGAGACACAACGAGAGAGCGGAATAATACATTTATGTAGGGGATGAGAGGGGAAGAAAGTATTGAGGAAAGTAAGGAGAGTCTCACCCGGCCAGTCAGGGTTAATTCACCATCACTGAAAATCATCAGTTAGTCAGCAACTGACTTTAAAGGTAACTATACATGCTTTCCATTCTTAAATATGACTTCAACTACAGAAAAAAGGAGAATAATAATAAAGACAAAAGAGTTGGTGAATGGTTGGCTGGATGTCAGAGTGATGGTGAGGAACAGATGATCAGTGCTGGATATGAAGGCCGAGCGGGAAAACCATCGCCAAAGAAAAATAAAAGCAGCTACATCAACTCCTGGAAAAGAATCCACAGACAGACCTGGCAACCCGGAGAAAACAGACGCTATCTCACAAATCACCACACTAATATAGCACGGATTATATATCAATATTTATTCTGTTTTATCAGAAATCAACTTGCTATTTCATACCAACTTTGGAATCACAGAAGTGTGTTTATAACATGTTTTACTGTTTGTTTGCTGCTGTCTCATCCACTACCTGTACTGAGTTGTAAAGTGGTGCAGCTCTGACCGGCTCCTCTTCCTTTGTGCATCAAGAGAACATCAAAAAATCAGACATCTGTCAGCGTGATTACCTTTTTTTAATGTTTGTAATTTACTTACTTGTCACGTGTGAACATACTCAATACCTGCTCAGAATATGATATTATGGACTTGGAATTTGGCTTTATTGTTTAACTATTGAGCTGCTCTGAGCTTTGGATCCAAACACATGAATTCTACTGGCAGATGCACTTGAAAAGAAATTGTAGATGTTCTCCATTTTAAACTTCACATTTTTGTAATTCTTATTGAAAGATGGTTTTATGGGACAGAAAGATGCATCATGAATCACTCCTGTGTTTCATTTCCATGTGCATTGAATATAAAAATGTAAAGTTTTGATCGGCGTTGTTCACAAATGTCAGACATATATAAAAAGCACTAAAACAATTATACTAACTGGATATTGTAAAGCTTGTGCAACATTATCATGGCAAGAGAGCCGCTTAGAATTAGAAATGTTACAGAGGAGACCGAGTGTGAGCGTGACCTTGAGAGGAGAACAGGGTGAAAGGGTTAGAGGGTTAAATGGTTTAGGCTCTCTTAAGTGGCCGCGTTAGTTTTCTTGCTTCATCCCGTGCTCCCTCTCTTTATCCCATTCGTCTTTAAATGTCTAATTTGAGAAGAGAGACATTAATCATAACTTAGACACACACACACACACACACACTATTACTACCCACATGCTGTATATTTGATCGTTTTCATGGATGTGCCTGTGTGTTCTTTTTTAGATTCAGGAGACTTTCAGGATAATAGAGAGACTCGGGGAGCGTGAAAGAGAGATGGAGCAATAAAGAGTAAGACTCTTGTTCTCTCTCCTTCATCTCTTCCCCCACTGGACCATGAGATGGGCTGTACTCCACTACATGCATTTTAAAAATAAAGCACTTTTTATTTGCCAAGTCTGAGAGTGATTATGTAATTTGTAACCAGCTTACTCTGAGGACATTGTATTGTGTTTTAAAAGTGTTTGACTTTATCATGCAAATAGCATTTAGGAATGTCCCCGCTGAGAGGGAACGTAGGTCCTGTTGTACAGCACAAGAAACCAGCTGATCAAGACACATCGAGTCATGTGACAGTTTGTCTCCTTAAGAATTGACTACATTGTGTGGCTCACGTATGATTATTTAATCTTCTAAAACTTCAGTCACAAATAACCTATTAAGTGACTAATATCACCTTCTCAATAAAACTGAGTTATTTCAATATTATTAATGCTCATCTTTTAATTGAATGCCAAGTCGACATCCTTAAGCGATTCAAATCAGAGAAAACGTAAACCAATTGTTCCCTTCGGCTGGATTATGAGGGCAACTTTCTATTGTTCTGTTTGTATTTTTAGAGCTCGGGGTCTGAGGCGAGAGTTGACCCTTAGAGACGAGCTTGAAAGACAACGGCATCGCCCGACTGCTGTGAGCATGGAAAACAACTGTGAGCGCATGAAAACAAGATGATGAATAATGGAAAAGCAAACAGAGAGCACATTAGGCACAAACTACGGTTAGGCTATTGTTTGAGGTTCATTGTTTGAGGTTGTGTATTAAAATCCCCAAATCCTTTACTATTATTCAGTATTCTTGCCATCAGAATATTAATTTCCTATATGTTGCCTTTGTTGGGGGGACATTTGGGTATACTGTATCTCTGGGCTTTACTCTTCAAAATGCACATGTTTGCCTCTTCATGCCCGAGGATGTAAAAGAGCTGTGGGAGAGGGCCGTGTGTTTTTGGACTTAGTTCAGCTCTGTACTTAGAGTGCACACACACACACACACACACACACACAAACACACACACACTCTGCTTCCACGTCATACACAAGAGGTAGCTGGCACTACTAATTGAATCACGTATTACATTTCCTGAAGGATTAGTGACGCCTGAGAGACTGGTGACTGCATGGGCTGAAAGACAGTTAGCGTGTGTGCATCTATGTGCGTGTTGCTGTGTGCTCATTGGGATGGAGAACCTACATATCAATTATTCATCGTGTCTGCTGCTCAATCAGATACTCAGGAATCCATCGCTCCCTCTTTCTCACCTGCAGGAATTACAGGAGGAGCCGTGATGGGACACTGCGCTGGGTTCACGCCGAATTAACATGCTGCTGTTGTGCCGTCCCTGAGGTACACGCACCACAATGGTGACCGGTGGAAGGCAGGAGACGCTCATTGGTACTGGTTTTACTGGGTGATCTGCTGTTGGTATAGAATCCCAGCTGACTGAAGGAATTCCAACCTTCACAACCTGTGGGGGTGCATAAATAATATAAAACTCACTTGGGAAGAGCATTTCAAACTGCGGAGGAATCTGAAAAAACATTAAGATTCAGGATTAACATTGTGGCCTTAGTTTTACAACCGGATCTCGCTGGCTGGAGCCTGCAGAGGTAAAATCCTCATGCAAGTGTCACTGAAACACATTTAATTTCCATTGATCCAAATATGTTATAAGCAATAAGCTCTGTAATGCTCCCCACAGTATTCACAATGCTGACATGCTGATGTTTAGCAGGTATGATTATTATATTCCCCATCTTACTGCAGACTGTTCGCATGTTAATATGAGGTCACTAGAATGGGCACTCGGTAGAGCGCATACCTTCGCATATCACAACATTGGGCATTGGATTATGAACATTTTGGCATTAGTTGCATGCCAATTGGATATAAATTGACCGTGCTATGGTAAAAAGAAGATTTTGACCTATCCATGACCTTGACCTTGACCTTTGACCCGATCGATCCCAAAATCGAATCAAATGGTCCCCGGATAATAACCAATCATCCCACCAAATTTCATGCGATTCGGTTTAAACTTTTTTTGTTATGCGAATAACACGCATACAAATAAATAAATAAATACACGGCGATCAAAACATTACCTTCCGCATTTTCAATGCGAAGGTAATTAGCACTTGTGATGTGCTCCTGTATGTATTAGTTGAACGCATAAAGGTAGCACTTGACGCACTGTGATTCTTCCCCTCTAATATGGTATTAAAGTACAGGCTGCTTGTTGAGCTGTTATCAGGTCTGAGGCGCTGAACAAGGTGTGTGAGTGTCTTTGTGTATTTAGCGAGGTGCATACACCTCCTTCAATTCATCACGCTCAGCTTGTTACTGTCGTCTTCGCTTTCAGGGACGACGGAGCCGAAGGCACTCACTCTGCTGTCCTCAGCAATATGAGAGTAATAATAACACGTTGTTGTTGTTCTTCTTATTCTTGTTTTTATGGAGAAATAAAATACGCAGATCTCTTTCAGTGTGTGACATTTAAAGACTCGGAGGTCATGTCCCATGTAGCAGTCCCCCTCCACTTTAAAATGTCTTCTGCTGATAGTGACTTCACTTGGATGTGAGACCTTCGCCGTGAAGAATGGAGTAGGTGTTGAGTTGACACCAGCAGGTTGTTCAACATTGCTCATCTTGAATCTCTGTGAATGCGTGTGTGTGTGAGCAGGATCAGTCAGTGTGATGTGGAAACGTGACGCCTCCAGGACACTTTGAAATCACTTTCCGGTCCAGTTTGGAGACATCTCGTTCATTTAAAAAGAAGTGAAACATACTTATACGCATAATACATACGCATAGTTTTAGATTATGTATTATAGAATGAGGCTGAAGGAATGAATGTACATTTACGAATTTTTTGATGATGTAATATTACACTTTGTTCCCCAAATCATCTCTCTTCCCACTTCAATTTCTGTCACCCCTCTATTGTCAACTCCCCAACAGAGAAACAATATCCCCCAAAATGAAAAAACTAAAAAATTGCTTTAATAATAGCTTAACTGATACTTCAGCTGAAAAACCTTTCTCTGTCATTTCGGAACCTGTATCCAACGGTGTCCTCTTGCACCCATGGTTAATATAAAAAGATAATGTAAACAAATGCTTGCTGTGAGATTACTTTTGTCTATTATTTATTTATTTTTCACACTGAAATAATGAAGTGAATATAGAAATGCCTCAGCTGCCTGGAAGGGAGCAAATCAATGTGAACATGATGTGAGCAAATGAGTAGATAGTGGGTGAACTTCAAATCTGCAACACCTTGACCACAGAGCAGGTCTGCTTTTATCATGCTTCATGCTGCGTAGGTACTGATTGTAAACTAACGCCAGAGACCGGACCGGGCCCGGGCCGCCCACAGCTCCTTCCTAACTTATCCCTCATTATTCCCTCCGAGCCGGGGGTCCCATGAGAGGAGAAGGATGCAGACGACAACGGTGAGCTGATCGGCTCCTCGGATGAGGGATGAGCCCGAGGAGGACAGTGAAACGATAAAGAGGACAAGACAAATGCTCAGAGCCTGTTTGTGAAAAGAGAGAGAGAGAGAGAAATAGAGAGAGAGAGAAAGCAAGATAAGAAAAGGTAAGTGGTTTGCAGTGCTGTGTATCTACTGTATGTGGGAAGAGCGGAGAAGGAGCAGCAAGACAACAGGAGGCATTGACTGGCTTGGCGAAACAATACAAATAGTGCTGACATGGCACAGTTAGTGTGTGTGTGTGTGTGTGTATAAGGGAGAGTGAGGATGAAATCCTTCCCCGAGCAGTGATAACAACAGAAGGGGTGATGTGACGAGGAAGAATAGTATTCAAAGTGAAGCCATGTTTGCTTTGATTAGGACTCAAGACGTTAAAGCGGACCTATTTAGAGAACGGCTGCTGGGATCGATGGGGGGAATTGAGAAGGGAGAGTGAAAAAGCGAAGGGTGGAAAGTGTGGGATGAAAAGTGGCAGAGGGGAACATGTGGGGAGTGTCGCGTGAGGAAATGTGGTTGCCATGCAAAAGCGAGAGCAGTGGAGAACGGAGGCAAGGAAGGAGGGAGAGAAGAGGGATGGAGGGTTGCGATGATGGATGTGCTGCTCTCGTTTTGTGCCCCCTAACGAAGACTCTAATTAGTGTTTGTGTAATTCCACACTGTCTCCTCCGCCTGCTCATCTTAATTAACTACATTCATCTTCCCCTCCCTCCATCCATCCCTTTCTCTCGCCCTCCCTCCCTCTCTCTGCCCTCCTAAAATAACATACAGACTGTCTGAACCCCACCTGGACCAGACCTGCTTTTACTTACTCACTATCTCTCCTTCCCTCCCTTTCCCCCTGTCACTCGCGGTTACTCCCCCCCCCCCCCCTTTCTCTCCACCCTCTCACTGTATGCATTCCTCTACCATGTGATGTCTCCATCCCTCTGCTTCCTCCTCGCCTCACCTTGAAAAAAGCTCTCTGCTCCGTCTCCCTTGCAGCTGACTGTGTTAGTGTTCGGCTGGTGTAATACCCCCCACCCCCACCCCCGGAGTCTCCAGAGCCGTGTATCGTGACGGCCCATTTAGTCATTCTGTTCATTAATTTCATCAATAGGCTCAAGAAGTAGCAGCGACACCAGCGACGGAGACGCTTGGCTAGTCGCACATTAAGGACAAGTGACATTCCCCTCCGACCAAAACAGCGAGCCGATACATTCGGCGGTAACTCTAAAACAAATTGAGGCAGACAAGGCCAACACAAAACAAGGAAACGGAAGGAAAGGAGCCACACACATGATTTCACTAAAGCTGGCTCTACTTCGGCTGTATAAGGACCGATTGGGTTCAGGGGACAGCTACACACAAGTGTGTGAATGGCAGTCAGAGGAGGAGGAGGAGGAGGAGGAGGAGAGATGGAGTGGGCCGTGTGAAGTGCATTTACAGATGGAGATGACAAGGCTGTTGATGACTGGTCTGTGTTGTGTGATTGTAGCTGCGGAGGGATCGGAGTACCTGCCATCATTCAGGCCCACAGTCTGAAATGGCTTTCAGCAGTCAGTCAGCGTGACAGGGGGCCGCCGGGAGTCAGAGCCTCTTCTTCACAGGGCCCCCCATTCCTGCACGGACACACACATGTGCTCACACACGGGCGTAAATATTCTGCACACATGGCTACCTATGCACACAAACCCAATCACACTGGCGGAGGAGGAGGAGGAGGAGGAGGGGGAGGAGGGCCCTCAGCACTCACTGCTGCACAAATGATGCGCCATTTAAAGTTGATACAAGGGCAAAACATTTAGATTTATGTTATTATGTTTTCTACATGTTTTTTCGCTCCATCTCCTCCGCTCATGGGAGTAATCTGAACTCAAATCAACATGTGTGTGTGTGTGTGTGTGTGATTCTCTGGCCACAGCAGTAAGCTCCAGTTTGCAGCAGAGGCATTTCTTTTCCTTTTATTTTTCTCCTCTTTAGTATGAACACCCATAACGTATACCATCACAACCCAGAATGCATTTCACCCTGTAAATGTACTGGCTGGCTGTGCCGGCCCAGATATCCATCATACAGCCCACATAGAGAAAGGAAACACCCACACACATGCTACAATGATAGCAATTACAAGCCGATCGGTCCCACCTCCTGCTGAGGGTCAGAGGTTAATCTACCAGGTTTCACCTGACAGCGCCTCCTCGCAGCGGCCGGGCCGAAGGAAACGAGGGAGGCCGAGAATAACGGGCGAAAAGAGATAGAGCGAGGAAGGAGGAAGCGGGAGCAATAGGGCGACAGAGATAGCATTGGGGACAGAAATAAGGGGATTGAGACAGAATGATGAAGAGGAAGCTGCAGGCGAGAGAGAGAGAAGAGAAAGAAGAGAGAGCGATGTAGAGACGGAGAGGACTGTCAACAAATCCTCACCAAAATGGGCAAAAACCTCCTCATTATTCTACCGGCTTCTTTCCCAGTGTGATGTCAACATGAGGAGCTCCGAGGAGCCGTCCTCGAGGGTGGAAGGGTGCCTTTAGGCATTGATCTCAGATCAGCTTAGCCCCTGGAATACTTAACCTTTAACAATAAAAGGGAAATGTAAATCTGACTTTAGATGACAGTGGAAGTTAAACCTTTCCCCGCTCCCCTAATCTCGGCACCCGCCGGGCAGCTGATGAAATGTAGATGTTACAAAGAACGGGTGGCAGCTGGCTTTTTCAACCGGCACCTGTTCCTTTTTCACGTGTGCGCATGTGTGTCTGTCTCTGCACCCGGAGGGGAGGGGAGTTCCTGTGTGTGTGTGTGTGTGTGTGTGCTGCCTTCAGGGTCTCTGCTGTCTGCAGGAGGACACTCACAGGGCCTAATAGAGTACTGAGACTGATGTCAGGAACATTCGTCTCAATAGCCCCAACGACCAACCACTCTTATACACACGCTTGCAGCAGTGCACATGCAAACACACACACACACACACACACCCCCACACACACACACACACATATATTGACTATCTTCTGAAGTGGCCCTAAACTTTTTAAATGTTTGCCTTTGTCTGTAAGTTGTCAAAACAAATGAAAAAAACATGAATAAATGAGTAGAAACATGCTTATCATGCTGTAAAAAAGCATTGACATTGATTTTGGATCAATAAAGTAAAAGTAAATGATGTCGTTGACTTCATCCCGTGATGGACACTTGTCTCTCTTGATAATTTGGACTTTGTGATCACAGCCCCGACATCAAACTAAACAGCGGTCATCGTATGTGTGTCTGCTCAGCCTCGCAAGTTCAGTTTAATTTGATGTGTTTGTTTACAGTCAATGTTCATACAGCCGTGATGACACATCTGGATGATTTTGGATTCAGTTGATTAGAATCGTTGAGGGCTCAATCACTCATTCAGTGATTAATTGGATTGAACAGACATTTATTGAGTGTAAAGTTGTTGTTTATCATAATTAATAGAACATTGTGAGCAGATGGTCCGTCTGAGGGTTATTGGTACATGTGTGAACTGTATGACCGACTGTATGTCGTTTCTGCCCCTTTAGCTCCTCCCCCATGTCTCCATGTTGATTATGGTGCATGTGATCTATCACAGTTTCTCTTTGCAAGAGTGTAAAGCCATGATGGAGAGGACTGTTTCATTCTGGGAGAAACGTTAACACTGGTTCCGTAGTGTTAAATTAAAAGTATGAACTATGAAATGATGTTAGTCTCTTTTAGTTTGGGAGGAATCACCTTAGTAAACAAACTAAATACTTCAGTCATACATTTCTTGAGACAATGTTGCCATGTCTCATCTGTCCAATATTTCTTATTGATGCGCTAATAATATATCTATGTTGTTCTAAAAATAATGTAGTATCATATTTATCCCACAGTGTGTTTATTAACTTTTACAGTACAGTACATCTCCAGTCTGTACTGCGGGCCTCTTCCCTCATTTTCTTTCCTCTTCAGCCACTGTAAACTCATCCCTCCCTTCACTGATGCGCACTATCTGATTTATGTCAAGATCTTTGCTTTAAAAATGCTGAGTAAGTGAAAGCAGCTCTTTGTGTGTGAGTGTGATAGTGACAGAGAGAGAGAGAGAGAGAGCGAGAGAGAGAGAGAGATATTTCCAATTGTGTGTTGTTCTCTTTATGCGATGCTAGTCAGATATTTCTATGTCATGTTAAAATGATACACCCCTCGGGCTTAGCTGAAGAGTACGATGCCCTGTAGGGCTGCACAGCCAGAATTAATTGAAATATGCATTTATTTATCCAAAATGACCTGTAAAACATCATCATGACGCTTTAATAGCAAATTATGGAGGCAAAAATAGTGTTGACTCATCACCATTAATGTGTATTGGTGTGTGTGTGTATGTGTGTGTGTGCGTGTGTGTGTCTTCTTGAACTGTATCAACTTTTCATACTTTTTTTATCACAAAAAGAAATCGCTCATGTGCTTTCCTCATCATTCGATGGCGGTTCTCCTGCCTTAAAATAATGTCTGAAATGGGAAAGTCAGCAGATTTACTTTTTGGGGATCAATGGCGGTCTCCTCTTGTTGAAATGTGGGATCGTCCTCTCGCTGCTACTGACACTGACTTTTGATGTGGAAGTTAAATAAATAAAATAATTTCTCCATGGTAATATTCGTCAAACCTGCCAAATGCAGCCTAAATATTTGACATGGAAGGAGAGAAGATCAGTGAGAAGTGAGATCAAAGGAGGGGGCACGGGGTGTGTGTGTGCATGCGTGCGAGTGTGTGTAAGTGTGTGTTGGGATGGTGCATGTGCATGGTGATGAAACATACTCTGCAGTGTGATATTTTCAACACCACCAAATTCCGCTCCATCTCCTCCACACATGGGAGTAATCTAAACTCAAAGCAACGCGGTGTGAGTGTGTGTGTGTGAGTGTGTGAGTGTGTGTGTGTGTGTGTGCATGTGTTGGTCTCCAGCCAGGAGCAACAATTCTTCATATTCCTGTCACCTACTCTTCTTCTCTCTCATCTTCATCTGTCTCCGAAACAACACACATACACACACACAGAATGATTGCATTTGTCTTTATCAGTCTCTCCATTTTTCTCGCCCCTCCTTGTGTTCGGCCTCCTTCGTTCAATATTTCATGCTGTTGAGAGCGTGTCTATTCTGAGCTCTCTCTCTCGTTCTCTCTCTCTACATGCCCTCTCCTCCCGCTCTGCCTCCATCCCTCCCGTCTTCTTAAAAAAAACCTCTCTCTACGCATCACTCTTGCTGTCCTCTGTCTCCTTCTGTACCTCTATAAATCTCTCTCTCTCTCGCTCTCTCTCTCTCACTCTCTCGATATCATTGCACTTCTAAGTTTCTGTGCCCCATCCAACTCTTTCTCCCAACTCTGAATTACATTCTCTTCCACCCTTTTGTTTCCTTTTCCTCCTCTCCTCTCCTCTCTCCTCTCCTCTCCTCTCCTCTCCTTTCCTCTCCTCTCGTTTCTCTGCTGGCTCAGTTTGCGTGACTGTTCAAAAGTATCCTCTCCTCTCCTCCTTCCCTTAACCCCTCTCTCCTCCGGTCTCTTTCCCCCCGTGGATTCCTCTCCAACCAAAACATAGAGAAAGCCCTGTTCTCTCTTTTTGCACCTCTTTGGTTTCTTGCATCCCCGCCTCTCTCCCCTCGCCGTTCTCCTTCTCCAATCCAATCTCAGTGGCACCTCTCTCCTCTTCCCTCTATTTTCTTCTTCGACGCTCTACTCAGCCCCCCCTCCCCCTCCCCCAGTTTCCTCCTTGCTCTTTGCCTGTGTTGTTTTAGGCACAGCAGTGAAAGGTAAACAGAGAGATTGAAAATCCGTGTCAGTCAGTCGGGTGAGAGAGGGACAGGGAGGGAGAGCGAGCAGCAGAGGTGGAGAGGGAGGGAGAGGAGGCGGGGGGAGTGTCAGTACAATTTACTAACACAACAGTGAACAGCGAAGCAGGCCAAGACACCGAGCGAGCGGGAGGAGGAGGGAGGAGAAGACTCACAGTTCAAGAATGCCATTGAAATGCAGAACACATGCAGGCGTACGACAACATAAATAGTTTACTGTATATTTACACGATGTTCGTCTCCGTGCGCGATTCCTGCTCAACTCACAAGAGCATTGGTGCCTTGCTTGGGCCCCAGAGAGGAGTGTAAGTCCTGCAGGGGCCTACGATCCAATTATGAGCGCTATGAGAGAGCTCCGATTAGATTTTGAGGTTGCAGAAAGGATCACTTGACAGATGTGTTGCTGGCCGGCTGCGGGTTGCAAACGTCATACGAGCCTCGGTGTCACCGCGTGCCGTCGTCTCCAAAGTCGTTTCTCATAATAACCCCAATACAAAAGTAATCCAATAGCACTGCAACCCACGCCTGGAAAATCCAACCTGGGTGATTAGAATTGACAGGAGCTGGAACAGAACATGGAAACGCCTGTTTCACAGGAACCCGACGGAGAGAAGACACATGCCAGATCTCTGAAGGGGATTGTGTCCGTAATGCTTAAAAGAAATATGAAAACAGTTAACAATTCATTAAAATACTTTTTTTTAAAAACAAAAGCAACCGGAAACCGGATCCCTGTTGTTCTGGATGATCCGTGGACTTAAATAGAAACACTTTCTACCTTATTCTGGAGCTTTTGACCATATTCAGGAGTCTTCTTCGGTGGATGGAACTGCATGTGTTCTCACGAGAGGTCTATGGTGAGAGGTCTACGGCGAGAGGTCTACAGCGAGAGGTCTACAGCGAGAGGTCTACGGCGAGAGTTCTACGGCGAGAGGTCTACGGCGAGAGGTCTACGGCGAGAGGTCTACGGCGAGAGGTCTACGGCGAGAGGTCTACGGCGAGAGGTCTACGGCGAGAGGTCTACAGTGAGAGGTCTACGGCGAGAGGTCTACGGCGAGAGGTCTACGGCGAGAGGTCTCGCTTTCACATGAAGTTCCATTCGCAGAAGAACAGTGGATTAAAGGCCTAAGGAAAAGCTAGTAAGTGAACCTTGAGTTTAGAAAATGCTCTCAAAGGTCAGGAGAGCTCAGGCGGATTCTGGGAAGTGATGTTTCTCTTAAAGAATTAATTTGACAGCAAAGAGCAGGCTAGCTGTTTCCTTTATGCTAAGCTATGCTAACTTGCTGTAGCTTCATGGTCAGACGTGAGAGTCTCATCAGTCTTTCTAGAACTCTCAGCAAGAAAGCAAATAAAAGCAGTCCCCAAAATTCTAATTATTTCTCTTAAATTTGAATTCCCCTTTTAATGACTCAAACTATACCATAAGGGTGACTCATAACATATGTATGTCTCTATGTTTGCATGTGCATATGTTTCTGGACATGTATATTTAATTGTGCCAGGGTTTAACTGTGCTGCTGTGGACATGCACAATGCAGTGTACGGCGATGAACAACAACACGGAGAGACAAAGGAGAAATGACAGAGGAGGGAGGAGAGGAGGAGGCCAAGGAGGAGTGCTCATTAAAAAGTTGCATGCCTGCTGTAACCGAGAGAGAGATGGAGGGAGAGCCAGAGGAGACGGGTCAACCACCAGAGACGGAGCTTTAACGAAAGACAGAGGCGAAATAGAAAAGCCAGGTGGCAGAGATCGCCGGGTGGAGAAAGTGTGCAGTGGAAAAGGAGGAATAAAGTGATGAGAAGAGGAGGAAGAGAGAGACCGACAGAGGGGGGATTAAAGGGCCAGCTCATGAGAGAGGTGGAAGGACTGGAGAAGACAGAGGGATTCCCTGATGGCATCTCATCTCACTCTCTTTCTTGCTCTCCTTCTCTGTATTTCCCTCCTTTTTTCTTCCAATAAATCATTCTGACTTCCCCTTAACCAACTCATTCCCAGCAGGCGGCAAGAAAACTGTGACAATCTTTCTCCTATCTGCAACCTCTCTCCTCTCCTCCCTCCCTCTGCCTGTCTTTAGCCTGTATGGCCTGTCTCTCTTTCTCTCTCTCTCTCTCTCACATACACACACACACACACACTTTAGATACACAGTGTGTGGCAGTGGAGGTGACAGAGGGGGGCAAATTACTGAACATTTCACCATGTCTCTGCATGACAGAGCGACAGGAATATATATTACACGCGAATTATATTACAACTTAATTGCTTCAATAAATCTCAGACGTGAAATGTAGTTTATGAGCTTATTTGCTAAATAAAACAGCAAGTCACTTCTTGCATGAACACTTGGATGAAGTCACAACAACATCCCCTGTGAACCCTAAAGTGTGACACGCAGCCTCCTCGTGCATTTTCTTCTTCGTGGTGGATTGCGTGAGACTCAGAGCACATGCGCGCGCGCGTGTGTGCGCGCGCACGTTAATGCGCTGCAGCTGGAAGAGGATTTGACGTGATGATAGTGCTGTATGTGAGACTGAGTTATAGTGTCTGCTGGATCCAAACGAGGGGGGGGGGGGGTATATGTGCGTGCAAGAGTTTATGTTTTTCAGCCTTTGTTTAAAAAAAGTGTGTGTGTGTGCGCGCGTGTGTGTGGGGGACTGAGGAGAAGGAGGAGGAGGAGGAGGAGGAGGAGGGGGGGGTGTTACGTTGAAATATAGGCTGCAGATGGTGGCTGCACAGACGCATCTGGCAGATGGGGGGGGGGGGGGGATTCAAAGCTTACTACTTTTACACCGAGTGGAGGTCAAATAGTTGAGGAGGCAAAAAAAAGAAGACCAACTTGGAGTCGCAGTGATGCCCGATGTGCTGCGACTCCGACACAATATTGAAGGAATGCGCTTTTGTGGCTCGGTGGGTGGAGTTAGAAAGTGAACGAGAGCTGCCTACCAAACACCGAGAGGGGAAGGAGGAGAGAGAGAGAGAGGGAGAGAGCGGGAGAGAGAGAGAGAGAGAAGGGGGAGAGACGGGTGGGCAGGCTGCTCGCGGTAAACGATGGTTTTCGGATAGAGTCTTGAGGAGCTCATGAAACTGGCTGCTTGAACTGTTTGCGGCGGGTTTAGAGCTCAGCGGTGCTCTGCGCCTCCCGGATCCCTGCAAGGAGAAAACTGCAGCAGCACGCAGATAAAGAACAGCTTTTTTCCTGTTTTCTTTAAAGAAGAGGACTTGTGCTTAATATCTACTATTTTTGCCACCGTTCCCCCCCCACCCCCCCACTCTTAGTTTTCCTCCAGTCAGCAGCAACTCTTCCCCCCCCCCCCGGACGGGACCGTTTCATGCCCGGAGGAAGAGCGACCTCCCGCGTGGACCCAGCGCCGGCCTCCCGCGCTCCTCCGGCGGGCTCACAAGTAGCAGTACCCGGTGAGCAGAGGACCGGGAGCAAGTCAGTCATTACGGGGAACCGCTCGGAGGACTTCCACGAACCCCCTTGTTTCAAGACCCAGGATTTGTTGGAGGGGGGGGGGCTGGCTTATGCAGGAGGGGGGGGGGGGGGAGACTTTATAGTCACTTCTCACCACAATAGACTTTTACAACACTTATTAACCAGAGCGAGTCTGATAGTCTTTGTCTCCGTGTGTCTGCATGCATGAAGCTTTTGTTCCCCTCCTCCCTCTCCCGTCTGTTAGGCTTTTGCTGGGATGTTTGAGTCGCGTTGTTTGGTGGGGTGAAGGGACCGAGAGAGTGGCCGGAGAGAGCGAGGGGACGGAGGCCGAGAGGACCGGGAGCATGGCCCTGGTAGTGCTGTCTCTCTGGGCGCTAACGAGTCTCACCTGGGCGGACGTGGTCCAGGTGTCCGCCAACAGGCACTCCGTGTACTGGAACAGCTCCAACATACAGTAAGACCCTCATTCCTCTTTCTGTGTGTGTGTGTCTGTGTGTGTGAAGGGTAATATGCCATTTCTTTTTATCCCTCTATTCTGACCCTGTTAAAATGACGACGTGCTCTCTCCGGGCTGTCAGGTCCACCACATCACACGTTTGCTGTTTTTTGCTTCATTGAGTCCTTCTAACACATTTATAAAGGATGTTAACTGCTACCTTCCTCATCTGTATCTATCTTTTTTTTTTAATTCAGAGGAAGAAATGATATCGGTCAACATAAAAAGCTATTTAAATAGTCTTCCCACGGTTCTCTGTCAGGTGTCTATTGTTGAGCCTCAGACTGCCCAGTCTGCCCCCTGCTGTGAAGGCACGCCATGTTTTCAACCCCGTCACTTGCACAACTAGTTTGACATATTTAGTTTGTGTTCCTCAGTCCGGATCAATCTGTGCATATTGCTATTTCTTTAAGTACTCTCCTCCTTTCCCCCCTTCTCCTCTCCTCTTCCTTCAGCTGTGCATGTCCGGGACGTAGGGGAAAAAAGGGACAAAGAGTGATTCTCTGTCTTCTCCTCTTTCTGGTTCAATTAGGAGCACTTCTTCATCCTG
The DNA here is from genome assembly GCF_029220125.1 of Pseudoliparis swirei. Classification (NCBI taxonomy): domain Eukaryota; kingdom Metazoa; phylum Chordata; class Actinopteri; order Perciformes; family Liparidae; genus Pseudoliparis; species Pseudoliparis swirei. The sequence continues at coordinate 13,048,096 of NC_079409.1, forward strand.
ACCCCATTGTGTTGTAGCAGTGTCACTATTCAATCTCTCCTTCTCGCTCACTCTCCAACTTGCTCTCTCCTCCTATCCCTCTCTAACCCCCTTCTTGTTTACACTCAGTCCGCTGGCCTTTTTTGTTATCCTCCTAATCCCTCGCTCCTCGGCCCTTTAAAAAAAAAAGTAAGAAAGCTGCCTTTTTAATAGTGTCCTCGTGAGTCCATGGCTCTGCTGCTGGATCCTGAAGAATGTAGCGTCAGTCTGCTGCAACACACTGTCGGCTTATCTCTCTTCCCACAATTTAGTCAAATCTTGCGCGTTTATGTTGGATTAGCTGCGTTTCCACACGTCCCCATATGTACATCCATGTTTCTTCTCTTCTCTCCCAAAATTAGCAGATAAAATATTGTTAATTTACAGCTGAATGCCGTATTTGATGCGACATATAAGTACATTTTCAACATATTCTTTTAATTAGAAATGTAGAAAGCTGCGTGTGCTAATGTATTAAGATTTTTTAAAAATCTAACAAAAATAATGAAACAATTTACCTAGATTTTAGGTACACGAGAGCGCATGTCACAACTAACACACACCTTCCTTTGGCTCTTCCATTTTGCAGTGAACCCTGCCTGTAGGATATCATTTGGCTATGAGGCGGCCCTTAATACATCTCAGTTTGTTGTATTTACTTCTTCAATTTACTCGGCCCTAAAATGAGCAGTCACATATATACTGATTCAGATTTTACGACTGCACTTATTAAAGACGTAAACAAAAGAAAAAAACTCACTGTTGTTTTTGCAGTAGGAGGATCAATGATTCTGTCCGCTGATAATAACTCAAAGCCAATGATTTTAGTTTACAGCGTGAAATAAAACTAAGAGAGGCTAGTGAATTTATGCATCACAGCAGAATTACTAAACATGAAGTACTGCGTCGAGCAACAGGAGCGTAAAACAGAAGCTTATTGGTTGTAATAGAATACTGTACACATTATTAGTTTCCCTGAACGTGAAAACATTATTTTCCTGTACATTTTAAATAAACTAATATGGCACTAATGCATTCTCACTGATATTTATTTATCAATGTGGAGAATGCTCATTTTTAATTTCTATACTTTTTTTCTTCTCAGTTATAATTCTATAATAAACGATAATGAAATTCCACCTTCGTTTTTTCGTGTCGGAGACAAGTTGATTTAGATAAAACGTGAAAAAGAATCGCTCAAAGGCATAAAGGGAGGAGGTGAACCCGGGACCTCGCTACAAGCAGCTCGACGTAGCATGAGCAGCACTGACCTTGGCAGAATGTATTCTCATTCAGTCATTTGTCAGCTGCTTTCTGCTGTAGACTCAGAATAAATGAGTCACAAAAAAAAAAGGTTGCAGTGGATTTTTCAGCAGTGGTAGAACTAAAGCGGTCTGGAGAATCCTCCTCACCTTTCACCTGGCGGTCCAGGACCAGAGTTCTGCAGAGCCCCGCAGCCTCTCCACACGCTCACTGCTGTGCGCTTCTCATCCGCCTCAATGCGCTCAGCCCCTGCAGCGTGAGCCCTAGTGTGTGTTTCTTTTATAAAAGACTGTGGTTAATTAAAGAACACTGCATCTCAGTGGACCTGGCTCATCCCTGATCTCCCCATCTCTCTCTCTCTCTCTTCCTCGGTGCACACATACACAATGACAATGTATGAGCAGTGAATGGGGAGAACTTTTTTTAATTCAGGCTACTTATTGAATTAGGATACAAAGGGACCATGGACAGTGACACGTGAAGGGCAGATCAACTGCAGGATAACCGGTCTAATCCATTCTTTTCTATACTTCACAGCTATTTCGTCCACGGCACAGACTCCAATCCCAGTATTTATTGTAATCTGTGCACTCAACGGCGCAACATCTCACATTGGTGGGGTTGGCTGACGTGTCTCTCGCCGCTGGCAGCGGGGCCTCTCTGGAGTTCCTCTAACTCACAGTGCGATGTAGAGGTTTAGAAGGCCAATAATAAGCTGTAGTACCGCTGTCAGTTTGAATGGTAAACACATTGTAAAGCCTCAGGACGCTGCAGCTCCTAAGCGGCGCCTGACCCCGAGCCACTCATCAACCACAAGAGACAGGCTGAGACTGTTACCAAGGATTAACCGTCTACATGCACACACACATACAGACACATGCACACACACACACACACACACACACAGATGTGTACTTTTATAACTTTGGGGAGATGGATCATTTCCTTCGCTCACGTCTTGCACAATGGCTGTTGCCACTGCGATCAGTCACTTGTCACTGATATCCCTGGGCTTCAACGTGTGTATAAGGGTTTGTGTATTTGTGTGTGTGTGTGTGTGTGTGAGAGAGAGAACTGAAGCATGTGTGTGTTGGCGCTGTTACAGATGTCTCTGTTCATTGATGGGTGACCGAAACAAAAACAAATCCATCAGTCCGTTAAATCACACATTATCTTCCACCACCTGGCAATTAACCACCGCTGTGTGCGTGTGCACACGAGTGTGTGTGTGCGTGCGTATTCATGTGCGTGTGTTCAATCTAATAACGCAGCAGTTAACTGATTTGCATAATGGCTATCTGGTGATATCTCTTAATTTATCAGTTGTATATTTTTGAAAGCGATTAGGGTTGCGAATAAACAAACGCAATAACGCATACGCACTTTTAGACGGTGGTGTGTGTGTGTGTGTGTCAATGACACTGTCACCTCAATGCACGCCCCCCTATCGTAAGCAGAACAATCACCTCGTAGACGTGCACGTGTGCTCATCTACGGTGTGTTGGAACGAGTTTTAAACCCGGATCGTCAGACACGTCACGCAGGGAAGGAGAAAAATAACACCAGAATATGAGAAGGGAGAGACGGCGAAATAGAAATGCTACGGGACTGGTGAGAGGAGAAGTCAGGAAGATTTTGTAAAGTATGATAGAGCAGAGGATCCACATGGGAGAGGAGAGAGAGAGAGAGAGAGAGAGAGAGAGAGAGAGAGAGAGAGAGCCCTCGACAGCAACACAAAACTATCTCCCAGCTCCATTTAGGACAACAACATTTACATTTATGAATATCTTCACAAAGCACAGTGTTACTCACTATCACAAGATGCACTCCTTGTGTGTGTGTGTGTGTGTGTACACAACACCTCCATCATAGGTGTGTGCACCGTCTCTAAGCATATCAGCTACCACTGCGTTCACAACTTCCCACCCGGGCTCAGTGATCATGGTAACCGTTACGGAGACACAGTGTCCAGCTGTTCATTAGTAACGAATAATAAGGCCACATCGGGTACGGGTGCGAAGTGTGTGGAAGTGAGAAGGTGTGTGTGTGTGTGTGTGGCGTGCAGACGCTCGCATAGAGACGTCATTCATTAAAAGCAATCGGGAACACCTGTGTGATGGATGACTACTGTTGGCATAATCAGATCCAGTGCCCCCCCCCTCCCCCCCCACTCTCTCTCTCTCTATGTGCGTGCGTAGGAGTAAATACCTTTTTCTGATTGGACAGGTCTTGTCTGGTCGGTTGAGCCGAGCATTAAGGGACATGGACAAGAAAGGAGGAAGATAAATCCATTCTTTTCTGTCCATCTTTTATTCCTCTGTAGGGATGAGCTATATTTCAGGTCTGCGCCCCCACCTCGCTGTTCTTGTCTCTTCCTCCAATCGCCTGATGGGAAAGAACTCTTGGGCTGATGGTATTTTGGGAGCTGTGTGATTTAATGTGAATGCTGTGTCAAATTAACTTGGACTACATCTCTCTCCAACGCTGGAACATATGCTGCCTTTCCTTGTTGTCTGGGTTCACCTCCCCTCAGCCGCATGTTATTTGCTGCTCGGCACTGGAGGTTTGGTCCAAAGCCACTTCAAACGCAGCTCCTTGCCGATCCTTTATATTTCCACACGCATAAAACACCCACATTGATCTTGAGAAAAAAGACAAGCCTGAAATATCAAGCCCAGTCCGTTTCTCCACATCTCTTGATGGGCTCTTTCATTTCCTCCAACGCCGTCCCGCTTACTCGATCGACGGATCGGAAGCATTGCCGCGGAAATTGAGTATTGATGTCCGGCGCTGCCGCTCGCTCCATCTTGGATCAAACACAAACTGGTCCCTGTAATGGTTTGGACTCAAAGGAAGACGGTTCTTCGGGATTTTAGGGATATAATTCTGCTAAAACTAACCGTATGTGAGAGTCGGACTAAGTGCAGCAATTCCGACCCCGCCTGGCACAAAGCAGAGGGAAAGCCTGGCCCAGGATTTGTCTTGATGTCAGTGACTGCTGGTGGCGCAGTGGTTTGCACGGATGCTTTACCGGCTGTTTTTCTGAAGACTTTTAGAGTCACTGCTGAACTAAAGCCCTTCTGCCTCGGTGTGTAGTTGAGGATCTTTTCCAATACGGACACAAGGAAAGGATCTCGCCAATTCCACCAGAATCACAAAGGGGAAGTAATGGATGATTGCTGTGACCAATCAGAGGACGTAGGTGAAGTAAGTTGACGGAGGGAAAAAACAAAAACAGGATTCAGAAAATAGCAGAAATACCTGTGTTTCCCATGAGTTGAGACTTTTTATTTGTGGTGGTCCTCCTGGAGGCAGGAGGTGTAGCGTGGTGGGCTGCGGTGAATTCACCAGCTGAGAGCTGCACATGAATGCTGCGTTCTGCCAGAGATCTCACTGTTTCTCTTGGACTAATAAACATGGCACTCACAATATAATACACAATTTACCAATGCATGATTTTTTCCCCCTGCTTTTTTAAAAGTGAATTTACATTGGTTAATATAATATGATGTGCCACGCTGCTGCTGCCGGCTGGCATGTATTTATGGTCTGTGTGTTATTTGGTTCAAACATCAAAACCAATACATGTTGATCAAGTGATATGGATTCTTTGGGATGGTTCCTTATCAATGCTTGGTCCAGGGATTTACGTGGCTCCTCATAACACTGCAGATCACAAAAAGCCACCCATTTATTTGTGAGGAGACGGTGTGGTCTTGGAGCTTTGAGGTTCAACAGTGCATCGACAGTTGTAATATCCCATCTAATTGCAGAATTTCTTTGTTTTCCATAAAGCATCAGTGGCATGTTTGGATGGAGCCTTGCTTCCACGGACACACTCGTAATGGTTGAATAGAGCCGGTATCTTTGAATAGCTTTGAGAATGACGTTTGTTGCTTAAAATCTAATTTTCCGTATTTTTACATTTCCACATTTGCACAAACGGGCATGTTTATCATATCATTTGCCACCTGCTGGGAACCCCTAACAGCAGCTCTGCAGCTCAACTAAATCCAGGAGCAGACAGGAGGACTTTACAGATCAGCGGATACAATGGCTTTCTCACGATGCCGAAAACAACGGCCAGATATGCGCCACTCTTTTCTTTCTCAGACCTTTGTGCCAGTTCGGACCGGTTTCCTCACCAGAAACGGTTGATGATGCGCTTCCACGTTGGGTTCCTGTGTGGAGTTCCCTTGGTGTGTTGGTTTCCTAACCGCAGCTTCAGCGTTCGCCTGCTTTCAACACGCCGTCAGTGAGATTGGACGGTCTCAATGACCCAAAGGTTGAGGCTGTGAGTGATGGCTGACCTTGCTGTTCGTGGTGTCAAGGTCACTGCTCCCTCAGAAGTGCTGTCGGGCCAGTCTAAAAATGGGGTGAGCTTCATTGTGGTCCGGATTCTGCAGCCGCGGCTTACTCGCCTCCGTGTTACAGCAGCAGAGGGGCTGAGGAGGAAGATTGCCACCGGAATTGGGATTAACATCGGAACGACTGGCAAGTGGCGAAGGAACAGGAATCCATTTCACAGTCGCAGCGCAGCACCGGCTCCTCCTCCTCCACCGCCGCTGGTTTAAAGATGTCTGGTGGTCTGTGCTCACTGCTCTGCATGACCCGGGAGGCGGAGTCTGTGTTGAGTGTAAAGTCAAAGGAAACGGAGAGCTCACACGTGAATAATGACCGTCGAGTGACTAAACTGATCGACTCAGGGCAATTCATTCACGTGGGAATTCTCAAACGTCACGTCGCAATAACAAGAGGAGGCGTGTCAGTTTCCTGGTTTGATTTAAAACGCTGCCGTTTAAGGCGGACGCGTTGCTTTCCCCCCTCTGACAGGCCGGTTACTGAAATGACCGCCTTCTCTCGTTATTTGTAGATTCTGGGCGAAACGTGGGGCGAGACAGGAGTTTATCTTTCCCATCCATGTGTTAAATTTGAACAAATTGTCCACAGAAATACACGAGAATCACTCGTACGCACACCCTCGATGTTGTTGTTGATATTAGCATTATTCTCTAAACCGACACCTAAGCTGCAGCAGGGTAATCAGGTGCTAATAACCAGGCTGTGATGTTTACAAGCAGTTTCAAAGCACTTCTTGTATCTGTGTATATATATATATATATATATTCTATGTGATGTCTACTCTATTCCTCGCCAGCGCTCTTGGGGCTTTGGGGAGGGGGTACTAATAATGTAGACTGTCAGCTATTGCACACACACACCCACACACACACCCACACACACACACACACGCACACCAGATGCTCACATGGCGGGTTTGCGATGTGGCTAATGGCAGCAGCGTAGTGGCAGTCTGAGGCCATATGCTGAGCCTGATCACAGCGGAGCAGAGCGGCCGAGCGTTAATAAACTCCAGCGACATGACAATTAGGAATCCTCCCCGTAAAGACGGCGCCGCCGCGCGTGAGGAACTGAGGATGCAGCTGCTGTCCTTCAACGCACCGGGGAATGAACTGTCGCCGGACAGAGGAGCGGCGTGCAGGAGAGCCGAGGATGCTCGCTGCTGAGCTCGGATTGCAAATGTTGCTCTCGGTCCGTCAAGCGTAAACAACCACGGCGGCGTAATCTGGATTCCGGCTTGTTTTCCACAGGTTTTCCTTGAGAAACAATGATTGCGAGATATGAGAAAGTCCCTTTTATGAGAAGGTTTGGTTTCGCAGCCAGAGGCGAAAAAGAGGGGAGCGAAATCGCCAGGCACGTTCCTCACTTCCAGCGAACTGCAGAGGACACAGAATGATGCTTATTCCATCCACAGAGAGACGCTTTAATTGAGGTTTTATCCATTTAAGCTGTCACTAAGAGGCCAACTCTGAAACCTTTGAACCACTCTCCTCTCAGTAATGACACAAATCAGAGAGGAAATGTGTTTGTGTCTGAATGTGTGCGTGTGCGTCCGAGCGGGCTGGTGTTCGTGAAGCAGGAGGGTAATTATGCGGAAATTGGGCACTGGCTAAGTGAATTATGACCTTGTTTCAGCAGAAGGCTTTAATCAGTCGCAACCAGGCCGCGGAGGGAGGCAGAAATGTTCACTGCACAAGCACTTTGCATCCTGACGGCAGCCAGTCAGTAAACCTGTCAGCCAGTCGGAGGTGTCGGTGGAAACCAGCCAGACAACCAGTTACTCACACAGCAACAGGCACATTCCAAAAGACATCGGCAGAAACAGTCACGCGTGATCAGGAAATAGAAGTTGAAATCCTCTAGTCGTCGTTTTGTCTTCATTCGAGGTTGTGTGTGTGTGTGTGTGAGCAATACCTCAAAATCATCAGATAGTATATTTGCTTTTAGTGTCATTTTACTGTAACACAAATATGATTAGGGCTGCATGTATTGACAGTATTAATGAATGTACCAGGACCCAAGGAGAAATACTTCACAATGATATCAAAAAGAGAGCCGCAGTGGGAACGTGGTCAGACTGCAGCACGGACTCCCACTTCGCATCCCCGCGGCCGATGCACGGCTCCCCCTGTCTCATGAGGAGGGATCGCAAATCATTGGGTTCGGTATAAGAGAGGAGAAGTTACTTTTGTTCTTTTTTCCTGCTTGTGTACACACACACACACTCATACACACACACACACATGCAGGTCGAGGCGTCACCATCGGAGCTGATTCGTCCTCCTGGCAGAGTGTTGTGCACGGCGGTGGTATCGACGCCGGGGTGCAACTTGTCATTTTGATTTCAAGCGAGCTGCGTTGCCGTGAAAACATGTTCATCTGAATCATGTTGGAGACTTTGACCACCTTCGAGGTCGGTGTGTCATCGTGTGGATGGTTCCTGCATGACGAGCTCCTGCCGTACGGACATGTGGCGGTCAATAGCACCGCGTGCTGGGTCGGCTCTGACTGCCTCTGTGGGTTCTGGTCTGGCTGTCTGATTCTGTGAGTGTTGGATCGATGGTGTCCTCCAGACACTGCTCTCCTCTCCTGGATGTTTCAGCCTGTTCCTCTTCTCTCTCTCTTCTCTCTCTCTCTCTCTGCCGCTCTGCCTCACCATCTATCTCCTTGGATCGACTTCTCGACATCACTTCTTCCTCCACTCCTCAATGTCCTCCTCTGCATCAGCGTGCTTACTACACTCGAGCCTCACTCCAGATCAGACAATGCTGTGCATGCGTGTGTGTGTGTGTGTGCGTGTGTGCATGTGTGTGTGTGTGTGCTCTGAGGCCATTTTGTCTATTACTTTATTTTTTTTCAGGAATATGTGTGGGGAAGCAGGGTCTGAAACAAATAGTTGATACATATACAAGGCAGTGTAAAGATAATTAATTGACAATGATTTTTAATCAAAAATAAATTCATCATTTGAAGCTAAACACAAAATATGTATTTGTCCAACGACTCGCTGCAACTCTGTTATATTGATATAAAAACATTCAGATAAAAAGGGAAGATCTTTTTCACCAAACAATTAATCAACCAACTGATTTTGAAGGATTAATAGATAACGAAAATATTTTTTTGTGGAAGAATGAAATATTCTATCATGTTTTATTGTATGTTAGTTTATTCATCATCTGACAACAACAACAACTGGCTTCTCTTTACATGTGTGTTACATATCATACAGAATTGAATATCCTTGGATTTTGTATTCTTTTGCCAAAAAAATATATTTTATTGGCTCACCCTGGGCTCCTGCAAGCTAAAATGGGCACAAATGAATTATGAAGAATGAAAATAATTTGTGCAGCCCTAAAATGTCATTTGAAATCCCAATATCAATACAGATATCATCATGGGGAAGAATTCAGTTGAAAGAACCAAAACATCCTGCGCGTTGCGGCATCAGATCCTCATCAGCTATTCAAGACCTCAATAACAGTTGTAGTAATTACCACCTGCTGAAATTCTATTGAGAAATCATCTGGAGATGAATTAACCAAACGGAGAAGTGTGTTTTTGTCTTATGCTCTGAATTAAATACGACAAATCCAGATACTTCATCAGCGCTCTGCATATAAACCAATACTCGCACTTCTCCTCATTGATTTCCAACGTTGGACACATTCCTATCGACTCGCAGCATTTATCGTCTCTTCATCCAACGAGCACTGAAGTGCAGTGTGTCAGTGAGCTCCTCTGTTCATGCGTGTGTGTTGTGCGTGCATGATTACATGTATACCCTTGTGTTTCTAACCTTCGGTGTCCACTTTTTCATGTGCGCATGCACTCACACAGCTGCGTGTGTCTGTGTGTGCACACTGAGCTGCGGGTGTCTGAGGAGGGAGATGGAAAGAGGACGTCTGACAGCTGGAGATGCTGGCTGGCCTCGGTGCTTCACGCCCACGCCGTCTGTAGGCACCGCTGTAGTAAGGGCCGCATGTGAATGAGTGTTTACCACCTCTCTCCTCGCCACCTTCTCTCTCCTCGCCTGGACCGTCGTGCTTTTTCCGATGAACGCGCAGAGTCCAGGGCGGCCGCTGGAGGTGGAAACGCACACTGTGTTCATTCCACTCGTGTTACCGGGCGGGAGAACGTGAGGTGGAGGGGGGTGTATGGAGGGCGTGGGAGTTGCAGGGGTTTTGTAATGAATGTGCTGCAGTTAAAAATAATTCTGTGTCACTTCCCGGGAGAGGGAGAAAAAAAGGTGGTGGTGGTGGGGGAGGGGGAGATGTGGGAGGAGATGTTGAGAAAAAGGATGTGTTGTGTTGATGGAGCAGAGTTCTTCGCAGCCAGGCAAACTCTCCCCCCATCCTAGGACATGCATATATATTTATGCGTGTGTGTGTGTGTGTGTGTGTGGGAAAGGGGATTGTTGCAGAAAGAAAGCGATATAAAGGCGTGTGAATGCCCCACAGCCTACAATCATACCACCCACACACATTACAAACATGTATTAGTCCAATACATATGCATAATCGTCACTCTCTACCTCTTTCCCTTTGTCCATCTGTTTTCCCCCGTCCACACACACACACACACACAGACATATGTGCAGGGAAAACTCGTTACACAGGGACAATCTCTGTCATTACCTCCCACAGCTTCCTCAAGGGAGTACATTGTTATTTTCTTCCAGCCCTGATCAAATAAAGTGAAGCAAAGAGAGAATGCACACGCACACACACTCCACATATAGAACAACACACACGTTACCCTCCTCTGTCTGCGAAAGGATGATTGAATAAAACACAGAGCGATGACACCCATCCGCCCACCCGTTGTGCGTGTGTTGTCGCTCACACCACACACGCCGAGTGCTTTACCCCCTTGAGGTGAATAGTAAACCCGAGCATATGTGTTGCATCACGGGTTGCAATTTCCCCCAGTATCAGTTCAGATAATCAAAGGCTCCAAGACACTCTCCTCGCAGAGCGGACAGGGCTGCAGAGATGGCAGCGGTCAGACAGGGAGGCCAGTGACACCCTGCAGCAGCAGCCATATCTGAGGGCCTCTGTTGTTGCTGGAGAGAAGGGGGGAAAAAAGACAAGAGAAAGCACAAGAAAGACCAGACAGAGAAAAAAATAATCATTGATGGAGGGCGAAGGGGAAGGAGGGAAGGGCACCGAAGAATAGAGAAAGGAGGGCCCTGCTGAACGGCACTGCCAAGACCGAGGTCAATTGTGATGAAAATGGCCGTTCACATGACCACAATAGCGGCTGAGTGACGGCACTGAAGCAGCGCGGCCGCGCTTATCCTGATCACTCAGGGCCTTGACTGGGGAAATCACAATGCCCTGGAGATCTGTCCTTTTTGGGCTCGGAGGATCACAGAGCGCCCACGGTCCCAAGCCTTGGCCCCGAACCGTCCCCGGCATTACCATATCAATGCGGCCCGGCTCTTGCGCCAAGGAGCCGGGCGGCTAGCGATAGCGCCTCCCGGCTAGCATCGCCCTGCGTCTCCACCATTCAGCGGGGAGTCAATGCGAACTCAGGGCTGGGTGTGAATGCGAAGGAGCGTAAGATCACTCCTGTAGCGTGAACCCATGTCTGGCAGTCCATTCACATCGGTGTGTGTGTGTGTGTGTGTGTGTGTGTGTTTGGGTCTCTCTGTGTCTCTTTCCTTCTTTTTCGCTCTGCCCCACTTTATTTTTCTCATTCAACGTCTTCCCGTGGACGTCTGCGCCTCGGTGCGCGTACAACTGTGTCAGTAGCACAGGGTATCGAACACTTTCCAAATACCACCAGTTCCTGGGGCCGCTTCCCTTTTGAATAATAATGTTGCCAATTTTGGCTTCTTTGTTCTTCTCCAGTTGCTTGAAAACATTTGTGTTTGTTTGAGGCGATTGGCTTTTTTAAAATCGGATAAAATAATCCTCAATCACCCGATTGGACAAACATTTACTGATTATTATCGAGTCATTTGCTTGGAGGCTCCTGATTGGCTATTACATTGAGATTCTCTCCGTCCAGCTCTCTGTAAACCCATAACTACGTTTGTGTGCGAAGTGCTTCAGAAGTTCGTAGTTCCGACTCGCTGGTTTCAGAAGTGATGGATTTCATCGTGATGTGAAACGTACGCAAGTTCTAGGAGACAAGAAGTCACGGTAGCGTCGCAGAACTTACAGAAATAAATGTTTTAGGAAGCCGAACACTGAATGAAACTTAACTGACAGTGAATGTAAATGTTGAAATATATACATTTCAGAGTTGGTCGTATACAACACAGTTTAGAAAGAGTGGGATGAATCAGATTAACTAGTTAAATATCTTTTTATGAATAATTAAAAAATCTTTCCCAGTTTACATCCATATTTAACTGAATTTAAATCAAATGTCATGTCAGACATGTTGACCAGATACATCCTTTATCTAAAGGAGTCGTACTATTTGCAAGCTACTCTTCACCTTGTCAGCTCGTCATTTCACAGTGAAACCTGGCAGACATATTGTGTCAATCTTTATGAACAAATAATCTCCATGGAGGAAGTAGAATCCAGTTTTTTAGAGTAGCTGCTTCCTGCTGATCAGGATGGTATTGATGGAAGCTACTAAACAGCTAAATGGAGCTTTTTTTATCATCAGTACTCGGGTATCACATCTCCTTCAGAGTACCTAAACAGCAGAGTACGGGGTGAGAACAGGTTACAACCTCTCCCTATATTATAGCTCATGACACTCACAGTAGATAGCCTCTGATAGCATTACAATTCAATTAGAGATATTATTCAGTAAGAGTACAAGCCACAATGTATTGTTAACTTCATTATTGCACGATGGGGAGGAAATGGATGATCTGGAGGAGAGCGGCTGGTTTTTAAATGATGCAGAAGGTATGAGATGGAGGGAGAGTGGAAGGAAGGAGGATAAAATCGATGGCTAAAAGGATGAGACACTAAAAGGGCAATGAAGAGAGGAAGACAGGTGAGATATTGGCCTGGAGACTTCTTGCTTTGTCATTGGAAATCAGAGCCGCAGGGCAGGACGCTGTTTGATTTTGTTTTAATCTGTCAGTCAGCACACACACACACACACACACACACACACACGCACATGCACACGCACATGCACACGCACACTCGTACTTGCAGATTGCCTCCAGCGGGCCACTGAGTATCGGCCGAGAGGTTATCATGGTCGTCAGGTTGGTCACGAGTAATGAGAGCGTACAGGAGAGCGGCTTGTTGTCCTCTGAAGGCCTCTGGGTGTCGACAGACGAGTGACAGGACACACACACACACACACACACACACACAAACACACGCTCACGCACGCCAATACATGCACTGACACACGTGTGATGGGCCAAGTTTGATTCCATTACGTGGAGTTTGTCAGTCGGTCGGTCAGCGTCGGGCTGAATGCTGATGGGCAGACAGCGGATCCCACAGAGCTGAACGGGATCTGAAGCAGCCTGTTCAGACACTCACAACACCGAGGGTGACCATGATTGTTTTATGTCAGACACGCACACACAAACACACGTACACACTATCTGGTGCTGTATGGCTGTGTGGTCACGGTCCATGTGGCTCTGAGTTGCGGTCACGGTTAAAAGGGCTTCCTTCTGGAGAGGAGGGGGGGAGGAGAGTCTTAAGACGGAGAAGAAGGTGGGGGAGGGAGGGGGGGGGGATAAGAGGAGCAGGAGATAATAGGAGAGGGCTACCAGTGGGGGTGGAGTGTCGGGGCGGACCAAAGCGGGAGTGAAAAGGGGAAGATGGAGGCTGAAGGTGCTGAAGGTGGGTTCTCCGAGTGTGAAAGCCTGCGTGCCTCCATTCCTGCTCCATTGATGTATTCTAATGCTGAGTGTGGAGGACTGGGCCTCGACTGGTCTCTCTGGGAGCCACCGGCCTTTGATAGGCACAACCGAGCTCTGGGACAGATCCCTCGCATGCCATTCATATGCATATCTGTGTGTGTGTGTGTGTGTGTGTACATGTTTGCGCGCACACGCATGTACACAGTGTTTTTCTTTGCCTTTTAAGTCACAGTTTTAGCCATTTGCACTCGTGGTCGATCTAATTTGCATATCAATGTGAGAATGTTTTAGGCTTTTTAAACTAATCCTAAATTACCCCCAAGGACCATGCTAGTGGATGTATTTATAATCTGCCATCCTAGGATTTTGTGTGTGTGTGTGTGTGTCTGTGTGTGTGTGTGTGTGTGTGGAATAAAACCATGGTGGGAGCTTGAACATGCAGCGTTTCGTGCGGCCGCAGTGTAACGGACCCCATCTGATGATGTCATCGACCGTCTGCAGATGAGGTCAAAGTGCAGAATCTCAAAGTGCACCTCACAAGCCTGTTCAGGGTGTGTGTGTGTGTGTGTGTGTGTGTGTGTGTGCAGCATGATGCATGTGTTCCAGTGTGTACGTGTGTCTGCGTGCATGCCTGTATATGTGTCTATGTGTGTGTGTGTGCGTGCATGCCTGTGTGTGTGTATGTTTGCGTGCATGCCTATATGAATGTGTGTGTGTGTGTGTGAAGCGGTGGCTGTTGTGCGGTTGTCTTTGTTTGTCGTGTGTTCCGGTCCACAACGGATTGCAGCGTGACGCTCGCCACACATTGTGGACACATTGTGTGGCGGTGGGGAGTCTCACGTGTGGACAGGCACACACAAACAAGCACACGCACACAACAACACACCGAGGCGAGAAGTCACCGAGTGCTGTTCGTGACTGTCGGGGACAGAAAGGGAGCCGGACAGTGGCGGGGTCACGGCTTTGTGACGGATGCTGGTTGTAAAGTGCCTTGCTCACAGGAAAAAGAGAAGCGGTCAGAATCGACAAGATTGATGCCATTCCTTCTTTCTTTCTTTTTCACACACACACACACACACTCTCTGGGTCCCCTAACCCCTCTCTCAGCCCTGGAGAGTCTCTCCCATCAGTGACCCTCCTTCCACTTCAGCTCTCTGGTCGTGTCCCTCCCTCTCCTTCCTCCTCGGATTTGTTCTTCTCCTTTAACCTCTTCTTCTCCCGCCCGTTCGTCTTACTTCACCTCCTCTCACCCGCATGCCTCACGCAGGGCTGTATATCTGTGTGCGTGTGAGCGTATGTGTTTTTGGGAGGGGTGCGGGGGGAGAGTGTGTGTGTGTGTGTGTGTGGGGGGGGGTGTCAAAGAGTGCTCGTCTTTATTCTTTCATTGCCTCTCTTTCTGCTCAACGATATGATGGATGTTTCAAAACAGAGCGGAGACGGAATATCAGTGCCGGCCACTGATGTTACTCTCACCCCGAGTGTGTGTGTGTGTGTGTGTGTGTGTGTGTGTGTGTGTGTGTGTGTGCACTTCGAGGAGGTTATTTGATCTGGTTGTGTTGTTGGAGAGGAGGCTGCTCTCTTGCTTTATGACCGCTGCTGTCGGGAGATATTCAGCTTCACCTGCCTCTCCTCAACGATCCATCATCGCTCGCCGAGCAGACGAACACACTCCACTCATCTCATTACTTCCTCTCACTCTCGCAGAAACAGTTGAGACTTTCTCCCGCTCGCTCGCGCTCACACGCGCCGCAGATCGTCCCATACGCCCAAAACCTGTCCGGGTGTTTCACAGACAGGTTTTTGTTTTTATGAACTTGTGTGTGTGTGTGTGTTATAATTGTGATCGTGTTTCTGCGAGTGATTATAAGCCAATGCAGTGTGAAAGCAATGCGGCTCCTTCGTTAAAATGTTAAGCGTGTAGTACGGGGAGCGGGGACGGTTACCAGGCTAATGACTGTTTCTGTACACTTCATCAGATTGCTCGCCCGCAATATTGCCTCATATCACTCTCTGG
Organism: Pseudoliparis swirei; assembly: GCF_029220125.1. NCBI lineage: Eukaryota > Metazoa > Chordata > Actinopteri > Perciformes > Liparidae > Pseudoliparis > Pseudoliparis swirei. The sequence continues at coordinate 13,063,557 of NC_079409.1, forward strand.
CACCATTGCTGCTTAATAGTGTGTGTGTGTGTGTGTGTGTTTGATGGTGTTGGTGTGCGTGCACATCAGATCAGAGTATATTGCTTTGCAGAGCCATTACAGTTTAATAGGCGTAGTGGAATGCACAGCGCGTTAATGCTCCGGCAACATGAAGTAATGACACAATAAAACAATTAAATATGCTGGAGGAGAATTACTTTTTGAACAAGCTGCACCTAGAAGCAATTTTGGACTGAGACGGAATAAACAGAAAGGACAGATCAGGCTTATTAAGCTCTCTCTCTCTCTCTCTCTCTCTCTCTCTCTCTCTCTCTCTCTCACGCTCTCGTCATTTGCTGCCACATCTCTGCCGGCGTGACTTTATATCTGCTGATTCACAGACTGACGAACCACAGAGAAACTCTCCTTGGAATCGGAGCGAGGTGATTTCAACGTGATTATGTGTACGTGAGCGTGTTGTGATGGGAGGCAACGCGTTGCTCGAGAACACATTGCAGATTATTAATTGGGGGCTATAACCATTTACAATCAGTCTGTGGATTTATTGTTGAATACATGATGGGTCGATATGTTCATGCAGACGGTTTTCAGTCAGTTTCTCGTCAGTTGACTAATTGATCAATTGGCCAATCATTACAGGGCTATTACGCCTATTCATCACTTATTTGCCAATGCTGTCTGTCAGTGTGGAGCTGACTAGTTCCCCCTGGTCGGCATGGGTCTTCTTCGCGGTCTCTGGTTCCTCCAGCAGTCCACATCTGGACATCTGGACTTCAAACCAGATACATTAATCGCGTGCTGTAACGTGCTTTGTATGGTAGTATTGCTCCCTTCTGCATGTTGTAACAATAATAATCATTATTACTTTCCTGTCTTTCTGTTTACATTTTTAATGAGTTTCACTTTGGAGAGCGAGAAACTTTGCAATATAAAAAGTGACTTGTTTGGATGAACAGCTGAGTAAATGAACACGTTGGTTTGGAATCAGGTGTTTCTGAGTCTCGCCCGGCGCTCTGGTCTTTAGGCCGATGGACACGTTACCGACAGGGCAGCAGTTAGCGCAGCGCCTCTCACAGCCAGTCGGACCAAACGGTTCTGCATGTCTGTGTGATTTAGAAAATGCGTTACGACTCTTATGAGCCGCATCACCTCCAAGGTTAATCTAAATCACATCAGTGAGGTCTGGAGTTAATTTTTAAAAAGCGATGAGATGTTTTCCCAAAGCGACATCGGACAAACTAACAAACAGAAGGAGACCAATTAAGGTCAGACCTCCAACCGTATTCAGTGTGGGCGACGGCCATATGTGTGTGTGTGTTTAACGCCGGCTTGTTGATGTGCCGGTAAGTGGAGGAGTCGGTGCGACGGTAAATCCTCTGACTCAGCGACCAGCCTGAGAATCCAACGGGAAATTCTGAGGCGATTTGAAAATGTCTCCAAAAGTGTTTTGTCTAAGAGTCTCCCTTCTTTTCTTCCTCTACTTCTTGTTTCCGTCATCTTCGTCTTCCTCGTCTTCTTCGTTTGTCCTATCTCATGCTGTCTTTATGTAATCGTCCGTTGGGATCTGTTGAGAATTAGAGATCGAAAACCCATTTACAGAGGTTACCTACGTAAAGTCAGACTATTTGTCTGCTGTGAAATCGAAACCTTACCCTCCACTGCTCTCTCCCTTTCTCCCTCTTTTCCCCCCACTCTCAAACTGTACCTCTCTCAACCTCGCTCTCTCTCTTTCGGATGGGTCACAAGTCCACAAGGGAGCAGCGATGAGATGGGAGATAAGATGATTGGGAAGAAATGAGGGAATTTGTTAAAGCTCGGGTTGGACAGAGTGAGGAATAAAGAGGAGGCCGAGCGGTGAGGTGAAGAAGACACATTTGATGAAGGATGAAGAGCCACATGAAGGTGTGTGTGTGTGTGTGTTTTGTGGCAGATGATTTCCATCCCAAACCAGAAGCTTTTAAACAATGGATACTTTTAAAAACGGCACATTTGGCCTTGAACTTGTTTAACCTTTGTGTTGCCTTCGGGTCATTTTGACCCGAATCAATATTACACCCTCCCCCCGCCTTTGGGTCATTTTGACCCGATTCAATGTTTCACCCTCCTGTTACCTTTATATTTCTAACATATTTTACCCTTTGGGTTCAATTTGACGCCAGCAATTAAAACCTCCAGAAAATTATTAGAATTAATATTGTTTTCCAAGTTTAAGTGTGAGGCACTTTATGTTTGTTTGTTGACTACCGAAAGAACACCGACATTAAACATTGAATGGGGTCAAATTAATCCGAAGGCGGGGGGAGGGTGTAATATTGATTCGGGTCAAAATGACCCGAAGGCAACACAAGGGTTAAGTGCCACATTTAAAACTCAATAAAATGGTTCATTTAAAAAAATTAAATCATTTTGAGATTTAGCCTTTCTCATTTCAGCACGGTCATGTTTTATTACACTTCTTTGTTTATGGAAAATGTTACAGCAGGGTTCAAAATTACGATCTCTTTAATACACAGGGCAGGATCTCGACTGTTGGCGAGTGTCAGTGTGAAATATATGTGCACTAAATAGCGTCCAAAATTATTCACATCATAGAAATATAATACAATGTCGCGTTCGTGGCACCATCAATTCCACAATGCAATGCGTCACATTTTATGCATGGGAAAAAAACTGTCACAACACCTGTCAGTGATGATACAACATTATGATTATCCAAAACGTAATCCCACTATAACGCAACCCATCGAGTGATGTTCATAGAGAGAGTAATTTATGAATAAACAGGGTAGTTATTTCAGACACAACCCAAGATGTAGTTTAAGTAAATCACCCTATGTGGACTCACAGCTCCATTAACTCAAGTTAATGGTGTTGCATTCATCGCAATTTAATTTGATTGATACCAGCCGAGCCCCCATGAGCCAGGCGGCATCGGGGGGGACACCAACTGTCACGTTGTCAGACGATGCACAAAGGAATCCTCTTCCACACCTGCTTTAGACGTCCTTCAAAACCAGACGATAGAGCGGAGGAGCAATCTAGTGATGGCCAACTGGAAGAGAAGGATGAAGAAGAGATTTAGCTGTTTTCTTATTGAATTTCTTTGAATCTAATTGTCACCAAAACTGTGAGCATGAAATACATCTGCATACGTGTTGTCATGGCTTAAGTGAATGAGAGAGGAAGAGATGGGAGGCGATGGGTTGGAGGGGGGTGAGAGTCTGTTATTAAATGATGCGTGGTGGGGGGGGGGGGGGATTTCTGGTGAGAAATAGCGTGATGTGAGTGTGAGAAAAGAGGAGAGAGCACGGAATGATGGAAAGCAGGAATAGATAGACAACGCCGTGGGGAAGTGGTGGAGAACTGAGTGGAGAGGGCCAGTGTAGAGAGGGAGAGAGAATGAGAGGGACGAGTGAGAGGGAGAGAGGGAGAAGGAAAGAGGGACGGAGAGAGGGAGAACAAGAGGGAGGCAGGGAGAAGGAGGGAGAGGGAGTTGGAAATCAAAGTGGTAAAGCTGGAGGGAGGAGGAGGAGGGAGGTGTATTTGGGAGGGGCGAGGCGCTGAAGGGAGAGAAAAGGAGGGAGGCCGTGGAGCTGTAACGGGTTCTGACACAGAGCTCCGACCTGAGCTAATAGCCGGTCTATTAATATCTCCGGCTAATGACTGCCACTCCCTGTCACAGAGTGGCAGAGAGCGTAATCCTTATTCATCAGTTTTTAACTTTTACTTCCTGAATAATGATCCAGATAAAGTCTTTAAATATGGAGGAGAACAGAGCGACCTGCTGACGGGGAGCTGCCCAGTGAGAAGACGGCGTTCATGCTGGATGGTTGCTGGTTTGAGTCTCTCGACTGGTGAAGGAGGAATATGGAGAAGGAGAGAGTGATCGACTAACCCCACCACATTATAGAAATAATTTAACAATTGAAGGGTGGGAATTTTTTGACGAGCAGATTGCCACGACTCTCGTACCTGTCCGTTCGATATTAAACCACAGCTAGCCGCTGTTAGCTTAGCATAAAGACTGGAATCTGGGGCCGGCTAGCCGCCCTGAGTGCGAAGGTGACCACCGAGCAGCATCTCTAACGCTCTTTAAAGAACTGATTTCTTTCATTTTTGGACATGGCCTGGCTACTCTTACCCTGGTCACAGTGACTGTGCTAAGCTCAGCACAACTGGCTTCATAGTTAAGCATATTTCCACAAATGTTTAACTATTTCTTTAATTTAAAACACAAGAAGCTATCCTGATGCATCAGGTTCAGCTGAAACAATAGAATATACTTCAAAGGCCGATTTTAAGAAATCCGTCCATGACGTGACCGCGATTGTGAGTGACCCCTGCCACCCCTCACACGGTCTCTTCAGCCTCCTGCCCTCTGGGAGGAGATACCGGAGCCTCCGGGCTCACACCGCCAGGCTGTCAGGAAGCTGAACTCTCTCCCCATCCTCCCACTCCGTCCTCTTTCAGACTCACATGTCTGAATGCTGCTAGTTCAATTTATGTTGTCTCTATGTTTACATGTTCTTTTACTATTTTTGCACTTTATGTTGTCTATATGTTGCACAATTCACTTTATGTTGCACAATTCAATTCACTTTATGTTGGACAGAAGAGAAACGTAATTTCAATCTTCGGTATGTTTGCACACATGAAAAATTGACAAATAAAACTGACTTTGACTTTGACTTTGACGTCGCATTACACGGAGGAAAACGTCGAGTGAAGTTCATCGTGTGTCCGGATGCCCGTGCAGCTGTTGGTCTGAACAGCCTCGTACTCTTCTCTCAACAAGGCACTTAAAGAGTTTACATTTTTTACACATATTTCATTTGTTGATTCTGATTTAATACGCATAGTTGAAGACATTTTAAGCACTACTTGCCGTACCGCTCAGCCTCATTAATTCCCATTAAATTACAAACGGCACAGAAATCCCCAGAGACACCTAGTTCAGTGTGAATGAGAAGCCAATAACAGTTTTTTTAAAGTGTTGTGTCCAGGCCACACAGCTTTGCAAACAACACAAGTTGCCTCTTAATATAAACATACACATTTTGGTGAACCGTGAATAAACGCAACACTGCAAAAACACTGTAAACAACACATGAAGTGTGTGTTTCATTGTCAGTCTGAGTCTCTTTCCTCTTTTTAACAAGATCGTAGACCTCAATTGATTTCTGGGTCACAGGCTGTCGGGATGGAGACCGAGAAGGCAAGGATGCACACATTGTGAATGAAGAAAGAACGGCCTAATCTTGGTCTCTACAGATGTGGAGAATCTGAATCTGCCTTCTGGAAAAGCATGACCTAATAGAATTTAAAAAAAGGTTTTAATTTGTTTTGAAAAAGTCCTAGTTTAAGACTGACGCCTCTACATGACCTACATAAGTAGACGTGACGTTCAGTGAGAAGATTGGCTGTTTTAATGTTGTTATTCTTAATGCTCGTCATTGCGTCCACCGGGTCGGATTCAACGCAAACTCCGGTAAGATCCGTCTGTTTCACCTGAAAGTCCTTCAGCTCAGGCCGGGGACCGCACACAGACCCAGATGTGACTCCTCCTCCTCCCACTGCCCACGCTGGAGGGAAGGGAGGTGCAGAAGAACCAGAACCAGGGCTGAGCGAGGCCGACTGGGTGACCCGGCTGCAGTAAAAGGTTCTCTAACACGACCACTTTAACCCTCAGGTCGCGCCAGAATCCACACAGCATGTCGCGTAGGATTCCGTGACAGAAGAGAACAATAATTAGAGTGACCTCTAACCTCATGTTTGGTTTAAGCTACTTGAACAGTTGTTTTCTTACCTGGCGAGCTCATTGCTCCGCTACAAAAGGCACAAGTCAAACACAATACACAGCACAACCCCAAATACATGTTGATTCGTTTTGAGTCTTCTCGGGTTTAAATACAACAAGTCAAAACAAACTCTGGAATTGACTCCAGACAGCCTCGGGGCCACCGGCCATTAACAAAAAGAGAGACTCAAATAGAGTCTGGAGATAACGCGGAACTGTCTCTGCACAAGTTAATTAAATAAAAGATAAAGTTCCTTGGAGTAACTTTGAAGCTGTAGACAAACCACACCAAATGCTGCCGGCATTGTTGCCACCTGAGCTACAAACAGCTACATTTAAAAGCACAGCAAAGTATTGCCCTTGATGTTCTGAGTATTCCTTTCGCCGTGTGCCGCTGGAGCTGCTCGGCTCGCAGCAGCAGCGTCTCGCATGCTGAGGATCCGATGGACACTTTACTCTCAACATTAGTGCACAGAAAGTGTGATGCAAAAGTAGAAATTGCACATATGCCAACGAAAGGTTTATTTACCGTCCACCATAACTGACCGGCCGCTGCTCGCCTTTCATCGCCTCCTTTTTTAATCCTAGTTTATGCCTCTTTTTCTTGCAACCGTTCCCTTTTCCCTTAGTTCCTCCCACTTCCAAGGCCAGGAGGAGATGTACGGCTCAGTGCAACACATATTTGTGAAATGGGATGTCACTGCTCAGCCAAGCGCCATTTTACTCCAGGCCAATTAAAGACAGGATGCAGTTATGTGTCTCTCGTTGGGCCCCCGAGAACCAGCTGAAATGTCCTTGATGCGGGTCCTGAAGCTGGATGCTGGAGTGTGATGGAGGTGAAAACCCAAATGCCTGCCTGTCTCCATTTCTTCAACATATTATTCCCCTAAAACATGTGACCTGTGACACACACACACACACAACACAAGGGTACGCAAAAGACACAACTCAAACACTCTTTCCTGACGTATAGGTTGCCTCACTTTTCTCTCTGCACAGTGTGTATGTAACGACAGGACTGGTGGGTTGTCATTGCAGGCACACACACACACACACACACTTAAGATACCAGATAAATAGTACCATTGTCACGCCATTGTTAAATGGTGCATTACGCCTTCTGTAGCGGGCAGCGACGACATGATGACATGACATGACATCACCGCTCCCTCTCTGCCATAAAGGCCGCACAGAGAGGGAGGCGTGGAGCGAGTGGAGGGTAAAGGGAGGAGAGAGTCGGGTAGCGAGAGAGGAAAATAACCTCTTTGAGAAAGAGAGAGGTGAGAGACAAGGGGGTCATAAAGGGAAGGCAGCGCCATGAAGGCTGACACGGCACATTCAGACTCAGTGGGAGGGCCAAAGACTTGTGTGTTTCCTCCACCTCTGAAGTTTCTTTGTCTCATTTAGTCTGTGTTTAGTGTGTCTCACTGTAATGGAGCATTGCCTCAGAGAAATAGACACACACACACAGTGTCTTAGCTAAGCTTGAAGGTATACGCAGCTGGAAACCCCTCCGCTCCATTTTCTCCCTGACCCCTCTGTCCTCTGGCCTCTGGCCTCGCGTCTCTTGCTCCCTCCCTGACCACCCTCACTCCTTCCCACCATCTGTTGCTGCTTTGTTTCACACGACACTCCCTCCTTCTCCTTTCTTTCCCTCCAATTTCACCACCAGCATCTTTCCCCCCCCCCCCCCTCTTTCTCTGCAGGATCATGTAGCTCAGGGTCTGTTTTTGCTTCGGGCACACAAAGAGATACAACAACAGCAACGTCTTTGCATGGGCACGCGCAGACACACAACGTAAACAAGGATCATTTGTGTGTTTATGCAAAGCCAGCATTTGCTATTCAAACCAGCCGACCACAACCAATTACACCCGATGCAATTACTTTCTACATGCAACACTTGCTATCAAAGGTCTGCTTGGACCTCACTGAACAATGCTGCGATTCAAACAAGCATGTGTCTGTGTGTGTGTGTGTCTGTGTGTGTGTGTGGGTGTGTGTGTGTCTGTCTGTGTGTGTGTGTGTGTGTGGGTGTCTGTGTGTGTGTGTGTCTGTGTGTGTGTGGGTGTGTGTGTGTCTGTGTGTGCGTGTGTGTGTGTGTGTCTGTGTGTGTGTGTCTGTGTGTGTGTGTGTGTGAGCTAACCTGCAGGTTATTCCCTGGTTGGCTCATCGTCATGTTTGATTGGCTGCCTGCCGGTTTCATCACATTGCACCAGAGACAGAAACGGACCTCATGGCCTTTCACCCACAGGTCTCTCTCTCTCTCTCTCTCTCTCTCTGTCTCTCTCTCTCTCTCGCTCTCTCTCCCTGTGTTGGCTGACTTTGGTTTAGTCTGGCAGGCCGAGCTGTAGGGAAGCACTTTGATTGAAGAGACAGAACCAAAGCTCACACTGCCATCGATGAAGCAGCTGTTTTGCGCACGGTAGTCTCACGCACACACAGATAACACACACACACACACGTGCCAGAAAAAAAACACATGGTTACACTAACTGACACACACACACACACAGACTTTGTAGACATACACACATGAGGAGGAGTCAGCCTGCAGGAGCTGCTGTGACACCTGCAAATGTGTTTGTAACCTGTCTGTAACACACATCGATCCAGCGTGGAACCACATCAACAACAGTGGGCCGCTACTCGGGGAGACGACGAAACATCGAGGGGGGCGGGGCCGAGCCACATTACGGGAGACGAAAAAAAACATCGGAAACGAGAGCGATGAACAGACTGAGAGTTCAAGCCCACCGTCCACCTCTGCCGATGATGTTAGGGCAAGGATCAGATTCAACGGACATGATTTGTCTGGCAGACAGAACGGAAGAGTCTGGTAAATCTAAGGGTGGAGGTTTGCTTCTGATCAACACAAAGTGTGGCGCGACCAAGAACATTAAGACTCTTTCTCGTTCTGCTCCTCGAACCAACATCATATCCTCTGCCGCCCATTCTACCATTCCCCGGGAGTTCAGAGTTCAAATCACCACAGCACCATACCACCACAAGCGGACACCGAATAGCACCATCGGGACTCTGATGTGTTGTTGGCATCAGAACAAGTATCCCGACGCGCTGTGGTGGTGGCTGGGGACTTTAATAGCTAACCTAAAAAGTCATGCCGACTTTCACCAGCACATTACGTGTGCTACCAGAGGAAAGAACGTTTGACCACTACACGCGCCATTCAAGAGAGGCTAAGGCTCTCTCTCTCTCTCTCCGAAAATCAGACCATGCCGCCATTTTTCTGCTTCCGGTACTCAAAAAAATCGCGCGAAGCGAGCGGTGGAGGAGCGTGAGCGGTGGTCTGACCAATCAGAGGCTGAGCTACAGGACGCCCAGGTGTCGCGTCGACGGACATGATCCAATCCAGTTCCAGTGACGCCAGCGAAGTTTGTGTAGCAATGAGCCTCATAGCAACGCGAAGGACACATCGCCCCCCCGGTAAAAAGTAGGTCTTTTCTAACCAAAAGCCGTGGGTTGATAGATCCATCCGTGAAGCTGTGAACGCCTGCATTGCTGCCTATAACGTACAAGGCAGCGGTCTATGGACTGAGGAGGGCGTGAAGGGCGCCAAAAGGAGGCGAGACAGAGTGGAATCACAGATGGAGCAGCGCGACACCAGGCGCCCTATGCAGGGCTACGGACTATCACAGACTACCAGAGCAGACCTCGCGCAATGGTGAGTGCTGAACTCATTTTATGCACGGTTTGAGGCTAGCAACAACAGCGCTTAGCTCGCCGCCAACACAACATCACTTAAGCGTGCCGAGGTGAGTTCTCAGACAACACACACCTCTGTGACCGAGCACAGTGTGAGGAGGGCTCTGTTGAGGGTGAACACCAGGAAAGCTGCAGGTCCAGATGGCATATCTGGGCAACCAGCTAGCTCCAGTGTTCACCACAATATTCAACCTCTCCTGGCTGAGTCCGTGGTCCCCGCCTGCTTCAAGAGATCCACTATTGTCCCTGTGCCCAAGAATGCTTCTCCAGCATGTATGAATGACTACCGACCGTGGCCCTCACCTCGGTGGTCATGAAATGCTTTGAGAGGCTGATAAAGGACTACATCTGCGCCTTCCTCCTTCCTCCATGGACCCGCTGCAGTTTGCTTATCGCCCAAACAGATCCACAGATGATGCTGTCTCCCAGGTACTGCTCTCATCTGGACAGCCAGAGGGGGCTATGTGAGACTGCTGTTCATTGATTATAGTTCAGCTTTCAACACCATAGTCCCTCCAGACTGGCCGGCAAGCTGATTGAGCTGGGACTGAACACCCCTGTGTGCTTGGATCCTGGACTTCCTGACCGCCAGGCCACAGGTGGTCACAAATCCTCACCCTGAACACAGGATCCTGTACACATGACTGTGTGGCCAGGTTCAGCTCCAACACCATCATCAAGTTTGCGGATGACACAGTGGTGGTGGGCCTGATCTCCGACAACGACGGAGTTGCTGATCTGTCACTCTGGTGCCAGGACAACAGCCTCATCATGAATGTCACCAAAACTAAGGAGCTGATTGTGGACTTTAGGAGGGTACAACAACAGAGGACGTACTCACCACTGGGGATTAACGGGACTACTGTGGAGAGGGTGAGCGGGTACTAGTACCTGGGAGTCCACATCACCGAGGATCTGACATGGTCAACGAACACAGACACTCTGGTGAGAAAGGCAAGGCAGCGCCCCTACCACCTCAGGCAGCTGAGGAAATTTAAAGTTTCCAGAGGATCCTTCAGTCCTTCTACTCTGGAGCTGTCTGACAGGAAGCATCACAGCCTGGTTTGAGAGTAGTGCGTTCGGCTGAACGACACTATTGGAACACACCCACCCTGCAGGACTTGTAGGATCATGAAGGATCCTCACCACCCCAACAACAGACTGTTTCAGCTGCTGCGGTCAGGCAGGCAGAACAGAGAGACTGAGACGGAGTTTCTTTCCTCAGGACAACAGGACTGTGAACACACACACACACACACACACACACACTTACTGTAAATATTGTGTTGTTTTTATTGTCATTCCTGCTGAGCATTGCCACTTTCATTTCACTGCACACCCTGTGTGTGTATGTGACAAATAAAACATCTTGAATCTTGAATCTTGAATCTTGAACACACACATACACTGACACACACAACATCTGTTTGTCAACTCCTCGTTAACGGCTTATGTTGTGGGTACTAAAGTTGTAATTTCATTTGCTCCAAATATTATGTTTTGTCCCATCGACAGAACAAAATCCCCAAATATTCGATTCTCACTTTGCCTGAAACATTACCTGTAAGGTGTTTCATCAATTATCAAATTGATGGAAAAGCAATCATTCCAGAATACTGAAATATGTCATGTTTTATCAGAAAATTAATACATATCATATAATATTTAATGGACATTTAATTTAGGATCTGTTTATGGATTTGAAAAAAAAATGATAGCGCTGTAAGTCAAATAGTCATATAAAAAACTAAAAAACAACATTTTATATTTGTATGCGAGGTTTTGACGGGAGATCACAACACTCAAATAACCTCAAGCCATCACTCTGCCGTGGTGGCACCGACACGTCCGAGCAGAAGCATAAATACTGTGTGACAAGGAGAAATAGAGGAGACGAGACGGAGCGGCACAGGAGCCGCCATGACGGGAGCTAAATGCAGGTGCAGCATTTATAGTGATTTAAGAGAGACAAACTAAGTTCCAAGCTGCCGCCGCCGTTAGCTCGGTGGCAATGACAAACATAACGGAAAACTAATGGATGGCTGAGCCGGCGGCCGCTGCCTCTGCCGCTGCGTTATCTTCTCTCTGAACACCCAGCGCCAGATTGCTCACAACCTCCACGGCCTCGGACGAGAACGTGCGCTAAGTAAATCGCCGACCGCATGGGCCGACAATAAAGCCCGGGTTTGAATTTCAATCGGCTTGTGATGGGGAGGAGGCACGGAGAGATGGATGCAGGCGGGCGGGCGGAAGGGGGGGGTGCTGATGAGAGGAGGAGAGATAGAAGGATGGAGGGAAAGAGGGGAGGGATTAAGGGGTCAGCCCAGCGAGATAAGCAAGGGCAGGGAATGGAAAATGAAGTCTGAAAGTGAAAGCAGATGGAGGTATTTTACATCGAGGCAGATAGATGGATGACGGGGGGTGCGTCGAGGGGACAGGGCGGAGAGATAATTACTAAGATAGAGAGGCAAGTAAACGACAGGAGAGGAAGAGAGAAAGGGATGAAGACTTTACAGCACGGTGGATAGATTGGCAGTGCTAGACGAGGGAGAGGTGCAGGAGTCGGGAAGAACAGGTGCAAATGAAAGTGTTTGAAGGGGAGCGAGAGGATGAAGTCCTGGCTGGAGGTGAAGAGAAGCGTCAGAAACGCTGTTGATTAATTTCTCTCGTGTTTCTTCTTTTGTTGTCGCTCTGCCCGCTTGTGTTCTCTCCACACTCACACACACCTGGAAACACACGCTCACCAACTCATAGGGCATCAACCCCCCCCCCCCCACACACACACACACACGCCGTCATTCATGAAGGCACAACAACGGCCCCTCGATGCACAATCAGCATCGTTTTCATGCTCCTGAAATTGTCTGAATCAAAGTGCTGTTAACAAGGCAGGGAGTCGTCTGTCGAAGGAGCTCCACCGACGCTGAGGTGAGCAGGTGGCACATCTGCTTTCAACAACATATATTTTTAAATCTCAAACCAGAAGGCAGAGATATGCTGTAGTACCCACAACAGGCCCAGAATATTCCTGCATTCACATTTTGGGCAGCATCCAGTACATTGGAGCGTATACTGGAGCAAACCGGTATCCCACAGGAGGATGGGGGTACAATAGTTGTGTGGTGGGAGGAGCTATTTTGGGCATCCAGGGGGAAGAAAGTCCTTTTCATTGTGTGCATAGGAAAGGTCGGGTGGGCTTGATACTATGGATGAATCATCAGATCAAAGATGAGCAACTGAGAAATGACTGGTCAAATGTAAAAGCTGCATCCACCTTAAAATGATGCTGTGCATGTGGCTACTGGTTAATTATTGTGTTATTACTGTGTTCAGACAGAAATGCTCAGCGAATATTTTTAGGGGGTTATCTGTCTGTTTTGGGGTGAATAAACACAACTGGTCTGAAGGTGAACTACATGTCAATTACCCGAGATATAAATCCCCCGAGCTTTCTGCCTCAACACACCTCTACTCGTACATTCAGACGACATGCCTCTGGCTTCTTCTCCATAGCAACAGCAGCCGAGGCTCATGGGAACTGTTGTATTCAAGGCCTTCGCAAATTGTTGATAAAAATACAATATCTCAGCGGTCGGTCATGATGACACAAACATATATGATTGTTAAATTATCCGGGACAGTCTGTGGATAGGAAATGGGAATTGGCAGTTTCCCTTCCAACAGTTCATCCAACTTTGCACATAAAGAAGCAAATGATTACACCTGCAGGCAGAGCTTGGCAACAAAGATTGCATTTCTTCAACTGGTGCCCTCTCCTGTGAAGGTGAAAACAAGGTGGAAGCTGTAACATCCTGGGAAGCACACATCCTGCACATTGTGTCCAACCCTCATTCTTACACATATAATGAGAGCTCTTCACACACCGGAATGGCCTTTGAGGCCACAGTGTGAACCAACAAGAGAGCGGCCCATTAGCGGATTGATGTCGGCTGCACCTGGGCAGACAGGCTTTAGTGGAAGTGGGGTGGCGGGATGAGGGAGGAAGGGCTGAAGGGGGAAAGGGATGAAGAAGACGAAGCCCGTCTTGTCGCTGTCCTGTTTGCTGCGCTCCCGTCTCCGGCCGCATGCATGATGGAATACGACGCTGACTTAGTGTCAGACTCCACGCTGACACACACTGGAGTTAGAAAGAGATTAGAGAGATGTAAGATAAGGGAGGGGAGGAAGAGAGGGCGAGGCATGGAGAGAAAGAGATGAAGGAGGACAGATGCCTCATCCAGTGGAAGGCTTTGCTTGTGTGTCTTTCTCTGTTCAATGTGAGCGAATGAGAGTTGACTCTCTTCCGAAGTCAATCTGTTCTTCTTCTTCCTCATCACCACCCACTTTTTTTGTCATTTCCCGCCTTCACGCTAGGTCCATCCCTCCATCCCTCCATCCCTCCATCCCTTCATCCCTTCCTCCTTTGTTCTGCCACTCTGTTGATAGTTTCCCTAACTTTGCTCTGGTTAAGTGCATCCCTCTCCCCCCCCTCCCCCCTCCCCCCAGAACCCCTTTTGAGTCTCATATTACATTTTAATCCCCTGCAGTGTGGGACCAGAGAGAGTCTGACGGTGACAATGTGGTAAAGAAAATATAGACTGAGTGACAGCCTGAAGAGTGTGTGTGTGTGTGTGTGTGTGTGTGTGTGCGTGTGTGTGTGTGCGTGTGTGTTGGTTGAACAAAGACACATGTTCATGTTTTTCCATGCTGAATCTATTTAATATTGTTATTATGTGGCATTTGTTTGTAAACTATTTAGATTAAGACAAGAAATATGAAGTGGGCAAATGAACCTGAGTGCTAAATATCCTCTTTGCTAAATGTGAGTGTGTGTGTGCGTGTGCTTGCGTGTGCGTGTGTGTGCGTGTGTGTGTCTGTGTGTGTGTGTGCGTGTGTGTGCGTGTGTGTGCGCGCATGCCTTTGCCTGTTATTGCGTGTGCTCCGTCAGCAGAAAGTTGGCACTGAAACTGATAAACCATTATGCACAACGTGGGAGTGCATGTTTATGTGCCATTTTGTGTGTTGGTGTGTGTGAGCCGGCCTGTGTGTGTTAGGTTTAATGATCTTTTTTGATGGTCTGGTGTAGCGGATATTGAGATGGATGGTCCATATGCTCTTTATGGTCCATGCATATTTCATATTCCAGGAGCAGAGCAGACATTGCTTATATGGCCAGGATGTTGCACTGGGACGTGGGCTGACTTTACGAGAGCTCATATACACATCCCACTGCGTTGTCCCCTTTGAATAAATGCTCAAGTGCGAATAAATACAACACACTTTATAAGATTTCCGGAAAGAACCCGATAAACCTCAATGTCGCACATGGAATATCTGATTTTAAAAGGACTCGTGTGGCCACCCGCTGCCTGATTCACTGGTGTTGTCACTGGTGCATGTCTGCATGTCACTCGGAGCAGAGGACAGTTAAAGTAATAACCTGCGGTATCTTTATAGGAATACATATTAACTTTTTTACTTTCCATCCCCATCTTCAAGACACAATAGGGACTTATCCGATAGGTTTTTCATTTCCAGTCTTGTATGCTTTCGCAGCAGCGACATTTTGTTTCGTAACGAACGGATGACGAGCGTAATCGTTCGAATGAAATAAAACATTCAGAAGTCAAACCTCATTAAAAGAAAGCGCAATAAAAAAAAGCCACCGCAGTATTTTGCTGCAATATTTCTAGTAAAGGGATGAGGTTTATTGATCAGTCCGCGTGGACAATGTTGCCCAAATAATCAATGTATGTGGAGTAGCTCTTAAATGAAAGCAGTAAGTCACAGTGAAGCTGCAGGACCTCCACACACGAGCACGGATGGGAACAAAGACATATATTTTTAGCACGGGGGGAATTGCTTTGTCAAGTCCATAATGCACTTTGTTGGAGGTGATTCGGCACCTTCCTCTGACTCATTTCACATGCACACGTCCGTGGAACCACTTAGGATGTGCGCATGGAGTTGTGAGTGGCTTGTGTGCAACTTTTAAACATGAAATATTAGATCCATTATTTCTGATACGTGCGCATCACGAAGGCAGGAAGGTTTCCTTTCACGTGCACATGGATGCACATTCTGCTGACTGTCTTATGAGGACTGACAGGTTGCCACCACATGGAGAGGTTAATTGACTTCATGAGAGGGAGAGAGAGAGAGAGAGAGAGAGAGAGAGAGAGGGCGGGCACGACAGATTGACAGGCCAGTAGAGGAAGGCAGAAAGGGAGGAAGACGCGTCGTTGTCGGAGGAGTGAGAGGACGTCAAAAAGATTGAACCTGAAATGAAACATTGAACAAGAGTCAGATGGAAGGACACTGATAAGGATGGAGGGGCAGAGGAGGAGAGCAGTGCAGCTAGTGGGGGGGGGGGGGATGTTGCACTGAGAGACTGTCAAGTCTGACAGAGTCTGCTCATGTTCGGTGGAGAGAGTCAGCCACATCCAGGGGTTTTCCTGGGTCAAAATGGGTCTTCGGTGCTCTTCGCACGGTCTGTATTGCCATATCACCGTAATTAGCAGACATCTATGTATTTTTTTCTTATTTTTTCCCATAAATAATGGAGGCAATGCTTGAGGAAATCATTTTGCTAAAATAGATAAGCAAATAGATTGACAATTAGAGATGCACCGATCAGGTTTTTTGGTGCCGATCACCGATCACTGAAATCAGTATCTGCCGATCCGATAATACCGATCACCGATCACTGTGTTGATTGAAGCATTCTATTTATTGTGTAGCATTATTGCCTAGGACTATGAGGAAATACATATATAAAGCACCTCAAACATTAAAGAAATTACAGATTTCTTTAAACATTTAGGACTTTTACTTTGAAAAATGTCCTAATTGATACATTAAAATTATTTGATTGCTATTATAGGGGATTTCAGATATGTATGGCACACATCTGCATCATTCATTTCCTGGAACTCTTGGGGAAATCTATTTACAGGACTTTTCTTAACATACAAAAGTCTGACTTATTTTTATAAACTCTTCTGGTACAGTAAAAATGTTTTAATGTTAGCATAATTTAAGCTAAATCTCAGAAACGATCTAAAAGATACAAAATCAGTTCATTGTTTACTTTTATATGTTAGTGTATGATTTGTCGACATCTTATTTTGAAAAACGGATGTTGTTTCACGTGGTTCTTTCCGCTAACTTTGCAAAACTGGATGTTGTCATATAAATCCTTCCGCTAACTTTATCAAAACCCTCACGCGCTCCCGATCGAATGCGTTTACCATGAGCATCAGTCTCTAGGGGCTCAGACATGTGAGAGTCGGCTGAGTCGACCCAGTGATTCAACTCGGGGGACGGGGACGCCGCTCGGTGGTGAGGATCCCCTCGTTGACCTCTGACCTCTGCGGCCCTCGCCGGGCGCATCGTCTCCGTTGCTATGCGCCGCGATTGAAACGTCTCTGATAGTTCTCGCAGATTTTATGTCAACTGATCGGCCAAGTTTGATCAGCCGTTTTGAGAACGCCGATCAAAACCGATAATGGGAATATCGGCCGATATGGATCGACGCCGATCAGATCGGTGCATCCCTATTGACAATAGTCCAGGTGTATTGGTGCACGTCGGGCTGTTGAGTGATCAGCAGCTGGCCGCTCTGTCCATTCGCCTCACAGTTGCGTATTGATCAGACAAGAAGACACGCTTATCAACTCGATTACTATTGATCCAAACAGAACGAGGGTTCGGCTGTAGCCTCCTTGAAACATACTATTGAGAACATATTCGCTGACATGCACATGATGAACACAGTTTTTTTGTTGTTTTTTTCCATCGCAGACTTTTTTTGCCTTAGGCGCTCGGGATTTGTCATAGGTGTTCGCGAAAACGGCTTAGGCGCGCGCCCAAATTTTCTCTATGCAAAACCCTGACATCGGGAAATACTGACACCCACAAACACACAGAGACACAATGGAGCCTCACCCGCATGTAAAGCCGACTGTGCGCGAACGGGGGTCCCTCCAAACTACGGCCCCTGGTACCGGCACCTGGTTATGCCACGATGTCGTCATCGAGCTCAACGCGTTTATTTACAAATGATTCCAATTTCATCATTATCCCGCTCCATGTTCATGTTGTGTTGTTTGTTTCCACTTTAACGAGCAGAGTTGTGGGTTTGTGAGAGGTCATTTATTGGAGTGGAAGAGAGAAAGTCGTATCCCAGTGGTGGCTGACTGCTACCATCTCTGAGGCCGGGTACGGAGGAATGAGGGAAGATTTCGGGGCAGCGCGTTGTACATCTGTAAAAGCACACACACACACACACACACACACACACACAGCTATTTAGCAATACACTGCACAAAGTAAAGGTTTCCGTTTCCAGTGCATCACTCTTAAGCCTATTTATTGTGTGCAGAGTTAAAATCTGGCATTGATAGATTTTTGGCTCATTCATCACCCAACAAAATCTTTTTTGTTTCCCGTTGTCACGTCGGCCTGTGCTCGGTGGAAGGTCTTAGCACTGATACATCCGAGATGGGGCAGTCTTTTATGTTCTGCTTTGAAGATAAAAGAAACTTTTGGAGTGGAATCCTTTCATTGTAGAGCACCTTGTACACTCTGTTTTTAAAGGCGCTATATAAATAAAGTTAATATTATGAAAGTTATTACTGTTTTACTCCATTGATTCCATACAGCAGAATTATTTTCCTAAATGGGTAATTTAGCACATTTTGCTTAAATTAGCATTGCAGCTCAATCTGCTCGGCCTTTGTGACCTCGTGTTGATGTGAATACATTCAATTATGTCACATTTCATTCATGGAACATCCATAAAGCTGGAAATGTTCAATCTCAATGTCATCTTCTATCTGACAAGAATACCCAGTTGCATTTAAACACTTACGGTCTTCCTGCTGGAGTCGGCATGTCCTACCAAGTCGGCTATTTATCTCGCAGAGCCCTTTGTGTGTGTGTGTGTGCGTCCATCGGTCCGACCCCGAGAGTACCAGAGCTTCGGTTTGCCTTTAAAACCATGTGCGTGCTCTGTTTCTGACAGATGAATTTGACAACATGTCGTTTAGTTAGTTGGTAGAAGAATTTCAGGATAATACATTTCCTTTAGCAGACTGATGCAACCGGGTATACACTTGAATTAAATGTTCATTTCAGTCCTCGTTATACCTTTTGGACGTTTCCACTCTATTCTATCCACACGGAGTCACGCCGCCCTGCCAGGCTAGCTGGTTGTACAGTACATGACCAATCCACATTGTGCCCGTCGCCCCTAGTTACCGACCCCTGCTCCCACAGCTGCTTTTAGCCGTAATTTTTTTTTCCTTTGGCAGCCAAACTGAGATGCAACAAAAAGAAAATGTCCTCCTGAAAACGGCGTGAAACATAATTTGCCACAGTAATAGCTGATGATTTGTGATAATGTTGAAGAGTAATAAGTGGCACTTAATTAGCCATTAGAGAGACAGGGGGGAGACGGTGGATAAAGAGAGGATAGATGGGTTTTCACACAAAGCAATGAACCCCTGTAGCCCCCTTTCTTGTGTTGCCACAATAGCTCCACAACTAGGGCTTCTTCTGTCGTCATGGAGACTAATGTTGAAAGCCAGCTGTGGTTTTGTCTTGGAAGCCCATTAGGCTGGAGCTCGGTTGGCACTCCTCCTTGTCTTGCTTTTCTTTCTGGCTTCGCCTCCTCGAACTCACAATGGCGAAAAATATCCTCTCCGTGTTTAACTTGTCTGTGATCGCGGACATGGGTCATTGGTACCCCGTTTGGAGGGCCGGATCGAGGTATTTGTTCTTCTTATAAAACAAGCCAAGTTGGCCGTGCACAGACAGACCAAAAGCAAAGTGAGTTTTAAATCGGTTCCTTTGTAGCTGATGTCTTTGTAAAGAGTCGACCCCACACAACTTGTAAATGAAGTAGGTTGAATCAAGTGCAAGCGGGTGAAAAATGATGAGCAGACAGTATCTGACCCAGGTGTGCTTGATGGATGGCACTCCTTCTCATTCCACATTGTCCCCCTGTCTGGCAGGCACTGCTTCCTGCCCCGGATCTCTTATTTAATACGGCTCTGGAGAGGGATCTGAGTAATGTTGTTGTTGTTGTTGAGAGCGGTTTATCCCAGCGCAGGAGCTCTTTTCCCCGCAGCCCTGATATCCAAGCCTCCACACCCTGACCCAAACACATCAGTCAGCGGGACACGGGGGCCATGTGACTCGGCCAGGAAGTGGGCTGAGGCAGCCAGGGAGAATGATTGTTATGCAGCACATTGATCAGGTTTCACTGGACACCGCCAAGTTATCAATCTGTAGGACTGTACACACAGGTGTGTGTGTGTGTCTGTGTGTGTGTGTGTGTGAGCGTGTGGTTTTTGCACGAGCAGGGTCAGGACGAGTGTTGTGCGTTTGGGGCGGCGAATGCAGAGAATCAATAGCCGGGTCAGAGGGTAATGTCTCACTGAGTGCTGAGTCTATACACAGCCATCAGACAGGATCACTATCAATCACGGGAGAGCTCAGGGAACATACACTCTCCTTCTCCTCTCCGTGTGTCTCTTTGCCCGGCGTCTGATGGGATCGCTCTTGCTCATGTCAGGGCTTTGGGAACAGAGGCAACGGGAGATGTAGGGGAACGGAGAGATGGAGCGTCCCGGGATTGATGGGAGCAAAGTGAGAGAAGAAGAGGGAGAGATTGGTGAGTATTGGCAGATACGTGTTGAATGACATTTGAGTTGCAGAAGAAGCCTGAAAGTGAGGAAACCCTTTGGAGCGTAAAATAGGCTGGTTGTGACATTGAAGATGAATTAAAAGTTGGAAGCAAAATCAATGAACACGTGAAGGTAAAGACCACGGGTCTCGGGCTCACAGGTGGAACCACATTCCTCTTCATCAGGACTCCGCCTTCTTTCCTCCTTCCCGTTCTCATCGTTCCTCCACGTCTCTGATCTGGGGCTTTTGTCTCCGACATTGTGCACGTGTCGGGCCTCGGCTTCAGCCATCTGTTGTTTCGCGCAGTTGTTCATTTTAATTTCCTCCCTTCCATCCATCTGCGTCACGCGTGCTCCGACTACATTCGCAGAAATAAAGCGCGCGTGATTGATCGCAAAATACATGCATGTGCGGGAGGGAACGCGCTCGTCGAACACATCGCGGGTGAGGAGAGCGTGTCCGTCGAACACGGCTCGGCGTGGAAGCGAGACGGCGCGGTTCAAAGGGCTAATAACGCCGGCATTAGGGTCTGTGCTGCCGGAGCACTCGCTCTCTCAACACATCGTCTATGTCCACGGGCAGGGAGAGAGAGAGGGGCAGAGGACGAGAGAGGCAGAGGATGATGGATGACGAGGATGGAGAGGAAAGAGAACGAGCGCTTAAGAGCTCGAAAGAAGTGAGACAAGGACAGAGGAATGGAACAAATGAGGCAGAAGATGTAAGAAAGGGGTGCAGATAGAGAGAGAGAGAGATTCTGAGGGCGCTGCTCGTGTTCCGGGATCCTGTCGGTCTGCGTGTGAGGCCGCTCGGCTAGAAGCCCTGTTAGCTGTAATACTTTGATCAATTACCAAGGATGAACCACTGCTCTGCAGGGCTGGTGTGTGTGTGTGTGTGTGTGTGTGTGTGTGTGTGTGTGTGTGTGTGTGTGTGTGTGTGTGTGTGTGTGTGTGTGTGTGTGTGCGTGTGTGTGTTTGTGCGTGGCAGCCTTGAGAGAAGGCAGCATATTCCTGTTGGACACATGTGACAGGTATTGATTTCTATGGGGAGAATTTAGAACCTACTCAAGCACTACACCCTATCAGACACACACACACACACACACACACACACGCACGCAGCCTCAAAAGCCCACATACTCGCACACACACACACACACACACACACACCCTCAGAAGCCCACATACTCACACACACACACAGACGTACGCACCCTCAGAAGCCCACATACTCGCACACACACACACATGTACGCACCCTCAGAAGCCCACATACTCACACACACACACACACGTACGCACCCTCAGAAGCCCACATACTCGCACACACACACACACACGTACGCACCCTCAGAAGCCCACATACTCGCACACACACACACACACACACAAACACCTCAGGCATGTTCCTCTGGTGGTTTAGGGAGATATGATCGAGGGATGGAGAGAAAAACAATAAAAAACACGAGATGATAAAAAGAGCGACGGCATTCTGAAACGCCAGCGGTCAAACGTGTCAATATCTTCAATGTCAAACAATATTGAAGAAGATGGCATCTGGGGGATTCATGTACACACACGCACACACGGTCTTTTATTTTTTTCAAACACACGTGTCTGCATGCTTCCTCTCAGGCAAAAGCCAAACTAATATAGAAAGGGAGAACACATGGAGGAGGCGAGGAGAGACGGTGGAGTGGGAGTGGGAGACACTGGGAAGCCTCGTTGATGCTGCTGATCCCTGCGAGTCTCCTTTCAGTGGGGGAGCCATTCAGTTCTCCCCATCGCTCCGCCAGCTGATTGGAGTCCTCTGCAACAAGGTTAGCATCTCTGTCCCGGACTGACATGGGATTAAGAAATCTGGCCTCGGAGGCAGGATGACTTCTAAGTCCTGATTGGCAATGGGTTGTAAGACTGCCAACCTCGTACCATCAGCACTGTCTCCTTTGATTTCTCTCACCTCGGCATACATGTATTTTTCTTTTCCCGTGTAACACACACTTACATCCCCCAGCCAATCAGCAACCTGCGGTTTTCTACTTTTGATCGTAGAGCAGCTGGTAGTTGGAAAGCATGAAAAGCATGTGTCCCTGTGGCCCGTAGAGGAAGTCCCGTAGAGGTGGTCCAAGCCGACTCGTGAGCTTTCCGTGATTGTTGCCGCCGAGCATCGAGAGAAAGAAACTTAGAAGCTCGAGCATCTCGACCACATTCGCTGACCCGCCATCCCAAACGTGTTTAATGAGTGTTTAATAAGCCGCGTGCACAATGTGCCACCAAAGGTATTATTCCCACTAGAGCACCGGTGAGCTTCTCTCCTCGGCGTTTCTGATTGGTTCGGTTCATTCCCTTAGCCGTGAACATTGTTTACATAGAATCACAGATTGATCCCCATCATGTAAGAAGCAGAGTGGACGAGGGTCCTCTCTGCTGATGTGCTTTATTCATGATAAACATGGTGGGTCGGTATTCAGTGTAAAGCCAGGCCGTGGTTGAAGGGGAAAACTACTCTGACTTCAACCTTTGAGCTTCCTCCACTGAGGCCGTCGTCTCGCCCACAGAGAGCAGCGGAGGAAGCCGGTCCTCCAAGCCGTTGGTACAAAAGGGAATGATTGCTCTTCCTGTCAAAGTGTTTTATTGATGCCGTGCAGGCCGACCAGATCCGAGCCGGGCAGGGGGTCTTTCTGTGGCGTTGTATTGCCCACGACTGATTTATATAAGCAACGTCGTCTCTCCCTCTCTCTAACATTCTGTGATGTGATTTTACAATAGTGACATTGATCCGGGCCCACTTTGATCTTGCTCTTAGCCGTTGCTCCCTCTACCCCCCCCCCCTCCTCCTCCTCCTCCCTCCCTGGTGGCCAGACTGCAGCTTTTAACCCCGACTACCCCTTATCTCATCCTATAAACCTTCCCATCTTTCTCTCCGTCCTTCCATCGCTCCATCCCTCCGGTGGATCTGTAGATGTATCGAAACGTCCCGCTACACCACCTCCCAGCTTTGAAGAACCGGGTGTCACGTACGAGGGAGGAAATGAGTGGTGATCCAACTCAAAATGAAAGGAGGCATGCGGAGAGCGCAGAAGAAAGCGACACATCATGTCATTGTATAAGCTACTCCACCTCTTCCTTTCTATATCGCTGTGTCTCTCCATTTGTCTTTACCTGGAATTTTCAGAGAGCATTACTATCCAATAAACTCCAATTCAATAAAAAGGAATATAAATCCAACAAAATGCAGCATAGAATAAGAATCACAATTTCCTCAGCCGGAGTGGATTTACCTGTTTAAAAATATATATTTATTGCATTCTCTTTTGTCCTGAAGTCACCTGATAATATATATTTATATATTTATATACATGAATATATATATATATATACATGTATATATATATTTATATATATATAAATGTATATATACATGTGTATATATACACTACCGTTCAAAAGTTTGGGGTCACCCAGACAATTTTGTGTCTTCCATGAAAACTCACTTTTATTTATCAAATGAATTGAACATTTCATAGAACATATAATCAAGACATTGACAAGGTTTGGTTAGAAATAATGATTAATATTTGAAGTATTAATTTTGTTCTTCAAACTTCAAGCTCAAAGGAAGGCCAGTTGTATAGCTTATATCACCAGCATAACTGTTTTCAGCTGTGCTAGCATAATTGCACAAGGGTTTTCTAATCAGATATTAGTCTTCTAAGGCGATTAGCAAACACAATGTACCATTAGAACACTGGAGTGATCGTTGATGGAAATGGGCCTCTATACACCTCTGGAGATATTTCATTAGAAACCAGACGTTTCCACCTAGAATAGTCATTTACCACATTAACAATGTATAGAGTGTATTTTTGATTAATTTAATGTTATCTTTATTGAAAAAACAGTGCTTTTCTTTGAAAAATAAAGACATTTCTAAGTGACCCCAAACTTTTGAACGGTAGTGTATATATATATATATGTATATATATATATATATATATATATTTGTATGTATATATATATATATTTATTTATATATATATATATTTATTTTATTTGTATATATATGTATATACAGGACTGTCTCAGAAAATTAGAATATTGTGATGAAGTTCTTTATTTTCTGTAATGCAATTAAAAAAACAAAAATGTCATGCATTCTGGATTCATTACAAATCAACTGAAATATTGCAAGCCTTTTATTCTGATTTATTGCTGATTATGGCTTACAGCTTAAGAAAACTCAAATATCCTATCTCTAAATATTAGAATATCATGAAAAAGTATACTAGTAGGGTATTAAACAAATCACTTGAATTGTCTAATTAACTCGAAACACCTGCAAGGGTTTCCTGAGCCTTGACAAACACTCAGCTGTTATAAATCTTTTTTTTTACTTGGTCTGAGGAAATATTAAAATTTTATGAGATAGGATTTTAGAGTTTTCTTAAGCTGTAAGCCATAATCAGCAATATTAAAAGAATAAAAGGCTTGCAATATTTCTGTTGATTTGTAATGAATCCAGAATGCATGACATTTTTGTTTTTTTAATTGCATTACAGAAAATAAAGAACTTTATCACAATATTCTAATTTTCTGAGACAGTCCTGTATGATTGTGACTGCTATGAGGCTGTCACAGGCTCTTTGCTTATGAGAAAGAGCACATTGGTAGCAGACCGTTGACAGCCAACTGCTTCACTCAAATGATGCGCATAACCTTAATCACGGCTCGGTCAGTCAACAACCTCCAAAACACTTTGACATTCAAAATGTACATTACATAAAAACCCTGAGATTTAGGTTCCTAGCCAATACCAAGTACCAATTCAATACCAGGGTTTAATATCTGCATAACTCACTGTCTCACTGTGAGAACATTCTTCTAAATGTGAATACAGTTGTTGTGTTGCATTATGTTGCACGGGGTCTTCCCGGCCCCTCACTGCATGTGAAGTGTTCACCGCATTCAAACGAGACAGCGGAGGTGTGATTAAAATCACGTTTTAATGCCTTTTAATCCTCAAAAACATCCTCTTCACACAAAGCCACTCTTCAGTCGTCGACTGGATCTTCTGGTGATCCAACGAGAGCACAACGTGGATGAGGAAACGGATTAGTGTGACGCTGACAGATTCTCATCCTCCTTTTACATGATAGTAGCTGTTACGGTACACTTCTGTTAACGCATCCTTTTTGATTTTGTGTGTGTGTTGGTGTGTGTGTGTTGTTGTGTGTTTGTGTGTGTGTGTGTGTGTTTGTGCTGTATGTCAGAAACACAAAGATGTCACTACATCAAATGTACAAGGTCGGCAGGTGAGATGCTTTGTTGTCACACACAGAGATGAACACAAACCAAAGAAGGCACACACACACACACACACACACACACACACACACAGACACACGCTCTCCATCCGCCTCCTTTTTTCTTGTCTTTTCTGCTCTTTTACTAAATTTGCATTCACTCCTCCCTCCTGGAACTAAACTCATCCCTCACTTGTGTTCTTTCTCTCTCTCTTTTTTTTGTGTGCATTCGCTATAAATATAGTTCCCTTGAAGCATTCTACTCTTTTTTCTCTCCCACTAATACCCTCTGTAGGCTAGTAAATGATGTAATGAGAAAAAGTAGCAAGCGGAGAGGAGGAAGGGAGCAAAGGATGAATGTTGAACAATTAATCTTCCCTTCACGTCAGTCTGAAAGAACGGGATGAGAGGAACGGAGAGCAAGGGGAGAGACACATTCAGGAAGGATTTGAGTGGAGCGTAAGAAGTGATGGAGAGAGGGAACAGAGTTTCGATCTTCATTTAATAATTGAATAATAATCCCCCTTGAGACGTGACCTAGAAGTGGCAGAGAGGGGGAGCGGCAGCATCACGCTGAGGATGACACACTGCTGCCCCCTTGTGATTTCACAGCATCACCACTATAGCACGCGTGTGTGTGTGTGTGTGTGTGTGTGCTCATCGGTGTGTGTATGATTTACAACTGCAACCTGTCTCTGTCACACAGATATGAGCCTGTGTCTGTGATGGGGAGGAAAAAGAAGGCTTTTGGACATGAGGAAAGAATCTATTTCACTTTGTCACACATCTGTGTCTGGGAGTGACACACACACACACAGACACACACACACACACACACTCCTAGACACAGATTCAGACCTTATCTTCCTGTCGAGTTGAGTCTTTTTGGGGGTTGACGGTGATGTATGAGCTTTTCGGGGTTGGGGGGAGAACGTGTCCGGGACGTTGACGGCTGATGTGAGCGCAGCGCTGCGCTCACATCAGCCGTCGTTGATGTACGAGCGCGGGGGTTAGGGGACAACGCTCCGCTGACACCAGGAGAAGGAGCTGGGGCCCCGGGGCCACCAGTCCATACTTAAGAGCCAGCTCCGCATTCTCTGCATGCAGCAGCCTTTCAGCCACACACACACACACACACACACACAAGCTTTGTGTTATTATTAACTCAATAAATCTCAAACAGAGATTGATTTGACCCTGGGTGAACATTCGAGCTGACATGCAGCACACCGTACGATGATGTGAGGCGTTGTCTTCACAGTGATGAATGTGTTGTGTAAAGATGGATGTGTGGATCTACAAATTTTACACACATCATTGGAAATTAGAGCCAGTTGAAAACGTTCCTGTTAAATGTGGAATATGTGAAATGTGCTATCTCTGATAGAACACATACTGCTACATTGTCATTGGAGATTCACATATTAGTGTTATTATTAAGTGTAACATAGTGTGTATAATGTGTGTAGTATTTTAATGACTTTATTACTGTTGTGTGTTTGCATTAAATCCATGAATCCTCTCTATAAGTGGCATTCATTGTGACATCCCGTCACATTCTGCACACATTTTGGGATTTTGTGACATGTCCAACGACGACGTGGCGTCTCTTTCACTGGCCGGTTGTCGACATGAATCACCTTTAATGATGTGTAATTATAATGAAAATGATTTGTGTATTCTGCGGGTTTAGTTAGTGTGCTTATGTAAACAGCTCAATTAGTTTATCAATGACAACATGTTGTGTGTATTCTGACGGTTTGCGCTCTCTTTCTCTGCGTGTCCAGTCTGCGCCGCGAGGGCTACACGATGCAGGTGAACGTCAACGACTACCTGGACATCTACTGCCCGCACTACAACGACAGCCAGCGCATGGTGGGCACGGGCGAGCAGTACGTCCTCTACATGGTCAGCCACCACGGCTACAGGAACTGCGACACGCAGCTGGGCTTCAAGCGGTGGGAGTGCAACCGGCCCCACTCGCCCCACGCGCCCATCAAGTTCTCTGAGAAGTTCCAGCGCTACAGCGCCTTCTCGCTGGGCTACGAGTTCCACGTCGGACAGGAGTACTACTACATCTGTGAGTGGGCGCCTCCGGACATCACGTCGACACGTATCACTGGAGAGGGCTGGTGTACGTCCTCCAAATGTCAATATATATTCAAATGCACCTGATGATTAATTCAGGTCGACCTTCCTCCGGTGATTTTTAGGATAACGCATCTTATCGTATCAGCGTGCAGTCAAGCCAGGCTCTCCTTTTGTTGAACGCCAATCAAATTAACTCACAACACGTTGCACCAAATCAACACTGTATAGAATTCTAAACGTATAGCTTGTTATAAAAAATATATAATATAAATATTCCATGACGGGAGACAGAATCAGAGAGCTCAATGTTTTATTTTGCTTTTTTCTGCTGACTGGTGCAAAACCTACAAAATTGTGTTCAAATGGATATATATATATTTTTAAAATGTAGGATTGTGGTATTATATTATTTAAATTTGACAATTTTAAAGTTTTTTCAACACAGCTTTAAAATAATAATAATAATAATAATAATTCAAACTATTATAGGGCTCTTCTAGATGCACAAAGAGGCTTAAAGGGCTTCTCTACAATGGAGTCCATGGAGACAACCAGCTGTTGCCACCGCACTGAACCCGTGCATCGACAGTGTGTGTGTTATCCACAGAGGGACTGGCTGGACACAAAGGAGGTCATAACTGTGATGTGTCAACCACACATTCTCAAATCTGTCTTGCTATCCACGTTCTGTATTTTTTGTATACCCCCCACATTAAGTAACCTGCAATAAAAAAACCTCTGGTCAGCTCTCCCCGAGACCACGTCCCTGCTTTCGGGAGCAGAGAGCCACGAGAGCCGCTTCATATGAAGAGCACTTTATTTCCCTCTGCAGTCAAATGTAGCCGGCAACACAGACCGAATATCTTTATTAAATACGGTTGTAAGTCACGCGGCGTAATTGTGTGCTCCATTGCATTCTGGGATAGTAAATAAATAACTTCCTTCATGTAGGAATACCACCTCATTGAAACATTACACGTGTGTTTTTACAGCCACGCCCACTCATCACCACGGCCGCAGCTGTCTGAGACTACGAGTGTACGTCTGCTGCGCCACAGGTGAGTCTCTCCTGTGTGTGTGAGTGTGTTTCTGTGTGTGTGTGCATGATGTGTGTGTGTGTGTGTGCATGATGTGTGGTGTTTAATGTGTAATGCAATGCTGGGACCTGTTTGCATAGTGTACCTGCACCTGTCTGGCCACTGTAGCCCTCTGGCAGGCACCGGGCTCCCCACGATCCACACACACACACACACACACACATTATACACACACAAACACATATTACACACACTCTCACATACACAAACTCTCTCACTCACACACACACACACACACATTACACACACTCACATACACACAAATAAGAAATATTAGACCCACTCACATACACACATGTATTACACACACTCACACACTCTCACTCACACATAGACACACACACTCTTTCTCTCACTCTCACACACACACTCTCTCACTCACACAGACACGCACACGCAGAGACACACACACTCTCTCACTCACACACACCTACACACACACACACACCTGCTGCATACAGAAGCAAACATAATCTAAAAACATCATCTAACTGTGGGAGCTATTAATAATCTGCTGCAGCATTTTCACACACAGCACAGATCCGCCTCGCTCCTCTTGTCTCTCTTCTTTCTCTTCACGCTCTCCCTCCACAGCAGCAGAGAGGAGCAGTTTGAGCTTTGAAGGCCCTCACCCCCTCTCCCCCCTCCCCTCCCCTCTACTCCCTCCCATCTCCTCTTTCACCCCTCCTCCCTCGGTCCCTGTCAGAATCCATTTATTGCTGTGTGCTGTCAGTGGGTGGCTATGTATATGTAGCGTTAACCTCGCTCGCTCACTCTCCTGCCTTCCTCCCATCTCTCGACCCTCTCTCTCTCACACACACACACACACACACTCTCACACAGACTTTGATCCCTGGCCTGTCCGGTTCTTTTAACTTCCACAGCCCTGTAGTATTAACCTCTCCTCCCTCTCACCCCCCTCTTCGCTCTCTTTCCCTTTTCAAACACGGCCTCTCTCCAGTTTGATCTGCCTCTCCTCACCTTCCCTCTTCTCTCGCTCTCTCTCTCTCTCCGGGCTGCTGGTGGTGTTGGGGCTTGTCAGCCTGTCGAGGGGAATTTTGAACCCCCTACCCCCTTGCCTTGGCGCTCCCTAGCATGCTTCTCCCAAGGTGTCAGGTTATATCTAATGCTGCATCTCCACGCCACAGCTGAGTTATGGATAGATCTCGCACAGCATGGGGCATCTCTCGCACAGCCGACATTTGTAAATAGCCGAGCTGCTGGGAGTAGCGACTAAAACCTTTTTAATTACTCAACCGAGGTAAATAAAAAAACGAAATGTCATTTTGCAAAACTGAAGCTGACAAAGTGCAGAAGGCTCCTTTGTTTAGCTGAGAGGATTCAGCCGGTGTTGAGTTGAGGAGCACGTGCAGCGTGTCCACGCGGCATCACGATGGCGATCATCTACGGATCCGGCCTCCGCTGAGGGCGTACTTTCTGGAGTGGAATACGGAATAAAGAAAAGGCCCGGGTACCAAAAAAATGAGTGGCGTCAAGCCGAGCCGAAGCATGCAGAGGAAATGAGGCATAATTCAAATGTTTGGATTTAGAACAATGGTTTAACCCACGCTCCCTCGCCCTCGCCCTTCCTCTTTTTCCGTCTCACTCGGTTTCATCTCTCTTTCTCTTTCAGCCTCTGACGTGGATGAAGAGCCGGGGCCGTCAGAGCCAGACTACACGCTCAGACCGGGCCTAAAAATGGACGATATTGGTGAGTCACGCCCGCGCTCACAGAAACACACCGAAGCTGAGTGAGTGTGGAGCACATTCATCCGTCTGGATTCACGACAACAGACATTCACATCACCACAGCCCCAAATCATGGAAGTCACATGACTCACACTTGCCAGATTATATTACAGACAATTATTCAGTTTTTTATTATTTTCAACAAATTCCATGAATCGAGTAAAACCAATCAAGCGTGTCTCTTTTTTCCAACACTTCCTGACCCCCAAAGCCTCGGTGGCACTCAGCCACAAGTCCAATTATTGGAGGCTTTTTGGTGGTCTAGTGTCTCACTACAGCCACAGGATGGTGTACGCGGACAGGACATCCACATTTATGTTTTATTAATCTTTGGACAATGATGAATATCTGGCACAGAAGGCAATAAGAGGCTCTGATGGAGCTTTCAGTGAGTCTCTACCTGTGAAGCTTTACAAATAGGAAAACAGGAAACTGTCCCAGCAGCCCCAGTGGATCCCCACACTCGTCATCTCTCGGCATTTGTAGACAACATTTCAAATGTACAATATCACAAGCCTTACCTTTAAATACTCACAGCATATTGATCGTTTATGTTTGATGGGGGAGGGACCAGTTAACTCACCATGCAGCGTCGGAGGCTAAAGTGAAATGTTTTGAAAAGGTGAGCGTAGTTAACTTCCCAGCGCCAGCTGGCTCGGCAAGCTGCCGATCAACAACATGCATATTCATTTCACACTCACCGCTTCCACCCGGATACGCAAAGAACACTGAGTCTCATGCTTAGTGACAGAAAAATAACTAGATCCAGATTTCCTGGAGTCAACGAATCTAGATCTTGATAAGCGCTCCCCCTTTCCCTTATTATTATTATTAGTATTGCTCTCGTTAGGATTACACAACTGGTCATGTGATTCATGCTAAATCTGGAACTGGAGGGCATTGGCAGCGGTTTCAGGGAGAAGCTGAGCATTGAGCAAGTGACCGACTTTAGGATAATCTCTCAGATGATCATGTGGTTACTTCTCAGTGTTGTGAGCAGCACAGCGACACAACACAAACCGCGAGGCAGGTATCAATCATCCTGCTGGCCGGCTTTCACACTTTTCTCCAAGGTAACCTGTAAAATATGGTGCTGAGTTGTTGCTAATCTGTGTGTGTGTGCGAGTGTGTGTGTGTGTGTGTGTGTGTGTGCGTGCCTGCCTTTGCATAAATCAGTGTGTTCTCATAACTGTCCTAAGTAAATTCATCACTGACTGCGGCAAATAGCTACATGTCACATGAGTTTGTCGAGATTCTTCTCCCTCACTTCTTTTCCTCCCTCCATCATCCCTTCATCCAATTTTTCTCCCTCGCTCCATCTCCTCTCTGCATGCCCTCCTCATCCTCCTGCTCTTTAATTCCCATCCGCCATGTTTCCACCCAGAGCACGAGAAGGAAGGCAGTGGAGAGGAAAGCCACCAAAACTCCGTTTATTCACCTTTGATGTGTGAAATTGAGTTTTTCCATCTTTTAATTTTTTTTTTTTTTTTTTGACAATAAATACGATATTGATCTTAGTCTTATAGTATGCATTTTATGCTATCACAGTAAGCCATATTAACGGGAAAAAATATATGATACATTTCTTGTGCTTTTTTCTGCTTTTGCTAACTGCTTGCCGTTAGTGACCTTTCTTTCTGACGTATTCTCACGTCTTGCCTTCTTTCCTTTCCTGCCAATACTTTCAAACTCAGCGCAAAATATGCTCATTCCAAGAATACATATAAAGTTTTTTTCAAGATACTTAATTACAAGATCCACAGAAGAATATACAGAAACCCAAAAGGTTATTTCCACAGAAGATTAGTCATATTGGATGTACTTGAACAGATAAGGGATGTGACCGACATGACAATACTGTTAATACCAAGCGGAAGGCTGACACAATAGCCGAGCACAAATTAGCCCAGCTCCTGTGGGTCGTTTTCACCTGTAGTGCTTTGTTACCAATTAAATTAATAGGATAACTCAAGAGGAAGAGAGGAAACCAGCAGGGAGATGTGAAATGAATTGAAAACAAAGAGGCAGTGCAGTTTCCCCTTCCTCGCCCTCATTCAGTCCTCCTGGCTGCCCATTAGACTCATCACATCAGAGTTTTAATTACCGTTATTCAAAGTTCACACCGACACATTCACAACAACACGAGGCGTCTGAAATGGGCCCGATGACCGTGTCAGAAAATGTGTAAGTAAGCTGAACGTTGCCGGCCGACGTTGTAAACGTCCCTCTCCCCTTCACGGCTCACAGTTTATTTCCTGGGCGCTGCCCCTTTCAATCAGTGTCGACAGCTCCGCAGTGGCTCCCTCCTGAATAGGGCCGCCAGTATTAGATTTCATTTAGATCTCATTTACAACGCAGATGGAACGGTGCTAGCAGCTCCCCGTGCAGCCATGTGATTACTGAGGCTTTCAGTGGGAGGATACTCGTTTACCCGCCCTGCTGGCTCAGGTTACTGCAGCTGACGGTCAGGTGCAGCCATTAGTGGAGGAAATCAGAAGCTCTTTCTTTACCGGCGTTGATTGTACCAATTAGCGCTCCTTTAAGTGACGCCGTGCTAGGGTTACTTTGCCAGCAACTTCCTGTTGAGCGTCGGCAGGCAGAACAAACTGAATGCTGAACTATAATGTTTTAGTTTTATTTGTGGAATATCCTATATAAAGGTCTGGGTTTTATATTTGCTGTCATGTGTATCATAAAAATTAAAAAAAGATGCTCTTAACAACATGCGATGACCTCGGAGGCATTTAAACCACTATTTAAAGAGGATTTATAAGTGGAAAATTCTTCTGTTGTTGTTGTTGTTGTTGTTGTCTCCCTGGTGCTTAACAATATAAAAATGAGACGAAAGGCATCATGAGGCGAATAAATTAAAATGACTGCAGTATTAACGGTTATGCTTTCTCATGAATACATAGTCTTTCAGCTTCCATACAATCAAACACCAGAGGGTTCAGTTAAATAATGAGTAGTAACACACGCCGTAACACACGCAGTAACAATGTTTGGTTCTGGAAGGTGTCAGAAGGTCACGCCGTACGTCACATTCTCCACGCACAGACTTCACGCCAATGATTCCGTGTTTATCTGTCACTGAGGAAACCCGTGTGTGTGTGTGTGTGTGTGTGTGTTCGGCGATTAGTAGAGCCACGCTTTAGAACCAGTTTGTCGAGATGCTCTCGGAAACCACATTCCTCTGTCGGTCAGCGCCAAAGAACCGGCGTCCCGACCCCTCGGCTTCAGAGCGGTCAAAGCGTTTGACCTGAGCTCCTCGTTCCATCGGCCAGCGGAGCAGAGCCCGAAGAGGCCGTCTCTAGAACCAGGCGTCAGCCGGCCGTTACTCAGCCGCTGGAGGAGTTGTGGGGCTCGATGCGATACAAACACGGAGAGCATCGCCACGCCTGTCCGACGCCATCGGACCGTTAACACACGGACGCTCATCTGCATCAGCCGTCGCCGTGCTCAGACAGTAACGCCGCCGCTGTCGGTTCCCCGGCTTCATTAATCACGCGGCGAGGGCGCGGCGGGCCGCTCGCGTCTCGCTCGCGTCGGCGTGCAGCGAACAGCCCGGTGTCTCGGCACGCCGACGAGACATCAACGTGAAGCCCGCAAACAAAAGACCGCAAACTATTTTTAGGACATCGCCAGGTGTACATGGGGGGGGGGGGGGGGGGTGACTGTGTGTCAAAGGATGTGTCATAGTGCAACAACAGGAGTCTGCCGTGGCCGCGCTGCAGCGTGGCTCTGTGCAGCCGGCTGACTCCTTTATTTCAAAAGTGTTGAGTAAAGTTTGAACAGAAGCACAGATACACTATCTTTGCCTCATGTTAAGTTTTTAAAGTGCAGAAAAAAAACCACTCCATCTTATTTGACCTTTTTTTCCCCCTCTCTGCTTGTGTTTTTTTCAGATGAATTTAACCCTTTTGTTCCCAAGCTGGAGAAGAGCGTCAGCGGAAGCAGCCCATCCAGAGATCGCCTTCTCCTCACCGTGTTGATGCTCTTTCTGGCCAGTCTTTTCATCTCCTAGCAACGGCCATCCCATCAGCGTCACCATGCCAACTAGCCTTGGGAGGGTGTACAGTATCAGCGGATGGGAGAGTTGAGGAGGGGGGAGTCGGGAGGAGAGAGAGGAGAATTAAGATACCACAAATAGAGCAGAAGGCAAGAAGAGCAGGAGATGAGTTTTCAAAGATCACAGTGTGTGTGTGTATATGTGTGTGTGTGTGTGTGTGTGTGTGGGGGGGGGGGGGGGGGGTGTCTGTGTGTGTTAGAGGGAGTGGAGTTTTGGTGGAGTTGAAAGACCTCCAGGCACCCGGTGACAGACTGTACCGTATGTTGCATCAAAGTCAGCCTGTGCATACAGATGTGTGTGTGTGTGTGTATGTGTGTGTGTGTGTGTCTGAACAGGCCTTAGTTTGAGCTTGTTGAATCATGCACACCACACAAAACATTTATACACCAGGAGAGGCGAGGCTGAAATCCGAGTGAAAAGAAGAAAAAGCATCACATCCACCCACCCAATTAAAAACCATTTGAAGACTTTCCCCCGGATCTGATTGGCTGAAACACTTCCTTAGCGGTAGTTGCCATAGTTTCTTGCAACAAGAATTAAACTGACCTCAAATGAACTGAATCAGATAGATTTCATCACAACTGAACTGAAATTGCCTTTTGTTGTTCTTGTTGTTTGTGTTCGTGTTGTTGTTGTTGTTGTTGTTGTTGATCTTGATGTTGGGAACTTGTCCCAGTCCACGGAGGGGGGGGGGGGGTGATGTCCTGTGTAGGAGACTAGTCAAAGTCTCTGATGGTTCATGAACACACCCTGGGACACAGATAGCTGGAGTCATCCTGCCCTCAGCGCCGTCTGAAGGCAGCGGGACTGGACGGGTCAGAGCCTCTCAGCCACGAGTCACCCCCTGAAACAAGAGGACGTGGCGTTGCTGTGGAGGAGTCCAAACTGCCAGTGTTCAGTGTTCGTTGCTGTTCTGAGTTGCTGTGTTACTTTCCTGTCCTGCCTTTGAAGTACTCTGCGACTCCTCTGTCATCTCCGAGGTTAAAGAAGCACACCGTGGCCACGGAGACACTCAGCAACACTGCCCTCCTCGCCGCCCACGCTGGCTGCCGGAGGAGAGCAGGAGGAGCGGGGAGGCGGGTGGAGGAGGAGGAACAGTCCCTCACACAACAGCCCACGGACGGACA
Organism: Pseudoliparis swirei; assembly: GCF_029220125.1. Taxonomy (NCBI): domain Eukaryota; kingdom Metazoa; phylum Chordata; class Actinopteri; order Perciformes; family Liparidae; genus Pseudoliparis; species Pseudoliparis swirei. Next base: position 13,099,204 of record NC_079409.1, read on the forward strand.
ATGAGATGCTCTCCACGGGCCGCCGCTGGTGGAGCGCTCCACTCGCCGATCTCATCGCCCTCCCGTCAGATGCCATGTAAACGGTTTCTGGTTCTGAGTGTGTGTGTGTGTGTGTGTGTGTGTGTGTGTGCTTGTGTGCTTGAGTGCTTGACAGAGAAAACATGTCTGAGTGTGCCACATGTGTATGTTTAAGAGCGAGAGAGACTATTCTAAGTGGTACTAACAGCCTGAAAAATACAGCCACAGACTGTATATCTAAGTATGAAAATGCAAAATCAAAACAAACAAAAAAATCAAAACACAAACTAAAGCAACAAGTAATACAACCAAGTGCTTTGGTGGGGAGGTACGACAACTCAAAACTAAAACAACTGTACCAGTCGGGTGCTTCAGAATAACGTTTCCATAGCAACTAGCACCTTATTCACCATGGTTACCCCACCCTGCCAAAACGATGGACTCTAGTAGAGCATGGCTTACCGTAGTAGCTGATAACAATGATGAAGGTGAAGATGATTATAATGACGACGACGGTGGTGATGATGATGATGATGATGATGATGCACTGCGAGCTGGCCAACCAGGTCACGCAGCGGCTCACCCACCGGCGTGTGAGGCGTTCAAGTACTCGTGTAAATGTCATAACGAACAAAGAATGGAATAACCAATGTGAAATTGAAATTTGCTTGGATGAAATGTGATGTAACATTTTACAAACTCAAAACTCAGTTTTCTTGTGGTTTTTGTAATGTGTTTATCATTTTGTTGAGTTTACTGTGGTGTACGTTTGGTTATCTTGAGGGGGAAAGGGGGGTTACAAATTGGGCGGGTGGAGCCATATGTGACCTTGGGCTGCACTCTGAGTCTCAATGTTGTTGCTCTCAATTTCTTTGGCTTGTCACCAATTTAAAGGACATTTCTCCAAATTACACACATGTTGTAAAATGTCTCCTGTGGCTCTGGAGGGAACTTTTTAAAGATGGAGGGAATAACCCTGATGATGTCACCTGGATTGGAGTCTGACCAGTTCAACGATATGATCGTCGTACTTCTTGAAGAGGTTTCGTTTTGGAAAATCATGAATCCCATTTGTGTGATATTTTTATTCTAAAGGGGCTTCATTCGAGCATTAATGTCGCCGGATTGAGCTCATCCAGCGCTTACCGCCGATGGCGATGTAGTTTGGGAGCGGTGTGGCTGTCATTCAACAAAACTTGAAGCAAGAGCTCTCGAGTAAACAACAAAAGCACACAGTGTCAAATATCCAATCTAATAAAAGTGATAGCTTTTGTCAACAAGACGAGAGATTACACAGGTGCGAACACACCTTGTCGTTTGGGGGCATCGTTGAGAACATTGAATTATGAAGTGAGAACCAACCCAGGTGTAGATATGGCTGTTCGTGGGAGGGCCAGTCGGACATGATGTGGGTCCTGGTGTGGACTGGGAGGGCTGACGAGCTGCACCACAGGGTGCATCACTCGCCAAGGAGTTGCACTTAAGGACTGAGACACAAGAGTCAGACAGTGTGTTGTGTGTGCCCGTCTGAAGGTGTGTGTGTGTGTGTGTGTGTGTGTGTGTCAGGGAGAGTAAGAGCTCATTTCTGTTCATCACTTCATAACTGTGTGCAGGCGCGTTGGAGTGAGACAGTCCGTCGTTGTGTGGGCGTGCGAGTGAGTGAGCGAGTGAGTGTGAGTGAGCGGGCGAGTGAGTGAACGACAGCCTTTTTGTTTCTGCTCTTCCCATGTGCGTACGAGAGACCGTGACCGATGTTTGTCTGGCAAAAGAAAAAAAATAGCATTTAATAATGTTGGAAACAACAATTACAATCATGTTTACCTTCGACTGGAATGACTTTAAATGAACTTGAAAATAAATTGTAAACTGAACAAAGCATAACAGAGGTAATAACAATGATAACAAAATAATAAGCTTACAAATCTTACTTTTAACCAGATGTGTGTTTGGCTCTTTATTTTCCTCCCTTTTCTCATGTCTCGCCCTCCCTGCTCTCTCTGTCTTTGAGGATCAGGAAAAGGGGAACGAGCATGGAGCTCATCCCAGACAGAGGGAGGTTGTTCCTGGATGTTCACTTCTGTGTAGATAATGTGGTTCAGGGCTCACAGATGTGAGTTTCCATATCAAAGTTGGTGCGGCGACGCTCTCCCTGAGCAGTCATACCTTCACACGCTCCGATTAGGAGAGATAAGCGCTTCAATCACCAGCTCAACATTTGGATGCCAATGGGCCGGGCTGCACTGGTACCTGATGCTCTGATGGAGGATACAGCTGGTACCGGGGAGCAGGCTCACTGAGGCCATCTCATGCAGCAGCTCCTTGTCTCGCAGGAGGAGGAGGAAGACGGCACGTCTCTGTTGTAGGGAGAAGAAGGTTGAAAAGACAAAGGTTGCTGGTGTTCACAGAGACAACCTTCCGGCAGCAAAGACATGTGAATTGAGCTTCGGGTTTATGAAGGTAAGTAAATACAACCTGAAACACAGTGAGGTGAACCGAGCTGCTGTATGCTGGAAAGGTTCTTAGCTTTCACAATGGGAAATATAAATAACCACAGACACTTCTCAAACCACTGCTGCCACATAAGCACTGCTGTGTTGGCCATCTGCATGGTTCCAGTCTACTCAAGCCAATCTATTTAGTATAGCCCAAAATTACAAAATGTCTGAGTGCTTTGTACACGACATCCTCTGTCATCACATCGGTGCAGGAACAAATCCCCCCAAAAAACCTTCAACGGGGAGAAAGCAGTAAGAAAGCAACAGACGCTCGCTCTCCCCGATGGACAGAAGTACAAAATAAATCATGTGTAAAGAATTAAATCTCCTTCAATCGAAGCAGAACAAACATTCACTGGTTCAAGCTTCTTAATTGTAAGAAAGTTTGTTATTCTTATGTGATCGTGATCTCAGGATCAAAACAAGCAAAGTTAAGATATGACCTTGAGATTTAGGAAATTGTGACAGAAAATTAATATATCTTTTCTTTTGTTCATATTTTAGAAACCAAATGGTCCACACGTATGTTTCCGTCTCGGCAAATGTGTTTTGGCTGGAGTGTGACTTTATTGATAAAATCCCAAAGTTCTGGCTAACTGATGTAAGTTGGAAGACGGCCTCCATTTGTTTGCATTCTTAACTCCCATTTGATGTGGAAAGCACATGCACGTCTCATCCGTCTTTCACAGGTAACAACTGTTGTGTACCCTTCATCGGGTCCAGAGGTATGTGGTCCAGTGTTTTATTGACACGGTGATGAGGTGTCTTGCTGATCTAATGTTTGGGAAAACTCATCAATATCTTTTCCATTTGGAAACGGCCACGTCATCAGCCCAGCGGAAGAGGATCCAGTGAGTCAGACTTCACAGAGAAGTGAACTTGCTGCAGGAGTGCTCTGACTGGCACAACAAATCCTATTCCTGAAACAATACGTCTGCTTTCCCAAGATTCCCTCTGACTCACTTCTGGGTCTCTTTCAGCCTCCAGACATTTGTTTAGAATATAAGCAAAATAATCAAAGCACTCCCTCTCTTATGAATCTCAGGCCATAATACTTCATAAGGCTTGCTCCAGCCGTTTTCCCAGCAGCCCTTTCTTTCCACGCCATTGAGGGTTAAACACCTGTGTCAACAACAGTGTTGGGAGTAACGCGTTAGTAACGCGTTACTGTAATTCCACTACTTTTAGCGGTAACGAGCGTGTAACGAAGTATTTTTTAAAATCAACTAACGCAGTTACAGTTACTGAAATTTAAATGAGTTCGTTACTCGCGTTACTCTCTTTTGTGAAAAATGAACACTTGCAGACAAGAAGACAAGCTAGGCTACTTTAGCTGCTTCTGATCTGACATCGCAGGACCTTGGTGGCGCAATGATATTGTAACGTCTCGGACGTTATGGACTGATGACACGGAGACGGGACGACGTTATTATTCCTCCCTTTATTGGGCATCCACCAACACAGACAGCTGCTCCTCTCGGCTCAGCAGCTCGGACATCAACGGTACCCGTCAACCACCCTTAACTTCCGTTTTCCGGGAGGTTAACCCCGCCTCCCCTCTACTCCGCTAATCACAGGCCCGCCCCTTCGACCAGCATGCACGGTGCCACACTGTGATTGACAGCCACTTCCAGTGTTGCCAGGTCCGCGGTTTTCCCGCGGAATTGGGCTACTTTTGAAGTGTTGCCGCGGGTTGAATTTTTTGTCCGCTGGTTCGGGTAGACCTATTTTGCATGCAAATTACATGAATATCTTTAAATAAAAATCCATATTTTAAATGAAATAATTTATTTATACCCAAATCCTACCAAACTGACTCCAGATCAGCACGTACACGCCGACACATCCGCGCACACAGGTGAGCACCCCCCCCCCCTCAATTATATGCAGCACCTCAAGGCACCTTTGTTTTCTCTTTTAATTAGTGTTAATACTGTAGGCCAATCACTTTTATTTCATTGGGCCTAATGTGGTAAAAAAACAAAACTGTTAAATGACTGAGTTATTTTGTATTAAGTTAAGTATTAAAAGGGACTTTTGTACGACTGCTTGATTTGAAGGCCTGTTGCCCTGTTGATTGCAATAAATAGGTCAACAACATATGTTTATTGTGTTTGACTGTTCAGTACTGTTCATTACATTAAAAAAGCAGACATAAAAGTAACTTAAAAGTTACTTTCCCGAGTAACTAATTACTTTTGATATACAGTAACTAGTAAAGTAATTAAATTACTTTTAAAAGAAGTAACTAGTAACTATAACTAATTACTAATTTTCAGTAACTTGCCCAACACTGGTCAACAATAGCATTATTTATGTTCATGATGCATATAGGTGGTAGATACTTTGTGCTTTATTGTGCATGCTGGCTCACTGAAAGTGGAGATACACAAAAAGGTAATTGACCTGAACTGATTGGGTGTATTTAAGAGACATGGTGTGATTCTTAACTCTATTGTACACGTCCATGCAGTAACCACAGTTAACCGCCTGGGGCCGCTGTTCAGTCACAGCTTCGGTGCGAAGAGGTGCTGCTCCCTGCCTCGTGATCCTGAATCTCAATAAAGAGATCCACTAAAGCCACAATGGCCATTGTATAACTGGTGGCATTGGGAATAAACATGCATTTCTATTTTACTGGATTATGATATCACAGAGTATTTGCATCATGTTGAAGGCAAGTGAATTCTTAGAGGGTTTTCTGTGGCTCTGATGGAGTCCAAGGGCGTGAAGTGAACTGTTGGATATCAACCATTAAAACAGTACGCATAACTCTGCATCCAAGGCTTCTGCAAATTCTCCCAATCGCGAATGTCAAGGCAGCGTTTCCGTCTGCATTCATTTATCACCATGAGTCAAGCTGAAGGGGAAATGTCCTGCCTTCTCTGATTGTGTTTGCTGAACAGACGAACCACTGATACGCATGGACAGGCATGTAAATATGAATCTGTTTGCACTGGGCTTGTCCTTCCAGTATCTGAAACACACAGGCATGCACCAAATGTTACTCCTTTGTGAGGACATCTCGACAATGGATGTAATGTAATGTCTCCAACATCTTCGGCTTCATGTCGCTCCGTGTTAAAGGGTTATGGCCGATGTGGGCCTCCTCAAAGGTCTTATGTATTACAAGAAATACTGTGATTAATTAAAACTTGGGTTTCATTTGTATATCTGAGGCCATCTGTCCTAATGATTATGTTGTACCCACCAATGTCTTTAATCTCAGATTTCAAAACGCAGAAACCGTCGCAAAAATAGGTCCAGTGGACAACAAATACGTGTTTAGACAACCAAACGGGGTGTACTTAATGTGTTATGAGCTACGCAAATGAAACAAATCGCAATGAACCGTGATTTCCATTTAATATCATGGTCTTGATCATGTATAAATGATCAGCCCCTGCATCCGACAACGCCCAAAGACACAGACGCAGAAAGAAAGACTCGGGCGCACATGTATGTAGTGGGCATGTAACATGAGTGGATTGGTGTGTGTGTGTGTGTGTGGATGGGTGGGTGGTGCATCTTTTCAGAGCAAAATAGCTGAGTCACTGATGTCAGATGGTGGCCTCTGTCGCCCAAATCGTATACGCCCTCTGACCCAGAAGCCTCAGCATCAAGTCTGACAGGTCACTGAACTCAAGCTATCTATAAGATTAATCTTCCAATGGAGGTAAAGCGGCCCCTTACCGTAGAAGACAGGGGGACATCAAAGATTGCTTCAACAGTTTTCAAGGAGCCTTCTAAAGAAAGGTTGAGTTGGAGCTGGGGGGGGGGGGGGGGGGGTAATCCAGGCGTCGGCGTAGCAGTGAAATCGAAGACCGTGGTGGCATATGATGTTTCAAAGGGGGAGCAAGTATGAAGAAGAGGGGGCCGAGTCCTGCACCTGGGGCTGTGTTAGACTTGGATTTATTTATGAGAATGAACTGTTGGCGGTCGGAGAGGCATCACTTGAAACAGGACAGGACTGGGCCAGTAATGTGGACGGAGGTCTCAATACGGGAGAGGAGGATGGAGCGTACGATGGTGGCAAAGGCTGCGCTGAGGTCCAGTAGGATGAGGATATGAGGGAGTGGTCATCAGAGGAGAAGAGGAGGTCATTGGTGACTTTGGGATGGTTTCTGTGCTGTGAGGAAATCTGAATCCGGATTCAAAGGGTTCATACAACTGTATGAGTTTAGGTGGGTTTTGAGTTGGATGGCAAGGGTGCGTTCAAATATATTCGACACAATTTATGTCATGAGTTGACTATGGCAGGGTGAGGTCAGAGCAGTTGTATCGGTTTCTCACCAGAGCCATCAGGTGAGAAACCATCTTTCTGAGGGCCTCACTGGTTCAGTTGCTTTTATCACAGAGGTCTCATGAATAAGGTAAAGAATTGGAATTGGACAAGGAGCCTGAAGGGCAAAGGATTGAGATACGCTGGAGGTGGTTAAAGAAGGTACGTTAGTATACTGTGTGGCACTAGACTGTTGGGTTGGGGTAAGTTAGAGATGGTAAGCTTTCTGTTTTGCGAAGGGAAAAATCTTCATTGCTGCCAGGTTCTCTTTTGCGTCTCTCACCTAAATATGTGAGTTTCTTTCACCAACGTCTTGCGTGTGATATCTCAGAGACACAGATGCTGTCAACTCTGACTGATACTGTCGTGTGCGCCTATGTTGTAATGTATGTGCGGCCCGATTCGTGACCATTGCCATCAGACATTAAGACTAGGGATGGGTATCGTTTGGGTTTTTTCCGATACCGGTGCTAAACCGGTACTTTTAAAACGATACCGGTGCCTAAACGGTGCCTGAACCGATACTTTTTTTTTTTTAACGCACAATGAGGACATTAAAAACCTCTTCGGCCATATTCCCTGTAGAAGCCGTTATCATGGAGCATTGACACACAACGGATATCAGACTGTTAACATACACTATATATGTTCTCCATTATATGATGTGATATGTATTGTCATGTGCAGCCCTTATAGGGTTAATCCTGTCACTGTGTTGATGGGCAAAGAGAACAACCAATCAGAGGTACTGAAGATGACACGTGACAAATAAAGTTTTGCTTCTGACAGCGAGAGTTACACTGAAACAAAGTGATGCCCCACGGTCTTTATTCCTCTGTCATTATATTCCCGGTAACACCGGGTATACAGCCGGGACCGCTGCACATCAACACATCTGCTAGCAGACTGTCACGCTCGTAGCTAGCGCTAGCTACGAGCTAACGCTAGCTACGAGCTAGCTTAAGCATGGTTATAATGGCTAATTTATTATTTCTTGGCCTACTTTTATGAATGCAAGACTTGCAATCAACGTTACGGTACTAATCTGAGTTCAGGCTGCTCGTCATCATCGGTCTCCCCGTGTTCAGGGGGACCGGTGACGGTCTCCCCATCGCACCCAGCCTGACGCTGGTGTGCTCGACACGGGCTCACTAGTCACACACGGCGCAGCCTCCGCTGTCAGAGTTAAATATGAGAGGCTCGTAACCTGCTGACAGGGCGGAGTCACCAGAGAAGTTCACAACAATAGTTTTTTTCATTTTCAATCGGCTCAGGCACCGGAAAGAAGCACCGAAATGTGCGTTGCGTTTCGGTCCGGGTAATACCGGTTGTATTGGAACCGGTACCATATTGGCACCGGGTTTCGGTACCCAACCCTAATTAAGACGCCATCAGACTAAATGTCAGATGATATATTTTGACAGCAGCTCAAAGCCGATCATTTCTCTCCATCTTTTAGTTGGAAGGCCCAAAGAGATTCAGTAATAAAGATTGTCTTGTAGATTCAATTATGTGTGGCAACATTACACTAGATACTCTGTTTTCTCATAATGCTAAATAGATTTTATTCTCTGAAATTGACCGTTTGAATAGGTCTGAATCGTGAAGTTACGCCCGACAGATGTGAGTCCATTTCCTCCCTCCAGTAACCACAACACCCTGACTTTATTACACGGTGGACATTTTTAACCAACTCTCTGTCAGACTTTGATGAGATATTATGACAGTGTTGAATGTTACACGTGTTTTTATTTAATCATCCGTCCATTTTTCTCCCTCTTCCGTATTTCGACATGTTCCTTCTCCCCCACTCCTCCCCCACTGCTCATGCATGCAACGTGCTTGGCCCCATCACATCCTGGCACTGCCTGCTTCTCCGTCTCTCCATGTTCTCATCCTCCCTCTGAACGGCTGCTCTGATTGCCCTCAGACTCGTGCTCTTGGTGTTCGTCACTGCTTGGCTTTCCCCTCGTCTTCTCATCACATGCCCCCCCTCGCCCCTAAATTTAGCCCTAATCCTCTACTTCAGAGACAGCATCTGTACAGGCCGAACCAGATGGGAGGGGTGTATTTACTGTCTGACACACACACACACACACACACACTGACACACACACACACACACACACACACACACACACAATACACATGCACTCGAACACACAGTGGGGATGAAAGACTCATTAATAAAACTCTTTTGACTAGAGAATAAATAATGATCATTAAACTTATCCCGCGTACTTTGTGACGTCAAGACATTTAAAAAACATTCAGTTTATACATCACCCACATGACAGTGTTTCCACATGCTTATTAAACATTACGTGACCACTATCCTCATATCTTTAAACGGGTCTTACGGTCGGACAAGGTATCGGATGGACTTAATGGCTTCAGTTGTAATGAATCAGAGCGGTGGTGCTGTGTGGTTGAACTCCACCTCGAACCTGTCATGCCCTCTTTTCTTATCCTCTCATCACCAGATTATCTGCCCTCAGATTTTCCGGAGTGACGGTCTTTGTTCTGAGTTCTTTGTATTTCTGACGACGACGACGACAACAACTTGTTCTTAGATTACACATGTGGGTTGGAGCGCACATAATACCGCCCTCTCTGCGACCCTCTGTGTGACGTTTGTTTCTTGTTTGCATGTTTTTCTTGAGACAAAAAAGTACTCCTGCTTCGAAATGATGTGATTCAAGTGATCACAAGCTATAAAGTAAACATTGGACCAAAATGAATCAACTTTTACAACAACAATAAACTAAATCTGAAGCAATCTAAATCTTTATTCGTAACCAAAAAGAAATCCCAGCTCAAGGTCCTCTCACCATTCTGTTGTTCTTCTTTCTAGAACTTCCAACCTCCTCACATGTCTCCATCAGTTTCACTTTACGCCTGGTTGTCGTCCTGTTGCTGGTTTGCTCAGTGTTGTTTGTGAACACAACAGTAACTTAGATTTTATTTAGGATCAGTTTACAATATACATTTTCAATCTTCAATTATATCTGCAAAATTACCTATAATTAAGTATCAAAACTACAAATTAAACCTTTCGTAAACAACAAGTTAAGCATACAGAGCCCCCAAAGGAAATATCAATTCCTGAGGTATACAGTGGACCTTTGAAAGTTCTGCAGATTTCTGCTGATTTCTGTAAAGCACAGATGACACTGGCACCGTGAGGTTACGTGGGCTGACTGCTGAGTGGGTCATGTATGTGACGAGCTCGTGTGAATCATCTCTGGTGTCAGAAACATGACACACATGCTCATCTACATGCCGTCAGACACCTCCGTGGTGTAAACTCACAGATGCGTAGACAGGGCTGCGATCAGGCCGAACATATTGTGCTATGTGGCATAAATTAGTTCACGTGTGAGCGCATAACAATCATTATGACTGCATTTATGCATATATTCATTTATATTCATGACACATGTGCCCAAAATATGTCTGCATATACACTACCGTTCAAAAGTTTGGGGTCATCCAGACAATTTTGTGTCTTCCATGAAAACTCACTTTTATTTATCAAATGAATTGAAAATTGAATAGAAAATATAGTCAAGACATTGACAAGGTTAGAAATAATGATTAATATTTGAAGTATTAATTGTGTTCTTCAAACTTCAAGCTCAAAGGAAGGCCAGTTGTATAGCTTATATCAACAGCATAACTGTTTTCAGCTGTGCGAACATAATTGCACAAGGGTTTTCTCATCAGATATTAGTCTTCTAAGGCGATTAGCAAACACAATGTACCATTAGAACACTGGAGTGATAGTTGATGGAAATGGGCCTCTATACACCTATGGAGATATTTCATTAGAAACCAGACGTTTCCACCTAGAATAGTCATTTACCACATTAACAATGTATAGTGTGTATTTTTGATTCATGTTATCTTTATTGAAAAAACAGTGCTTTTCTTTGAAAAATAAAGACATTTCTAAGTGACCCCAAACTTTTGAATGGTAGTGTATATATATATATATATATTTATATCTATAAATATATATATGAATATATATATATTTATATATATATATATATATACATATATATAAATATACATTCATATATATTTATATATTATATATTCAGAAAGTATATACTATATATATATATGTATATATATACATATATTTATATATATATATATGTGTATATATATATGTATATATATATATAGTATATACTTTCTGCTCAACTGCAATCTCACAGATGAACAGTTAACATGATTCAAAACCTCAAATACTTCATCCCTTTAGAATAAAAAATGAGGCTTTAACACTTAAACCTCAAAAAACATCTAAAATGTTTATAGGCTCCTCTTTAAAAAACAGATCTGCTAGATTATATACTCAACATTTGGCAACTTGTGTTGCTTTTATTGTTACCAGCTTGATTTGATATGTATTGAGTCACAACAATGCCTTTGTTACGTTTGTGTGTCAAAGCATCCAACTGAGGGCAATACTGTTAATAATGTTAATACTCAAAACTTGTGTCAATTATTTTCCTCGATTAATTTCTGTGAATCCACGTGTGCTTCTGGATGCATGAACTACATGCCAATAATTCAAATGAGGAAGAAAATGAAAGGATTAATGCTTGTTTATTGTTTGGCAAAGTTAGGCTTTAAAAACCCACGGGGCGCACGTAAGTGCAAGCTCGGCTGAAGCCGTGCATAATGGCCCGCGGGGCATATGGCGTCGTCTAGCTGCTGCTTTGTCCCGAGATTTACTCTTAATCTCTCGCGTGTCTCATTTTGACTCTGTCTACTTTTCTGTTTTTCTTTTTATAGATCTTCTTTTTTCTCTCTCTCTAGTCCCAATTACACTTTCATCCAACGAAGTCCCTCAAATGCCAAACAATTTAGAAACAAACAGCTGAGCCGTCTGGCCAACACACACACACACACATGCACACACACGCACACACACACATATAGACACAAGCTGATGAGCACGACTGAAACTGTGAGCATGTTGCAACTCGCTAAGTACTGCGTTGTACTTGTAAAAACAGGAATTAATGAGGAAGAGAATAACAGGCTGTCCAATAGTGTGACAATGTGTATCGTGTGGACCGACATATAATATAATATATAAAACCACGGAGTATTTTCTCCTGCATTTAACTTTTTACCTGATGTTTCATTACTGTTAAATATCAACTGTTCAAGGTCTAGAAGCTTCTGCTCTAATCGTCTTAAAGGTGATTAAGTCACCTTAAACTTTGACCTTTGAAGTCATAGTCTGGTTGGGCGCTAAGTGGATGTGACACTACATTATACTGTATATACTGTACTTTGGTCTTAATTATAGATTTAAGTCAATTGGTCTTTTTTTCATGTTGAGTGAGTTATCTTCAAGCAACATGAAAACATCTGTGGTCAACACCAGATTCACTGTGGTGCTTTTGATTCTATGAGGAAAACACATGTTTACAGATCTGTTGATTAAATAGACTTATGCAAAATTTGAGACCAAACTAAGAATCATTTAATATTTTACATTTTCCTGACATAATGTTATGCTGTCAAAGTGTAACATGTTTTTAAATGAACCCCGGTTCTTAAGTTTATTAAGATACCGGATCAGTTTGTGCAGCGAGGAGTGATTTGAGCGCATAAGCTCGGCTTCCTTGAAAGTGGTTTCCCCGTCGCACGCTCACTCATCCCATATTCAGTCCAGCCAGTTTACAGTCCGAGTGATGCTTGTTTCTCATTTACATTTTTAGGAGACAACACCGACAAACCATGATGCCAGTCAGTTGGAAATCTCCCTTCAGTTCTCCTCTATTTGTGTGTCTGTGCTCCATCTTTTCCCCCCACAGTGTTTGTTGTGTTTCCACTTCTCCCCTGTATGTTTGTTTGTTTGTTTGTTTGTTTGTTTGGTGTGGGCGGGGCTTCTCCATTCATTTGGCTCCCTGATTGCCAGCAAGCTGTTTCACCTGCTCCAAGCCACACACCTGCAGTGTACCGCTCATCCCACCTTCCAGTCTGCTCACCTGATCCTCATCAGTTCATCCACTCACTCCAGATTGTTTCAACCTGCCCCCCCCCCCCCCCCCCCCCAGACTATCACCTGCCCGCCCACCAACAAGCCTCCTTCCCTCTGCTTCGCTCCGGTCCCTCAGGAGTCTGCATTCGGCTCCTCACTCACTGGCCACAGCAGTGAGCTATTCTGTATCTGTCCATCAGCGTCTCTTCACATCTATATATTATAACCTAACAATATTCACTGCATCATTTCTTGTTCAAAAAGCCTCAGCGGGATAATCAGGTCTCAAAGCCTTCTGGTTGACTCGGTAAAGGCTGAACTGCCGCCTCACACACAGACACTCGTTCACACACTGATTCCTGAACATCTCTGGGGCTGAGACCTGCACCGTCACAATGTTATTGTGCTTTTAAGATTACAAAAAGGAACAGATGAACAAAAGATAGCAATCTGTCGCCGTGTCATTACACGTGCACTACACATGTGATGGTGTGTGTTTGATTTTATGTTGAATTACCTGTATGTGTTCCCAGATGGAAGCACAGAGACGGAGAGAAACATGCTCCCTTGTCCCCGAAGCTCTGAACAGACAGGGGGCCTAAAGCTTCACAATGAGTGGATCATCCGCTGCCCCTGGAACACAAAGAGGCTCTCTCCTTAGTCAAGACATGCACTAAACACCCACTCATCTTCTTATCGCATGTAATTATAAATCAGTAATAACTTAATGTTGCAGGAGCTCCATGTTGAGTTCATCAAAGCAGACCGCCCTTTCTTTTCATGGGGGTAAGTTACCTTTAATCAACCCTCAAGTCCTACATTTTGAAATGTACTTAGGATTTGGGGTTTATCTTGAGCTGCATCACACATAAGCTGTGCCCTTTGTATATTTGGAATCAAAGTCGTGTTATCGGGGTCAACCTTCTGGGATGTGAGGACAAATACCAGATGTTAGAAAGCTACAATTTACAAAATGGAAATTTCAGGTTTTTCTAGGATTGAGTCATTTCCACAAGTTACAGACATTTAAATTAATCAAATGATCAGCATAGATACTCCGCCGTTTTAATGTTAGTTGCTTCTTTATAATGGGATTTCACTAAAGTTTATGGCTCATTTTATTCCAGTAGTTTCTTAGCGAAGGCATTTTTCCCTGCTTTGCCCCCTTTGAACGTCACATGAAGCAAATGTCAGAAATAGATCAACTGCTTTGATAATGACAATGAGAAGTGGGGTATTACAGCCATTTTGTAACACATTTATCATTAGTATTATGATGAATCTGTGTCTGCTATTCAGGTCGCATCACTCTTATAGATCACACACACTTATCTTGTTCCATCTCACGGTGCACAATGCACAGCAATATAAGACGCAGAGGTTGAATGTATTAGAGACATTATTTTCTGTAAAATTGTGTTAATGATGAACTTTAATGTCTGATCTATGGATGTGTTATGTAATGTGTTTCCCCTTCACAAGGCCTCAAGTCCCTCAATGCTCAAACTGATGTACCATCTAAACTAATAGTTTCTCTTGAAATTAAAGGGAAATGCTCTCCAGACTGTAAATGTACATTTTGAAAGCAACGTCAGGTGTAATTATCTTTATTCCAAGTTGTAATCTTTAGGTTTCCCTACAAATCTGCTTTCTAAAGGAAGTTCACAACTCACAGAAGCACCCATTCAGTTCTCCCTCTGTAATTGTGATTGTCATATTTACTGCTGACATTATAATGTTGTGTGCTCTGCTGGTGTGATGTTTGCTGCATATTAAAAGATGCTCTTCTGCTTCTGCTTCCTTTCTGTTCTGGGCTTTAGGGCTCTGTTTGAATGCTGCTCACATTAATCTACGGGTGAAGTGGAAAACGTGTCTGCAGAAGCAGATCTATGTTCTGCCTGCACTTATGCCCTATCATAAGGATTCTTATGCAAGCACTAAAACTGTAATTTTCCAATTAAATATCCTACATAGTGTGTGTCTTCTCTTTCTATCATGACACAAAATCACATAAACCTTGACAGAAATACTGCAGCAGAGCAACACGACTATGCTAGAGTCTGAGGAAATGCTTTCCAGTATGCCTCATGCCAAGACCTTCGAAAACGCAGCCGCTGAAGGACAGCCTTCTCCTCTAATCGGCAACCTTTGATTTGTAATGCACTGCGTGACGACCCTATCTGCCACTGGCTCGGGTCCCTGCAGGTGGGCGTGGCCAAGGGTCATCAGGAGAGTGGAAACACCTGAGGTAATCAGCAGTATTGGCAACACCTGCGCCTTGTGTACCAGTGCTGCATTCAAAGGCCCTCTGGTCTCAGGAGCTCTCTCTCTCTCGCCGTCCTGAGGCCCCGTTTGGCTCTCTGTAGGAGAGTATGGTTTGACCCGACAAGATACGACATATCGCACACACGTCCCACACATGCACTCACCTCCACCACTGAAACTACTGACTCCACACGCCACTGTGTTTTCTACCTAAGTTATGTTAGAAGTTATATAAAACCCTTTCAGTAAACTCTACTTGTGTGTATCCCTCTGTTGTTGTCACGGCCGTGCGGCCCGGTTCGTGACAACTGCTGTATTTAATGCCTCAGCCAGTGTTTGTCTGAGCTAACCGGCCCCAGGCTTTTCCACAAAATAAAATAAAAAAGACCACAAAAACATCATATAGTTTTTTATGGATAGCAAACTTATTTACTTCCACAACAACTCTGTCCTACTGGGAGCTATCGGAATGTCCTCTGTTAAGTACTTCAGCATGCAAACAGGAGGATTGCTGTCTGTTGATTTGCCATTTGGTGCAATCATTGAAACTGTTTTATTAATAAGAAAAGGTTTCCTTTTACCCTTGTTGAACAAAAACTCTGTTTTTGTGTCTGCTTAATTGTTCATTTCACTCCAATCTTTCATTGTGTTTGAAGCGTCATCAATGAAGCTGCGTACATTCCCCAGGGTTGTTTGGTTGGTTTGTTATTTTGATTTTGTCTTGCTCTGGCTACATGTCGCGGTAGATCAGCTGCTTGATCGTGGAAAGTAAACCGGTTTGCTTAGTTATGTCCTGTTAGCAGTGAGGGGCCGGCCACCGGGAAGGTGTAGGAAGAGAGGTACGCTCTGCAGTCAATTACATTCTGTTAGAGTTGGTCTATTCTTAGGTATGTAATACAAATGTCATTCTTGTCCTTTCTTTCACTAAAGTTTTTTTTTAAAGCCTAACCTGCCCTTTACAATGATCTCATTACCTTTATATTGTCATGTTATTGTGCACATACATGTAGAAGCCATTAACCAAATGTAGCCCTGCCAGAACAGACCACATCTTATGGTGTCGCTCATCTTGTGACCAAATGGGATGCATTGTGTTCCCCCGGGCCGATTATACCTTTGTCTGAGAACATGTATGTATGTTTTGGGCTCTGTTTATATTCAGTTTAAATAATGAGATAAATTAACAAAAACAGTCATATAACGGGTACACTTTGACATGTTCAAAATAAAAAAACAGAAACATAATAAATGGCGACCAGCAGTTCAGTGCACTGCTGTGCACCAGAATTAAAGGTCATGATAAATTAGCTGTGAGTTACTCACGCTCCCCCGGCTTTGTCTAGATCAAGATGTTGGTCCGAGATAGCTTAGAATTTTATAATGAGTTCTCAAGAAATAATTATTTCCATCTGTATGACTGAAATCATGGCAGCCATCCTTCTCTGAGAGGAAGGGGAGGGGGAGAGGAAGATTTCCATTCCCTCAAAAATGAATCTGTGGGTGCCAGTCAGATCATTAGGGCCGTTTCATGGCTGGAGGAAGGCACCGAGTGGTTGGTGAGCAGTCAACTATGGGAGTCCGGTTTCCAATTGGATGGTTCTTTTATAGGCCTTTGGGTACCAGTTCAATATTTGAGGTCAGAATAAAGTAAGTGAAAGGCAGAGCCAGAAAGTGTGAGACAATGTGCCCCCTATTACTTGTTTCACGGAAGTGAGACAAAAGGGTGAGTTTGAGATTGATCACATGTTCTTCTTTTGGTCTTTTCTAAGGACAGACATAATGGTTTGTGTAACTGTTACGCGTCAGTGTTGTGTGTTCCCCCCGCCCCCCTTGTTTTCTCTTCAGGTGGCATCAATTACGACCTGTACAGGCCGATCCGATTGCACCTGTGTGCCAGAAGGCGAGCTGGCCAATCGGCTGAGTGGGCCTTGTTTAAAACGAAGAAGACCGAAGAGTTCAGGGGTGTTTTTTTGGATTGTGTAATGTGTACACTGACACTGCAAGAGGTGCAGGTTCGTGGTGAGAGGTTGAGGACAGTAGGTAAGTTTGGGGTACCCTGTCCATTTGTGCACTCATCTTTGTGTCTAGAAACACGAGGCTATTGGTTGGTGCTGCCTCTGTATTGTTTTGACAATAACTTTGTTTGAGAAGCAAGTGGAGCCATTTTGTTTGTTTCTTTTTATAGAGGTAGTTAGCCAGGCCTAGTTGTGTTATCTTGATTTCGTTTGTTTGGCACTACCACAACTGTCCCAATCTCTCCCACCTCATTAAACCTTTGTCTTTTGTGTTAAGAATAAGTATTATTTGAACCCGTTACTCCTACTTTTGATATTTTTCACTTATTCTTTGACTGTCATGTGTTCGTTCCCCCCGCTTATCCCCTAGACCACAAAGGAGACGTAACAGTAACATACTCCCATAGAAAGACCCAGCTAAAGCAACACACTCACTCACACACACCCCACGCACACATGCACACAGACACTGACACATGTAGTACATTGCAACGAATTCAAACACATCATGAACACACATTCTGCAGGCTGTCCTCAATTCACTTTGGCATCAACTCCATATTAACACACGTGTTCAAGCTATAAATATGCTCTCGCGCTTCACAGATGAGTTATACATGACAAGTTAAAAAATACCACTTGAATCGGAGATGAGATTAAAGGGTTAGAGTGATGGACGGACGAACACGTGACACGTGATGAAGACAAGGCTGAGGGGAGAGAGAGAGAAGAGATAAAAAGGGGGATTACACAAATCAACAGCAGTAAGTCAGTGGGGCACGGCAGAAGGGTAAAGGATGAGGGATGATAGCTGATGCTGGAGGCGTAGAGAGAGAACAATAACTATCAGGCAACATCTGGATATACAGGCACAGAGATGGTGTCTTATGAAGGGCAGGTTATCTTCCTTTCAGTACTGGAGGTCGTGATAGTGTCACAAACACATGTAAAGACTAGAATGGGCACTCGGTAGAGCGCATACCTTCGCATATCACAAGATTGGGCATTGAATTATGAACATTTTGCCATTAGTTGCATGCCAATTGGATAAAAATTGACCGTGCTATGGTAAAAATAAGATTTTGACCTATCCATGACCTTGACCTTTGACCCGATTGATCCCAAAATCGAATCAAATGGTCCCCGGATAATAACCAATCATCCCACCAAATTTCATGCGATTCAAGAAGATGTTGACCTTTTCATGACCTTGACCTTGACCTTTGACCCGATCGATCCCAAAATCTAATAAAATGGTTCCCGGATAATAACCAATCTTCCCAACAAATTTCATGCGATTCGGTTTAAAACTTTTTTTGTTATGCGAATAACACGCATACAATAAATAAATAAATAAATACACGGCGATCAAAACATTACCTTCCGCATTTTCAATGCGAAGGTAATAACATTACAGTTTTTTGTGTGCAATTGACAAGTAACATGAACTTGTGGCACAGTTTCTGAAATCACCAACTTATGTTTCCTTTAGTTAACCAGCTTTGTGATGAATAATAAGTACACATCGTACACTAGACACATTCAAACTAAATAAACTAAGATGTCATCAAGGCAAATGTTCACACCACTAAACAGCCGTAACACACATGAACTGCGTGAGCTGTCTCAAGATAAGATACAATAATTATTTATTGGTCCCACAGAGGGGACGTGCAAGATTACAGCAGCAACGTGGACAGTGCAACAAGAGCCACTTGTAAAACAAGTGTTTCTACTTCATCAAATCGCCCATCTTCAAATAACCAAAATATAAAATCCAAGACCCATGACCCTCAGCTAATAGCTAACTGCACTCTGAGCTAACGTGTTGTGGGTGTTTTGTGATTATTATTCCTTCTCTGCAGCAGCGCCTGTGACTGGAAGACAAATGGCTGACCCATTATGTGAAGAGACTCTATACGGGCTGTCTCCATCGTTATAAAGTTGTCGTACAAGAGGAATATCATAAACATCACTGGTGAGCAGCCATAAAAGCTCTTATCGCGATATGATTAATTACTACTGAGGTAATACTGTGTGTGCATTAGGTGAAGGATATGTGTAAAATTATAATTGTTTCAACGTGAATATTTAACGTAAAATTAGAAGTCGCATCATAGAGTGTTACATTCTAAGTATATTCAGTTCTTTGAACTCCTGGCAGATATATTGAAGAGATTATATCATACTGAGCTTATAATGATGAACCTAGAGTGTGTTGTGGCTTTTTTTAATGAATACAGTTTTGGCAATTTTATAAAGTATTTCTGAATAATTTGACTGATTATGTTATTCAGTGACAGGGGAAGAACACAGCTCTGCCCTTCGTCTACCCAGCTGCCCGGCTGTCGTCACAGTTCATCGGACAACATGGTGTGAAAGGATCTGATTAGTATCATCAGTTCCACCACTTGTAACATCACATGCATATCATTTGCAATAACAGGCGATATTCTGTCCTGTGTTCAAGTGTGTGTGGGTGTTTGTCTGTACGCGTGTGTGTGTGTGCGTGCGTGCGTGTGTGTGGGTGTGTGTGTGTGTGGGTGTTTTGCATCCACTGCTACTGCTGATTAAAAATCAAGGATTTAAAAACTGATCAGGGATCAGCAACGGTTCTGTAATCATTAAGGCCGAAAAAAACTTTCACCCTCTTTTGGGTTTTGAATTCCCGTCTCGTTCTCTTTTCCCCACATTAATCTCAAATCTCTCTCTATTCTCCTTTTTGGCTACATTGTTGGTTCTGTCTCAACTCTAACAAATGAACCGTTAATGAGTTTGTTCAGTGACGACCTTGAACGCCTGTTATTCTCACGTTGGTACACACACACACACACACACACACACTGAACTAATTGTTTCCCTTTGGACACAAACAGCATTAAGTTCGTGTCCGTCACTGAGCACGAACAAACGGCGTTCTGACGGACACAGAGAGCTCTGTGGTGAGGAGGAGGCCCGGAGCCTTTGATCCACTCTGACCTAGAACCAACAGCGGGCCACTGTGGTTCCTGTCCTGTCAGGCTTACATAGTTTTAGAACAACTCGTTATTAATACCCCAAAAGTTTGTACTTTGAGTTTGGTTATTCGAAATCTGCTAATCAGCTGGTAGGCAGCTTTTATGACTTTAGGCAGAAGCCGGACCGGTTCTCCTTCTGTTCAAGCTCAGCTAAGCTACGGATGCTGATAACTTCATATCAACACAGGAGCGTGGTGACATTCCTCTCATTTCACTTTCAGCAACAAATTCAACAGACACTGGCTTGGCAGTGTGTGTCGTGCTTCCCAAAAGGCAAAGCCTTTTTTTGGTGTTTTTCAGAATAGTGATGGTTTGATCTCGAGTGTATTTCTATGCAAATGCACCAAGTCATCTCCTCTGGTCGTGGGTATTACGGTTAAAGATCTAGTACAATAGAAAATAAATTCTTAGATTCTTAGCACCTCCATCTGCCTGATGGATCGTGGAGGTCTCCATCGTGGAATATGCCTACTATGAACTATTCATACACTCTGTCATATTCATTGAATGTATTTTAACTCTAAATCTGTCCTTCTGTACACATTACATATATTGCATCTGTCCATCCTGGAGAGGGATCCTCCTCTGTTGCTCTACTGAAGGTTTCTTCCCTTTTTTCCCCCTGAAGGGTTATTTGGGAGTTTTTCCTGGTCCGATGTGAGGTTTTGGGGCAGGGATGTCTATGTGTACAGATTGTAAAGCACTCCGAGACAAATTTGTAATTTGTGAAAATGGGCTATACAAATAAACTGAATTAGCACCTATTGCTTCACAGAAGCTCAGTTGGCTTGTCTCCTGAAACCAAATCGAACCTCCAATAACACAGTCTGAGCTAACAGGAACAGGCGAGATGCAGTTTGCAGGAGAACTGGAGTGGTACCAAGCTGGTATCAGAGATTTAGCTGGGCAGAGGTTTCAAGTTTCAGTCCCTGGAATAATGCTGACAGCATCGTGGCATCACACGGGAGTGCACACTCGTGTTGGCTGAGTCAGATGGAGGGAAACGGAGCACCTCAGGAGGTAAACAGGAGTAGTGTTCCTGGATGATGTAAACAGTGGAGTATCAGTGACCCTCCTGACCAGCAGGCATGATCTCACCTTGTTTAATGAGTGCTATGACTAAAGGCCACATGGATACTTGGCTAGCTTGGCCTTTTTATCTGCTCGTTCTCAACTTTCTTCCTCCTTTGGTATTATGGGAATACTGTGTAGCCCGACTGAACTGATTGTACTGTTTCTACATGGATTAAAAAACATGTCAAACAATAAGTCATCGTGAACATGTTTTCTTTCTTTTTTCTCCCATTTTCACTCACTTCTCTGTATTTATTTGGCTTTGTACTCTCTCTGTCTCACATTTTCACTTAATGCCTCTATGCTTTTTAACTCTTTTACTCTTACTCGACCTGTGAGTCCTTGAGCGTCCTATCCTCAGACATTCTGGCATGCATACATAAGCCTGCATACAGATACTGTCCACACACTGGTGCACAAGGCAATAACTGTGCACACGCATGCTCACACAGACACAATGGTGGTCAGAGTGAGGGACAATAGTGCCAGTGTGAGTATTGCTGTGCCTGTCTCTGTGGGAGTTAAATGGATTCCAGCCAGACTCGCAGAAAGAAAGGTTTCAGAGCGGAGTTTACAATTGATATCGTCTGTTCGGCCAAAACAACCCAACTTTCAAATTCTATTCTTGAGAAACAGGGTGAACTTTGCACATATTTGTCCGCGAAAAGTTTTATTGGGTTATGATAACGAGTACAACAGGCTCTCCTTCTCTTTTTTTATATCTCTTTCTCTTTGGCTTTCTTATCTGTCCTGGAACAAGGTGCACACACACCCGGCTCATAGTTTTTACAAGTGCGGAGCGAGCCATGCCCGAATGCACGTACACTTACAATGACACGTACACGTAAACGTGCGGTTCAGCGTGGCAGGGGCACATGAGTCATGTTACTTGAGCATAAAGCCGGTGATCATTCACCTACATGCTACTATCTATTCATTCTGTTACAGCATATTCATATCCATCAGCGTTTTGTTGGCAGCTTGTACCGCGTGAGTAAATTACCAGCTCTACATCCCCAAAACACATACATCCCATATTACGACACAGCTGTTTCTGTTGTTGCCAAGGTAACCTGGACTGGCCGGTCGGAAGAAGGACCGAATTACATTCTGCTCTCTTCCATTTCTGATTCCTACATCCGTCCTCCTCTGTCTGCAGAAACCTCTCCGATCCTTTCGTCTCTCCACAACCCGAGCCGGACGGAGACAAGAAAAGGTGTTTTTTTATAGGAATGTGAGTCGTGTCCTTCTGTCTCCCTCCCTCTCCGTCAATTAAAGTCAGTTTGTCTGAATCTGTCTGATCCCTCTGACCCGCAGAGACCAAGCAGGCCGATCCAGATCTGACTGTAATAACCAGCCCTTCATTTGAGGAGACTCGATAGTAGACAGAAGCATGCATTAAGGACTCAGGGGTCAGGGAATATCTGGGAAACCATATTTCTGCTTAATTCACTCAAGTAAATGTGCAGCCTTCATTTCTCACAGCTGTATTAACACTGTGCTAATGGCAGCGGACCAGGATCCTTTAAGCTAATAGGTGTCCGTAATGTTCATAAGTAGGGCTTAGCCTACTGTTAGCTGTCTGAATCTATGGACAGTAAGATGTAGGTCAGGCGACAGACAAGTGGGACTTACTCCATGTGTACGTACTGGACACCCTTTTTCTTTTTAGCCAATATTTTCTTTAGTTTGCCAGACAAACGGTCTGAGTGATGCTGGACTTGTTTAGTCTGCTGTATGTCCACACATTAAGTCATTCTCTCCAGAAAAGTCAACACCAATCCTAATAAAACATTGACAGTGCCAACAAGCATAGAGGTAGTTCAACAAGAGTCAAATGCCTCATTGCTCAAGCCCAAAGCACTCCACCCAAACACTCATAGACCACCCAGTCCCCAGGGACCACTATCGTCCAGCACTGTGTGTGCTTTGGGTGTATATATATAAAAAAACTGGGATTTCATTGACGTGTTGAATTGACCTCACCTGTTTTTCAACAGCTGCTAATGCTCATGCTCTGTTGACTCATTCTGGGTCGTGTGGCAGAGCATTAATTGGTGCTGTATTTGACTTCACCTAAATTCTTCACACAAGCCAGCAGGCTGTCTTCGTCTTTCGCTCATTCAGTCCCGAGTCATCTTTCAGACCTCTTTTCCTTCCTTGTTTAGTGTGTGAGAGTGTAAGCTTCTCACTTATTTCTCTTTCTAGTCTCACAATTTATTTTCTGGTGTATGTCCTGAACCCAATCTACATATTTCTACCTCATTTACTCTCTCTGACGTTATCGGGCTGAGGCGTTCCTCTTCTCTCCAGCCCCGTGGATCTGCATCGTGACATGAAGCTGTTTCTGTTACCCTCCAAAATAAATGTGGCTTTATCAGGGCAGAGATCAGGTTACCCCCCTCCTCTTCGCCTTCACCCCATCCCTATTCCCTGCTTTTCTCCTCTCTGTTTCTCTCTCTCTCTTTTTACATTCTCCACACTTGTATTTCTAGTAACATTTCCTCTTTTACCTAATTCCACCATTTTATTTCTGCCTTAAATTCACCCGTGCGCTCATTTCCTGCGTTCCCTGGTCCCCTCATGGACTGGAGTGCAGTAAAATGAATGGCATAATTAGAATCACACACTCTTAATTGGCTCTTTCCCAGACCCATTCATAACAACTCTATTTAAAAGCACACCCCTCTCAGGGTGTCTGTCACTTGAGGCAAAAGTGTGAAATTAAGCTTGCCAGAATGCAGTAAAAGCAGTGAACTCTGGACACGCTGGCTGTGTGTGTGTGTGTGTTCGAAGCTTATGTGTGTGAAATGCACTCATTAGTCCATGTCCTCTAATGAGAGCCATGGGTGGCTTAACACTGCTGCCCTATAGACGGGCTGTGCCAGGCTGAATTCAGCCTGATTGTAATTATGGCAGTCAGTCTGGTGGCTAGGTCTCCTACAAATTACGTTTCCAGTTTTGAGGGAGACACATGTTCTCCCAGATTAGGCCTACGTTTGTTTTTGCGCGCATACAAATAAGTTTCTAATGATAGTCTGCAGGGTGGAGATGGGAGTCAACCCAGCACAGGACCACTGTGTACTGTGTACAGTGTACAGTGTACTGTGTACAGTGTACTGTGTACTGTGTACTGTGTGTATCCCGTGTGAAACCAACAGTCAGTATTTACTTTTTTTAATTGACGTCCGTAACTTCAATAACCTAAAGATTGTTCCTATTTTAAGCCAAACCATTTTAAGCTAAACCATTTTCTAATAACCCTTACAAAGTAGTGTTGATGCCTCTAATAACCGAGTCATTGTGTTGTGTTTTTGTTTTGTTTTTCAATTTACAACATTAACCTCATGTTCAGATTAGTTTCCTCGCAAGCTTGCAGTTTAGTTGTATGTGACTGTAACTGAGCAGACAGCAGTGCGTGAAAGGCCCAGTGAGTAGGAAGGCTGCAGATGGCAACCAACTAAAATGTCTACCATGTGCGAAGCGTGTAGGAGAACCACGGTGGCTGATGCCAAAACGCAAGTGGCCCTATCCAGAGCCAGTGTTTGTCCGTTCTGGGCTGCAGAAACGTGTCAGAGCAACCACAGGCGGTTCAGACAAGAGGCCGCGCGTTGAGAGCTGGCGTTGTGCGTTTGTGTCACTGCCCCTTGAGGAGCAGCAGTCCCGAGCGCGCCGATGGATTCCAATGGGGGAGGTGAATGTGAACACAGATTATGACAGATTCTTCCACTGCATAGGCGCAATGTAAATATTAGACCCATTTTTCACAAGCCGCACACCTTCTGACACTGAAATGGCATTGTTTTAGACCACTCCCCCAGCGGCTCCACACTGGCCCTTTAAAAGCCCTCTCCTTGCTCTGTCCTGTTCTGTAATTAGAAATGTCAAAGCTGACCTATTGAGTATCTTTAGTCATTTCTCTGCACTGCTTCTACAGAGACAACAGCTGGAGAGGGAATTGAACCAGCAACCCTGTTGGCAGCCATTTGTACTCAGGGAATTATTTCCAGTGCGATCATGATAGAGTGGAGGCCAGCAAAGAGGTGATGCAAAACTACAGCAATTGGTCCCATGTGTGCATGTGTGTGTGCGTGTGTGTGTCACAGAAATAGAGAGTAGTGTGAGCACATGAGTACAGCCCTGAACCACAGAGAAGGAAGGACTGCAATTATGTTTTTTTTCCCAGAATAGTGGGAAAACACTCAACTTCTCCGCTGACCATGAGGCTTAAACAAACACACATCACGGTGTACGCTGCACATGCCAAGCTACACTTTGCACTTTCCAATATTCCACTTCAAATGTCGCTGCAAAATTACCAATTGCAAAGACAGGTTACCGTTGACTCGCTTATCAGCAAACATACACACCTCGCAGAATACGTCAAGCTTGAGAGAGTCCGGCTGGAGAGCTTTTCTGAGCCGTCTGGGTTCACTGATTAATTTATCATTTCATCCGCCAAGCTTACTTTAATGAAATTTCACGTTTGCTCCATATTATTTCGACCAGTTTCTTATGCCCACAAAATACACTGAGCGGAGGCCAGCAGCACAAATCAATTTCAGAAGTGGACATTTTAGTGAAATCCATATCAGTGTTGGTTGGTGATGAATGTTAAAAGCACCTGCGGGGATTTGAAAATCCTCTTTCGTCAAGCAGCATTACATTAAACAGTAATATTGTTTGCGGTGAAGAATGATTTATTTCTTTGAGGCAGAATGGCACATTGCACATTTTAAATAGTGAGGAGACATGTTCACACAGTGCAAGATACTTTGATTTAAAAAAACACACAGATCTTACAATCATTTAATTATGTTATATACACAATGTAAAAGTAAAAATATACAACAAAATAAATATGATGACAAAGAGTGAAGGGTTGAAGTGTGTTTATGAAATGTATTCACATGATGCAAATAAAAGCTTGCGCACGATCATAACACATAAGCCTAAAATAAAATCTCTGGTGTGATGTTGATGAGGGCATAAACAATTGTTTTTTGTTTGCAGTAATCTTTTCCCAATCTGGCATCTTTCTGTGACTGATTGAGGCCAAAGCACTGACACACTCAATCATTCATACGATAAATTACCGCTGAATGTACACACAGTACATCAAACACACACACATCCCTGTGATAAACAGAGCCAGTGACGTTAACCCACTTGAGTATAGTACCCAATAATGAGATTAGGTATTTTTATTCCATTGACGGAGAGGAGAAGAGTAACGAGAGGAGGGGTCCCACACCGATGAGACGACCGTAAACACAATTCAATTCAGTTTATTTGTATAGCCCATTTTCACAAATTAGAAATTTGTCTCAGAGTGCTTTGCAATATGTACATATAGACGTCCCTGTCCCATACACAGGCTCTACAACAGATCACCTCTTGCCAGATCATAGTGCAATAACTACAATAATAACTTCATATCCACACTATGTTGATCTGCACTTCACACATTTCATTTATTTTATTTACACTACACACATACACACACATTTCATTTGCACTACACACATACACACACTTTGCATTTTGCACACTGTCTATATTTGGTGTTTTTATATTTAGTTTAATTGTCATTAGTATTGTGTATTGTGTATGCATATATGTTGTATATATACATATATATTTTATTTTATATTTTGCTTTGTATGCTTCTATATCTTTCATCCCTGTTATTATTTTTATTTTTATTCATGTGTGTTTGGTTTATTGGTGCTGCTACTGCTACGACAAATTTCCCCTTGGGGATTAATAAAGTATATATCTATCTATCTATCTACACAGTCCTCTATGATGCCACGAGAAGCTTTATAATATAATATATACTATTTGATTTCCCTTATAGCCTCTATAACAGATTCAGAAGTGAGGTGCTCTACACACACACACTTACTGTAAATATTGTGTTGTTTTTTATTTGTAAATAGTGTGTACTTGTTGCCCTTGCACATTCCTGCTGAGCATTGCCACTTTCATTTCACTGCACACCCTGTGTGTGTATGTGACAAATAAAACATCTTGAATCTTGAATCTTGAAACATTAGATGACAAATATTACAGGTTAGAGAGATGGTGTATCACGCTTTGATGCTCACAGTAAGCCTGTTATAACCAGACTAACCGCGCCTCCTCTTCTTACCCTATCCCCCCGTATAGACGTGGACAACGTAATGCGATTGGTTTTAATCGCATAAGAGTAACAATGGAGACTTTGATGAGGTAAGTAATCCCCTCCGGTATGGCTTCTCGGCTGTTCTTTGTCTGACCTTGTGACCAGCTAACCTGACCTCTGACTGGGGGGCTCGATCACATGACATGCCTCCACTGGAGACATTGTTGACCGAATCGAAGAGGTGCAGGTCAGCCTTCATTGGAGGCTTCGCAATATGTTGTGTTTTCTTTTCTTCCTTAAAATGTTCTCTGAATATAAATGTTCAATATATTGTGTATTACTTTCAGGATAAAGGAATCCTACCTGTAAACATAATAATCAATATCTCAGGTCTTAGGTCAGTGCTACACCCAAATACCCAAATCCGATTCTGCTGTTACATATTTCCATAAATTTTCCACAGGTTTAGCCCACAAGTCGATATAATCCATTATAATCAAGGGACATGTAATCTGCTAAATGTATAACGATGCATCACAATAATGTTTGAAGCTGCAGTAGTTGTGCATCATGCCACAGTGAGTGAGACATGTTGGCCTTGAGCACATTCTCTCTCTGAAAAGAGAACATTTTAGTCGAATGAGTCAAGTCCCAGATGAGAAGCCTTCTCCAAAAGAACCGCCCTTTATTTGCAACTGAATGACGTGAAACACATCCATCAGATCCCCATGAGCCTCTCTCCTCACAGGATCAATGTGTGTTTGTGCGTGTGTCGAACTGAATCGGCCTATTTTATTCCATTAGTCCATTCTGGGAGAGGACACCATCTGTTAACTGTTAAGCTCTTTGGAGACCACCGCCCCAACTGAACTTTCATTCACTGCCTGTTTTAACTCTCCCAATAACCTCCGAAACGTGACCTGACCTTTCCTCAACCCATCACCTGCTGTCATCAGAGAGCTGGACGAACAACCTGTCCACACTTTGCTAACTTGGATGACTTCAGTGACTGCACGTCCATAAATCACTCGAGGGAAGGATTCCGACCTGTTTGTGTGGACGTCCCTCTGCTCATCGGATTTGCACTGTAAAAAGTTAACATGTTGTGCATGTATCCTTCTTCCCAACCTACTAATGTGTTTGTTTGTTAGTTGTTAATAAAATCTTAAATTTAACAAAAAAGAAAACAAAGGCAAGCAGTTGAATATATTCAAAGGCCCATTACATTGTGCACATCCCTGTTTTAACCCTCCTGTTACCTTAGGGTCAATTTGACCCCATTCAATGTGTAACCCTCGTGTTACCTTTATATTTACTGACATATTTTACCCTTGGGGTCAATTTGACCCCAGCAATTAAAACCTCCAGAAAATTATTAGAATTAATATTGTTTTCCAAGTTTAAGTGTGAGGTACTTTATGTTTGTTTGTTGACTACCTAAATAGCCCTTTAAATATATAAAAAAGTTGATATTTCTTATATGTTTGACACAGTGAAAAACAGCCTGGGGTCAAATTGACCCGAAAGAACACCGACATTAAACATTGAATGGGGTCAAATTGACCCTCAGGTAACAGGAGGGTTAAACTGTGCAGATAGTTGTTCTGTGCATTGAGAGATTTGAATGTAACAGAGTGTGTATGTGTTTACTTTCATCTCAAGAAGTAAGGCCGCAGCCAGGATGTCTGAGATACTGAGGTGAGTACATGAGTGCAAATGTCTTCAAGAAAAACTACGTAAGAAACAAAACAGTCTTACAAAAAAAAAGTTCAGTCTTTATGTCATTAATCTGCCAGAATCATTAGCAAGGACTTTACGCTTGTGTCCTCGGTCGGAGCTTTGGCCCCGGTGCGATCACTCAGGCTCCTTATCTACAAACAAGATAAACTAGCAGTGTGTAAACTAATATCATGACCAACAGGATTGAATATAATCATAAAGCCGACGTTGTCGTCATTATTTAAATTGTCCTATGATGCTTCCAGTGAATCATTATAGTGTAAAACATATAATAGAAAGTTCTCACTAATATAGACAATATGCTTGCTTTTGTGTTGCATTGTGATAGCTGGACTCGATATTGCTGCCACCCACTTATGTCATTAAGAGACCCTGGTTTAGGAGATCGCCATGGTGACCAATCTTTGAGAGGTGCACAAACCAATACACATCTCCTGTTGGACGAGAAAGCACATCCATATTTAATAGGCTGCGCTCACTCAATAATTTCCCGTCTCTCATGAGACAATCTCTCCAAGGATCACATCTGTGCTCCCATTCTGAGTCACTCCTCGTTGCACTCTTATCGTTATCAGCATTTGCACAATTTGACCCTTTGGAAGACGGGAAACTAACGAAACCTGCAACATAAACAACTGTGCTCAAAATCACACGGAAGAGCCAGGAAAGTCTAGATGTGTGTCTGAGTGTGCATCGGCACATTGGAAGTTGTTATTCTATGTGCAGGTGTGTTTGTATTGGCATCAGCATTATGCCACACAGGATAAAACAAGACATGCAGAGATGATTATTTAGATAAAGGCAGTGATTGATTTCATTTGCATGTGTGTGTGTGTGTGTGTTTTTGTTCTCAAAAGTGCATTTTGTAATGTTGCGTTCTTGTTATGTATTTCGCTCCATCATAACTCAGGACCTCCGATGGGAGCTGAACACCAGCTCCATCAGTAAGAAGGCGCAGCAGACGATGTTCTTCCCGAGGCAGCTGAAGAAATTCATCCTGCCAAAAGACAATGATGGTGCGCTTCTACACCTCCATCATTGAGTCCATCCTCTGCTTCTCCATCACCGTCTGCTAAGCTGCAGCCACTGAGAGGATAAGGGCAGACTGCTCTGCTGAGAGGGGGATTGGCCTTCAGGACGTGTTCAGCCGCCCCCTCTCACGCTGGACGGAAACGGTTTGAGTCCCTTCCATCTGGCCGGAGGCTGCGGTCCATTAGGACCAGGACCCCACGCCACACAAACAGCTTCTTCCCGTCGGCAGTCGGGCTCATGAACCGAGCCCGGGCCCCCCACTGACTGACTACCGGTCACCCCCCTGCAAGGAATGTTACCTGCTATCTGTGCACTGTATTACCTTCGCATTGAAAATGCGGAAGGTTATGTTTTGATCGCCGTGTATTTATTTATTTATTTATTTATTACCTTTGCATTGAAAATGCGGAAGGTAATGTTTTGATCACCGTGTATTTATTTATTTATTTATTACCTTCGCATTGAAAATGCCGGAAGGTTATGTTTTGATCACCGTGTATTTATTTATTTATTTATTTATTTATTTATTTATTTGTATGCGTGTTATTCGCAAATCTCAAAAAGTATTGAACCGAATCGCATGAAATTTGGTGGGATGATTGTTTATTATCCGGGGACCAGTTGATTAGATTTTGGGATCGATCGGGTCAAAGGTCAAGGTCAAAGGTCATGAACAGGTCAAAATCTTTCGCAGAACTCAAAAAGTATTGAACCGAATCGCATGAAATTTGATGGGATGATTGTTTATTATCCGGGGACCAGTTGATTAGATTTTGGGATCGATCGGGTCAAAGGTCAAAGGTCATGAACAGGTCAAAATCTTTCGCAGAACTCAAAAAGTATTGAACCGAATCGCATGAAATTTGGTGGGATGATTGTTTATTATCCGGGGACCAGTTGATTAGATTTTGGGATCGATCGGGTCAAAGGTCAAGGTCAAAGGCCACAACTTTAGCTGGAAACAACATGTCAAGTATGTAAGGTCCAAATTAGCACGAACTGTAGGGATATTATGCAAAACACGGCACATACTGAACTATAAATCATTGCAGACATTATATTACACTCTCATTCTACCATACATGACCTATTGTGTTGAAGTGTGGGGGAACACCTACAAAAGCACCCTACAGCCATTATGCATCATGCAAAAGAGTGCAATTAGAATCGTAAATAATGTAGGATATCTTGAGCACACCAATTCACTGTTCTTAAAATCACATACACTGAAACTTATGGATATAGTAGAGTTCAAAACAGCACAAATTCTGTTCAAAGCTAAACATAATTCACTTCCTGGAAATATTCAAAAGATTTTTAGAGATAGAGAAGGAGAGTATGAACTAAGAGGGAGATGGAATTTCAAACAGCCGATTGTTCATTCAACTCTAAAAAACATGTATACATCTGTCTGTGGGGTGAAACAGTGGAATAGTTTAACTGATGACATCAAGGAAAGTAAGAATCTGGTGATATTCAAAAAAAAATTTAAAGACATGACTCTGGACAAGTACAGACGTATCAGCATTGATGACGCTTCATAAGTAACGGATAATGGGGACTAGCTTTTTTGTTTTTGTTTTGTTGATTGTTTTATGTATATGTAGGTATGTGTGTGTATATATGTTTATATGGGTGTGAATTTGTATGCATGTGTATATGTGTATGTATATATATATATATATATATAGGTATATGTAATGGTTCTTTAAAATAAATATTTTCATGAAAGCATAGGTTAGGGCACTTATAAGCTTGATAGCTTCAGCCTTGACCCTTTTGATTTTTGTATAGTATTGCTGATCGAAATAAACTAAACTAAAAAAATAAAATAAAATAAAAGGTCATGAACAGGTCAAAATGTTCTTGAATCGCATGAAATTTGGTGGGATGATTGGTTATTATCCGGGGACCATTTGATTAGATTTTGGGATCAATCGGGTCAAAGGTCAAGGTCAAGGTCATGGAAAGGTCAAACTCTTTTTTTACCATAGCACGATACATTTTTGTCCAATTGGCATGCAACTAATGCCAACATGTTCATAATTCAATGCCCAATCTTGTGATATGCAAAGGTATGCGCTCTACCGAGTGCCCATTCTAGTTTATTTTTTATTTTTTTTATTTATTTTTTGTATGCGTGTTATTCGCAAAACTCAAAAAGTATTGAACCGAATCACATGAAATTTGGTGGGATGATTGTTTATTATCCGGGGACCAGTTGATTAGATTTTGGGATCGATCGGGTCAAAGGTCAAAGGTCATGAAAAGGTCAAAATCTTTCGCAGAACTCAAAAAGTATTGAACCGAATCGCATGAAATTTTGTGGGATGATTGTTTATTATCCGGGGACCAGTTGATTAGATTTTGGGATCGATCGGGTCAAAGGTCAAAGGTCATGAACAGGTCAAAATCTTTCGTAGAACTCAAAAAGTATTGAACCGAATCAAAGGTCATGAACAGGTCAAAATGTTCTTGAATCGCATGAAATTTGGTGGGATGATTGGTTATTATCCGGGGACCATTTGATTAGATTTTGGGATCAATCGGGTCAAAGGTCAAGGTCAAGGTCATGGAAAGGTCAAACTCTTCTTTTTTTTTACCATAGCACGATACATTTTTGTCCAATTGGCATGCAACTAATGCCAAAATGTTCATAATTCAATGCCCAATCTTGTGATATGCGAAGGTATGCACTCTACCGAGTGCCCATTCTAGTTGTTAATGTTATTGTCTATTTGTAGCTACTACCCGCCATGACACATTCCTTGTATGTGGCAATAAAAGGTTCTGATTCTGATTCTGATTGAACAATTTACATATTGATATGCTTATGTACTTTTGTGTTTTGATGCATTGATCACATTGTTTTTAGAAACTTTAATGTCAGTAAAGTCACATTGAATTGAACGGAATTGCATTTCAGCTTGTTATCCGAAAAAGAGCTGAGATGCTCAATATGACACAGAATATGTGTTAGGAGGTCAACCAGATCATACACACACACACACACACACACACATATGCACGCACAAACATGCTCACTGCATGTGTGTGCGTGTGCGTGTGTGTGCATGAGCTCCTGGGCTGAGTGTGTAGAAGGGAACAGGGACAGCGCCCTGACTTGACAAGTGCCAGACTGAGCGTTCCCGATAGTTAAGCGACTGTGCGATTATGCAATAAGCGCGACCGTGCCAACGATAGACAAAGAAAGAATGGGAGACAGAACAGGAGGCGGAGGGAACAGCGTGACCGGGTTGGATGGACCCACGAGAAGAAGAAGAAACTGCTGAGAGAAAAAGATGCATTTAAAGATAAAGTTGAGGACTCCCAAAGGAAACTTTTATGGTGTGTACATCGGGATTTATGCTACGAGTGAGCATGCGGTAAGCTATATTCGGAGGGGGTCAGGCAATGTGTGTATGCATTTAGAGAATGCTAACGTATCCATGACACACATACATGCACTTTGCCCTTGCACCTGTAACATTGTAACCTTAGCAGACCGTGTGTTTATGTATGTGTGAGCGAGCACCAGGACCTAAACTTGGTTAGCAGCAGGCTCTTAACTTCTTGCCTTCTCCAGCTTGTTGATCCTATGGGCCTATCCATAGACACATTCAGCATAGCATGCATGTTGGGAGTCAAAGGGTCACACGACTGAACAAATAAAAAAGATAAATCATAATGGTTAATCAGTGTCACGGTATATTGAGCTCTAACATTTGCAACGTAAGCTAGGTGCCAACCTTCCATCAATACATAGACTGCCCAACTAGGAACAATAAAACTCTGGACTTGCTGTATGCTAATACTAAGGACGCATACAGCGCCACTGCCCTTCCCCCCCTCGGCAGGTCTGATCATGACCTGGTCCGGCTGACACCCAGGTATGTTCCTCTGGTGAAGAGGCTGCCGGTGACCACCAGGACTGTGAGGAGGTGGTCTATGGAGGCTAACGACGCTCTACAGGACTGCTTCGAGTCAACGGACTGGGATGTGCTGTGTGGACCGCACGGGGAGGACATCAACAGTATGACCGACTGCATCACGGAATACATCAAGTTCTGTGAACACACCACCATCCCATCACGGACTGTGCGCTGCTTCCCAACAACAAGCCCTGGATCACCAGGGACCTGAAGGCGCTTAACATGAAGAAAGCTGCTTTCAGGTCTGGAGACAGGATGAGCTGAGGAAAGCCCAGCGCAACCTGAAGGTGAAGCTCAGGGAGGCAAGGACTCCTACAGGAGGAAGCTGGAGGCCAAACTCCAGCTGAACAACACAAGGGAGGTGTGGTCTGGCATGAAGCAGATAACTGGCTTCAAGGTGGGAGGAGACAGCCAGGGCTCCTGGAGAGGGCCAACGAGCTGAACTGTTTTTCAATAGGTTCAGTTCACAGCCCTCCCCGCTCCTCCACACATCACACCTCCCAAACACCTCCTCCCCTCTGTCCCCCTGCTGAGCTGCATCCACCGAGCCCTCAATAACAATGGGCTCCTCCACCCTCCCCTCTCTCTGTGACGACTGACCAGGTGAGAAGACAGCTGGAGAAACTACACCAGCGCAGAGCTGAAGGTCCTGATGGCATCAGCCCAGGTCCTAAAGACCTCGCCACCCAGCTGTCTGGTGTCCTGCAGCGCCTCTTCAACCTCAGCCTGAGGCTGGGGAAGTCAGTGCTGTGGAAGGCGTCGTGCCTGGTCCCTGTCCCAAAGAAGTCAGCACCATCTGGCCTCAACGACTACCGACCGGTCGCCTCACCTCCCATGTGATGAAGGTGCTGGAGAGGCTGGTCTTGGCCCACCTCCGCCGCAGGTGAAATCATCGTTGGACCCTCTGCAATTTGCTTTTTTTTTTTTACCATAGCACGATACATTTTTGTCCAATTGGCATGCAACTAATGCCAAAATGTTCATAATTCAATGCCCAATCTTGTGATATGCGAAGGTATGCACTCTACCGAGTGCCCATTCTAGTTGTTAATGTTATTGTCTATTTGTAGCTACTACCCGCCATGACACATTCCTTGTATGTGGCAATAAAAGGTTCTGATTCTGATTCTGATTGAACAATTTACATATTGATATGCTTATGTACTTTTGTGTTTTGATGCATTGATCACATTGTTTTTAGAAACTTTAATGTCAGTAAAGTCACATTGAATTGAACGGAATTGCATTTCAGCTTGTTATCCGAAAAAGAGCTGAGATGCTCAATATGACACAGAATATGTGTTAGGAGGTCAACCAGATCATACACACACACACACACACACACATATGCACGCACACATGCTCACTGCATGTGTGCGTGCGTGCGTGTGCATGAGCTCCTGGGCTGAGTGTGTAGAAGGAACAGGGACAGCGCCTGACTTGACAAGTGCCAGACTGAGCGTTCCCGATAGTTAGCGACTGTGCAATTATGCAATAAGCGCGACCGTGCCAACGATAGACAAAGAAAGAATGGGAGACAGAACAGGAGGCGGAGGAACAGCGTGACCGGGTTGGATGGACCACGAGAAGAAGAAGAAACTGCTGAGAGAAAAAGATGCATTTAAAGATAAAGTTGAGGACTCCCAAAGGAAACTTTTATGGTGTGTACATCGGGATTTATGCTACGAGTGAGCATGCGGTAAGCTATATTCGGAGGGTCAGGCAATGTGTGTATGCATTTAGAGAATGCTAACGTATCCATGACACATACATGCACTTTGCCCTTGCACCTGTAACATTGTAACCTTAGCAGACCGTGTGTTTATGTATGTGTGAGCGAGCACCAGGACCTAAACTTGGTTAGCAGCAGGCTCTTAACTTCTTGCCTTCTCCAGCTTGTTGATCCTATGGGCCTATCCATAGACACATTCAGCATAGCATGCATGTTGGGAGTCAAAGGGTCACACGACTGAACAAATAAAAAAGATAAATCATAATGGTTAATCAGTGTCACGGTATATTGAGCTCTAACATTTGCAACGTAAGCTAGGTGTAATAGCTAACGTAATAACAATGTAATAGGCTAGCTAATGTTACACAGCCTACGTGGCCTTTGGAACTCGCGGCTTTCCAAAGGATTTGAGAACATGGATGCAGAGAATTGCTTCATGTACTCGCACTTGGCATTCATCCTGGAGGAGTTAATGAATGTGGAGGTCAGGAACAGTCACAGCACATTTCTTTATGGCTTTGCTATCTGAACAGAGGCATTGTCCTGTTGAGGACCTTCTGCAAAACACTGTTGAAAACACATTGCTGTCTGAAATATTATTACATGCTAAACCATTTTTATTTCCCTTGATATAAACAATATGGGCCAAGGCCAAACCATTAAAAGAAGTCAAGCCGTACATCTTGAAAAGGATCATCTGCCGTCAAACAACATGTCTTTGCAGTGATGCTAAATGATGTCGTTTTGGTTCGGGCTGCGGAACGGTGCCACACGAGTTACACGCTGAAGCGCCTCGTGTCTCATGAGTTCACGCGGTTTGCATTTACCAAATTCTAAAGCGATTTATTCTAATTTAGGAATTCCATGTAATGACAATAATGAAAAAGGTCATGAAAGTGGTCAAATTGGATTATTACCGCAATATGCATGACAAAGCTATTGTCATATTTTAAAGTGATGACTCATTGAGTTATTTCAGAGCTGCTTATTTGGAGTTCGGTTTTTCAAAACAACTGTCTTTATCTCACTTTATATTCATTTCAGAGCAAATTCATGTCCTGACATCCGTCCTCAGCTGCCGTCTCTTGTTGGCTTTCTGAAAGAAGGTCATAAGAGATGCATATGATTATACCAGAGCTATCTCTTTCTTACTCAAAGGCTGAAATTAACACATGCAGACACAGTCATGGACATAAACTATAGGCTACACACAACGATGCACACATGTACCCAACAGCCGTGCATGCATACACACAAACACACAGCCACCCACACACACCCTTGGAAGAAGCCATCTCACACTTCGCCCCCATAGAGTACATGTCAGTCCATCTGGGATCATTAACACTACGTTAATGGATATAGGGCTGGGACATGGGGCACGAGAGGAGAGGAGAGAGAGAGAGAGAGAGAGAGAGAGAAAGAGAGAGAGAGTACGAGCAACATAAAGAGATGGAGAGAAATAAAGAGGACAGAAGATTTGAGGATGGAAGGGAATAATGGATTCTCTCCTAATAAATGCACTGCCCGAGGTACTTGTAGGGAGCGACAGACAAGGGATAAGAAGAGATTGAAAGTGAGGGGGGTGAGGGGGGTAGCTAGAAGAAAACCGGACTCCACCGAGACAAGGAAGTAGGAAATGAATAGAGCAACAATAGAGCATACAAGAGAGCAAGAGGGAAACATTGCAGAGCCATGTGAAAGCAATCTGGAGAGAAAACAAGAGAGACTAAAGTAATCAGGGAGAGATGTACCTCATAGGTTTTTGGCGAGTGGCTGATGAGGGCTCTGTGGAAATAACTGAACAGATGAACAGAAGAAAGAGAAGGAAGGAAAGGCAGCAGAAACAACAGACGAGTGGACAGAACAGACAGGGAGAGAGAGTGTAACAAACGATGGCAGAGGCAATGCACGATGAGTCGTGTGGTTAAATATTTCACCAGGTTGTGTGTGTGTGTGTGTGTGTGTGTGTGTGTGTGTGTGTGTTCGTGGGGAGTGAGAGTCCCTGGGAGACAAAAAGGAGGACAGAGCGACAGGAAGGGAGCGAACGAGTGAAGTGTGCCTGTTGACTGGGCGAGTTAATGATTCCTGCGGTCTGAATAGTGAGACAGTGTTAGTCCAGAGGGGGGGGGGGGGATGTGTGTGTGGGAGGCGGACTCATTTACCCCCCACGGACACACACATGCAACATTGCTTTAGTTTGTTTGTGTGCGTGTCCTTGGCTTTTTTTGATCCCCGGTGCTCATGCGTTGCTCCTTTGGAAACAGCTCACCCTCCATGGCGACTCGACCAAAGATTCTCGCAGCAGAGACGCCACCTCATTCAGAGTTCGGCCTAAATCTGGACACACGGAGCGCTTTTAAGCGGAAGTGTGCCTCCCTGTGTTTGAAAGGGGCGACCACCTGTATGCAGATGAATGGGCGTGAATGCGGGCCGGGAGACATGCCTTTGTGGTGGCAGAGATGGAGCAGCTTGTCGGAGTGTGCCGCTATGAGCAACAGGGCCACGGAGGCCGGGGCAGGGGGCCGCATCGGGATAAAGGGACAGAGGGCAGCAGGGTGACAAGCTGTCCATGTGGAGATGAAACAATGCCAAGTGTTAACAACCCTAAGCTTGCGGTAATGACAGAAGTTGGGTGAACAAAAGGCAACTATTTGAAATGCAATCTGTGATTAACCAGAGTCAATAAGGAGCATATGACAGTGATGTGGCCCCTTTAAGTACCTTGATACCCTTTGCTTTGTGTCATAATGTTGATCTTCCCGATGACCTTTTCTTTCCAATAACAGCTTAGGTTGTTCTCTGAGGGAGAGGCAGGCAAGGAGAGGCACATTAGCAGCGGAGGAGGAGGCTCGAGGGCACGACGAGGGATGACGTGATAAAGTGAAGACAAAAAAAAGAGGCAGCAATGTATTCAACTGGATAACATCTTGTCATTTCTAATTCAACAGAGACAGCGGAGACAGCGGCACTCCTACACAGCTTTAAACTCCCAATAGAGACCCGTGCAAGCACATGCATGCGTTTCTGTGTTCTGAGAAGCCGTTTCTCTCCCGTCCCTGTTTGGTGTCTTGTTATGTTTCTATGTGGCTGACGCCCAGAGTTTCAATGTGTCTCATGCAACACCCTTCTTTTCAAAGTTTCACTCCACCTCAATTTAATGTATTCTCTCGTCTCTATTAAAGTCTCCTGCTTCATATTTCCGTGTGTCTCAGGAAACCTCTTCAAGACCGAGATCCCGGGCCAGCTCTGATCCCCGCCTCGGGCCGGCAGGATGAGTGGAGGAGAAGGACGAGACGACATGTAATAGGCTGTATAGTAAATAATGGTATTTTTTTTGCCCCACATATCCTGAACCAGTCTTATCAAAACATAGCCGAGCTGATGCTTTTCTTCTTCCTCTGAAACCATCTGTTTTTGTTTTATGGATCTCTTCAGTCCCCAACAACTCATCCAAATGTTCCCCTTCATGTCTTTGCTGAGGTTGACAGAGTAGGAAGGAGAAGATCAGGCTTTGTCAGGTACAGGTGGCACCGCACCTCTCTGTGTTTTCTTACTTAATTACACACATTATGTAATTGAGGGATTTCTATAGCATGTTGAACAACTCAGATATTGTGACGCCCGCGGACAAGTGCCTTGGAAGTAAACAAGGCGGTTCCCGTTTGCCGTTTGTGTGGCTGTCAGGTCTTCCCCAGACTTCCTTTAATCCAGAATTAGAGCTGTCGAGCTTTCTATCATCTTTTTTTGTGAGTTTCCTTTTGGAGCCAACAAGTTCCCTGCTTCATTGTCATCCACAGACGCTCTGGTCTCTCCTGTCTGGGCTGTGGCAGGATTAGGTCTCACTGGGAGAAGCATCCCACAAGAGTGTGTGTTTGTGTTCATCTACAGACATTGTGTGACATGTGGTTTTATAGTAACGGTACATACATCTTCGTACCATGAGGAGATCCCATGTTGGAGCAGCAGAGGTCTGCTGGGAACAAGCGACGGGCTCCTAGTGTTGGGAGAGAGAACTGAGAGCTCCCGCAACGTTTGCATTCTAGTTGTTCCTCAGAGGAAATCAATATGTTTAAAGTAGTTCCCAGAGTCAGTAGAGCTATATGATAGACGCATTACAGGTATAGCTGTAAGAGCATATGAAATCATTCAGAGGTTTGCACAGCGAGTTTATCATGAACTGGACCCATTATTCTTCATCAGTTCTCTTCCTCCTCCTTTTTCCCTCTTTTTTTGGGAGACATATAGAGCGGAAAAGCACCCTCAGCTGTGATTAACCCCCCACTGTCTACGGGATCTACAGTCAGAGTGTGTGTGTGTTGTATGTGTCTGTATGTGTCTGTATGTGTGTGTGTGTGTGTGTGTGTGTGTATTAGTATGTGCAGACAAGCTGAGTGTCTGACTGTCCCCAGGCTTGGCTGGGCAAGCAGACACGTCCTGGCACTCCAAGGATCACAGACACACACACACACACACACACACACACACACACACACACACACACACACAGCTCCGGAGCTCTGAGCCAACCCAGGCTGGGCTCCATCCCTGCCCGGGGGAAGTCCTCTCCTGCTGGGGCCACAATCCTGCGGACACCCTACGGTCTGGAGTCTATCCTCCATGCATCTGAGAGGTTGTTTTCTGATGTTACCTGTCTGGGGACGTGGCTAAGCGGAGACCACAAGATTAGACTGGCTGATAAGACGGTAATAATTCTTGAGTGTCTGACAAAGGCTAATCAGTACAGCAGCGTGCCGCGACAACAACAGCCCGCCAGAGCACACACATACCTCCCTGAACAGCGATCAGATGATTACAACACAACCACGGGGACGACTGTCTTCAGCGTGTAACATACTAAAGTCATTTGTCTCTGTGGCAGCAACATATTTGCAGCTCAAACTTGTATTACAATGCATAATAACAACGCACAATACAATTGCAACACGCAGTACGTCACAACACAATGCAACACCCACACATTACAATGCTACAACAACAAAAAACAACTGGCACCAACATTACACAATGGCTGTATGAATCCACATTCATTATTAAAATAAATAATACATTTATTCTAAAAAGTGTATTTACTCAAGAACTATACTCAAGAACACATTTTGAGGTACGGTACATGTACTTTACTTGATTATTATATAGTCATGCCACGTTGTACTTCTACTCCACTCATTTTCAGATGGAACTATTATACTTTTTACTATATTTATTTTAAATCTATAGTTGCAAGCTACATTTCAAATTAAGATTGTACATTAAAAACATGATCAGAGTATGAATTAACTCATTATTAAAACTATAGCAAAATAGTATTCACATTAACGTTCTGCTTGAATGTTAATGCATCAATAACTGATCATATCATAATGCACTGATCTATTTTGCAATGATACTTAATAACATTAATTAGATTACTGATACATTTAGTACATTTCAATTCATACATATATTCTGTTCGCAATACTGAATAGTTTGAATTTATGACTTTTACCTAATATACTATTTTCTTAAGTAACTTGTAATTAATTTGGTTAACGAAACACTTTTGTAAAAACATGTGTATGTTCTTGTATGGTACATATTCCAATATATTATCTTAATGGGTTTTATTTATTTAAACACCTGATAAAACCTGTTGACAGCTGTCTAAATTTGATTCTAGTTGCTCATAAATGTATAAACATAACGATTACCCTCCATAGATATGTGTTTTAGTTTTTATTCTGTATCATTCATTTACTTTTGTTTACTTTTTATTGTTTTTAATTGCTTGTGCTTGTGACCACGTTGATGTCTTTATTGCGCTCCTACGGTGTTATTAGAGGTTGTTCGAGGGTTGTTTTTGTGTTTTTCGACGGTCCCTGATGTAAAGCGCGAGCTGCGGAGCGTCTCCAGTGGCTGCGGGTGGTGTGCGGGGCATTCAGACTATACCGTACAGCTATTGGCTGGCATCATATGGAGGCGTGGCGCTACGGACCACATATAACAGACAAGTTGCGCTTTGGTGAACCAGTCAAGAGTTGCGACAGTGTTTGGTTAAGATCATCACTCTGAACTGATTTGAGTACTTGCGCCGTTAAATCCACGGTTGTTTATCGCGCGCGTATTTACGCATTTACCCATTTACGCATTTACGCATTTACATCTTCACATCTTCAATAACAGGCATTATTAAATACTCGCCTACCAGTTGAACTTGGTGAGTTTCCCTTGGAGAAGAGGCAATATGGATTTTGTGTATCTTGTGTGTTTGGCGCTGAGCATCGGTGCGTGGTTCGCCTGTGCGGAGAGACACAGCGTCTACTGGAACAGCTCCAATCCAAAGTAAGTGCTGATCTGTGCGCGTGTCTGAATGTGTGCGTGTGTGCATGTATGCGTGTGTGAATGTGCGCGTGTGTGCCTGGAGTTGTCTAATGTGTGAGTTGTTGTGGAGGGTCAATCGCTCACTGCTCTGTCTGTGTGACTATGTGTGTCTGTCGCTTTCTGCATGTAAAGTCTCCATATTATAGTCTGCATCATCCCGACGCTGGGCACGCTCTTATACTAAGCGTGTTGTTGTTGATGTTGTTGTCTGTTGTTGTTGTTGTTGGTGTTGTTTTTTTCATTCATTTAACAATTACATAATGTGACGTTAAAGGTGTGTAGTAAACTCTCCGAGCAGGATAATGATCAGGGTATTAATCCTATGCAGCAACAGCAGTCGGGTGTAAAACAGAAGATTGTGAGCGGATGCCCAGACAGATGGACAGATTCACCACTATATTTAACTGCCACACAGACGCAGACATACTCTGTATGTGAAAATAGACTGACGAGTCTGAACTTGGCCTATGAGGCTGTGCGTGTGTGTGTGTGTGTGGGGGGGGGGGGGGTACGCGGTGTGTGTCAGTCAGAGTAAAAGGCACATATTGCTGATTATTTTGTTTTGAGGTCAGGGACGTAATGCTATCCGACCACTCAGTTGGATCGATGGAGCTTCGCAAACTCTCAATATCGCAGTGCGATGTATTGAGCTCTTAGCGTGGAGAGAGTGATCCCCACGCTTGAAAGACAGTATTTTTATAAGTGAGCTGAAACAAGAGGACAGTCCCCGCTCGATTAAAATCCTCCACCGAGACTAAACAAGAGAAAAGGCCATTACGGCCTTTTAGTCTTGTCTTGATTACATCACTGGCTCTCTAATTGCCCTTTAAGAATGACAACAGAGGACCAGCAACAGCCCCCTGTAACAAGCAACACATTTGTCCTGATAATAGGATAATAAGTTTACTGGAAAGCCTCGTCGTCATGAGCGGTGCTCGTGTCATGGGTCACTCCATGTGTGACTCACCGGCAGTGTTTGGCCCACCTGAGTTTTACACCTGAGTCACCACACATAGAGGGGCAGGAAGTGTTGCTCAGGTGGGACAGAAAGGACAGGTAGAGAGGAAATGTGAAACCAGAGGCTCTAGTCTGGATAAAAGAGCAAACTGGACCATGAGTTTTCCTTCAATGAAGGATTAAGGTATACACCAGGGTGGTCTGCTGTCTCTGTACGGCCATGGACTACCACTGCTGTCAACAGGGAGTTGTATTACCGGAAGAAAAATCCTAATATAACTCTTAACATGCAGCAAATGACAAACATGAAGCTGTTCTGCCTGTTATCTCTCATCGTCTGTCATACTTCTGATGAACCAGGACGATTTCTCGTTCTTTGTTGTTCACCTAAAGGTTCAGAGATATAGTGAAAAGTCAGGGACCAAATTTACTATCGGGAAGATAATGGCAGCTAAAAGCTGAACACATTTTACTCCTATATTCCTTTTATTCCCAAATCCCCTCTTTGAACCTCCTCTTTTCCTCTACCTCTCACTTTTCCTCTCGTATCCCATCATCTCTCTCATGGTCTTCTGGTTTCCAGATAAAAGCCCACCTGCCCCGATCCGTCCCCCAGAGATCAATCAGTCACCTGTTGAGGCTCACATGGATCCATCAGCGGGGCTCTGACGGCATCGGGCCGCGGATAATTTATGCTAATTGCTTCTTGGTCCGATTGAGCAGCAGTGATTTGTCTCAGGTTGAGGACAGTGACCAGATGGCAGCAGTCTGCCCATTCATGTCGGGGAGTATAGAAACACTTGTAGCAGCGTGTGTGTGTGTGTGTGTTTCTCTAGACACAATGTATAAGTGTGTTTGATGTTTACCAACTTGTCAGTGGCATTCCATGAAATCGCTTTCGAGACCTGTAGGGATTTGATACTCAAGTGTGTTTGTGTGTGTGTGTGTGTACAGTTTTCCTCCTCGACAGATGGAGAGGCGTGTTTTTCTCAATCTGGTCTGGTCTTGTTTTTTACGCTACGTGTCTCTGCCTGTGTTGATTGTGTGTGTGAGAGAGAGAGCAAGAGAGAGAGAGAGCAAAAAAGA
Organism: Pseudoliparis swirei; assembly: GCF_029220125.1. NCBI lineage: Eukaryota > Metazoa > Chordata > Actinopteri > Perciformes > Liparidae > Pseudoliparis > Pseudoliparis swirei. The sequence continues at coordinate 13,143,367 of NC_079409.1, forward strand.
GAGAGAGAGTGTGTGTGTGTGTGTGTGTGTGTGAGAGACCTTGAATGTGTGCTGCCCTTTAAAAACTTTTAACAGGAAGTAATTTTGTTTTTGTTTTGGACAGAGCTCATATGATTTATAGTGTGTGTGCGTGTGTGTGTGTGCCCAAACGTCAGAATAAAATAAGGAGTGGCCGTTGCCGCAGGCAGTCTTACCGAGACATGATAAATGTGTGACTCACACTTGCACACACTAAGGGGCAAGAGGGAGGACTTGGATGTTAATATTAGCTACAGCCAGCATTCCTCCCCGCTGTTACTATCCTCAACTCTGTCAGCTGTGTGTGTGTGTGTGTGTGTGTGTGTGTCTCACTGTACAGTACCCGTCTCTTCCTCTCCCCATCTTCACTCCTTTTCCTCTCTGTAACAGCTGGTCTCCTCCCAGACTGACCACTGGCCTCGAGCCCTCCGTCTTATTTTCTCTCGACTGACTCGACTGCAAGAACCAAACATTTCTGCACAGCTCACACACTCCTCCTCTCAACACACTCTCCCTCGTATTGGGCTGCGATCATCCATCCAGGGTCTTTATTTCCCGTGCTCCCAGTATCTTTATCAGGAGTTTGGTGTAATGTAATATTCTGTTTTACTCCGTCTGGCTTTGCCTTTGTTGTTATTGAAGCAGCCGGGCCTGCCTTGACACGTACATGTGACTCGGAGTCCAGACCCCCCCTCCACCCCCTCCCACACACACACACACACACACACACACACACACACACACACACACACACACACACACACACACACATACACACACTCAACTTGTACATTTTATAAATGTTGTTCTCTGTCTCTCTTTCTACCTATTATTTCCCCCTCCCCACCCCACAGCCCGTCTGTTTGAATGCCTGTAATCTCACCAGAATTAGAACACACACACACACACACACTAACATAGACGGCTTGTAATCTGACCATCTGACCCTAACATAAAACCATCATCCTTCAAACGTGTCTATATATATATAAATAAATAAATATATATATATATATATATATATGCCCCTGTGATGTAATGGTGATTATGCTTTGCCCTCTATAGCCTGTATGTTACATCTGTATGCTTCTATCTGGGTCGGTGGGTTATATTGTGTAACTGTTACAATATATATAAAATTGATTAATAAACCCGTCGACGTCTCAGTGGATCATTCCCACCATAATCTCCCAGATGGGATCCATTCAACATCAGAACAATCAATTTCAATCACCATGTACTTACTATGCATCCCTCCTATTTAATATCACACGGCGTTGTGTGTGTTCTCTGCTGATACAACTTCATCCTCTCCCCCAACCTGCTTATAAATGCTCACAAATAGATTCCTGCATCATAGCACCCATCAGCACTTGGGGAGTGTAGTGGCCACATAACCCACAGTATACTTGTGTATCTGTGTCTCTCCCTCCTCTCCATCACAATATTCATGCACCTCGGTTTTCTCTCTGCTCTTCCTCTCGCTTCCTTATCTGTGGTCCAGACTTCCTCTCCTCCCTCCATCAGTCCTCCTTTTTCTCACAGACCATCCTCTGTTTTAGCCGCAGTAGTTTTCCACCGGAGGAGGACGGAGCGCCTCTCAGTGCTGGCTCTGCTAACATCAGAGAGGCCTGCTCTGCCTACAGTTATCGTAGTATGTCTGGGTAGGCATGCGTGTGTGTGTGTGTGTACACAGTTCATTCAAAGCATATCAGGCATACTTTGGCTTCGCTGTCCACACATAGCCCACCATCGCCCTCTAAAGGACATAATGGCACTAGATTCATGTTAGAAAGACTGAAACTAGAGTATTTAGGGGATGTTTTGCTTCATATACTCTTCTACATTGTACATTCTTCGGAGTAACTGAACATTTCCCCTCTCTCTCTCTCAGTTAGACAAGACACACACAGGTGCACAGATTAACCACTCTGTGACCCCAAAACATATTAAACCAAGCTTGATACACTTTGGGCTTCTTCTATTCATCACATACAGAAAAGGAGGCGACAAAAAGGGAGTCTGTGTGAAAAGATTTGGCGGGCGGAGAGGAGGAGTGTAGGAGCAGAGGCCGGGGTGCCGGGTGAGAGAAGGGTGAACTGGAGAAAGGGATTTGTGTTGAGAAATTAGCCTGGATGAAGAGCGGTGGTTTATTATGTCAGGGTTAAGAGACGGGAGAGGGGGAGGGGGGCATGGGTTGATTTAGGTAGAATAAAGAAAGAGGCTGACGGAGGGAGGAGAGAGTGGACAGTGATGGATGAAGAGAGGGGAGAAGTTTGGAATTGAATAAGTGAGAAATGGCAAAGTTGACCGTTTTAAAAGTCCATCTTCTAGGGACCACACGGATTCTCAGTGTCTTTACTAGAATTCATGCTTCTATCGGCACGACGATTTGCATTTAGAAACTATAGTCAAGTGCTGGATTTACAGTCCGGAGATAGCAGGTTGTAGTGGGGCCGAGTAGAGGAATAATTCCAACTAGGTTTCTCAATACAAGACAATGAGCTGGAGGAAGAATGAAGGTAGATTACTTTGGAAGCTAATAAGGAAATGGCTTTTCAGTGAACCGTAAATTGGCTGTAATGGAGTATCCCACGAGTGAGCCGCTAAACACATTAGAACCACTGACAGCTCCTTGGCCCGTGTGAAAAGAGGTGTGAATCCGCCATACCACAGCAAATTAATAATAGGGTATTTAGTGTCCACGTCAGAGTAAAAGTGTCTGAAAGTGTGACTGGAAATCTGATGGGTGTGCTTTGTGAGAACACAGTAAACCATCCAAACCACAGCCCCCCACCCCCCCCCCCTCACACACAAACACACTTATACGGACTACCTGCAGAGCAAATGGAGGGGGGATGCATTTGTTTAGTGTTTCAGTGGCGCTGACTCAATCTGTGCATGCAAAATAAATATCTTCAGCGCTGACTCAGAGGTTGGCGAGTGTGAGAAGTTGCGACCCTGAACTCTGACCCCTCAAGGCTCCCCAGAGGGACAGTGAAAGACAGAGGTCCTGTGTCAGTTGTTTGACCGATACCAGCGTGAGCTCGGGGGGACACATCGCAGGACAGCGGAGAGACGAGGAAAAGGAAAGAGGAATGGCAAGAAAAAAGAAAATGAAAGAGGGGCAGTGCAAGAACAATGGCACGACTTCAAAGCTTAAATGAGGAGGACACCAAGTGTTGAAGAACTCACCTATACTGTCATAACTATGTTATACCCTTGTAGCACACACACAGACACACACAACTTGCCCTCTGACGCAAAAGCAAAAGTATCTCCTGAGTGAGAGATGACCTGTTAGCAGCAGAGAGGAAGAAGGATTACAGTCACCTCCAACCCTTTGTGTTTACCCACACCTCAAGTCACATGCAAGTAAACACACACACACACACACGCTTGCACACGGTGAAACACACAAGAGGCGTTGGTAGGCCTCGATAAGCAGATGTGCTCTTAAGCCTGGGGCATGCGACGTCCTGAATGAGGGTCTTCAGAGAATCCCTCTCCCATTAAAACACACACACACACTTGGACAAACCAACACACAGGAAGAAGTAGGTTTGGATCAACTCCCACCTGGCTCTCACTCTTCTGGGAACTGTCAATCAGAGGCGAGTTGCAGGGAGAGAGGAGAGCTTTGATGAGTGAAGCGTAGAACACAGGGAGCAGAAGGGTGGAGGGAACGACTCAGGCGTGTCCTCAAGGTCCTTTGGCTAATGGATAAAGATAACACCATCGGCAGAAGAAGGGAACAAAATAATGTAACTCTCCGGACAACCCAAATGCCATAAGACTGGTATTACCGCACATAACACTAACACACACACTAACTAACACACACACACACACACACACGTGCACACACCAGTCAGGGTAGTGAAAGCTCCACATGGGGTAAGGTACAGAGGTTGAAGGGGCCCTCTAGCCTTCAGGCAATCTGTCTTTGGGGAGGGAAAGTGTATAATTACACCCCATTCATTCCTCCTCCCCTCCTCTTCCAGAACACATTGGCCCAAGACCTCTAACGGCTTTTAATTAGCCAGAGCAATTGAGGAGAGGAGGAGGAGGAGGAGGGAAATGCGGAGGTGAAGAAAAGGATAATGGAAGTGTTTCTTAAAAGCACGAGTTGTGAATAAAATTAGCAACAGAATATCTGTTTTTGTTGGCTTTTGACAAACTTGTGTTTTCATATGGAGGTCGGCCAGACCACTCATAAGGACGCAGTGTGGGAAAAAGATATATCCCATAAATTTTTTTAAACTACTCTTTTCTTCAGAGGGAGCAGCTAGAAACCTTCAAGTGCCAGCTACTGGTCTGACTCAAAGAAAACAGAGCAACAAGACGAGAGTATGGATTATTTGGCCAATTAGGCCGCTAGACGCTATCTCTCTTCCTCTCATTGAAGCACACACACATATTCACACAAACAAAGGTGTGCACACCTACACAGGAGTGTGTACACACACACGTACAAAGAACCTTTTCTGAGAGAGAGCAGCGATTGCAAGTGGAGGGTGGTGATCAGCCTGTTAGCCTGGATAACAAGTGTAGCGCTGTGCTCGGCGAACAAAGCATGTTTTGACAGGTAGGTTAGTGCTAACCGACACACACACACACACAAACACACACACACATGCATACAGAGGCAGGAAGGAGGGGTTAGAGGCCCACATTTGGAGCCAGTGTGTCTATGACTTGGCCAGGGGGTCCTAACAGGAGGCACAACAACAGGACAGAGAGGGGGGTTGGGGGGCCTCACATCCAATGCTTTGATACCGCGACAAACACACTCAAAACACACAATAACAATAGTTTGTTGTCACTTTTCACTCTCAGCAACACGCTAAACACCATCATCCACAAGCAGTCATTCGGTGCAAACTCAGACGAGCGGTGAGGATCCGAGCCCGTTGGGGTGTAATCACAGTGATATGCAATCTCTCTTCACCTCCTGGCTTTTGGCACAGCAGGAGCAACATGCCAGACATCTGCACTGCACAGATTGCAGCACACTGCATCATGTTTACTTTAAATGAAAGACATTAGTTATGTGGAACTGACAGTTAAGATACCAGGTAAGAGGTTTAGTGTTCCTCTCTGCCCTAACAAGTCAGCTACTTCACTCCAAGAAAGTCGCTTTTGTATTGCGAATGAACTTCATCGACACAAATGTGCGGTGCAGGATTTCTACTTATTTTCCACCATCTCTCTATACTTCATTAGGACGCCAGACGAGTCTAGGAAGTGAGCAAAGAGGAGACGGGGAGGCTCACAAAGAGTCGTAAAACTAAATGAAGGGTAGAGATGAAAAGAGAGAATGAGGGCGACAGTCTGGCTGTCTCCACCCACGCTGTCTCTGTCTTTGATGAAATCAGTGAGACAGTGAGTGACAGAGCTTCAGATGGAGACGGCATACTAGTGTGAGGAATCACGACCAGAGCCTCAACACTGATGGACAAACATCCAGGTGAAGAAGAGATAAGAAAAAAAGACTTGATGGAAAGACTAGCCGAGTCGGTGAAAAGGGCCATTGGGAGTTCTCGTGTTTGTTGTAAGCAGGTATGAAGTGAATATGTGTGGAAAAGGGAGCAGGAAGGTGCGTGAGTGGGATGGTGGAAGGGCTCATGAGAGATGCTGTAAACTAAAGCAACAGGTCCAACCTGATCAGGCTGTTTCTAATTCCCTCACTGAGATGGGTTGTCAGAAAGAACAACAACGCACTCACGTGGGGCCTGACCTCCGCCCCGGTAACTGTGCCTGTGTGTTAACGTGTGTGATAACATGTGTTATTCATGTGAGTAAGCCTGATTGCTGTGCGTCTGTGTGTGTGATTAGCCCTCATTGTTATTCATAACACGTGTGTCGTATGAGACGAGCTGTCAGGGTGTGTGTTGAAAACGTGTACAAATGGACCAAATCTCTGTTTTGCCAAATAAAAAGCTCTCCGTGCCAGATGGAGACATTTATCAGTAACCTCCTCCTCTCCTCCTGTCTCTCCTCCAGCTTCCTGTGGGATGAGTACGCAGTGGAAGTGCATATCAACGACTATCTGGACATCGTCTGCCCCCACTACAGCCACGGCGAGGTGTCACCGCATGCAGCTGAGCGCTACGTGCTGTACATGGTGGAGAAGGAGGACTACGAGGTGTGCAAGCCCCACTCCTTCGACCAGCTCCGTTGGGAGTGCTCGCGGCCGTTCGCTCCCCACGCCCCCGAGAAATTCTCTGAGAAATTCCAGCGATTTACTCCCTTCACCCTGGGCAAGGAGTTCAGGCAGGGAGAGAGCTATTATTATATCTGTAAGTATGAAGAATCACATTTCTCTGACAACGTGTTGTGCCCCTGAGAAGGTGTCTTGTATTAAAATGTCCCTCTCTTTCTGACTTTCCACAGCCAAGCCGATGCATCACCACGGACAGGACTGTCTCAGGCTGAAAGTGGATGTTGTCGGACTTAAGGGCTCCGGAAAAAACAACGTGGATAAATCCAAGGGTGAAGATACAGGAAAAAGCTTGGATGGAGGAAAAGGGAAGTTTCCTATTGCTGGAGGAGTTCACAACCCCTCTAACCGGCTCCCAGCAGGTGAGGATTCTTCTAAAAAATTAAAAATAAATACCAGATGAAAAATAGTCACAGCAGTCCAATGTCTGAGAGGAGCTCAGCTGGGTGTGGTGGTCATGCCTGAACGATGGAACTCAACACTGCTCTTCTTTCTTCAGACGACCCTGCTGTGATGGAGCCAAAAGTTCAGAGGAGCATCGGCAGTTCGGGAGCACAGCTGGTCTCCTTTTCACTTTTCCTGACCTTGAGCTCAGTACTATTAGCCCTGATGCTACAATGAGGCGGAGCAACACAACAGAGACAACTCAATGCCGGCCATTGGGACCATGAATGAACGATCAAGAGATTTTTTTTATACCGATTTTTTTTATACAAGCATGGACTCCTGTCAGTGTGCGTTTGTGTGTGTGTGTGTGTGTGCGTGTGCATGTGAAAGGATGTGGAACGTGGATCGTTCCAAAGAAGAGGACTTTTTTTATTATTATTATGAGGATAAAAGTTCTCATCTGTGACCATTTTAAAGTGCACTCTTTTTTCCATTTTGAACAAAACTACAAGCAAACCGATCAAAGTAATGGATTGATATCAAATTGAAAATGGCAAGCGGTATATTGTCTTCATCATCCTGCGTTTTCACCATTGGTACAGAGTTGAATTACGCTCCTCATCTCCAGCTATTAATGTAATTTTTCTTCCTCTACATGTCGAGAAATGATATATTATGTGTATTTGAAATGTTGTCTTCTACTGCCAATGTGGATGTTAGTAGCACTCAGCTCCCTGATGTATCTGATATCTCTTTAAATCTGACACAAAAGCATTCACACGACTACTCAAAGCATTCAACATCACACATTTGTTCTCCGTTCAGTTATAAAACGCAACAAGAAACCATTTTTTCTAATTCTGACCGGTGGTTCTCAAGCTTCTTTTCGGCTCATGATTTACCTCATGATTTGCGTTTACATTTTATGCTGTATTTGATTATGAACGTAAAAGGAAATGGACCAGAATTCATTTGGGCCCTAGAAATAAAAAAATAAGAAATTGTGTCACAAATCCTTAGACTGCCATGTTTTTATAAGAGTTTGTGAAACGGAGCGTGAGATCCACTCATCAGAGGCGGATACATTGAGATTTAAGAACTAGGAAGGGTTCCAGGCAGCTGAGCCTCTTCTGTACTTATTCACTTATTTCTACTGCATGGTACACCGGCTGCTGTGCAGATGTGATTCCACTTGCACATTGTCAAACCTCAAACTGAAGGGACTTCCCAGAATGCATTTGCAGTTTTTTTTTTTTTTTTTTACTGTGTATATGTAAATGTGTATATAGAGAAAGCTATAAAACTGTTTAAAGATGTGAAATAAAAAAAGTTGTGATGTAATGAAAGTTTCTCTCTGGGTTTTTATCAGATCTCATCACTGATGTATATATATATATATATATTTTTTTCTGGCCCTGGAAATCCCGCTGGCATCATTGACATTTTCATGAATGACAAATTATGTTGGCATATGTGTTGAATTCCCCCCTCTTTCATATTTTCAACCACAGGTCTTTCCCAACCTCAAATATCATCCCCTCTTCTCTGCCCTTTCCCATTTTTCATCCCTGGTTACATAGCTTAGCCTGGCTTAGATTTCACAGTCTGAAAACCAAACACGAGAACTGAGAGGGGGCGACGGAGGAGTGAGAGAACGGGGTAGTGCAGAGAGAGAGGCCCACAAGCAAACTGACAAATGGGTGTGACAGTGTCACTCCTGCCTCCTCACCCACACTCTTTTTTTGTGTGTGCCCTTTCTCCCCTGTACATACTCCATCTACAGTGTTGGAATGAAGAGGAGCACAGTGCACACTCCTTCATACCTGCAAACCTCAGAGCTGACTGAAAACTGTCAAAAGTCACCATCCCCTGTAAAACCACGCAACATATAAATTCAAAACTAGGACATAAAACTGAGTTGTTTGTTTTTCCATAATCACATCATAGTTTGAATTTACCACAGATGATCACACAGTCTCAGAAATCCAGCTCCTGCATATCTGTGTATTTCAGTGCAGCAGGTTGATGCAGGGCTTTGACTGTCTGATGAAACAGACCAAACATGGGAGTGTTCACACTGATGTGTTTTATAATGTCACACAGCAATGTGCAACAATCCTGAAAGGCAGTCCGGTTGCAACCGTGAGATTTACAAATAAGCTTTGAAAACCGACAATTGTCGGTTTATGGGGAAGTATAAAAAGCTTTACCTGCAATTAAGTAAAATAAATCAAACATCTAAAGTATCCACAAAGAAAGGACCCATTGAGAAATACCGTACCCATTAGAGCTTAAAGTTATTGATGCATATGGTACATCCATGCATGAAAACACACACATTGGAGATAATAAACTTGCAAGATTACTTAAAATCTGAACTTTGTACACCAAACAATGAAAATCCCCAAAACGGGAGAACCAGAAACTCTCCTCTTTCCTTTAATGGGGATTGTTCTGCTTTCAGATCAGTAGGAGGTGTATACATTCACCACAAAACGACAATATTTTTAGGATTTTATGTTAATAATAATGAATGTAACATTTTCATCTGCAATATTCCTGTATTTACAGCCATAGGATATAGTCTCACATGTAAGGAAATAGATTATTCACTTATCGCATTACATTTGAAATATGTGTGAAAGGACAAAGGGTCTGAAGATCGAGGTTAGACAACCTTTTGTGTGACCTTTGTGCATTTAAACGACCCCAAAGAGCTTTAGGAATATTGAAAATGTAATAACAGAAAAGAGAAATCTGTGGATAAATGACAGTATAAATAAGGACAAAAGTGATTAAGATAAGAATAGAAAAATGAAATGTCAAACAAATGTGAAGAGAAAAAAGAAAACGATGTGACTGCTGAGAAAGGTCAAGTCTGAGAGATGTTTGAGAAGTGTAAGTGAGGTTCTGTGTCGAGAGCCTCACAGCGTCAGGACCACTCTGCAGCTCTGATGCACAGCTGGACACCGGAGGGAGGGGTCCGCGGATCAGAGGGTCCATGATGAAGAGAGGTAAGTTAACGAGCACCTTTCAGGAGATTAGCATGTGATTCACCGGAACTTTGCGAAATAGGAAGGCGGCAGTAATGTAATGTCCTTATTTACAATTCTTATTCCCAAGTTGACATATGAATCCCAGAAAAGGCTGGATGCAATATCCATGAAATAAGTTGATAAGCGTGTCTTCTTGTCTGATCAATACGGAACTGTGAGGTGCGCGAATGGACCGAGTGGCCAGCTGCTGATCACTCAACAGCCCGACCTGCACGAACGGTGTACGAACATTTTTTGGGAGCACCCAAGACCCATTTTGACCCAGGAAAAACCCTGTTAAGACTGTGCAGCTCAAATAACATGACTGACTAATTGTATATGGAATTAAATCAAATTAAACAACCTTGTATTGTGGTTTTTAATTGTCCTTTTAAAAAGTATAATAATTGTAATGATCATTTTGAATACCCACAGTGTATTACAGCAACACTAACTGACTGTTGAAATGAGGGAGATTCTCCTCCACCAATTCCTCTAATTGAAGAGCGAAGTTTTTAAAATATGTTTCGACTCCCATGAGCGACTTTCTGACAGACCTCCATCCATCTCACCGGGGTCTATCTCCACCAGCCAGCTCCATCCACCAGACCGGACCTGACACATGATTTCAACGTGATGACGTAACACGCCACGTCCGCATCGTTTCAGCATCCTATTGGAGCAAACCCCCCGCGCCTGCTTCCACACAGCCAATCAGAGCACAGAGCCGCTGTGCACACTGATTGCAAACACGGAAGCGCAGTGACTCGAGCAGGGCGTCCGTGTTGTTGTGCTGTCGGTTTTATCTGCATGCAGTTCAAGCATCAGTGTTTAAAAGCAGACGTGGCACATAAAATACAAAACCGGGTCGCGAATTAGACCTTTATTCTCTTTTGTTATGGAGTTAATGCCGTTTCTGTCATGGGCCTGCATCGTGTTCACAGTCGGTATGTTCTCGACTGGACTGTAAGTTGAATTTCTCATAATTTAATGTCATGCTGTATTGCAATTGTTTATTGTCATTTCACTGTGTTTGGTAAGAAACAAGAGGGCAGTGGTGTCTCAGCCGTTTCCGTCGCATATGGCAGCTGTGAAGGAGTGCGTTGACTTTGTTTACCTTTTTTGTTGTATACCTTGTTTGTTTCTTTGTTTGTGCTTCTAGGAACGACCTGAAGAAGATGAGAGAATCCAAAAGCGCTGACAATATCCAGTTTCTCCCTTTCCTCACCACGTGTCTTAAGTGAGTGTGTGTGCATGTGCACTCCTTCACTATGATCAGTTCAGTGTATTTGTTGTCCTGTTTCTTCTTCTCTGGTGTTTATTGTCGGTTGGAATACCTGTCTTAGAGGTCATTGTTGTCCTTCCTAATGATGCTCGTCCCGTTTCCATAGTAACCTGGGCTGGTTGTACTATGGGATTCTGAAGACGAATCATACGATAATCCTGGTCAACGTTATCGGAGCTGTACTTCAGATCCTCTATATCATCGTTTACCTCCACTACACGAAACAAAAGGTAAGTGAGGGAGTGTAGACTGGGGCCACCCAGGTGTGCACACTGGTGACTCCTTACCACCCAGGTGTGCACGCTGGTGACTCCTTACCACCCAGGTGTGCACGCTGGTGTCTCCTTACCACCCAGGTGTGCACGCTGGTGTCTCCTTACCTCTCGCTCTCTATGTTTCAGAAGCAGGTGATGTCACAGACTCTGGTGGCAGCGACGGTGCTGACCTTCAGTTGGTTCTACTTCACCACGTTTCTTCCTGAGGGAGACGCTCGGCTCAGCCAGCTCGGCCTCACCTGTAGCGTGGTCACCGTCATCATGTACATGTCCCCGCTCACCGGCCTGGTAAATGCTCACATGCAATACGGACAAACACGACATACAAGCGTGCACAAAGTCAAAAGAAAAATGTAAGATTTTATAATATTTGCTAATTTGTGGTGTAAAGTCACACAAAAAAAAGATGTGTGCAAAATACAAAATCTCTTACATCTCCTGCTAAAGCAAATTCTTTATTCAAAGTGTAAAATATTGAAATTATATTTTTGCACCACAACTTCAAATGCTTAATAAATAGCATAGTATTTAAAAATTATATATTTACGGCACACTGTAAATGTAAAATATGAACACACGTCTTTGAAGTCATTTATAAAGCTAAAATGCAGACCAAGTCAATGCTGATGATCAGCGTGTTCATGGCGTGGGAATCAAGCAAGATAGTCTTTGATTTATCATAAATACATTACATGTCATTTAGCTGAGGCTGTTAAACATAGCAACTTAAAATCCTGTTACATTCATACACCATAGACGCAGCTACAGGGAGCAATTCAGGGTTAAGTGCCTTGCTCAAGGACACATCGACTAGGGCAGGGAGTGAACCGCCAACCCCCTGATTGAAGACGGACCTGCTGACCACTGACCCACAGTCATAATAATCACTAATTAGTTTCAGATGGAATTTGACAAGATATTTAAGTTAATTTAGATATCTTACATTTGAAAGAGGATGTTGCTCAGCTCGGTGTGGCAGCGCTCCGTCGTGGTAACTCGTCCTGGCGGCTTTTACGCGCATCAAAACGCCCCAAAACAGTCAAATGATATTTTCAGGACGATTGAATATGAAATGGGGATATATGTGGCACAGAGCTGTAAAATTATCTAGAATAGAAAAAAGTGTCCGGCCCTAAAATGCCCAACTTGCAAATGTTGCAAAAGTTTTCACTGACATTTCTAAGCACTAATGCGTGGTTGAAGCTTCTCCCTGCATCAAACTTCTCTGCATCAAACTTCATACACGCTTCACAGTCTTAACTTCAACACACTGAGCTGTGAACAGCACATTCAGACTTTTTTTATGACCATATGCTGAACTTTCACAAAGACAGCAGGCGACATCTGTTCAGGTCAGTCAACTCTGCACATGCAGCTATTTACCAGTGAAGGAATAAAGCCCCTTTTCTCTCTTTCTTTCTGTCTCTCTGTATCATCTTGCCACTCGGTCTACTATCCTGTTTGTCTTCTTCCCTCCATCTGCCCCGCAGCCCTGACTGACCCTGAGTCTGTTTCCTGCGTTTCTTTCCCCTCATCTGTGTCTTCCTGTTGTTCTCTGTCTGCTCGGACCTCATCCCCTTGGTTAAGTCTCCTCACATTTTACAAAATGTTTAATGTTGGCTCTTACTATTCAAAGAGGCAAGACTCATTTAAATATGGAGATTACGGCACACATGTTCAGAGACCGTCTTCTCCTGGAAGGCATTCAGAGGGCTGTGCACAGGAAAGGTTGTGTAAATAATAAGAAAAAAACCATACTTTCACCCAGCTCGTTGCTAACTGTTCCAGTGTGCTGTGTGGTTGCTGAGCAGGTCGAGTACAGTTGGGTTATCGGTTAGAAGGTTTTTTTATTTTTTGAGGGGGAATGTGACAAAAAAGTTGCTCAAACTCTTGGTGGTTCTGTGGGGAACTGCAGTCTGATAATGCAGTTTGTTCATCAATGACACCTTTCACATTACTCAGTTATTTGATTCCTCTTAAATACATAAATGTTGTAGTTTTTTGCAACTGGTGAGACACAAATTCTGAAACTTCTCTGAAAACTCTACTTAAACTATTCTAAAAGTTATATTTTTACATCACAACTTTACACACAAACACCAAATAAATAGTTCACATGCCAACTGCATTCTTATGTGTTAGGTACAACTTATGTCTCGAGTCTTTGGCATTTTCATCTGTTGCATGCTGTGAATACAGACTGGGCGAAAGGGAATGGGGAAACAACGCACTGTTCTTCTCAATGCTCATAGACTCAAACCCAATTACTTCCTCTTGGTCTCTCTCCAAACTTCCTTCAACCTTTGACGTGCAGGTGATTGATAATTCAGTGTCATATTTCAGTGGCATTTATTTTATTTCTGAAAAGCAGACAAAGTGCTCATGGCCGTTGTACCTGGTCAATATATAGTTGGCGACATCAGTTCGGGATTTCAAATAAAAGTTCCACAAGCACCAGTTTCTGTGTCTTGGCGTTTGCAAACACCTCTAAGTCCAGCTTAAACCGAGCCTTGAAGTCTTTGTTCTCTGACTGGTGCTGTCCTCGTCTTCCTCTCTTTCTAGGCGCAGATAGTGCGGAGTGGTGATGTGAGGTGCTTGTCCTTCCCTCTGGCTGTCGCCACCTTCTTCACGTCAACCTCCTGGGTCCTGTACGGCCTCCAGCTGAACGACTACTACATTGTGGTAAGATGCAGCGACTGCTTTCAACCTTTGTTTAAACATTTGTTCTTAATTTGAATTGAAAGCCAGGATCCTTAATTATTCCTGTTTGTGTTCCTTTCAGGTTCCAAACTCGCCCGGCATCTTCACCAGCCTCATCAGGTTGTATCTGTTTTGGAGGTTTGGGTTTGTCAACCAGAGCTCACCAGCCTATAAGTCTATGCTGATATGAGGGGAGGGGGGTTATGAAAATGTAAAGAGAAGACGGATCTGTTGACTCCATGGAGGGCTGCAGCAAAGCTTCCCATCACTTGTGTTTTTATTCCTAGAGACAGCGGGGAGAAACACTACAGATGAAATGGTGATAATGTCTTATTGTCACTTTGAGGAGGTATAGTTGTCATATTTGATTCAACTGTTGGTTTTCTGCAGCCATTTCATCGACCCGTCCCTCCTCTCCAAGTGCTTTCTATCAGATCCTGTTTGCCATTGAAGGTGAATGGCTTCTACTGATCGACCAACAAGTCCGGAGACTTGGAGTCCGTTCAAAATTCAGTGAATTGGATTTTTATCTTCCCTGACACTTACTTGCCAAAGATATTGTGGAGTTGTAACTCGCTGGCTGCTATTTAAATACACATGTAGTGTTCTATTATGGTACTCATGTGTGGAATAATGTCCGATAGTTTCATATTTTCCTTGGAAAGGCGATGAACATTTTTAAAACCCTTTAGATTTTCTACTCAAGCTTCTTCTTTTTTTTTATCCCCTTGCAGACTGAATATTGAGTGGCAGTTGTATTTGTTTTCTAAATATGTTATGTCCGGAGTCTTGATACATAATGTTTATGTGGTCCAAAAAGAGCTAGTATCTTCCTATATTGTTGAGGCCTTTTTAAAATAGGCAATTATGTATGCGATTAAATAAAATAAGAAAGGACATTAACATCGTAGGGGTTTGTTTACGTGAATGAATGATGTTTATTTCTATGGTGGCTGGTTGTCATGGGGAATTGAGGCTTGCTTGTCCCCTTATTATCTGTAATAAGTACATATGTTATGCAAATGAAACATCCGAGTGTCAGTGCTGATTTACTCGCTTCTAAAGAATGTAAATAAATTCTAACCATAACCAACTTGTCTTTGCTGATTGCTTGTGAAGGTGTGAACATGAAAGGTTTTCTTTCTGACCGCAAAGTGAATTAACAACTTGGAGGTTTTGTTATGATGTTAATAATGGGCTTACATGAGGATGTGTGGACATAAGAGCTGTGTGTGTGTGTTTAGGTGTACAGTAGGTGTGTGTGTGGGCGTGTGTTTGTGTGCGTAGGCGCGCGCATGTGTGTTAGTGCAAGAAGAGACAAAAGCCTGTTTGATGGTGCAGCAGTGTGAATGAGTTTGTTTGTGTGACTGTTGATACAGAGAGGGCACTGGTGGGAAAGGCTACACCAGTGGTTCTCATCCCGTGTGTGTGTGTGTCAAAGAGCCTTTCCCTGACAGGCCACAGACACAACAGAGTGTTGTGTAGGGAAAAAAGTACACAGAGAGGACTGAAGGTGGGAGATGAATGAGCTGCAGTTGAAAGAAGGAGCTGGAAAGTAGAGGAGAAACATTTGAGCAGCAGATGAAGAAGAATGTGTAGTTCTGTTGTAGCATGAGAGTTTATAAATATATATATATATATATACACTACCGTTCAAAAGTTTGGGGTCACTTAGAAATGTCTTTATTTTTCAAAGAAAAGCACTGTTTTTTCAATAAAGATAACATTAATCAACTAGAATGGGCACTCGGTAGAGCGCATACCTTCGCATATCACAAGATTGGGCATTGAATTATGAACATTTTGGCATTAGTTGCATGCCAATTGGACAAAAATGTATCGTGCTATGGTAAAAAAAGAGTGACCTTTCCATAACCTTGACCTTTGACCCGATTGATCCCAAAATCTAATCAAATGGTCCCCGGATAATAACCAATCATCCCACCAAATTTCATGCGATTCAAGAACATTTTGACCTGTTCATGACCTTTGACCTTGACCTTTGACCCGATTGATCCCTAAATCTAATCAAATGGTCCCCGGATAATAACCAATCATCCCACCAAATTTCATGCGATTCAAGAACATTTTGACCTGTTCATGACCTTTGACCTTGACCTTTGACCCGATCGATCCCAAAATCTAATCAACTGGTCCCCGGATAATAAACAATCATCCCACCAAATTTCATGCGATTCGGTTCAATACTTTTGAGTTCTCGAAAGATTTTGACCTGTTCATGACCTTTGACCCGATCGATCCCAAAATCTAATCAACTGGTCCCCGGATAATAAACAATCATCCCACCAAATTTCATGCGATTCGGTTCAATACTTTTTGAGTTCTGCGAAAGATTTTGACCTGTTCATGACCTTTGACCTTTGACCCGATCGATCCCAAAATCTAATCAACTGGTCCCCGGATAATAAACAATCATCCCACCAAATTTCATGCGATTCGGTTCAATATTTTTTGAGTTTTGCGAATAACACGCATACAAATAAATAAATAAATACACGGCGATCAAAACATAACCTTCCGGCATTTTCAATGCGAAGGTAAAAATACACTCTCTACATTGTTAATGTGGTAAATGACTATTCTAGGTGGAAACGTCTGGTTTCTAATGAAATATCTCCATAGGTGTATAGAGGCCCATTTCCATCAACTATCACTCCAGTGTACATTGTGTTTGCGAATCACCTTAGAAGACTAATATCTGATTAGAAAACCCTTGTGCAATTATGTTAGCACAGCTGAAAACAGTTATGCTGGTGATATAACTGGCCTTCCTTTGAGCTTGAAGTTTGAAGAACAAAATTAATACTTCAAATATTAATCATTATTTCTAACCTTGTCAATGTCTTGACTATATGTTCTATGAAATGTTCAATTCATTTGATAAATAAAAGTGAGTTTTCATGGAAGACACAAAATTGTCTGGATGACCCCAAACTTTTGAACGGTAGTGTATATATATGTATATATATATGTATATATATATATATACATATATATATAAGGCAATTCATCCTGAAGGAGACATGATTTTTAAAGGAAAAGCCTACTTCATCCGAAGAATTACCATTTGTATATCAAATATTCGCCATGTGTTACCTTCCAGTCTTGAAAAGTAAAACTAAATCTTATCAGGTTTTACTTTTCCTCCATAGTGAACAAAGAACCCGAAAATGGGAAAACCCCTGATGAACTGATGTAAACAGGGGTGCTAAAAAATAATATCAAACATCTATTAACGAACCCTTTACTTAACTCATGCAGTGTAATCCAACTCTTATATATCATGCTCGCTACTTCCAAAACGCATGTGACAGTGGAGTGAAAGTGTGAGACTGCTTATAGGGAAGTGTTTAAATGGTAAGGTGGGAAGTACACTGAGCATATGATTGGATAAAGGATACATGGATTATACTGCCCACCTTGTGTGAGTAGTAAAGCAGATGTTTTTAGATAGTTTTACTGGTAAACTTATCCCCCATACATGTGTTTTCCCATTCATCAATATGTTTGTTGTTTTTCTATACTTCATTCACTGTGATGGAATTCAAGAAAAAGTTTCCTCAAGAATTCAAGGAAAAGCAGGGAGGGTATTTTCTGATTAAATGATCATAGTGGGTGAAGTATTTCTTCAACCAAATGTTATGCTAATAAAAGACATCTCACGGTGGCACGAGAGGAACAGTCAGAGGATCAGCAGTCGGTACATCCTGTGAGGACAATGAATGTCTGCACACGCCAGTAGATGTTGAAATATTTCATCCCATAAGGGAACACATGTGCTCGTGGTGCTTTAGAGGAAATCTCTGAGAATCGAATGCTTAACTTCTTCATCTGCAGACCACGAAAGCACGAAGGTATCATTTTGTTTGCTGATCCGACCAGTAGAGACATGTTGAGATATTACAGTCTGTCGATGTTGCTCTTGGCCACGGTCTGTAATTGTTATAACATGACAAAAGTTCACTTTAAAAGTATGAACACAATAGGGACAGGATAGTGCAGACAAGCGAGTCGTCTAGAACCCAGATACAAAGACAACGTAAACAGAAATGAGTCATTTACGAGGAAATGATGAGTCCAGGAGAAGATAAGGGAGTTATGGATGTTGTCCATTCTTCCTGTGAAATGAGACATCAATAAGGCTGCAGGGACAACGCATGGAGTCAGAGGGACTGGCTGGACACGCCCCTCGTTCAGTGTTACTGTGGAAATCAAAGCATGTGTCGGCTATACGTCTGTTCGACGGCCAAATACTGACACGGGGCCAATGTTGTGTACATGAGTGTGTGGGGGAGTGGGAGGTTAGGGGGGGGGGGGGGGGGTAATCAGCTGAACAATGAGTACAACTCACAAACAGGATCCCTCTGTTTCCTGAAGTAGAGACAGTCTCCTTAAGCAGCACACACACACACACACACGCTGAGTATCTTAAACACACGTTGTATGTCGACTGTATTCCAACAAACACCACGTGTGCATTCAGATGTCTATTTTTGTCATTATGGGCAAAGTCGGATCTATGGGACCTGTTCCCCCCATAATTACACACAACACAGTCTCTGCTAACATGTCGCCAGACAGTGTGCACACTCAGCATATAACACACAGCACACGGGGGGCAGGAAGCAGCCTGGGCATTTTCTACCATCAGTAAAAGCACACCTGTCCCAGCTGCTGTTTTGAAGAGAACAAGAGGGAGAGAAGGAATGTGCTTCTCTCAGTTTTCCTGTCAGCCTCTTGCCCTTCCTCGCGCCTCTGTGGCCGTCCTCCCTTTCCTGGTTCATCTCATTATTCCCATGGTCAGCTCCTATCACTGTCTCAGAATGTATTTATTTGTTTCTCTTCACCTATCCCCGAATCACATCTCTAACCTGTATTTTCTCACACCCTCTCTTTCTTAATGTATCAGTCTCTTCCTTCATCTTTCATTCCTCTCAGGACTTGGTGGTCCTGCTGCTCCGACACTTGTGAAGCAGTCAGACAGCTGACGGCCATGTTGTGTCCCCTCAGATCGTCTGCAGTGATAATCAGGTATGTCTAACTGTCGGCCAGTCTAAGATTTAAATAGACTTTAAGCAACGCGCACATTCTCCACCCAAGAAAAATCACTTCGAGCTCTCTTCATATGCAGCAACATTCCGACTCATTACACGTGAATTTCCACAATCAATGTTCATACTAAAGCTTTCTCTCATAGCTTATTATTGTTTGTTTGTAAATGCAGTTGCAGCGGTAAGTATTTATGGGGAACCACCGTGTGCAGTGAGTAACAACGGGCTTTCTTCTCTGTTTTAGGAGCTCCTCCACCCTTTTTTTGATTTTATAATCTGCATTTCTTTTTCTCCTCAGCGCCTGGCGGTTGCACAGCTGAAGGGATGCATGCAACAGAGGCGACGCACAGAGACCACCTTCCTTTTTCTCAAACACACACAATCAAACATGCAAAGAAATGTGCGCTTCCAGCTCTTTAACTGTAACCAGTTGGTGCTGAAAGTCCTTTGCTTTGTACGGAAATAGATTTACAGGCAGCCCTCCGGTGTGTCCTCGGGATTTGTGTGGTTCAGTATGTCCTGTCTCTGTCTCTCATCCTCCTCCTTCCTCTTCTTCCTCCTCCCTCTGCTTCTGCCGCCCTTTAGAATGGGAACAGTGAGCCAAGTGATATGTGGACAGCTAGTCATTACTCTGCAGCCTATGGACCAACACACTGTCAGCGAGGATCAACATACACATGTCTCCTTCGATATAAATCATTTGTCAGGTATCTTCCTCTCAGAGACTCATTAACTGAGCTTGACACAACTGGAGCTGATGGTTTCATTTAGCTCGCTTCAAAAGTTAACTATGAACTAAACTCACAAACGTCTTGTTCTTCTTGGTTTATGTTCTGTTCTGTTCTTTGGATCTCTTAATCATTTTTAATACTCATATAGCGTAGGCTGCCACAAAGCAGGTAGAAGTTTTAAATCAAGTCAAACAGGTGGTTCAGTACAGTTGAGGACTGCACAGAGTTAATGCCTTTACGGTCTGAAGATGACACACAATCACACATAACTACTCACAGAGTCTCTGGGCCTTTGGTCCTGTGTGAGCAGGCTTTTTAGCATTTTGTGTGTGTCAGAGTTTCTAATCTAATTATTTGTTACAAGTAAATCTGTTTGAGGGTTAAGATTTATAACTTAATATTTAAATGTAACTTAACTACAGCGATGTTGTTTTAATTTGAACCGAATACATATACAATTCTAAGTAAATATAAGATATTTATAAACATAATATTAGGCTACTATAATGTAACAATACAAAAATAAACAGAAATATGTACACACTCATGTCTATTTATATATATATATATATATATATATATATATATTAGGGCTGTGAAACGATTAAAAATTTTAATCGGGTTAATCACAGGTTTTTGTGGATTAATCATGATTAATCACATATTACCGATATTCTCGGTATATTTTGTGAGAACATAGAGATTTATGACAAAAGACGGATATATACATTTATACATTCTTCTATACAATGGTGCTGCAACTCAGCAGTTATTTAGCAGTTTTCTTCCATATGGAACATTAATACATCTTCATCCTAAACAGAATGTTTAACCCTCCTGTTACCCCGAGGGTAAAATATGTTAGTAAATGTAAAGGTAACAGGAGGGTTAAACAGAAAATGTTTCTCTTGTTTGTCAACCATTAACTCCACCATGACACAATCTAAAGGCCTCTAGTCTTCCTTTAGCAGCTGCTGAGGCAAACTGACTGTGTGGGTTTTCTTCATGAACTGGGCAGTAGGGGCGAGATCCCCCTAGCGACGCTGGCACTCACTGGCACCTCACTGGCAACTCACTGGCACCTCACTGGCAACTCACTGGCACCTCACTGGCACCTCACTGGCAACTCACTGGCACCTCACTGGCAACTCACTGGCACCTCAGTGGCAAGTCTGTGGCAAGTGCCACAGACTTGCATAGATAATGTATTTGTATTTTTTTAGACTTACTTAAAATATGCAATACGATATTGCTGTACAATACTGCTGTACTATATTGAATATTGTTTTGCTACTACTACGTTTCACTTCGTAATATATAACACTTATATACCATGATATGTATAATGTGGTCCGCCTTTCTTTAATAATAAAAAATATATAATTATTTTTTTTACCATGTCATACTGTTATACCTCCATGAAATTCTCCTTTGAGGAGATGCCACTGTTAATCTAAAGTGTAAGCACTGGCACTCAGTGACACTTGCCGGCAGTTGCCAGCAGTTGCCAGCAGTTGCCAGCAGTTGCCAGCAGATGCCACTACTAGTCAAAAAGTGCCACTACTAGTCAAAAAGTGCCACTACTAGTCAAAAAGTGCCACTACTAGTCAAAAAGTGCCAGCAGACGGAGGGTCGGCCAGGCGCGTCTGCGGCATGTCTGCGCAGTGACGAGTCTGCGACGATTTAGTGACAAGCTCCACTGAAGTGCCCGGACAGCGGAAGAAATTACTTTCATGATCACAAAATGGAGGAGCTGCGGTTTAGCTAGATAGATACACAGATGGATATATATATATACATATATGTATAAAGGCTACCAGTGGTTCTCATCCTGTGTGTGTGTGTCAAAGAGCCTTTCCCTGACAGGGCCACAGACACAACAGAGTGTTGTAGGGAAAAAAGTACACAGAGAGGACTGAAGGTGGGAGATGAATGAGCTGCAGTTGAAAGAAGGAGCTGGAAAGTAGAGGAGAAACATTTGAGCAGCAGATGAAGAAGAATGTGTAGTTCTGTTGTAGCATGAGAGTTTATAAATATATATATATATATATACACTACCGTTCAAAAGTTTGGGGTCACTTAGAAATGTCTTTATTTTTCAAAGAAAAGCACTGTTTTTTCAATAAAGATAACATTAATCAACTAGAATGGGCACTCGGTAGAGCGCATACCTTCGCATATCACAAGATTGGGCATTGAATTATGAACATTTTGGCATTAGTTGCATGCCAATTGGACAAAAATGTATCGTGCTATGGTAAAAAAAGAGTTTGACCTTTCCATAACCTTGACCTTTGACCCGATTTATCCCAAAATCTAATCAAATGGTCCCCGGATAATAACCAATCATCCCACCAAATTTCATGCGATTCAAGAACATTTTGACCTGTTCATGACCTTTGACCTTGACCTTTGACCCGATTGATCCCAAAATCTAATCAAATGGTCCCCGGATAATAAACAATCATCCCACCAAATTTCATGCGATTCAAGAACATTTTGACCTGTTCATGACCTTTGACCTTGACCTTTGACCCGATCGATCCCAAAATCTAATCAACTGGTCCCCGGATAATAAACAATCATCCCACCAAATTTCATGCGATTCGGTTCAATACTTTTGAGTTCTGCGAAAGATTTTGACCTGTTCATGACCATTGACCTTGACCTTTGACCCGATCGATCCCAAAATCTAATCAACTGGTCCCCGGATAATAAACAATCATCCCACCAAATTTCATGCGATTCGGTTCAATACTTTTTGAGTTCTGCAAAAGATTTTGACCTGTTCATGACCTTTGACCTTTGACCCGATCGATCCCAAAATCTAATCAACTGGTCCCCGGATAATAAACAATCATCCCACCAAATTTCATGCGATTCGGTTCAATGCTTTTTGAGTTTTGCGAATAACACGCATACAAATAAATAAATAATTAAATAAATACACGGCGATCAAAACATAACCTTCCGGCATTTTCAATGCGAAGGTAAAAATACACTCTATACATTGTTAATGTGGTAAATGACTATTCTAGGTGGAAACGTCTGGTTTCTAATGAAATATCTCCATAGGTGTATAGAGGCCCATTTCCATCAACTATCACTCCAGTGTACATTGTGTTTGCGAATCACCTTAGAAGACTAATATCTGATTAGAAAACCCTTGTGCAATTATGTTAGCACAGCTGAAAACAGTTATGCTGGTGATATAACTGGCCTTCCTTTGAGCTTGAAGTTTGAAGAACAAAATTAATACTTCAAATATTAATCATTATTTCTAACCTTGTCAATGTCTTGACTATATGTTCTATGAAATGTTCAATTCATTTGATAAATAAAAGTGAGTTTTCATGGAAGACACAAAATTGTCTGGATGACCCCAAACTTTTGAACGGTAGTGTATATATATGTATATATATACATATATATATAAGGCAATTCATCCTGAAGGAGACATGATTTTTAAAGGAAAAGCCTACTTCATCCGAAGAATTACCATTTGTATATCAAATATTCGCCATGTGTTACCTTCCAGTCTTGAAAAGTAAAACTAAATCTTATCAGGTTTTACTTTTCCTCCATAGTGAACAAAGAACCCGAAAATGGGAAAACCCCTGATGAACTGATGTAAACAGGGGTGCTAAAAAATAATATCAAACATCTATTAACGAACCCTTTACTTAACTCATGCAGTGTAATCCAACTCTTATATATCATGCTCGCTACTTCCAAAACGCATGTGACAGTGGAGTGAAAGTGTGAGACTGCTTATAGGGAAGTGTTTAAATGGTAAGGTGGGAAGTACACTGAGCATATAATTGGATAAAGGATACATGGATTATACTGCCCACCTTGTGTGAGTAGTAAAGCAGATGTTTTTAGATAGTTTTACTGGTAAACTTATCCCCCATACATGTGTTTTCCCATTCATCAATATGTTTGTTGTTTTTCTATACTTCATTCACTGTGATGGAATTCAAGAAAAAGTTTCCTCAAGAATTCAAGGAAAAGCAGGGAGGGTATTTTCTGATTAAATGATCATAGTGGGTGAAGTATTTCTTCAACCAAATGTTATGCTAATAAAAGACATCTCACGGTGGCACGAGAGGAACAGTCAGAGGATCAGCAGTCGGTACATCCTGTGAGGACAATGAATGTCTTTACACGCCAGTAGATGTTGAAATATTTCATCCCATAAGGGAACACATGTGCTCGTGGTGCTTTAGAGGAAATCTCTGAGAATCAAATGCTTAACTTCTTCATCTGCAGACCACGAAAGCACGAAGGTATCATTTTGTTTGCTGATCCGACCAGTAGAGACATGTTGAGATATTACAGTCTGTCGATGTTGCTCTTGGCCACGGTCTGTAATTGTTATAACATGACAAAAGTTCACTTTAAAAGTATGAACACAATAGGGACAGGATAGTGCAGACAAGCGAGTCGTCTAGAACCCAGATACAAAGACAACGTAAACAGAAATGAGTCATTTACGAGGAAATGATGAGTCCAGGAGAAGATAAGGGAGTTATGGATGTTGTCCATTCTTCCTGTGAAATGAGACATCAATAAGGCTGCAGGGACAACGCATGGAGTCAGAGGGACTGGCTGGACACGCCCCTCGTTCAGTGTTACTGTGGAAATCAAAGCATGTGTCGGCTATACGTCTTTGTTCGACGGCCAAATACTGACACGGGGCCAATGTTGTGTACATGAGTGTGTGGGGGAGTGGGAGGTTAGGGGGGGGGGGGGGGGGTAATCAGCTGAACAATGAGTACAACTCACAAACAGGATCCCTCTGTTTCCTGAAGTAGAGACAGTCTCCTTAAGCAGCACACACACACACACACACACACACACACACGCTGAGTATCTTAAACACACGTTGTATGTCGACTGTATTCCAACAAACACCACGTGTGCATTCAGATGTCTATTTTTGTCATTATGGGCAAAGTCGGATCTATGGGACCTGTTCCCCCCATAATTACACACAACACAGTCTCTGCTAACATGTCGCCAGAGTGTGTGCACACTCAGCATATAACACACAGCACACGGGGGGCAGGAAGCAGCCTGGGCATTTTCTGACATCAGTAAAAGCACACCTGTCCCAGCTGCTGTTTTGAAGAGAACAAGAGGGAGAGAAGGAATGTGCTTCTCTCAGTTTTCCTGTCAGCCTCTTGCCCTTCCTCGCGCCTCTGTGGCCGTCCTCCCTTTCCTGGTTCATCTCATTATTCCCATGGTCAGCTCCTATCACTGTCTCAGAATGTATTTATTTGTTTCTCTTCACCTATCCCAGAATCATATCTCTAACCTGTATTTTCTCACACCCTCTCTTTCTTAATGTATCAGTCTCTTCCTTCATCTTTCATTCCTCTCAGGACTTGGTGGTCCTGCTGCTCCGACACTTGTGAAGCAGTCAGACAGCTGACGGCCATGTTGTGTCCCCTCAGATCGTCTGCAGTGATAATCAGGTATGTCTAACTGTCGGCCAGTCTAAGATTAAAATAGATTTTAAGCAACGCGCACATTCTCCACCCAAGAAAAATCACTTCGAGCTCTCTTCATATGCAGCAACATTCCGACTCATTACACGTGAATTTCCACAATCAATGTTCATACTAAAGCTTTCTCTCATAGCTTATTATTGTTTGTTTGTAAATGCAGTTGCAGCGGTAAGTATTTATGGGGATCCACCGTGTGCAGTGAGTAACAACGGGCTTTCTTCTCTGTTTTAGGAGCTCCTCCACCCTTTTTTTGATTTTATAATCTGCATTTCTTTTTCTCCTCAGCGCCTGGCGGTTGCACAGCTGAAGGGATGCATGCAACAGAGGCGACGCACAGAGACCACCTTCCTTTTACTCAAACACACACAATCAAACATGCAAAGAAATGTGCGCTTCCAGCTCTTTAACTGTAACCAGTTGGTGCTGAAAGTCCTTTGCTTTGTAATGGAAATAGATTTACAGGCAGCCCTCCGGTGTGTCCTCGGGATTTGTGTGGTTCAGTATGTCCTGTCTCTGTCTCTCATCCTCCTCCTTCCTCTTCTTCCTCCTCCCTCTGCTTCTGCCGCCCTTTAGAATGGGAACAGTGAGCCAAGTGATATGAGGACAGCTAGTCATTACTCTGCAGCCTATGGACCAACACACTGTCAGCGAGGATCAACATACACATGTCTCCTTCGATATAAATCATTTGTCAGGTATCTTCCTCTCAGAGACTCATTAACTGAGCTTGACACAACTGGAGCTGATGGTTTCATTTAGCTCGCTTCAAAAGTTAACTATGAACTAAACTCACAAACGTCTTGTTCTTCTTGGTTTATGTTCTGTTCTGTTCTTTGGATCTCTTAATCATTTTTAATACTCATATAGCGTAGGCTGCCACAAAGCAGGTAGAAGTTTTAAATCAAGTCAAACAGGTGGTTCAGTACAGTTGAGGACTGCACAGAGTTAATGCCTTTACGGTCTGAAGATGACACACAATCACACATAACTACTCACAGAGTCTCTGGGCCTTTGGTCCTGTGTGAGCAGGCTTTTTAGCATTTTGTGTGTGTCAGAGTTTCTAATCTAATTATTTGTTACAAGTAAATCTGTTTGAGGGTTAAGATTTATAACTTAATATTTAAATGTAACTTAACTACAGCGATGTTGTTTTACTTTGGACCGAATACATATACAATTCTAAGTAAATATAAGATATTTATAAACATAATATTAGGCTACTATAATGTAACAATACAAAAATAAACAGAAATATGTACACACTCATATGTCTATTTATATATATATATATATATATATATATATTAGGGCTGTGAAACGATTAAAAATTTTAATCGGGTTAATCACAGGTTTTTGTGGATTAATCATGATTAATCACATATTACCGATATTCTCGGTATATTTTGTGAGAACATAGAGATTTATGACAAAAGACGGATATATACATTTATACATTCTTCTATACAATGGTGCTGCAACTCAGCAGTTATTTAGCAGTTTCTTCCATATGGAACATTAATACATCTTCATCCTAAACAGAATGTTTAACCCTCCTGTTACCTTTCGGGTCAATTTGACCCCATTCAATGTTTAATGTCGGTGTTCTTTGGGGTCAATTTGACCCCAGGCTGTTTTTCACTGTGTCAAACATATAAGAAATATCAACTTTTTTATTTATTTAAAGGGCTATTTAGGTAGTCAACAAACAAACATAAAGTACCTCACACTTAAACTTGGGAAGCAATATTAATTCTAATAATTTTCTGGAGGTTTTAATTACTGGGGTCAAATTGACCCCGAGGATAAAATATGTTAGTAAATGTAAAGGTAACAGGAGGGTTAAACAGAAATTGTTTCTCTTGTTTGTCAACCATTAACTCCACCATGATACAATCTAAAGGCCTCTAGTCTTCCTTTAGCAGCTGCTGAGGCAAACTGACTGTGTGGGTTTTCTTCATGAACTGGGCCGTGATGAAAGGGACGGCGGGGACAAGTGACTTTTTTTTTGCTCGGTCCCGATGCGCGCGCACGGAGCTCTGTGGCGTGCGAGACGGAGATCGATAAGTGTTAACGCAACGCGAAGAGACAGAAATGACATGCTGCTGTGGAGATACGATCAACAACAGACGTTTAGTTTAATAAAAGAACAAAGACGTGCTATAGAGAACATGTCAGGGGCGGGCCAATCTCTTTAATGTCATGCGATCTACCGACACTACGCCGCGATCGACTGGCAGGTCGCGATCGACGTGTTGAGACCCTGATCTACAGGAAGTAAAAGTCGTAACAAGGTTTCCGGAGGTGAACCTGCGGAAGGATCATTACCGATGAACAGACCGTCTGCATGAGAGCGGACAGAGTTCAGATTGAAGTGGTGTATTGGAAGCTCATTTTGCAAGTGACTTTTTTTTCGTCCCGACGACCAACAACAGACGGATTGGAAGCTCATTCTGCGCATGCGTTAAATGCGTTAAAAATAAATAACTAGTTAAACCTGTAATTGAATTAACTGAGTTAACGCGTTATTTTTCACAGCACTAATATATATATATATATATGTGTGTGCTTTTGTTTTTGTAGACAATATACAATCATAATCTGTGACTGGAAAGAGTTGTGGCATGTGAGAAATGTGGCGAGCCTGTAATGTGTCAAGTATATGTATGTGCGTGTGTGTACGTGTGTGTGCGTGAGTGTTTGTGTGTGTTTGCGTGGGTGTGTGTGCGTGTGTATAAATAGAAAATATATTAGGGCTGGGCGCGTAATAAATACGTTAACGTAGCAACCCATGAACTCCGACCAGATTGTATCTGATTGAGAATTGGGTGGTTTTAACACAGCTGCACAATTAACCGAGGACATGGAGTTGCATTTTAAATGGACATTTTCATTTTAAATCTCTACCAGGCGGTGCGTGCTGGTCGAGCTGCGTGCCTGTGATTGGTGGAGCAGAGGGGAGGCGGGTTCGACATGTTCTGGAGTGAGTTAAGCTAGTTAGACGAGTACCGTGTTGTTAGCGTGAGAGTGGCTCGTCAATGTTGTTGCTGAATGAAGTATTCCTGACAGGACGTCCATCGGGCTCCGGGCCGTGAGGGAAACGTTACAATATCGATGCACTGGGCGCTGCATTCACATGCTTTGACTGTCATAATAACAGAAGACACACATGTTGAAGAAAAGTGCGCGGGACATTGTATTCATGTTGCACAATAAAGTGAGCCCACGATGCTGCTGCCGCGTGACCACGTGACCGGCGTCGCCTCCTGCAGGAGGCTGACGGTTCACTGCAGAACAGTGCGTTTGACAATGTCCTGGCCAAAGGCAGAAACACAATTCAAACAGTCCAGCAAGTGCTGCTGAATGTTTATTGCAGTATATGAACATTGAATAAACTATTTTAAAACACTAATGTAGTTTTCAGCTTATATGAGGACATTTTCATTTATTAATGTAATAATCAACCATTATAACTTCTCCCATGTGAGAGCAACAGGAGATGATCCCTCTCCCCAGATGTGCAGAAGTGCAATAGATGTCAAGAAATGAATATGTCCTCGTTATCCTGTGTTGATTAAACATTGTGACTATAAGAACCAGAGCCGTTTGCTTATGATGTTCTCAAATCTCTGAACAAGGAAACTCAAGAAGACATTGACTATTTGCGTTTAACAATACAGGACCTTCACTGTCAAGTAAGAGAAATTGACTTAGCCAACTGGGAGAAATCTCAGGTGATACATAAACAAAGGCAGACATGTGTCAAAAATCTGAAAGCATTTTGGCATCCATCCAGAACCCACACACATGAGACCCGAGGAGTGGCAACCATGCGAAGTGGATTTGGATTAGATTGCATGTGTTTCTGTGTGTTTTTCGTTACAGTGACACACAAAAATGTTCAAGAACCTCTTCGAGCGGTGGAGAACGTTTGACAGTTTTACAGACAGAAAACGGGAAGGCCGTAGTTTGGACTGTAAAGTTACTCGGGGGCCTACATGTTAGTGGAGAAGTGTGTGTGCAGGATGTCCGCTGTGATGTGCTGAGGAAAGACAGGAGACACAGCTGTTCTGGGGACTGCTCTGGAGTCCGTGCTTGCACTAGCAAACATTTATGCAGCTTCCTGCACTGTGTGCACATTTTAAAGTGTGCTATGCACGTACAACTTATTCTGCATGGCACTCAGCATTTTTGTTTCAGTCCAACGCATGAAACAAAGCTGTATTGGCTATTCAAATACACAAGATCCATCCAAGATAATGACTCAAACCAGCTTATTTTAGCCTGTGAAAAAAAGTACATATATATGTTTATGTTGAGATTTATAAAATATTTGAACGACGGCAAAAGTAAAATGTCTTCTTCAATCTCAATATCTGTATTCATGAGAGTTATAAACTTCCAGGTGTTCCCTGTTATTGGTGCGTACTTTAGTTTAGTTGCTTATTCGTCTTATCTTCTGATTATCTTATTCATCATTGGGCTATCAATCAACTGAAATTACACAAATGACAACTAAATGTTCATGAAGAACTGTTTGAATTTCACATCAACACGCGTGCGTGCAAACACGAAGACAAACACTGGCGTAACGTTTGTGGGGAGGTTGTGTTTGTAAACAAGTGCACACAAGACGGAGCTGTAAGTGATGCAACCAGCAGGGCCCGAGGAGGCGGAGTCAGAGACACAACTCTGAAGTAAAACAGTTTCAATGCTTAATTTAGAATAATACTAGGACTAATGGGGCGTTAATGTATTCGTGTTCTATACGGAGGTTTTCTTTCTCGTTCTTTGATGTCCCCTTTAGAATATGTGGTGTAAATGCAATGAAGATACGTGTAATTCATATGTGACACTGCAGAACTGTGCAGGTGTATTCTGTCAAAATGAGTCAACCGTGGCTAACTGGCATGTGTAAATTATAATATATGTTAATTTATATTTATTGTCAATCACAAATAAATAAGTAGAACAAATGGGAACAGGAAATAGGAATAAGGAGAGGTAGAGAAATATGAATGAATAGCACAAAGAAAAGCATTATTAACTTCTATGTTTACAGATATGTAACCAGAGAAGTGACCTGTCGATGACTCATGTTTCAGACAGAGGAGATCAACAAAGCTCAATGTCGCCCCCTCAAGGTTCATTATTGTAACTGCAGACATGTCATACTGACAGAGCACAAACACTGGATTGATTGAACATCTTGTTGATGTAAAAACACCATAACAAATGCACAACTGTTCTGCTGTTACACAATCGCTCTGCTGCACTCTTTCACCTCTGTCGCCCGTCTAGGAGTCGGCAGCGTGTTCTCCAACAAGTCCAACTGGCTCCCCGACTGAACCGTCCCCTCTCACCTTGAGCTCACTTATAATCCCGCCCTGTGTCCTCAGGTGTGTCTCGACTCTGTACAAAATATTTTTGTTATATTTAAACCCTGTGGCACAAAAGATCCCCTTAACCTGTTAGGTCTGGCACACTCGAGTGATTGAGCGCACGCTTGCCCATACATGCAGGCGTGATTCACGCACTCCATGACATTTAAACAAGGAGTGTTTTCAATAATCTCTTCTCGAGCACTGCTGTTTACCGTCAATCTGAATGTAACAACTTCATAGCACGCTCCAATTAAAGTATTGTGAGTCAGAACCACAAAAGAAAAGGGAAATACACAAAATAAAAGTTTTCTTGAGTATCATGGGGAGAAAGTTATTGATGTATATTATTTAGAAAAGAGGGGATAACTCTTGTATAGTTCCATAGAGGTAACTTCATTCATTATTGGTCATTATTTGACACAAAGGGACTCCATGTTGCAGTTATCAGTCATTTATTGTTTTTCTCATGACATGATAGAAACAATCTGCCAGCCGAGGCTAAATCTAAATGAAGATATTCTGATTTATGGGATGCTACAGTCTGAAGTCATTCAAGTGCTATGCTGTAACACAGGAAGAGGAGTCTATAGATGTGCCATCAGTTTACACACACACACACACACACACACATCATACTTTATATCAAAATACAGACGGAGCCAGTCGATTTGAAAATATTACAATATAGACAATCTCTTACACTGAAATAATACATTACTGGGCTTTTACATTCCCCAGACATCACTTTCTCAGCGTATTCAAATCAATGATTTACTGTTAGCTGTAGTAGCAAATAAATGAAGTCCACCAGAGCTCATAAATAGACCTCTTCTCATTCTATTTCATCCATCCACTTCCTTGAACATCATTAATATGTATGTGCAAATCCCTCAAACACCACAGTTTCAAACTGGACACGTAGGCCATCACTTTTGTCCAAATGTAAATCACTGAAATGTATTCACATGTTATTGAGTCAAACAGCATTGTGAGAGCATGATTCATCTCTTTTGAAAACATTGAGGCAACTGTTAGCGTGTTCACCCAGACGAAAATGCCATAAACATCCTTTTTGAAATGCAAAACAACGACTATATAAAATACGACCTGGGGCTGTGAAGACCCAGAGATGTGTTTTCCTGACGTGAGCCAACAGAACTTCAACAACCAAAGAATATTCACATTCTCTAATTCTGACTTATATACACACATGTGTAACTCTTGTTTAAGCTACATTACAAATAAGGATATCAAATTAGATGGTACAGTACATCTGAGGTGCTTTTACAAGGTGACAGGCGAATTCTATTGTTACAATTGCATGCAACATTGTTTTTTTACATTGCAAACAGATTGAACTTGTTATTAAGGGGATTTGCTCCCCCTGACAACAGAATTATGCATCGTCTAAAATCACTTCAGCCACAATGTCCAGAGGAGCATTACTCAATTGAAAAGAAATAAAGCAGGAAATAAATAGCCAAAAGAGAGATTTCATGTCCAGGCCAAGTGCAAATGCCAAAAGAACATGAGATTTGTATATTAAGATCTCAGAAATCAGAGGGAAAACATAACCATATTCAGCAGAGACAGTTCAATCAAGCATCAACGATATACAGGAGCAAGGTAGTTCATTATTGACTTACATTAGGTGGTGAGTATAAACCACATTTATCTCTACTGACATAAAGTTGGATTGCTGAGTCAACTGTGTCCCATAAACCGCCTCACCACGATTTATTTGCTGAGATTCGTTGCACGCGTTTGGATAGTGACCCTCCGTGGTGACGGCTCCTCGATGCTCCGATTTGCCACAAGGTCCTGCAGCTGCAGGGCTCCTCCGCCGATGAAGCAGAAGGCCGGACACACTGGAGCTGAACAGTCCATGTGTCCCTCCCAAAGGATCCGCAACGAGTGGGCATCGTAGAAGGTGACAAGTCCTTTGTCACAGTCCAGACACACTCCCAGCCGGGGGGGCAGGGGAGCAGTGTGAGGGTGAGGCAGGTTGCTATGGCCGGTGCTGTGGGAGTGCACTCCCCTCTGGCTGTGGCTGTCCCCCTGGCTCTGAGTGTGACCATGTCCTTGAGGAAGCAGGATCTTGCCCATGCCTATAGTGAGGAAGCAGAAGGGAGGAGAGTCCTGGCCGTCCTCTGCCCCGCTGTCATGGCCGCTGTCTGGGTCGCAGCTGGGGGGAGAAAGAGGGGGAGGAAAAGATTTGACTCACTAATCAGAGGAGGAAAATGTATCTAATATTTTAAAAGTTTGAATACAAAAGGGCCTGAAGGAAATACAATACTCTACTTTATACTGTGCAATGCTAGCTTCTATTTGCACCTGTATTGAATTTGATTGTATTGAAAGATCATTGAAAAGCAGGAACAAAAAAACAGTAGTATTAAGTTTTTCTTTATAGATAGTATGAAGTTGGTTGTCTGTCCACTAAAACATGTGACTGTAGTCCTACAGCTGGGTTGAAACACCAATATACACTCCAATATACAATTGTATATTTACAGTGGCGTTATATATATATACACTACCGTTCAAAAGTTTGGGGTCATCCAGACAATTTCGTGTCTTCCATGAAAACTCACTTTTATTTATCAAATGAATTGAAAATTGAATAGAAAATATAGTCAAGACATTGACAAGGTTAGAAATAATGATTAATATTTGAAGTATTCATTTTGTTCTTCAAACTTCAAGCTCAAAGGAAGGCCAGTTGTATAGCTTATATCACCAGCATAACTGTTTTCAGCTGTGCTAACATAATTGCACAAGGGTTTTCTAATCAGATATTAGTCTTCTAAGGCGATTAGCAAACACAATGTACCATTAGAACACTGGAGTGATAGTTGATGGAAATGGGCCTCTATACACCTATGGAGATATTTCATTAGAAACCAGACGTTTCCACCTAGAATAGTCATTTACCACATTAACAATGTATAGTGTGTATTTTTGATTAATGTTATCTTTATTGAAAAAACAGTGCTTTTCTTTGAAAAATAAAAACATTTCTAAGTGACCCCAAACTTTTGAACTGTAGTGTATATATATATATATATATATATATATATGTTAATTGTGTGTGTGAAAACTAGGAGTGTGCATGACCATCACTGTAGAGATCATGTAGTAATAAGCCAATCAAACAGCAGTAAACGTGGATATATATAAGTTTACATATTGTGATTATATATGTTCGTATGTGTGTGTGTGTGTTATTCAATAGTACTCCATACTTTTAATTTGCATTAATCAATATTCTATATCAATAACTGATCAGTGAAAGTCAAGCAGGTTCCTCGGGGTTCTGAGAGCTCAGCTGACAAAGAAACTTCTCTACAGTATAAATATTGAGGGTTCCTTCATGCTTTGTCTTTTCCTTCTGTTACCCCTTAAAACAAAATGAACCAAGCAGATTATCCATTAAAAGCACTGAATATGAAAGAACAGGAAATTTACACCAGATTTAAAAAAAAATTAAATTTGATTTAATTTCTGCCAAACAAACTTGTCTACTTTTAGAGTGTATATCACTGGAGTGATGCGGTTACTACCCGAAACCTCTAGCAAACACAACGTGTGAACATTACCTTATGTTAAAAGAGGAAGCAAAGCAAAGAGAGGTTTTAGATGAGGCATGTTGAGGCCCAAACTTAAAATTGGCCATCTGAGAACATTTGGGTACCACCTATTTTTTTAGATTTTCTCAGGTAACTGTACAACTAATTTAATTTAATTTACAAATCACTATATCTATTAATTCAATTGTATTCATTTCCTTTAAATAGGCTTAAATGGGCTATAACCAACACTGGTTATACTGCCCCTAGTAAGTGACTAAAGTAATTTCCATTCTTATGTGTTTGTGGGTCAGTTCATTATATCTATTGTCATAAGAAACAGAAATCTTAATCTAAAGTCTCTATTTAAGAGAGAGCGATTTAGTTACCGAGGGCTGGACATGTCCTGGGGGAGGTGAAACCACTCTTGCAGCTTAGCCTCCTGTCCCACTCCCACCTGCAAAGACAGAAATATATGTTCACATCCATTTTGAGTCAGTATGTACACATACAATACATTATTATACCAATCCAACTGACCAACAAGCATTCCTCTCACCTTCACCAGGTAGGAACTAGGCTCCACAGAGCATGCCCAGTAGTGTCTGCCTTGAGTGACAGCCAAGTCGGCCACCAGTAGGTCAGAGGTCAAGTGGCAAGAAGTGAGCGTGCGGTCGGCCACCTGCAGGAGGGAGAGGCCTGGCACGCTGCGAGCGTAAGTTTGGCCTCTACCCAATGCCAGCCGGTCAGCATGCAACCCCCAGCGTGAGTCCAAGGAGAAACTCAACACTGAGGCGGCAGGAAAAGGAGGCATACCATGAGGGAAAGGAGGGGTGAAGAGGGAGCGAGATGGAAAGGAAGGTAACGGAAAGGAGTCACGAGGAAAGGTTAGATGCTGAAGGTGCGACAGTCAGGCGACAGCAAGTCTGATCACATGATGAAATAATAGCTAAAGCAGAGTTGGAGGAGAACACATAATAAGAGGCAGATCAGGAGAGAAGGTGTAATCAGGAGGAAGAGTAGGATGAAGGTATAGTTCACATCTATTGTATTGTTTTGACCGATCTGGTTGTGTGAAGGTAGGACTCAGTGGCATGTGATGACCGCTCCACTCCACTAGGTGTCCCTGTTCTGTGACTTTAAGAATCGGGCTCATCAGCGTAATAAGCCACACCTGT
Source organism: Pseudoliparis swirei (assembly GCF_029220125.1). Taxonomy (NCBI): domain Eukaryota; kingdom Metazoa; phylum Chordata; class Actinopteri; order Perciformes; family Liparidae; genus Pseudoliparis; species Pseudoliparis swirei. The sequence goes on from NC_079409.1 coordinate 13,178,734, forward strand.
GTGGCTGTGGTGCCTGTTACAGGCTCCCTCTCCCCTCCTGATGGGGCTGCTGCTTTTCTGTTTTTTTAAACTTTCCTTACAGTATTACATGACGTATTACTGACTTCATTGTTTGTGTGAAATAAAGGTACTATTTGTGTTATTCACTTGTCTAGTCTCCCAATTTTAACGCAGCTTTTGAGTCGGGCTGTGACAAACTAACATTAAAAGGGAACAAATGACAATGTCAAGGAACAATACATATTTGTTTTGCGCAGAAGGAAAGTAAGGAAAGAGTCTGTAAGAAACTGAAATACAAAATGGGAATAGAGAAAATAAAGTAATGGAGAGAAAGGTAAAATATCAAGATAAGTTAACCAATTGAAGAAATGTCAATACCGGAAAAATATCAAGTATTTTCTTTAACAAACTTATTTTGAATTGAAAAAAGACACTCTATTGATTCTTACGGCATATGACATACAGTACAATGCTTTGCTTCATTTGTTTTTCAAAGAATGGAAAGATTTCATTTTTTGGTAGTGAAAGAAATATAAAAATAAACTATGTGATTTAAAGTAATGGATGTCCATATCTCACCAGGTGCTGGTGGAGTGTGGAGGTAAACTTCTTCGCTGTACTCTCCGAACCCGGCCTTGTTGCAGCCTCTCACCCTGAGCACGTACACGCTGTCCATCTGCAGCCGATTCACCACGGCATTGGTTCCTCTCACTTCATCCAAACGCAACCATGCTGTTGCAGCATCGGGAGATCTGGTGCCGCCCCAAGTGGCTGCAGCCCCTCCTGCCCGCCGTTGGTATTCAACGGAGAAGTGCCAAGCGGGCGCCGAGTCCTGAGGGAGGCGCCAGCACAGAAACAGCTGGTCATACGCAAGTGTCTTCTGGGTGTCAATGACTGGAGCCAGTGGGGCTGTGGAGGACACAGAGCAACAGATGTGCTGACATTATTGTATTATCATTATCATCATTTCTTTTTTGGGGGTTATCCCAGAAACAAAAGAGTCTACCATGTATGAACTCCAAGCTGTGGATGAGCTGGACTTCTTTGGATGTGTCGAGGTGAAAGTGCCTGAAGGAGGGATCAGCCGAGGGAGTGAAGCACTGGAGGTTTTCTATGGCCTTCACGAGCCTGGAGGGGGAGAGACGCACCGAAAGGAAGGGGTCTTACCAATTCGTTCCTCCGAGGTTTAGGATTCGGCTGAACAAGCGTTACCTGCTGTGGGTGACTCGGGCAGCCTGTACGAAGCAGGGTGGATCGGCCTCCTTGAGCAGCTCCTGTGTGTAGGCCATCAGGCCGGTGTGCTCCTGCAGGCCTCGCCTCTCTGAGACCTGGGCAGACAGGGCATCCTCCCTCCTGCTGCGGGATCCCTCCAGGGCCACAACCAGAGCCCCCTGACGCTCCGCCACAGCCGCTCCCAGCTCTCGGATACAGTAGGTCAGCTGGTTCAGAGCCACTGCGCTGTTCGCCTGGAAAAGGAAAGAGTGGGAAGGAAAAAATAAGCAACGACAGATTAGGAATGACAAACACAGAGACAACGTCTCAGCTATGGCCAACACCGAATTGTGTCATTGCACTAAAGCCCCTGGCCTATAGAGGGCCCGCTAATACTGCATGTGCCTTCAGCTGCAGTTGTAGATATACAGTAAAGTGGCAGGATGGACTGGGGATGTATTCCCATTGTATTGAAGCACAATAAACAAGTAGTTTTCTCTTAACCACAGTGTGATGTTGATCAGTGTCACAAATGTTGCCGTTTTGTAAGTTAACATCAGTGCCTTCAGCTTGTTGTACAATAGAAAAGTCATGATTGGATGTCACATGGGATAGTCATGAGCATTGGACCCACACATTGCAGCAGCTTCTCTCACTATTGTTGCACAAAGAACCTTATGAGGACACTTTTGACAAAGCAGATAAATGACAGTTCACCTCCATCTGTTTGATGGCAGCTTCCAGTTGAGTGATCTGACTCTGTATCGTCTCCTGGTTGGCCACGATAAAGGTGACCTCCTTGGTAACCTTGTCCTATGAGACCAAAGCCGAACAGTTAATATTTCGATGCTGCGAACATCGCGATCTGAACCCAGTTGAAACGGACTGACCTTGAGGGCCTGGTAGGCCTGTGCCATAGGCAAGACTTTGTGTCCGTGGTGGACCTGTCGGAGCTTACAAAGTGGGCACAGCAACCTCTGGCAGTCACGGCAGTACCACTGCAGTCTCTCCTGCTCGTGCTCGGTGCACGTCAGGACCTGGAGCACGAAAGAGGGTTGAGCACAATGACAGCAGAAGAGAAGCCACAGAATACAGGGAGCAACACACGGAAACAGACAAACCTTGGGCCGAAAGCTGTTCGTGGGTAGAATGTGTTCGTGCTGAGCTCGCGGCGTTCCCCAGGGGTGGTAGAGTTTGAAACACTCGTTACAGAAGTTGGACTTGCAATCAGCGCAGCCCTTCGAGGCCTCCAGAGACTGGGGAGGCTTACAGAAGCCACACATGATGGCCACACTGCCCAGGCTGACTGTGTGCCTGTACCTGAAGGCAGACGGGGGGGCAGGGAGATGAGGGCCGGAAAGGAGGAGGCATACAACTCAACAAAGGGAAGGTTGAGCTCGTCCGAGTTTGCCCTACTCTCTTTTTAGTAGTTAGGAGTCCAACTCTGTAACGGCCTGACCTGGATTCGTCTCCAGCAGCTGCCTTGTTGCTGCGTCCTGCGCAGTAAAACATGCAGCGTCACGCTTTCTGACCAACACAACCTCTGGCTCGGGAATCAGCCGCTGCACTCATCAAACATTACTCGTCTCAGAGCGCTTTCCCCAAAGCTGCTCCTCGCAGTTTGATCTTCACAGTTGTTAACTGATAAGAGAAGAGGATGATTAACATAAAGAAAGACGAGAAGGACAACGTTGTCACTGTTGTTATTGCACAATACACTGCAGGGTTGGAGCTGCTCCTACAATCTGCTTTTGATCAGAAGAAAAGGAAAGATTCATCATGACTGAAACTCCTTCCAGATCGTTATTTACTGTCTCATTTATAAGGCGTATTGACTCGCTGCCTGTAGGATCTTTATGATTTCTGTTGGTGAGCTGATGATGAGAAATTATCATGGGGTGAAATAACAACACAGCACAAGACATGTTGGTGCCTGCAGTGTCAGCTCTCATTACGCCTGACGTTGCTACACTATAATACACAATATATTACACAGTAAAGTGTATTATACATAATACACACTATATTAGATACTATATTATATATTATAATATACATATTGCATAGTATATTACACATTAAAGTCTATTATACATAATACACACTAAATGACACAGTATATTATACATTCTGATATACATATTGCACAGTATATTACACAGTATATTACAGTAAAGTGTATTATACATATAACACACTATATAACACAGAATATTAGACATGTTATTATAAATATTGCACAGTATACAATACAGTATATTAAACAGTATATTACACAGTGTATTATACAGTATATTATACAGTATATTACACAGTGTATTATACAGTATATTATACAGTATATTACACAGTATATTACACAGTATATTACATAGTATATTACACAGTATATTACACAGTATATTACACAGTGTATTATACAGTATATTATACAGTGTATTATACAGTATATTACACAGTGTATTATACAGAATATTACACAGTGTATTATACAGAATATTACACAGTATATTACACAGTGTATTATACAGTATATTACACAGTGTATTATACAGAATATTACACAGTATATTACACAGTGTATTATACAGAATATTACACAGTGTATTATACAGAATATTACACAGTATATTACACAGTGTATTATACAGTATATTACACAGTATATTACACAGTGTATTATACAGAATATTACACAGTATATTACACAGTGTATTATACAGAATATTACACAGTGTATTATACAGTATATTACACAGTATATTACACAGTGTATTATACAGAATATTACACAGTGTATTATACAGTATATTACACAGTATTACACAGTATATATTACACAGTGTATTATACAGTATATTACACAGTATATTACACAGTGTATTATACAGAATATTACACAGTGTATTATACAGTATATTACACAGTATATTACACAGTATATTACACAGTGTATTATACAGTATATTACACAGTGTATTATACAGAATATTACACAGTGTATTATACAGTATATTACACAGAATATTACACAGTATATTATACAGTATATTACACAGTATATTACACAGTGTATTATACAGAATATTACACAGTGTATTATACAGTATATTACACAGTATATTACACAGTATATTACACAGTGTATTATACAGTATATTACACAGTGTATTATACAGAATATTACACAGTGTATTATACAGTATATTACACAGTGTATTATACAGAATATTACACAGTATATTATACAGTATATTACACAGTGTATTATACAGAATATTACACAGTGTATTATACAGTATATTACATAGTATATTACACAGTATATTACACAGTGTATTATACAGTATATTACACAGTATATTATACAGTATATTACATAGTATATTACACAGTATATTACACAGTGTATTATACAGTATATTACACAGTATATTATACAGTATATTACACAGTATATTATACAGTATATTATACAGTATATATACAGTATATTATACAGTATATTATACAGTATATGACACAGTATATTACACAGTATATTATACAGTATATTACACAGTATATTATACAGTATATTACACAGTATATTATACAGTATATTACACAGTATATTACACAGTATATTATACAGTATATTAACATATTACACAGTATATTACAGTATATTATACAGTATATTACATAGTATATTATACAGTATATTATACAGTATATGACACAGTATATTACACAGTATATTATACAGTATATTACACAGTATATTATACAGTATATTACACAGTATATTACACAGTATATTACACAGTATATTACACAGTATATTACACAGTGTATTATACAGTATATTACACAGTATATTACACAGTATATTATACAGTATATTACACAGTATATTATACAGTATATTACACAGTGTATTATACAGTATATTACACAGTATATTATACAGTATATTACACAGTGTATTATACAGTATATTACACAGTATATTACACAGTATATTACACAGTATATTACACAGTGTATTATACAGTATATTACACAGTATATTATACAGTATCTACATACAAACCTCTCCACAATCCGCTCCAGTGTGAGGTTGCGGAGGCAGTCTGTCAGGCCTTTCTCTCCGAGCTCTACGTCCTGCTGACAGGAAGGACACGGGAACAACATGGGGGGAGGGGCCGCGTCCTTCCGTCTCCGCCCTGGGTATGTCCCGCACACTGAGAGGAGGACGCAGGTGTAAAGGAGGGAAGACGAAGGAGAAGGAGACATGGATAGAGATGTAGATGAGAAAAAAAGCAGTTCACTTTGGAGGATACACAATTTGCTTACACACACACACACACACACACACACACACATACACACAGTGAAACTGCACCTGTTCGCCAGATGCTTACATCCTTGTGTGCCTGCTTAACTCTCTGTCTCTAAAGGCCTTTGCTCTACTTGCACTTCAATCAGTCATGAGTTCAATGCATAACGTGCTGGGTGCTCAGCTGGATACAGATGTGTCCGCTACATCATCTAGAAACCCGGATGCTAGAAGGACAGTGATGTCATATGACGGCGCCATCTTTTAAATTTTACCAAATGATGCCCCTCTAAGTTGACCCATGTCCCAAACACACACATGTATATCATCCACATCCTTTCTGCACCTGTTCGGAGGACCCGTTCCAGGCGGTCAGGGGTCCTGGGCGTGGGTCTTCGAGCCTGTCGTGGGGAGCGAGTGTTGGGTGTGGAGACCGGCGAGTTGGGCTCTGGAGGGAGGTCGGGAGGAGGATACCCTCTTTGTACCAACACCTCCGCCGCACACAGTAGACACACACTGTGCTGACACGGCAGCAGGATGGGCTGCTTCACCATCTCATCGCACACCGGGCAATGCAACTCCTGTTCCATACTCTTCATGTTGGACTGGAGGGGAGAGGTTCAAGAAGAGAACTGAGTGAGGAGTCAGATTAGATAAAGGCCGAGTCACTAGAGTAAAAAAGGAATCCACAGCTCTTTACATCCTGAAGTTCCTGGGACTTGTAAAATAAAAAGTGTGGTGACCGACACTGGTTTTGTGCAGCTGATGTTTGATGTAAAGCACAGGGAGGGAACATGCGGGGGAGGAAATAGCTTTCCCTGACTTCAGGTGTTAGCCTGTCTGGAGCTTCCCCTTCCCCTTTGAACAATCCAGGTATACTATAGACTCATATCGCATAGGATACCATGGTTCGGTAACTGAGTACTACACTCCTCCAAGGAAAAATAAATCATTAAAATAAATCTAGCTTTCAGTTGTCGTTGCTGAGACCTTGGCTTTAAAGCCTTCCTGATTGAGGCCTAGTTCCGGTGTACGCAGCATCCCGTTTCTATGACAACACACACATTAGGTATGCCCCATCATCAGCAGCCCGAAAGCCTTTGAAGCTTTGAACATATTTGTGGATTATAATCACCAAACATCCACCGCGTTATTTGATAAAACGTTCGGCTATAGCCGACGATGATTTCTGGCCTTGCTTTGTATGTGTCCGCCCACAGTGCGCGAGCTTTGCCCAAAAGCGAACCTGTCTTTGATTGGATTAATGCCCCAAAAATGCTCTGACGGAGGAAATGCCTCTCAACCCTTGTTCACAGTCCTGTTCAGACGGGTCGAGAGGAGATATTGCAAACACAATATAATTAAATATGAAGGTGGAGGACAAAAGACGCTGCATGTTGGTATCATGTCTAAAATAAGCACACGTGGTTTAAAAAAAATGAGCGTAATAAAATGAGCGTCATACTTACACTGATGCGAACCAGCGTGTCCATGATAGAGGTGAAGGTTTCTAACTCTGCTTCAGCCATAACGTCCCCTCAAAGATGTCAGCGACACTGCGAGACGACAGCTGCACTTGTTTATTCTAGGGAAAGACGGGGATGTCAATCGTGCGGAGGAGAAGGCGGCCCTGGACCGTTTTTGGTGAACCGCCACAACAGAATTTCGTTTGTGGTGTTTCTCTGCTCAGTGTGAGCTGTCATGCGCGCGCGGATTCTGTGTCTGTCTGAAAGCAGCGACTCGCCTCGGTGTAGAAATAGGATGGGAGGGGGGTTTGGTTGGTCTGGTTAGCTATTTCACAGCCGTATTGCCCAATAAGACATTGAAGATGTTACATTGTTAAAATATGTATTGTTATGTTTACATCATTATCATACTGAGGTTTACATATTTGCATATTTGACAATTTACAAACCAGCTCTCTGGTCTATAAACAATGAAACAGCGGTTACTGCCCTGTATTTCTTATTTTAGAAGAATGAATATGTTTTTAATTACATCGCTTTCTTCTTGATATATTTTTTTATTTAGCAGTTAGTCAAGATTAATCTCCTGGTTGTTGTTTTCAGGTGTTCTAGATGTCCCAATTGTTTGTGGCACAGTTCTCGTAGTACCGCTAGGGGGCGATGTTATGTAAGAAACACGTGATGGTCCTCTCTCAATTGTTGTCCGTGTCCGGAACCTTTGAATATCGGTCGTTATTGAATCCGGATTGTAATTAAGAATGCACCAGCTCCAATTTATGACGTCGATTGTTGTAGCAACCATCTTTCGGCGCAATAGTGTGAATATATCTTGGTCGTGTTGATCGTTATAGTAAATAACTTAAATATTGGTTGCGATATGTTAAATATTTCCAATTTGTCTGCGTTTCAACTTCGCGCGGTGTGGTTTATGTTCGCCTTGGAGAGTTAACGTACGCTTATGTGTCAGACTGCCGCTAAGTGCAAAGACTTAATGAGCAGATCACATAAACATTGTGGCAAATAACGCAGGTTTGGTTTGCGCCTCGTGTTTAGGTAACGCTAGATAGCTGCTCGGTATGTCGGCTGTCAGCAGCCTCGTGCCTGCTCGCTTCTTGACCCTGACAGCTCATCTCGTCATCGTTATCACGATCTTTTGGTCGAGGGTAAGTAAACAGATTGTATTCACGCACTCTAACCCGGAGTTGTATATTAAGTTTGCATTGATGTTGCATCGGTAATGCAAGTGAGTGTTTATCATGCAAAGTTGTTTGAAATGTTTGTTTTCCAGGAAAACAACGTGAAGGCTTGCTTGCCTTTGGAATTCACGCAGGAGCAGTATGACGATGAAGACCGGAAGTAAGGAAACATTTCACACACACACGCACACACACACACACACACACACACGCACACGCACACCAATTAAGAAGAAATGTGACCCACACAGCAAGGTTGTAGTCTAGACCTAAACTGAGAACCATGCAAAGAATAGGCACTCCTCAGATGTATCTGAAAGATCCACATTCCTATAAGTACACCCACAGAAAACTAATTAATTCTCATTCACCTCTTTTATTGACTTTATACTGCATCTGTGTGTATGCACAGGTGACCCATCCCTGAGAAATGTCTTGAGAAAATAATCAAAAGGTGAATTTTACGTTTGTTTTCTTTTTTCTTTCTATTAGCAGTCACAGTCATTATGTTTAAAATAAACAGACGACACAGTGATGTCCCCACTGGTGTGGTCTTGACCTGCCTTGAAATAAAAGCTGAGGTCCTCGTTGTCTGGCACAGAGACCAGACCAAGTGTTAATGCGGTCGAGATGAGACAGAGACCAATTTCAAGCACGCCAACACAACAGGCATACTCTAACATGTCTCTCTTTGTTGCAGGTTGGTGGTGGCACTGGCAGTCACCCTCGGTCTGTTTGCCATAGAGTTGGCTGGGTTCTTCTCAGGAGTGTCCATGTTCAATTGCAGCCAAGGTCTCCTGTGTATCCTTTAGACTGATGATGTGGGTTCCTCATTGATGATGATTGATAGAAGATGATGATATAATTGGCATATGTTACATTCCAGTCAGGGGCCTTTGTTGCTGTATTTACACCCATATCTCCCCATTTGGTTGCTTTCTGACTTCACTCCTACAAGAGCAACAATTACAATGACATGTGTCTTCTGGACAAAGAAAAAGAGGTGGGAAATCATTCTGGCGTAGAATTGATGACCGCCTCAAGAATAACAACAAAATTTGTCGATAAAAAGTTTGAAAATAGATTAGTGATGTTATAAAGTTACTCTAGTTGACAGTTACAATTCCATGACTCCAAGCTCCTGTTTATTTGCCTCGTCTACTATAGCGACAGGAGTCCATGCCAGTGCCTCAGTGGCTCTGCTTTTCTTTCTATTTGAGCAGTGGGAGTGTGACATCTACTGGTGGATCCTTGCCATTTGCAGGTTAGTGTATATAAACTTAGTGTTGTCTGTTTCGTTTTTTCAAAACCATTTCTTTCCCTAACTGATATCAAACCCAGCACTGGCTGTCCACTGCAGCGCATCCGTATCGTTGTCTTTCTTTGTGTTTGAGAAGTGGGAATGCTGGACATATTGGGTTATTTTTGCCATCTGCAGGTTTGTGCTTGTGTGTTGATGTGCATGCATGTATCAACTTTCAGAGAGCAAAGTGCTGGATTAAGTATTAGTAGCTGTGACATGTGACTAACCACTGTTTTCTCTACATGTCTGTCTCTCCCTCCAGTGTGCTACCTGCTTTTGTGGAAATTCTTCTGTTTATCGCTGTTTTTGGACTGAAGAAGAAGCCATTATGAAAGAAAGTATTTATAGAAAAGTTAACAATGTGAGTGTGAAGACAAGTCTCAATCAAGAGATCAATCAATATCAACAGAGACTGTAGCTCCACAAGGTGTGTGGTTCATTAATGATGTACAGAGGAAGGGATGGGTAAACTATGTAACTACTGTATTACATGCATACAGTGAACCAACAAACAAGGACAAGCCGCTCACTGCAATATTTTTATACCTACACACATATTAACAATGTTATTGTAATCTTAAATACATGTTGTAAAAACTATTTATGTGTTGTCTTTTCTTTGGCACTCGTCTATTTTTGGTTTTTAGGCAGATATGTTTTACACCTGTACCAAAACGTATTCACCCAGATTAGCAGAGCATTGCCACCACCAGGGTTTTAATCAATTACAACATTAGATTAAAAAGAGATGGTTTGTAGAAAGATAAACTAAAGTAGATACATAACACTATATGTTACATTAGTATTATTAAATATTGAACTATTTTGAAGAAAGACTCAAACAATGGTAATGGTAATACAATAATTTACAGAAGACAAAAAGGAATATGCAGGATACAATTGTTTCATATTCAGTTCATATTTGATACTATGAAACCCATAAGTACACTAAAATGAAATAATAGACAAATGTACCATGATCTATTAAAGCGCTGGTTTATTCCGCAGCTTCCTTCCTCTTCCGCCATCCACGACTCCGCCCACTGGTCCCCCCGGACATTTGGTCCGGGTGGAGGGAGGTTTATTTTAGTTCCTAGAGCCGATGACAAATTAGCTGTCTGAACCCAGTTAAACCTAATTCACATTTGTTTGACTACAGGGACTCTCATTTAACATCACATCATGGGTACGTATCACAGGATTAATTCGTCATTCAAGTCAACTCACCAAACGTTTGTTTTCGCAGACTTTGTAAAAAAAAAACCTCCAGCAACCAATTATATGGCGGAGCTAACTGTTAGCTAGCTGACGTTCAGACACGGACTGAGAGCAGCTGCGACGTGTCACCGTTTATGCATCGCGTCTCCTCCGAAACATGCACGTGTCACGACGCTGTGTATGCAGAGCGGTACATGAGCCCGACGCGGTGGCCGCTAACGTCCCTTGCTGAGCTCGGAGCTCACAGCAATTTGACGGAAAGGTCCGCGAGCGAGCACTGACGTGGCGTTCCGGTGCGACGAGTCGGCCGAGAGGCGCGAGATGTTCCGACTGCTGAGCTCGACGTGTTCCTGAAATGATAATATCGTGGCTTAAATGCAACAGTCATTCCAGCATATGCTATTTTACAATATATTATTAGACGAAGAATTAAGTCAACAGAGTAAGAATAGTAAGTAACTCGCGGTGAGGTGTGTTGGTTCCTAGCTGAAGTGTCCTGACTTTGCAGTCCTCTCATGAACCCCTTGTGGTCCCTGTAGCGGTGAACACGGGCACCTCTCTCGTCCTGTCCAGCCTGCTGTCAGTGCTGGTCTTTGCCGGGATGCAGATGTTAAGTAAGCAGTTGGGATCCACCCAGTGGCTCACAATCCTGGGAGGTTTCCTCGGCTCAGTCCTCTTCATCTGCTCCCTCACTGTATCCTATTCAACTGCGTCCATCCTCCGTTGCTAATCATTCAACTACACACTTCTTTAATATTTCATTATTTGTTAAAATATCTTTTTTATTTTTAAATAACATGCAATGCTGTTGTCTTGTTTACAAATTCTGCAGCAAAATGCAGCTTCCTAATAACCTGATTTCTCTGAGCTACGTGGTTTCTTGTTTGCATGTAAATCTACCCATATTAAACTGAGGATTGTTCCACCTTAACTTTTGTTTCCAGGCATTTAATAATATGGAAAATCTGATTTTTGGGAAGGGATTCCAAGCCAAGATTTTCCCAGAGAGTAAGTAGAGATGGCACTGAAATCAAACTCATGCCGTCGGGACACAATCTGTCTTTTCCTATGATTTGCCAAGTCATTTGCTGTCTCAGTTTGCACTGAAACATGAGTTAACCGAACATGAGTTAACCCATTTAATACACAACTGGTTAGTGTTGTATTCAGTGGTGTAGTTAATAATCATATTTAATCTCTCAACTTCCAGTTATGCTGTGCCTGTGCCTGTCCCTGTTTGCCTCTGGTCTGGTACACCGTGTCTGTGTCACCACATGGTACGTGACGGTACCTCTGCACATCACCCACAACTCCCTCAACTTCATACAACACGGTTGAAAGTAGTTGTCAAATATGTTTTATTCTAATGCTTTTTCTTTCTTTCTATTCCAGCCTGATATTCTCCCTCTTCGCCTTGTACTACATCAACAAAGTATCGGCAGCTCTCTACCAAGCATCTGCTCCTGCAGTAACTCCAGCAAAAGCTGTCAGCAAGGGCAAAAGGAAGAACTGATGAATCTGTTGGATCCCACTTGCATTCAGTAAATCGGTTAATATTATCGAGCTGCTGATGGCCAGTGCAACAGCTGCTTCATATTTTGTATTATTGTCTCAAATCCATAAACTAAGGTGTATTTCTGAAGGCTTTTTAAAGATTACTAGGGAAGTTATGATCAGTTCAACGACTAAGTTTAAAACCATGATTACATATTGACCTTTTTATTTTTGACTGATCTCAATTTGAATCAAGGCCATACAAAAAGCCTAATAGCCGTCACATTCCTCTGCTAACCTTTCCTCAGCCCTCTTTTTTACACTGATTGCACAGAGATTCAAACATCATGTTATCTGTGTATTCATCAGCACATCAAGTTGCTTTTTTGTTTAATTCATTTTGTAATTAAACTCTGTAAAGTACTTCTGACTGTGATTGCATTCTGTTAAAGTGTGTTTGCTCCGGTGTGTGCGGTGGTATCCTATTAGTGTGAGATGGAAACATGTTCAGGAGAAAGCAGGGGAGGGAAAGAAAAGATAGCTTGTCCTATTTCAAGATGAGAGGCGAAGATGGTCGGTTAGTTCTTTTAGTTAAGTAATAAGCCATGGAATATTGGTCAAAAACACTTATTTAAAAACATGTTTTATAGATTCACATATTTGCACTATTTAGTTAGTATTGGGTGTTGGTGGCCTAAAGGGTGGACAAAGGGTGAGGGTCTCAAACAGATCCCTGGTCAGCTTCCTGGTGCTGCTCCGTGTGAGCAGGGCGTGACTGACAAAGAATCTTCATTAGATAAACACATGCAGGCTTTAAGAGCGGATGTGTATTCAGCCATCGACGTTTACACTTTACTGGCATCAAGGTCGGCCGTTTTAAATCGGAGAGTTCCTGGAAACATTTGTATTGATTTACTGTGTTTTTTTAAAGCTACGTTTAGCGGGGAACATATTGAAAACCGAATCAGACGATGCCTAAAAGCACAAAAGACCATTATTTTCAACCAACGACAGACTAAGCCCAGATCGGCATGCAGGGAGATGTGCATGTTATCATATGAGATTTATATTTTAACTTCAAAGTAACAGATTTTCCAGATGTGGACGTTACAACTCGTAAAGGAAAACAAGTTTGAACAGCTTTTGGGGGATTTAAAGAACATGTCGTGACCGGGGAAACGTGGGCAAAGAGATTCATAACTCTTCACGTTATATCTCTCTCTCTCTCTCTCTCTCTCTCTCTCTCTCTCTCTCTCTCTCTCTCTCTCTCTCTCTCTCTCTCTCTCTCTCTCTATATAACCCTCCCATCATATTGGGCGTTGCCCAGTGAGCTATAAAATCCTGAAGCGTCTTCCAGTGAGCCCCTGCACTCTTCACTGAATCTCAAACTCCAGTTTCTGCCTCTTTGTGACCTGGTGAGTTTATTATTACTTTGAAACTTGTTTTTCTGCGCCCACTGTTACAGGCTATAGCCTTTAAGTTGCCTGAGGAAACGGATTCTTGTTTACGTGAGGATCATTCATCTTGCTGGATGTAGTTTGAGGATCGTGTAACAGCTGCTTGGAGCTGCTCGTGTGTGTTCTTCATGTTTCTTTCGGGGCTTGGTCGTTGACTCTCCTGCTCGGACAAGTCGCGGCCCGTCCTTTGTTCCCCGGTGAAGTTATTTTCCTCTTCTTTGTCTTCCAACTTCGTGAAGGCCACCTTTTTGTTATTTTTGGAACTCAACCAAAACATGTTCGAATGGAAAAGGAAAGGCAGAGTGGGCGACTCGAGATAAGGATTTGTGTTTATGAGCCAGGAAAAGATGTCTCATAGTGTAAGAATGAGCTGTGAGTGCCAGTGAGACCAACACCCAGATCCTCATTGGACATTATGGTGTTTCTGGATGGAGTGCAGACCTGAACAAGTACTCATGATGCAGAATGCATTGGCCCATATGAGAAATGTGTGTTACGTCATTGATTTGTAATTAGCGATGCGCATAGCTCAAAAGTACTTAAGTACAGTAGGCTACTTAATGTATTTCGTTACTTCCCACCGCTGTGTATCCTTTTGCTTTATTACAACCTTATTCTTTAGGCCTCCTTTAGTAGAAGTTAAAAAGTAACCAAATCTAAAAAGTTTCACTTTACAGATATGTCTGCTTCATTGTTGAAAGGTGTTTAACGTCCACGCCTATTTCATCATCTGGTAGTTGAAACTATAACAGAGCATACTTGTTTATGCTTTTACGTGTCAAATATTATTCTGCACAGTAACTAAGCTTTAGTAATGTAGATGTAGAAAAGAAAACAGGATACATCCGGAGGAATGCTTGCCCAGACTTGTCTTTCCTCCTCTCAGAACTCTCCTCTGCAGCCATGACTGAGTTAGAGAACTGCATGGAGTCCCTGATCACCATCTTCCATCGCTATGCCGATGAAGACGGAGATGGACAGACCTTGAGCAAGAAGGAACTGAGCAAACTAATAGAGACAGAGTTGCCCACCTTCCTGAAGGTAAGAATCGTACCTTTTTTAAATCTAATCTCTAATCGATGCACATAAATTACTGTGGTTTACTTTTTGCCACTCTTGCTTTTGCTCTTTCAGGCTCAGAACAACCCCAAGGTCGTGGACGAGATCAGGAATGATCTGGACCTAAACGGAGATTCTAAGGTGGAGTTTCAAGAGTTTCTTTCCCTCGTCGTCGGCCTCTCAATAGCCTGTGAGAAGTGCTTCGTGCTCCATTCACAGAAGAAGGGAAAGAAGTGATGTTGAGTGAGATCCTTGTGTAGCACATGTGCGTGCCAGATTATCAAGTAAAAACTGCCTGTGACAAGATTTCTCCTTGTGTTTGTTTGATTACTCTTTTTTTATATCTGTGTCAAAATACTCTCATGTATCTTCATCAGGGAGTTTTATTCTGGTTGCCTATATTTTAAAAACTCTGTAATATATATGTATTGTGCACATGCAACCTTTATAGTCGAGCAAAGCTCTGCCAATTTTAGAAAAGGACGTCAAAAAGTATTGATTAATTAATTCACATCAATAAGGGTAAATGGGTATGCTTTAGTTCACATCTAAAGCATCAATTCACCCATTAATACTCCCTGCATGTTCAATTTAGGTATCAGTTGTATTATGCAGCAGGCATGAGAATCCCTCACCTTTCGGCGAAATTCGCCGTTTTGAAACCAAAATAGGTGACTGACGTGAATCGTGTAGATCCGAAGAGTTTTTGTTTTGGGGGGGGGGGTCAATTGGCCGGCCGGCGTTTATGAGATTGGAGTGGGACACGGAGAAAATGTGGAGTGGTGCTTTTCGCAATAGAACATCTTTGATTGGCACGTGTCGCGTCTCGGCCAATCAGCGTCAAGATGTCTTCAGCGTTTGGTGGTTTAGGTTAGCTTGAATGTTAGCCCGCTATCTGCTGCTGTCACGCTGCACGGTGGAGCGATGCTAACAAAGTACCCGTACGTTAAGAGCGATGTGATTTAGCATATTTTTAGTATCGATACTTCATTAAAAGAGCGATCAGAGCGCACGCGCTGCTCCGTGTCGAGCTGTCTGCGCACACTACGCAGCGAGTGCCGTTAAGTGGCGGAATTTTCGGCTTTAAAAATTAAAAAAGATGCCAGAAGTGAAATGTTTAAGTTCAGTCTGTAAAGTTCTGTTACTGTAACTCTCCAGCTGCTCATCCTGATGAACTCTGTATCATCTGGTCAGATACAGACGAACAGTCTCATAGTGATAATCAATGCTATGATGGCTCCATGTAGTTTCATTAATATCTTGTAGGCTAATACTAATAATACTGCCATTTGTTAAGTGTTGAAAAAGTTGGTAAAAAGTGAACCATACAGATATTTTATTTATTACTATTATAGATAAATATACCAGGATCGTATTTATGGTACTGTTTTATGGTATTGTATCAGTATCATGATATTTATGGCAGGTATGGCATAGATTAGAACATACTGTCAAACTCATGGCCCGCGGGCCAAATGTGGCCCGCCACGTCATTTTATGTGACGGCATTCTTGTGTCCTTAAGATTCACTTGTTGGTTCATAATTGACTGTAAAAGGGAATATTACTAAATAGTTGTGTTGTGCATACTGTGATATTCTGAACACTCAGATTCAAACTGCAACATCTTTTCATTAAATACATTTGAGAAGATAAAAATATCCCTCGATTTAGGTCTCAGCTTGTCATTCAGGGGTGATAGTGCGTCCCAAAGCCAGACCAGTGGAGAACCACAGCCCCAAACCAGTGGAGAACTACTGCCCCAGACCAGTGGAGAACCACTGCCCAGACCAGTGGAGAACCACTACCCAGACCAGTGGAGAACCACTACCCAGACCAGTGGAGAACCACCTGTCTCAACTGTGAAAAAGCTTTTAACAAAGTTAATGTAATAATGTTTGTTTGATCTTTGATAAAGTAATGTGGGTTAAAATAAATATAATTAAATTAAATAGATGTATTGTATAATATTAAATACATTTGCATATATAGTTATACATTTATATAAGTACACCTAAATAAACAAACAAATGCAAAGACAGTTATTTAACAATATGTTCTGGAGTAGTTAGAATTATACCGTGTTAGTGACAACCGGCCCTTTGAGGGCCGCCGTGAGGCGGATGTGGCCCTCGGTGAAAATGAGTTTGACACCCCTGGATTAGAAGATCGTGACAACCAGGTAGATGCAGAACAGACTCAAGGAACAGACTCGAGGCTCAGCAGAGCACAAGACTTGAAGACTTGTTCACGCCAAAAAAAAAAGGAAGTTGGTTCATGAATGACTATATTATATACAATATTACTATTATTATAGGGCCCACTGACTTGGTGTCAGAATGGAGGAACTATAGATTATCATACAACGTCCAACATCGATGTTCGTGGAAGTCACCAGCACCCCCCCCCCGCGCGCGTGCGCCTATCCTTCTCACCTTTTTCACCCCTGACCCGTTTTCATGCCTGATGCAGGAGATAACAGGTTCAATATGGGAATGTGCTGGTTGTCACATGCCTGTATGTCATGAGTTATGGGTTAGGGTGGTGCCAAACCAGCAGACTTTCAAGTGCTGACCAGATTTGGATGGGTTTGAAGGTGGATGGTGTTTGGCTATAGTGGTGGTTTTCTCATGGCTCTTCTCCAGATGCCAAATAGTTTATTCCTCTGTGTGTCCAACTTACAGAAGCATTCTTCTCGCATCTCTCACACGTGTCACCGGCAGGCTTTTTACTCCAGGTACGAACATCCTTAATAAAGGGACTTAACACTCCAACGCAGAATTCAACAAAGAAGTTCAAAGGCCGTCCAGGCCAAGGACACGGCCCACTGCAGAGCATGAGGTCCAATATTACATCAGTTAGTACAGCCCGTTATAAGGCCCACAATGTCAGTCATACTTGGGAGGTGTTAAAAGACAGTAACATTTTTATTATTTGTGCCTGTTGGCAATGATTATACAAAAGCCTTCGCTGTCTTTGTTACGGCTAATTCTTGGGATAGTTGACATCCACCAGCAGAGAGATTTCACTGCAGCACAAAAAAAGACACACTATAACCCTCAAATGCATGGCAGAGGGGACGAAACGTGCCTTTAATGATGCAACAATGATTCGACATATTTTGAAGTCAGTGTTGTGGCCGCTGTGTGTGGAGAGGCAGCGGTGGTACTCGTCTCATCAACGATGGTTCTGTTGAAGTGGCCCAGAGAGTCTCCACAGGGAGACGATGTCAGCAAAGCACAACAACTAAATCAATAACCAAGGGTTTAATGGAAGATAATAGAATTGGAGAAAGGAGCACACCACAGGCCAATGAAGGAATTCCATTGCTAATGATAATGAAGCATTGTCTGCTTGACTAATAAGAAGCAAAGCATGAAGGGAAATAACCAACTACCTGCTGAAGCAATTAAAGAAATGCTGCACAAGTCAATTATCTGAATAACAGAACGTGTCATGGAAACAATATTGTGTCAAAAAAAAAAATCTTCCCTGCAGTTGTTTTGACATGTAATTGCAGGACAAACAGGGGCGTTGTTCCAATTAGTTTGTCCGAGGCCCTTTTATTGTGCATGAAATGCTCTGTAATGGCTGTGACGCACATGGGCCGAGGCTCGCAAGTAGTGAACAGTATGGACACGCACCGCATCCAGGATGGTAGTATCGTTGTCCCAGGATGCAAAGTGTCTCACATCAAATGCATACACATATTGCATGATCACACCGGCGGTGAGGTTTATGTTTGAGGAGCACAGTGGGACCAGAGAGGCTGAGTGGACTGGTTATACTGGGACAGAGTGAACTGTTCTTTATGCTTGGCGGATGGACAGCAGAGAAGGACTTTGCATTGCCTCACAGAATGAAGTTCAAAGAGGTGAGTACAATACCAAAGTCATTTGTTGTAGTAGTTTACTGTTTAGAGGAAGTGGTCAGCCACCACTGTGTTGCCTAGTGACGTTGATTCTTTAAAAAGTGTCAAGTTATTTAATTTAAGCGGCTTTAATCATGCTTGCAACCTCCACGGTGTCCATTGGTATTTATTGTCTGTCATTTTTATTTAATTGTCATATTTTCTGGTTAATTCTAGTAAAAGTATACAATGGTGACTTTTTATTTATTAATACGTTGAATGCGATGACTGCAATGTGCTGGAATGTATTGTTCTTCTGAACAAGATTAATTCTATGGAGTGACGTTCCACTGGAACTTTGAGATTTAATGGAATTTATTTTTAGCTTCTCGGATTTAACAATAGTATCAAATGTCATCATGTCTATCAAAATTGTCTGCACCATTTTAACTGACTATTTTTTACTATTTTTTAAATCCAGTACATATTTAAACAAGTAATTATAAATTAGTGTAATAAATAATTCCCAAATAATAAAGTGACAAGAATCTTACTTGAGTATGATATTGTAGCACTCGTTCCATCGCTGGTCATTCGCATTGTTTTTCTCCATAATTAGTGATTGCCATACGCTTTAGTAAGTTGCCAGATGCAAGATGTTGTGAGTCTATAGTATAGACTCACAACATCTAAAGTATAGACTCTATACTTTAAGAAGGCGTCCATGCTTTACATTCACCACTAGATGTCACACAAGCACTAAAGAAAACAAGCTGTTCTGTCCATTGTCACCATTTGAGTGAGTAAAGACAATTTCGTATATATAAATGAAAGATGCTGGGTCAATGAGGACTCTAACTTATAAACACACTGTGTGTTGTATCCTGACAAAGGGCATCATTTGAATGGAGATTGACATGAAAGTATGATGTTCCACAGCGTGGTGTTGACGGGATGACGCTGCAGCTGCTGGACATCCACTGCTGTAGGATAGACAATCGAGCGCAGTACCATCGAAGACTGAGGATTCTCCTATGTCTGTTTAACACAGGGGAGGCAGAGTGTAGGCCTAGGAAGCTAGGATACATATGAGAGGATTGAGCTCACTAGGACATTTTATTATGGAAGATATTTGGTTCACAATTTCAATCCAAAAGTTATTAATTTCCGGGCAGAGCCAAATTAAATTAAGTACCAACATGCTGCTTACGCCTTAAACATACACCAGAACAGTCTTTGTCATATTTGCTCCTAGTATATGGGGTAGTTTGTAATTTATGTATACTTTTAAATTGTATTTCTGAGTAACTACTACATATTTGTTTGCTATTTAACATGATTGTTTTCCATTGGTGATAATTAATTGTAGTTTTAAGATCATGTTCCCATGATTGTCTGCTGCTGTGAGTACCTAACTTACTTAAAGAGAGCAGTTAATAATAAATATAGCTTGTTTTTTCCTCTTCAGCTGGCAGACTTGGTGAATCACAGATTCAATGCAGCTCTGGTCCACGGCCTTCTTTGTATTGGGGTACAGAGTTTAAGAAACTACGAATTTGGAAGAAACAGAAAAACTGTGTTTTGGGTAGCCCATACTCATCCTGAAGTTGATTAAAAAACTTTATGGTACCACTTTTATAGAGGTCATGTATCACCTGGATTCCATGTGTGTACCATTCATTAAAACCAGGGTAAATACAGGAAGGGATCAAATTGGGGTTATTAACAATCGGTGCATAAAAAGACTATTTTCTATTGATAGAAAACACATTTTTTACCCTAATCCATGTGTTTAGAATGTTACTCACAATACAGTTGTCACTAGTGCCTATTGTTTGTTTAACAGGATTTAAGAAAGGTGCACTTGATAATGACTTACATCCTTGCATTTCAAAGTCTAACCATGTTTTTCTATTTGAACTGACAGTTGTGTCCTCTCCCTTATAAAGAGACTATAGGAATACCTTTACCTCCTTCAAACTTGTGTTTGTGCAAACTTCAATGTAGAGAAACCTGTATGTCGCCCACACCCAGACTTTGACAGGTGTTGCATTACCCTTTTCTTTAGGAATTGTTTTGATTATGAAAGGAACCGAGAGGAGGCCGCACACTGTGAGATTACATTTGTTATGGTGTTAAATGGCGTTGATGGGATGTTGCTGCAGCTGCAGTTTAAGTTCAAACGTTTCCACAACAGCATTTATTTGACAGTTTCGTCCACGCCCTTGTACGACTTTCGGGTGTATGTCACACTGAACGTGACTAGAGGAATACCTCTCATACCTTTTGGATTTTTGTGTTATGCTTGGTGGAGTATGTTGGTCATGAAAGGAACACAGCCAAAGCAGAACACTGTGAGACTATATCTGATCATTTATTAAAATCTCTGCTCAGAGCTATTTCAATTTCATTTTGGATACTTTTCTGGTCCATGTTCATGGTGCAGGCTGCAGAGGTACAGAAGCTCCAGTGAAACTGTAACTCATACCCGAGCCAGCAGGGGTGGAAAGATGAACTTGGTGTAATGAACACCACACGATCTGTCCTCTCTATTTTCTTTGAGCCCCCTGCAAGGAGAATGTGATCGTTTTCAATCAGTGAAAGTATTGAGGCCAAAGTGAAGAGAGGCTCGAGCTAAAGGGACTTGGCATGGGGCAACAGAGGGTAAGAGGAAGAACATACTACCATTCTGCTGCCTTGGAAAAAACGAGTGGAAAATGGAGGTTGAGTTTCACAAACTTGAGCAGAATGAATGGGGATGTGTCAGAGGGAGCACACAGCTGGGACACTCCCACTGACGCACCCCAGACTCATGTCCAGACACGAGTGGCTTTAGTCTAGTATAACCAGAGTAGGATATTAACAGTTGTACTAAAGAACAGAAAAATAAAGCTTTCTATTAGTTTCCATTGTTCAGCCACCACAATTTAAGTTAGAAATACTTTTGGGAGTATACTGGATTTTATTCCAATAATACTAAGAAATAAAATACCACTGACTCTGCTAAAACATGTTTTCAAGAACTGGAGGCTCAAAAGTAAGAATGTTAAGGTTAAAATAAATAGCTTTTTTACATTGTGATGTGAAATGCGTGATATTGAAAAACTCCTAAAGATTTCCCATCGGGGATTCAATACAGCCTTATTGATAAAGAACATAAGCAAAACTTCAGAGCCAACAGGACAGACAAGATGCCCATGCAGACAAGTTGCCTATGAGAAACACAGGTGTGGTCGGGCCTTTAAACTTGCCACTTTGGGTGGGATCAATGTCGAAATATTTCCTCTATCCAAACACCATCTTTACTCAATGCTTTATTTATTACTGTGGCACAACTCTCGTGGAAACAAGTTTGGAGTGGGCACATTTCCAGTGCATGTACGAGTGGGTGGGCCGGTCTCCTCTTTAAGCTTTAAGAGGCTTTCCTCTCAGTCTGGCATCATTCTCGCCTGGAACAACTGTTGATACGGACTGGACCTCTCTCCCCAGGGAACGTGAACACTAAGGTGAGTCCCTAAGGAAAGCAAGATGTTGGGGAACATCAAGAAGAAAGGGAATTAATTTCAGATGCTAGGCAGATGCAATGGAAATGTCGTGGCGCTTATTTAGGCTCAGCACACATTTGTCAAGCACCTTATTTCGTCGATTCTGAAGTTTACAGCCTATGCTCCATTATAACGACATACGTCTATCTTCCATTCACCCAGTATATGTTTTGGGGGATGGTATTTGCTCTTGCTGCTTTGTTAATGACTCTCATCAACCGGTTTCTCCAGCTCCAGCCATGGCTCGTCTGGACCAGGTCATCACAAACATTGTGGATATATTTCTGGACTACGCTGCTGATGATGGAGGCAAGAAACCGAAGTTAAACAAAGAAGAGCTGAAAAAGGTCTTTGAGGAAGAAATACAATCCCCTGAGTTGAAAGTAAGTGGCTGAACAAACTTACATTATATATATATATAAATACATTATCGTGCTTCTTACTCACCACTTGTGCTTTTGTGCATTTCATGATGGTATTTAACTGAGGATGTGTTCTCCAGGATAAAATCAATGCAGGTGACATTGAGGAGGCCATGAAAATGCTGGATAAAAACCACGATGGCGAGGTTAACTTCCGAGAGTTTTGCCGGTGTGTGAGTGACCTGGCCAAATGCTACTACCAGAAGAAGACAGGCAAGGGGGGCAAAAAAGGCAAGGGCAAAGAACGAGAAGGTGAAGAAGAAGACTAAAGGACCAACCCTTAAAATGTGTGTTGCATCACAATATATTTAAAGATATTTCATACTTATGTCTTTTACAGTGTCTGTTATATCTGACACAGCTGACCCTGGAACCAGATGTTGCTATATTAGGCCATTTGCACATCCATTATTCAAACTCAGCTTCTTATTTATGTTTTGAAACTGCATGCAAGATGTGATATGTGCGGCCTTACAACCTGTCAACAGGTTTTCAAAGAACATTCCATTTGTTACTTTGCTGAAAATTAATAAAAGCATTAAGGTTTGATTTGATCTCCAGTTATTGGGTCTCTGGTGTCACTGCTGTAGGAGGAGCTTAAGCGTGGGTTCATCAAACATTCAACTGTCACCCCTGCTGTGTTCTCCAGAGCACAGATCTCTGTCACTGTTTCCTCAGGGAATTAACGGACATCGGATGTATTCCATGTCCTCTTTCAGTGTGTTTTTTGTAAAAATCACATTAATTAAACCCCTCTATTTCTTATTAAAATAATTGCAACCGCTCAATGCACAAGGGAATTTGGGATTTTCAATTATAATTTTT
Source organism: Pseudoliparis swirei (assembly GCF_029220125.1). Taxonomy (NCBI): domain Eukaryota; kingdom Metazoa; phylum Chordata; class Actinopteri; order Perciformes; family Liparidae; genus Pseudoliparis; species Pseudoliparis swirei. Next base: position 13,202,101 of record NC_079409.1, read on the forward strand.
TTTAAATAGTGCACTAATTTTATATTTATATTTCTTTAAACATTTATCATAAAACCATTTAAAAGGAATTATTTTGAATTGTGGTTGTTGTGCAATAATTCCCTCAGATGTTTTACACACATGGCCAGAAGCACTGGCAATGTGTTCATACATCTTCATCCAAGCATCAACTCACCCACATGCATACCTGGCAAGAAATCAACAAACATTTATATTGGTTCACCTTTGTGAGTCACTTGCGATTGGTTGAAAGACCTGTTTGTCAATATGTCTAACATCTAATTCATCAACTAAGGTCACGATAATATATTGTAAACCTGCATACATATGTTTGTGTTGAGAAGATTTAACCCTCCTGTTACCTTAACGTTTCTAACATATTTTACCCTCTGGGTCAATTTGACCCCAGCAATTAAAACCTCCAGAAAATTATTAGAATTAATATTGTTTCCCAAGTTTAAGTGTGAGGTACTTTATGTTTGTTTGTTAACTACCTAAATAGCCCTTTAAATATATAAAAAAGTTAATATTTCTTATATGTTTGACACAGTGAAAAACAGCCTGGGGTCAAATTGACCCCAAAGAACACCGACGTTAAACATTGAATGGGGTCAAATTGACCCTAAAGGTAACAGGAGGGTTAAACAGCCAGAATATAACATAACACTGGGGCAAATTCAGTGATTCAATGCTGTTATGTTTGGTATAGAAGAGAAGGCCCGTTGAAGCACTTCTAATTTGTGTCCTCAGCTCGTCCAAAATCAGTCACCTTTGATTCCCATGTTTTATGCTCTGCAACTGCATTCTTCTGGCTGTGTGCAAGGTGGAGCAAATGTGCTGGAGACACTCCCTACGGCACACCTGCTCCACCAGCTTTACCAGCATGTCCTGTTCCCTCATGCTGCAAGTAGTTAAATGTACTCATTTGAACTGAAACGGACTCAAACGTCAATTTATGTTCAACGTATTATGGTTTGTGAAGGTAAAGATATTCCTTGAGTTTATACATCAACCCAAATCTCTCAAATCATAAAGGTAGTTTCTTACAATCAAATAGAAGAGAGAGAATGAAAGTAAATAAAGCCACACTTGCAGTGATTTCCATGAAAAGACTAAGAAGCCCATTTTAGATTAGACTTCAGGCTTTTAAAATGATTTTTCTCAAATAACATTGAATAGACACTTCAGGCCTCAGTGGATGAAGCATATAAAGCATTTGTACGTTTTAGTTTGTTGAAAGGTTTTATAATCAATCTACTGTTAAGTCTCCACCTTGTTGTCTCTCGTGAGTCTTGTTTCTGTATACTTAGTGACCAATCTACATAACCATAAGAGGCTTACATAAAAAGGGTCAAAGTTACTGGCTGCAGTCAAAACAAAGTCATACCAACAGTGGTGTAAGCATAAATTAACCCTAATTCCAATTCTACTTTAGAAAAACATAGAATTATTCCAGAAGACTAGAAGAGACTACACACAAGTAAATGAAGCAAATGCATGTTTTAGTTCAATATTTCACATGTTGACTCGCCCAAAATGTATCTTCTGAGCATAGAGCAGCTCTGCAGACTGTGGCTGCAAAAGGTTTTCAGAGTTAGTTGAGCAATTCCCCACTAGAGTGATCACCTGATCACACTTCAGGTATGGAAGAGAACACACCCTACACAGGTGTAATTATTTCCAACTGTGCTACAAGGTGACCCCTGTGCTTTTCATCTTGATTCCCAGTTGCGTGTTGTGTTTTATAAGGTCAAAGTCATTAGAATAATTGATGTTATAACTGTTTCTACGTGAACTAAACAGAAATCAAGTAAAATAAATGTAAGACGGAGTAGTTACTAACTAGACCTCATTTATTACTGGAGGGGACAAACTCCATTGTGTTTGTGGGTCTCACATTTCCTCCCGTCCAATGGTAACTCATTTGAAACAAACTTTGTTAGCAGCAGCGTTGCTCAAACAGCACTGAGAGAACTAAGCTCTAGTTTTGATTGAGCATTCCTGTCCAGAGATGCATTAAGCTAAACAGCTCCAAGACTATAATTACCTCTGCTGGTAAGCTGCCTCAGTGCCAGGAGCAATAATTGCATGCATATGCTGTTTGATGATGAACAGGAAGTGGACGATTTGTTCAGATGAAATGACTTCACCTTAAACTAAACGGATACAACTTTTCTGAAAGATGAAAAAACAAGAAAATCCTCTGCTCACACACCCACACCCACACACACACCCACACACCCCATACACCCACGCACCCACCCAAACACACACACACACACACACACACACACTGTGTTGTAGTGGAACGTTCCTGGAGTTGTTACCATGGGAGAGGCAGAACCAGTTTTGACAAAAGAAGTTTAAATGGTGAAATGCATCCAGTAAAAACCCAAACAAAACACCACAGCACAGCCAGAGGGGACTTGTACAAAATGAACTTTTGCTTTTACTCTTAATGGTTCCTTTTGGAAATCTCCAAGTGTTTGTACTGCAGATATGTTTCAGTGGATGTTGTGTGTGTGTGGATTAGGTAGGAGGTGCAGAAGGGTTTGGCACGTTTGATGTTTGACAACATTCCCCAACTATACATCATAGCTTGCCTTTGAACACACCTATCTATTTGTCTCTGTTTGTACTTAAGTCCTCCTGTGACATTAATGCCAACGCCTTGAATCATCAGCGGTTTTATCACATAGCAGGTTATGATGATATTAGCAACAACCCACACTTGTCGGTCCATGCAGGCTAGAAACCACTTGTTTATTATTAAGTTCTCACTCATTCTTTTTGTACTTACGATAGTACTTTAAAAAAAAAGCTGTATTAAAAGCCATGGAGACAAAAAGTTGCGTTGAGTAAATTGAGATAAGAGTTGTCGTATCATGTGGCTAAATGACTCAATAAATCTTACAGCTTGGTCTAATTTTTGTCAGACACAATGTGGCCGGTTTGCTGCGTGTTGGAGGTGAAACCCTGGTCATTTCTTTAAAAAGAGCCACAATGGAAAAAGACTCCATAACAATTAATAATGAGTACTCCATTTACAATGGCCCCATGTAACGTTCAACTATTCATTTATTTACCAGGGACAGTGCACATTAATCCACATTTCAGGAGAGCAGAAAGTTTCTAAATCTTCATATTACAATTTTTTTTACTTTAATATTTGATTTTATGGCACTTGAGAAAACTCTTCCTATCTCATAAAATTTGAATATTTCCTCAGACCAAGTAAAAAAAAAGATTTATAACAGCAAAACAAAATCAAACATTTGAAAATGTGTTTCCAGGTGTTTCGAGTTAATTAGACGATTCAAGTGATTTGTTTAATACCCTACTAGTATACTTTTTCATGATATTCTAATATTTAGAAATAGGATATTTGAGTTTTCTTAAGCTGTAAGCCATAATCAGCAATATTAAAAGAATAAAAGGCTTGCAATATTTCAGTTGATTTGTAATGAATCCAGAATGCATGACATTTTTGTTTTTTTAATTGCATTACAGAAAATAAAGAACTTTATCTCAATATTCTAATTTTCTGAGACAGTCCTGTACATGAACTGAAATAGATCAAATGCGGGGAAACAATGAAAAGTATATATATCAATATTATAATATAAGATAAATAGGGGTTTGCGTTTCTTCATTGGCATTTCCATATACAAGGTGGTTATCTTTTTGACTACTCTTGATTCGCTGTGATAAAAACCCTGCACGCCTGGTTAGACCTGTGTGCTACATGTGCTACGCCCTCCAAAACCTGCTGTGCTAGATTTACAAATGAGGAAAAATTTTCTAAAAGTTATGGACAATATTTGCTGGGTGTATCATTTGATGCTTTCCTTATTGTACGGACTGGATAGAGATTATAGTGATCACCATTCCATTACTTTCAAAAGCTGGTATTACTGATATGAAAGGGAGCTTATGTCAGAAGAAAAGCAGGGAAGAGTGCAAATGTCATTTTGTTAGAAAAAAATACAGAAAGAGGGGTTGGGACTTGAAAAGAGGATTTGTCAACTATTTAAAACATGTTTGTGGACCATCTCAATCTATTGAAGTTATCATATAATGTTGGCATGTTTTTTAAATTGTAGTTGTTTGTATTTATCTAAATACCTGTGCCATCGTTGTGTTAGTGTGTGAATGTGTGTCACTGTGCATTCATTTAGATCGTAACGGGCAGGTGGGGATGTTTCCCAGTTCTTTTTTCATCATGAAATAGGAAACAAACATTTATTTTGGGCCACTTTAGATTCATTAATTGAGTGCACACAATCTAGAAAACTTGAGTTAGGGTAAATAAAAGTGCTAACAACTTCTCGACAGTGTCCTGTAGCCGATCATCCTTCTGGCAGAAGACTGACCTCTGCATCACACCGTTCTCAGGAGGTTGACCTGGACTACAGCCATGTGGTTTTAAACTGAGTTTAGACTTTAGGGAAAACATGTTAAGTTTATATATTATAATGTGTCTCTTTGGTTTTGATTTAGTTCCCCGTTTTAATTATTGTTAATATCTTATATGCAAATATAATTTGTAAAAATTAAGGAGACAAAAAGGTGGGGCTATGAAAGAGGGTGTGTCAACCTCTATTTAAACACTGTATCAGTGCTCTCCTCTCAAAACCTTCTCATCCCCACCTGCTACCTGCAAAAGCTGTTACACCATTTTGGTAAGTGGAAATATGTTTTTAAAAACCCTTTTTGAATTGCAACAGTAACCATTTTGCATATAATTTGTCCAAATGCTTGATACCTAACATGTAATATTATGTGGCATGAGATGCATGAATGGGGTTTGTTTACAATGTGTCAAAATTGGAAAACACAACAATGAAAAGTTATTTTAAAAGGCATGCAGTCGGGTGGTAAAACTGAAAATCAGTGCGTACGGACAGTGTATGACTGTTCCATCGACAAGAAACATCCAGTTAAGTGAGTGGTCAAAAAGTCTTTAGTAACGGGAAAGACAGCATTCAGACACTGTGAATTGTTTAAGAAATATTTTGAGACTTTCTTCTCACACCAGACTACCAATTCGCTCCCGGTTGCACCACTTATACTTGATCCTGTCTCTTATATTTAAACCAATGGTTAATGTGGTGCTCCAAAGCAGTCCAACCCATGTTTTAAGATGTAATGAAGCATTATATTTAGCCATAAACACTGATTAAAGTCAACAATACTTTCTTATTGCAGCCATCATGTCAAAACTCCTCGGGGCAATTTGCATCATTAAGGAAACCTTTGATGAATATTCTAATGGAGATGGACCCGACGCAACTTTGAGCAAGGGAGAACTTACAGCGATGCTCAAAAAGGAGATCCTCGGTGAAGTAAGTAGAACAAAAGCAGCACATTGACAATATAGCTGTGATTGCCTCTGACATATGGTTTATGTTTTGGACTCACAACTCATCTTGTTTTTCTTTTGTTTAGTCCGCACCCAGTGAGGAAATCGAGGAGTTCTTCAACACACTGGATGGAGATGGCGATGGTGTTGTTGATTACAACGAGTATATCAATTTTGTAGCATCCTTCTGTGTGATGTTTCATCACTTGGATGGAGATCAGCACCTTGAATAATAACTTTAATTTGTTCTAAATGAAACATAAACTGGAATATCCAATTTTCACTGCATAACAGTCATGTGATTTTTAGATGTTCAGAGAAGGAAAACTTGATTAAACACACAAAGATGATCGATCTTTTGGGTTATTATGTTGGCTTGGAGGACTTATTAAATTGTGATCACTTTGAGTGCAAAACCACTGATGTTCAAATGTTATCAGTGAACAATAAAGAAAATAAATGAATGTTGTCATTTTGTGAATGTTTTGTAAGTGTTCCTAAACAAAATACACATATCATTCAAACTTAGGCAGCTGACCATCTTAACTGTGCGTCTTCAAGGAAGAATGCCTTTAAAATCATCTTTAAAAAGCATAATCTTAACGTACTATGTCAAATGTCTCAACTCATCATTCAGGGACGCAACCCATGGTGAAATGTTGACTTGTGTACATGCATGGATGCATTACATTACGTGTAATGCAAGAAATAACATACTAATAATAACTGCGTGTGGTCCTTAAAATGCTAAGTATTAGTTTTAAACTATTTTGGCGCACAGTGTGGATAAAATCAAATAAAACCGTAATACGCAATAATCTTCATTCACATGTTGGTAAAGATGTTGGTAATTGTGCTGTGTTCTATGTTCTCATGATCACCACTAAGTTGTCCAAATACTTTAAGCTGCTATGATGCCTCCTTGTGTGTAAAGCTTTCACTCTGAGGCGTCCATAACATTTATTTCCCTGTGGTCTTGTGTGGCTGAAACAATGAGCCTAATGAAGAGGATCAGAAGTATTTCCAATCCAAAGTTCGGGCACAACTGGCTGACAGTCAGACTGGTTCATAACATTGATCATTTAGTCAGAACATAACACTGACTCTCTCACTAGTGCCCTGCGCAGTGGTGTATACTAACAAAGTAGAGATACTTTGTTACTGTACTCGTTTTTTCGGATGTCTGTACTTTACTTTACTATTTATATTTCTGTTGACTTTTACTTCACTATTCTAGCAAAGAAAATATTTTGATTAATTTCCCCTAACATCTTTGTTTGATTGGGAAGTAAACAGTCAATACATACATCCACTGAAATGAATACAATGGGGACAACAATCAAAAGTAACGGTCACAGATGAATTGATATATATATATATATATATATATATATATATATATATAAAATACAATAAATTCTTCATTGGCATTTCCATTTTCAAGGTGGTTTTCTTTTTACGTACTCTTCTGCCGCTGTGAAAAATACCCTGCATGACATGACATGCCTAATTAGACCTGTGTGCTACGCCCTCCAAAACCTGCTGTGCTAGTAAAAACAGGAACATGTTTCTAAAAGTTATGGACAATATTTGCCATAAAAGAAGAAACAGTTTGTTGTTTCAGGTTAGGTGTATCATTTGATGCTTCCCTTATTGTATGGACTAGAAGGAGATTATAGTGATCACCATTCCATTACTTTCAAAAGCTGGTATTACTGATATGAAAGGGAGCTTATGTCAGAAGAAATGCAGGGAAGAGTGCAAATGTCATTTTGTTCGAAAAAAATACAGAACGAGGGGTTGGGACTTGAAAAGAGGATTTGTCAACTATTTAAAACATGTTTGTGGACCATCTCAATCTATTGAAGTTATCATATAACGTTGGCATGTTTTTTAAATTGTAGTTGTTTGTATTTATCTAAATACCTGTGCTATCGTTGTGTTAGTGTGTGAATGTGTGTGACTGTGCATTACTTTAGATCGTAACGGGCAGGTGGGGAGGTTGACCTGGACTACAGCCAAGTGGTTTTAAACTGAGTTATGTTTAGACTTAAGAAAAAATATGTTAAGTTTATATATTATAATGTGTCCCTTTGGTTTGTTTTTATTCCTTTCTTAATAATTTTAAACATATTTGGTGAAATATGCAAATAGGATTCTTAGCTTTCCTGCATTGTTATAATGAAAGGGGGCTTCTGTCAGTTTTTACACTTCATACACTTTTTTTGGAGAAGAAATGAAGGGAAAAAAAGGTGGGTCTATGAAAAAGGGTGCGTCAACCTCTATTTAAACACTGCTTCAGTGCTTTCCTCTCAAAACCTTCTCTTCCCCACTCGATACCTGCACAAGCTGTTACACCATTTTGGTAAGTGGAAATATGTTTTTTAAAACCCTTTTTGAATTGCAACATTAACCATTTTGCATTTAATTTGTCCAAATACTTGATACCTAACATGTAATATTATATGGCATGAGATGCATGAATGATGCGGGGTTTGTGTACAATGTGTTGAAACATGTCAATATATGAGAGGATGGCAATTCTAAATTGACTAGTGTAATAACGATGATCAGGAAATTGGTGTGAATTAATCAAATTAAAGCTATTGATGATTCTGGAAAAAGACAACCATGACAAGTTATTTTAAAAGGCATGCAGTAGGGTGGGGAAACTGAAAATCAGTGCGTACGGACAGTGTATGACTGTTCCATCGATAAGAAACATCCAGTTAAGTGAGTGGGCAAGAAGTCTTTAGTAAAGGGAAGGACAGCATTCAGACACTGTGAATTGTTTAAGAAATATTTTGAGACTTTCTTGTCACACCAGACTATCAATTCACTTCCGGTTGCACCACTTATACTTGATCCTGTTAGATAAAAGATTACAAGGCAACAAAAGAGCAAGATGTTGAATGAAATAAAATAAGAATTTTAGCTTGTACTCAATCTAGAATAAGTTATGTTCATGTGACAAATGAGGAAGTGCATTGAGAAGTACCAGTCCTAAGTTGGTGTTCCAAAGCAGTCCAACCCATGTTTTAAGATGTAATGAAGCATTATATTTAGCCATAAACCCTGATTAAAGTCAACAATACTTTCTCATTCCAGCCACCATGTCAAAACTCCTCAGCGCAATTTGCCTTATTAAGCAAACCTTTGATGAATATGCTGGAGGAGATGGAGACAAGTTGACTTTGAGCAAGAAAGAACTTACACAGTTGATCAAAAAGGAGCTTCTCTGTGAGGTAAGTAGAACAAAAGCAGCACATTGACAATATAGCTGTGATTGCCTCTTTGACATATGGTTTATGTTTTGGATTCACAACTCCTTCTGTTTTTCTTTTGTTAGGACATGTCCAATGCAGAAATTGAAGAGTTCTTCAAAATGCTGGATAAAGATGGTGATGGTGTTGTTGATTACATGGAGTATGTCACTCTTGTAGCATCCTTCTGTCTGCTGCTTCAAGGACAAGATTAGTCAAGTTGCTTAACAACTTTAATTAGTTCTAAATACAAACATAAACTGGAATATCCAATGTGCACTGCATAACAGTCATGTCATTTTTAGATCTTCAGAGAAGGAAAATTGATTAAACACACAAAGATGATCGATCTTCTGGGTTATTATGTTGGCTTGGAGGACTTATTAAATTGTGATCACTTTGAGTGCAAAACCACTGATGTTCAAATGTTATCAGTGAACAATAAAGAAAACAAATGAATGTTGTCATTTTGTGAATGTTTTGTAAGTGTTCCTAAACAAAATACACGTATCATTCAAACTTAGGCAGCTGAACATCTCAACTGTGCGTCTACAAGGAAGAATGCCTTTAAAATCATCTTTAAAAAGCATAATCTTAACGTACTATGTCAAATGTCTCAACTCATCATTCAGGGACGCAACCCATGGTGAAATGTTGACTTGTGTACATGCATGGATGCATTACATTACGTGTAATGCAAGAAATAACATACTAATAATAACTGCGTGTGGTCCTTAAAATGCTAAGTATTAGTTTTAAACTATTTTGGCGCACAGTGTGGATAAAATCAAATAAAACCGTAATACGCAATAATCTTCATTCACATGTTGGTAATTGTGCTGTGTTCTATGTTCTCATGATCACCACTAAGTTGTCCAAATACTTTATGCTGCTATGATGCCTCCTTGTGTGTAAAGCTTTCACTCTGAGGCGTCCATAACATTTATTTCCCTGTGGTCTTGTGTGGCTGAAACAATGAGCCTAATGAAGAGGATCAGAAGTATTTCCAATCCAAAGTTCAGGCACAACTGGCTGACAGTCAGACTGGTTCATAACATTGATCATTTAGTCAGAACATAACACTGACTCTCTCACTAGTGCCCTGCGCAGTGGTGTATACTAACAAAGTAGAGATACTTTGTTACTGTACTCGTTTTTTCAGATGTCTCTACTTTACTTTACTATTTATATTTCTGTTGACTTTTACTTCACTATTCTAGCAAAGAAAATATTTTGATTAATTTCCCCTAACATCTTTGTTTGATTGGGAAGTAAACAGTCAATAAATACATCCACTGAAATGAATACAATGGGGGAAAACAATCAAAAGTAACGGTCACAGATGAATTTATATATATATATATATATAAAATACAATAAATTCTTCATTGGCATTTCAATTTTCAAGGTGGTTTTCTTTTTACGTACTCTTTTACGTACTCTTCCCCACTCGATACCGCTGTGAAAAATACCCTGCATGCCATGACATGCCTAATTAGACCTGTGTGCTACGCCCTCCAAAACCTGCTGTGCTAGTAAAAACAGGAACATGTTTCTAAAAGTTATGGACAATATTTTCCATAAAAGAAGAAACAGTTTGTTGTTTCAGGTTAGGTGTATCATGTGATGCTTCCCTTATTGTACGGACTAGAAGGAGATTATAGTGATCACCATTCCATTACTTTCAAAAGCTGGTATTACTGATATCAGAATCAGAATCAGAATCAGAATCAGAAACAGTTTTATTGCCAGGAATGTTTTCACAAACAAACGAGGAATTTTTTTTGGTGGAAGGTGCAACATTTGGACATGACAAACAAACAACAATCAACACGACAGAAAGACAACAAATAATGTGAAGTGTTTGGGTGTGTGCTTCAAGTGGTGTGTTTTAGTTAAAGTGCATGTTAAAGTGACGTGTGTGGAGGAGGGAAGAAGAAGGAGGAGGGAGGAGGAGGAGGAGGAGGAAGTGGAAGGAGCGGCTAGAAGGAGGAGAGAGGAAGGTGGAAGAAGAGGTGGTAGTCCTGGGGTGACAGTCAGTCAGTCCCGGGTCCATTGATGAGCCCGACCGCCGGGAAAAAGCTTTTGGTGTGGCGGGTGGTCTTGGTCATGATGGACCGCAGCCTCCTCCCCGAGGGGAGGGACTCGAACAGGGAGTGTCCAGGGTGGGAGGGGTCAGCGACAATCTTTCCGGCCCGCTTCAGTGACCTGGAAGTGAACAGGACCTGGAGGGAAGGCAGATTGCAACCGATAACCCTCTCGGCCGAGCGGATGATGCTCTGCAGCCTGCACTTGTCTTTGGCTGTGGCTGCAGGGTGCCAGACGGTGATGGAGGAGCAGATGATGGACTCAACGATGGCCGTGTAGAATTGTACCATCATTCTCCCTGGCAGGTTGAATTTCCTCAGCTGCCTCAGGAAGAACATCCTCTGCTGGGCCTTCTTGGTGATGGAGCGGATGTTCAGCTCCCACTTGAGGTCCTGGGTGATGATGGAGCCCAGGAAGCGGAAGGACTCCACAGCGTCGACGGGGGAGTCACACAGGATGAGAGGGGCGGGTGGGGCTGCATTCCTCCTGAAATCCACAACCATCTCCACTGTCTTTAGAGCGTTGAGCTCCAGGTTGTTGAAAGGGAGCTTATGTCAGAAGAAAAGCAGGGAAGAGTGCAAATGTCATTTTGTTAGAAAAAAATACAGAAAGAGGGGTTGGGACTTGAAAAGAGGATTTGTCAACTATTTAAAACATGTTTGTGGACCATCTCAATCTATTGAAGTTATCATATAATGTTGGCATGTTTTTTAAATTGTAGTTGTTTGTATTTATCTAAATACCTGTGCCATCGTTGTGTTAGTGTGTGAATGTGTGTCACTGTGCATTACTTTAGATCAGTGGTCACCAACCTTTTTGAGCCCAAGATCCCTGACCTCCGCCTTCATGACCGGCAAGATCTACCTATTGAGGCGTTGAGAGAAAACGACGGTCCAGACTGGATTTATGACTTGAGGCTTTTTATTTGGCCTAATTCTAATTGAATGAAATCAAAACACTTTGGTCCAGCTTTCAAATTGATGAGACCAGGAACACAGAAATTAAGTGCAATATAAAAGTAAGATATTTGTTCACCGCACACAATATGAACAAGAAAAAACACATTTGCAATGAGCAGCTGGATGAACTACCAATATAAATGTTATATTTATTTACATTACAACACGACACTGACAACATGATCCGTCAGTGCAACTCATGTAAGTTCAGCTCTCATCATAATGCCATCAAGTCATGTGACTCCAGTCAGTGTGATGGCTGTGACTGAACTCTGTCTGTGAGCTTGTAGTTTCATAAGCACAGACAGACAGTCTGAGGCAGTCTGTGAGCTGTCTGTCAGTAATCCAGCTCCTGGTCTTTGATTTGGTGATTTTCTCAACTTTACTGACGAGTTTTTTGGGGCAAATGTGGTATTCATGAAAGTTTTCTCATCTGGGACTGGTTCTGAAGTCAGCCCGTTGGTGAATACGTTCACATCAGCTCAATGTTGAGCTTTTGTTTTGAAGGACAACAGCAGAAAAGCCCAACTCACAGAGGTAAGACCTGGCAAGTCGCCAAGAATCTCCGCAGTTGCGTATGCGCAGGCGTAATTTGTTAATGCCGTAACGTAAACATTTACACTAAGGTACAGGCATTACAACATTTATTTATTGATGACGTATAGTTGTATGTCCTTGTACTTTGAACTTGTGTAATATGTAAAGTTATGAATAAAGGTCTTTCTGCATTTCCCCTGAGGTTGACCTGGACTACAGCCAAGTGGGTTTAAACTGAGTTATGTTTAGACTTAAGAAAAAATATGTTAAGTTTATATATTATAATGTGTCCCTTTGTTTTGTTTTTATTCCTTTCTTAATAATTTTAAACATATTTGGTGAAATATGCAAATAGGATTCTTAGCTTTCCTGCATTGTTATAATGAAAGGGGGCTTCTGTCAGTTTTTACACTTCATACACTTTTTTTGGAGAAGAAATGAATGGAAAAAAAGGTGGGTCTATGAAAAAGGGTGCGTCAACCTCTATTTAAACACTGCTTCAGTGCTTTCCTCTCAAAACCTTCTCTTCCCCACTCGATACCTGCACAAGCTGTTACACCATTTTGGTAAGTGGAAATATGTTTTTAAAAACCCTTTTTGAATTGCAACATTAACCATTTTGCATTTAATTTGTCCAAATGCTTGATACCTAACATGTATTATTATGTGGCATGAGATGCATGAATGATGCGGGGTTTGTGTACAATGTGTTGAAACATGTCAATCTATGAGAGGATGGCAATTCTAAATTGAATAGTGTAATAACGATGATCAGGAAATAAAGCTATTGATGATTCTGGTAAAACACAACCATGAAAAGTTATTTTAAAAGGCATGCAGTAGGGTGGGGAAACTGAAACTCAGTGCGTACGGACAGTGTATGACTGTTCCATTGATAAGAAACATCCAGTTAAGTGAGTGGGCAAGAAGTCTTTAATAAAGGGAAAGACAGCATTCAGACACTGTGAATTGTTTAAGAAACATTTTGAGACTTTCTTGTCACACCAGACTATCAATTCGCTTTCGGTTGCACAACCGATACTTGATCCTGTTAGATAAAAGATTACAAGGCAACAAAAGAGCAAGATGTTGAATAAAATAAAATAAGAATTTTAGCTTGTACTCAATCTAGAATAAATTATGTTCATGTGACAAATGAGGAAGTGCATTGAGAAGTACCAGTCCTAAGTTGGTGTTCCAAAGCAGTCCAACCCATGTTTTAAGATGTAATGAAGCATTATATTTAGCCATAAACCCTGATTAAAGTCAACAATACTTTCTCATTCCAGCCACCATGTCAAAACTCCTCAGCGCAATTTGCCTTATTAAGCAAACCTTCGATGAATATGCTGGAGGAGATGGAGACAAGTTGACTTTGAGCAAGAAAGAACTTACACAGTTGATCAAAACGGAGCTTCTCTGTGAGGTAAGTAGAACAAAAGCAGCACATTGACAATATAGCTGTGATTGCCTCTTTGACATATGGTTTATGTTTTGGATTCACAACTCCTTCTGTTTTTCTTTTGTTAGGACATGTCCAATGCAGAAATTGAAGAGTTCTTCAAAATGCTGGATGAAGATGGTGATGGTGTTGTTGATTACATGGAGTATGTCACTCTTGTAGCATCCTTCTGTCTGCTGCTTCAAGGACAAGATTAGTCAAGTTGCTTAACAACTTTAATTAGTTCTAAATACAAACATAAACTGGAATATCCAATGTGCACTGCATAACAGTCATGTCATTTTTAGATGTTCAGAGAAGTAAAACTTGATTAAACACACAAAGATGATCGATCTTCTGGGTTATTATGTTGGCTTGGAGGACTTATTAAATTGTGATCACTTTGAGTGCAAAACCACTGATGTTCAAATGTTATCAGTGAACAATAAAGAAAACAAATGAATGTTGTCATTTTGTGAATGTTTTGTAAGTGTTCCTAAACAAAATACACGTATCATTCAAACTTAGGCAGCTGAACATCTCAACTGTGCGTCTCCAAGGAAGAATGCCTTTAAAATCATCTTTAAAAAGCATAATCTTAACGTACTATGTCAAATGTCTCAACTCATCATTCAGGGACGCAACCCATGGTGAAATGTTGACTTGTGTACATGCATGGATGCATTACATTACGTGGAATGCAAGAAATAACATACTAATAATAACTGCATGTGGTCCTTAAAACGCTAAGTATTAGTTTAAAACTATTTTGGCGCACAGTGTGGATAAAATCAAATAAAACCGTAATACGCAATAATCTTCATTCACATGTTGGTAAAGATGTTGGTAATTGTGCTGTGTTCTATGTTCTCATGATCACCACTAAGTTGTCCAAATACTTTATGCTGCTATGATGCCTCCTTGTGTGGAAAGCTTTCACTCTGAGGCGTCCATAACATTTGTTTCCCTGTGGTCTTGTGTGGCTGAAACAATGAGCCGAATGAAGTATTTCCAATCCAAAATTCGGGCTCAACTGGCTGACAGTCAGACTGGTTTATAACATTGATCATTTAGTCAGAACATAAACTGACTCACTCACGACTTGTTTGTATACGGTTGCGTGCCCTGCCCAGGAAACTAGCCAATGCACCCGTGAGCTGAATGGAATGCATCCTCGGGCAGCCTCGTGAATCATCGGACTTTGTCGGCTTTTCCCGGCGATCTCGTTCAGTTAGCTAGCCGAGCTGATTAGCCCGCTACGACAAGCTAATATTTGTTGGGTATTTATTAATGTTCGCTGACTTTGAGTGGATGATACATAGAGTATAGCAACATGGCGGACGTCGAGGGACAAGGAAGATGTTCATCGGTCCCTCCGTTGCCTCACCCTTCTTCTCGCAACGACTCCGGTTGCGGTAACGTTACACCGGGCACCGGAGCCAGCTGCCAGACGACAACTACCGTTACTTCAGGCCCGCGGCTGGTCCGGATAGTGAAGTCTGACTCGGGCTATGGGTTCAATGTCCGGGGACAAGTCAGTGAAGGCGGACAACTGCGAAGCATTAACGGGGAGCTGTACCCTCCGCTGCAGCATGTCAGCGCGGTCCTACCGGGAGGCGCCGCCGACAGAGCCAGTATTTCCAAGGGGGACAGGATTCTCGAGGTGTAAGTGGCTACTCTCTTAGCTTCACGCAAAACATATTTAAGTAACGTGCACATTACTTTATTATCGGAGAGTGATTGCGAACCAAACATTGAGGCGAGTGGGACTTTCGAGCATCATCCGCAGTCTTTACTGGGAAACGGCGGCGGCCACCTGGAAGCCTGAGCGCGCGCACTTTGGCGCTGGTCTTGCAGGGCAGAGGTTCGTCCTCATGAAAGGAGTGTCTGTGGTCTGTGTCGGATAGAGACGAGCGAGGCGTCATTACACATTCCCGTCACACTCAATCTCATTCCACTGATCCACGACATGCCGCATCTCCTCAAGTCCACACTTTGCACACGTCCATGTGATTGCCACCAGATGCAGTGTGTGCTGTGTCTGCATCGAGCTTACAGTCACCTCTCAGGCAGACAGAAGCCACAGCAGCATCACTGAGGCTGTCGGGTCGCCACACATGGATCTGATGTTGCATTTAGGAGAGAGGAGATTATCCTCACGAGCACGTTAGTTTGCGTGGAGACTGCTTGCTGGTGTTAGGCTCTGTTGCTATGGAGAGGCACACGCAGCCTGAGTGTGTGTCTGTGTGGGATAAGGTGATGCAGAAAGGGAGGGATGCCTTCAGTTCAATTCTGATTGGCTTCACTCTCCAAAAGTCTGGATCTCATTGGCTGGCTTTTGCACAGTGCTTTGTTAATAGATGGCCTGCAGTAACCTGGCAGTTTGTTGACCCCATTATTATATATAATAAGTATATTATTATACTGTGCTTGTGTGCAAGCGTGTGGATGTATGTGTGTGCATCTTTGTATATTGTATATGCAGGACATCCTGTCAGTCAGTTTTTAATCTGTATTATATTGGCGTTATTCATTATGATGAATGAAATGTTTGTATTCTAGTTCATGCATATCATTTGCACTAATTTATGCTGCTTCAGTGTTAGCAGCAACTAACAAGGCGTTAGATGGTCTTATCTCTCGTGTCTCTTATGCTGTAGATAAGACCTGCCCATACTTACTATCGATATATATCTTTGCACATTTATAAACAACTCCTGCTTCTGAACCTATAACAGAATAATTTATAGTGCAGGACAACTTTTATCAGCCGCTCACTTGATAATAACGACTGTGTATCATGTCAAACACTCAGCACAATACCCTGTCTTTTTTGCAGTGTATATTATTGTGGCACATTTAGCTTTGAGTTTTTGCGTATGTATGACGCGTCTCTGCTTTTGAAAGTGTAAGTAAACCTAGGTCTAAGTAAATGTGCACTGAGGACAACATAGAGAACAGCAGTGATACAAATAAATACAATAACTATTGCCTTGAGTTAGACACACAAAATAACTGAATATATGACACACAGAAACATATTTATAATGCTCAGAAGTGCTGATAGTGCAGGTGTAAAGTGCACTACATCAGGTGCTTATTATAAAGTCATAAAGCTGCTAAAATGAAAAAGCTGCCAAAATGCTTACTTGGTATTTTGTGTTGTAGACATTTGTTCTGTCTCCCACCTGCAAGATGTCTCCCCTCTCGGTCTTTGCTTATTTACACCGACATAATCATCTTTCAGCTTTTCCATGTGCACCCTGCTCCGAAGCATCCATTTACTCGATTGTGCATTCATATCTCTTGAGAAAAAGTTATCAGATATTCGAAAACTTTAGGCGTGTGTGAACCTGTCAATAAAAGCAATTCCATAACATAATGGCTGACAAAACAGATCAGCTGTCAGTCACACATTTTTTGCATCAATGTGATGAACTGCCTTGTTTTGAGAACATTGTGCGTTATTAAGATTACAGTCTAATTCTTATATCCTAATTTTTCTCTTTCTATTTCCCGGAACTTTGAAAGTTGTCCGTGGGTTTATAACGGAGACGACAACATGTCATCTCGTCAAGGAGTCTGCTTTCACAGCCTCGTTGTGTAATTCGTTTATAGCCTAATGTCAGCGTTTTACTTCCGCGATTACAATTACGCTTCACACGTTTATCTGTGAAGATTTTCTTTATGGGTAAAACATGTAAGTATCATTAACTTGTGTTTGCCACAGTGCGTTTTTATTCTGCAATTTTTCAAAACCTAACAGAATAATCCTCTTGGCTTCTTACCGTGGGAACCAGTGCGAAGCTAACTTCAAAAAGACGTGGTCCCTGCAGCCCTCTCTGTTGCACGCCGCTGGAAACATTGCAAAGGTCCATGACACTTAAAGTAAAGAATAATATGATTTACTTAATCAAATTGTGACATGGTTTACGCTTTAGTTTGCCAAACGACACGTTACTTTGGAATATGTTTTAAATAGTGTCATAAGCAATCGCTCGCGGTGATGCTGACAGCTTAATGCAGCGGCGTCTCTGTGTTTCTAATGCTCAGCTTTCCCAATGACATATTCCAAAGGTCTTATTCCTGAGGGGATTTTGAGGACAAAGCCTTTGTCATAATAAAGTCGTGCAGAAGCTCTTTCACTTGATTCACTTAAGAACTCTTTTTCACTTTCTGCCATTTCATTCAGGATGTCTGTTCTCTTTTGCTATTTCTCCTTGAGATGAGCCTACGCTATGAAATGATGATGAATTATAAGTATATGAATACAACAGTCCTGTGTTAATGCTACCTTTGAGAAAACTAATTTTCATTGTTGTTTTCTGCATCAGAGATGTTTTGATTCAAGTCTATTTAATTTTTTAAGCCAGTGTTTTTTATTATTATATTTTATGTTGTGAGATGTGCCTCTTTTTGTGTTTGTTCTCCTTTTTATTGAAACCCTTCCAGTAGAATTCAGTGCTGTACGAACACAGTGTTCCAGAGATATAAACAGTGTAAGATGGAATATTGTAGGCAAGACAGTGTTTCTTTAAGATGAGAAAAGGCTTTGTGTGAATAAATATATTTCTTAAAACCTCAACAACTATCACATTTCTTCCTCTCTGTTTTCTACAGTAATGGTGTGAATGTAGAGGGAGCGACCCACAAGCAGGTGGTGGACCTGATCCGGGCTGGAGAGAGGGAGCTGGTGCTGGCCGTGCTGTCCGTCCCACCCCAGGAGACCGACTGCTTGGATCCCGGAGATGACATTTCAGCCCAGTCCTGCTGTGACTACTCCGAAAAGCAGGCCGTCCCCATTTCTGTGCCGAGCTACAAACACACTGAGCTCAACCAGGAGAAGTTTGTGGTGGGTGCCACTCTGGATGAATTCATATACGACTAAATGAGAGGAGGAAGTTGATTGAAGAAGCATGAATAAGGCAACGGATCGGTCTTGAACTCCATTTAAATGTTTCTCTTTCTCTGCACTCACGTCCAGGTATATAATGTGTACATGGCAGGAAGGCAGCTGTGCTCCAAGCGTTACCGTGAGTTTGTGATCCTACACCAAAACCTCAAGAGGGAGTTTGCCAACTTTACGTTCCCCAAGCTGCCTGGGAAATGGCCCTTTTCCCTGTCAGAGCAGCAGCTGGACGCACGGCGCAGAGGCCTTGAAGAATACCTGGAGAAAGGTCAGGCAGAGAAAGAGACGTTTTTTTATAATTCGTAATTAGTAGTCGGAATTTAGTGATTAGTTTCATCCTTTCTGGGGTTTGTAAAGTTAAATAATATTGGGAAAGTGTGGAACGGTCTGGGATAAACACTGTCCACTCCAAAGTCCATGACTATACCTTTGGTTGTATTGCATTATATAACCACGGTTATTTCACATAAGAACAATCTGTGCTTTTTGTATATTGTCTGCAGTGTGCTCTGTAAGAGTAATTGGAGAAAGTGACATCATGCAGGAGTTCCTGTCTGAATCCGATGAGGTAAAAAAGGAAGAAAAACCCATGTTTGTTTTGTTTTGCAGTCGTTTGCATGTGATTCACCGTGCAGCCTGTCTCTCCCTCTCATGACCTAGAACTTTAATGGCGTGTCAGACGTGGAGTTGAGAATAGCCATGCCCGACAAAACCACGCTCACCGTCGGAGTTTGTAAAAACTCTACCACAGATCAGGTCTACCAGGTAAACAGGCCGTTATAAACCGTTATAAACCATTATAAACGTGACCCGGTTACAGTCATCTCGCAAGTGCTTCACGCTTTCTGTTTCCTTTTTTTTAACTCCCAGTTATTCTGTCTCTCTATTTTTCTCTCAGGCTGTGGTAATGAAGCTGGGAATGGACAGTGTCACAGCCAGCTATTTTGCTCTATTTGAGGTCATCAACCACACCTTTGGTTAGTAAGAAAATGCAATTGAGCTTTGAGTTTGCCTGTATTTAATGTTTCTACGTTGAGAAGATGTTTTCCATCTTCCTTTCAAACACAAATTGTGTCTTTAGTTGCAGCCAGTATCACCCAATGACAGATACAGTATATCATGGTTTCTCCACAGCCATCAATTTCTAAATAGTCTAAAATATAATACCCGAGAGCCTTTGTGCATCAATGTTCCTCTTTGTTACTTCAACTTGATTTCTAAAATCCAGTGTGGTATAAGGATATACATTATTCTATATTCCAAGCACCACTGAATTCGTACTCCATGAACTGTGTGCTCTGTCTGTTACTGCAGAGCCAGAAGCAGCAATGCAGTGGCAGTAACAACAGTTCACACAAGTTCAGAGTGGTTTCTTTCAGCCAAAAAATTAATTGGAAGTTTAGAATATTGCGGAGAAAGTAATTCATGTTTTTTTTATCGGTGGCAGATTAAATCATCATAAATATTTGCATTCCTTCCACCCCCCAAAGTCTCATTTACAGTATTTCGGAAATCGCCACCCCTCCTCTCGCCTTTCCTCACTGGTTACATTTTAGTATCATTGATGACTTGAACTTGACACTTAATGTTAAACGGTAACCTTTCCTGACGGTTGAATCACTGAAAACGACTTAGATAAACTAGGTAGTATGTAAAGATAGAACACAACTTTTTTTCTCGCCACGTAAGAATGGGACATCGCCCTCTTTCATTCCCTCCTGTTTGTCTCTCTCTTTATTCCTCAGTGCGTAAGCTTGCCCCCAACGAGTTCCCCCACAAACTGTATGTACAAAACTATACCTCAGCCATCCCAGGAACCTGCCTCACTCTGCGCAAGTGGCTCTTCACTACAGAAGAGGAGATTCTGCTCAATGACAACCAGCTTGCTATCAACTACTTCTTCCACCAGGTATGCCCGTCTTACTTCGTGGTGTGTTCATGAATGTGCTTTTTTGTAGCTTTGCTTGACCGTGTCCCCTATTTTTGCAGGCTGTAGATGATGTGAAGAAAGGCCTCATCAAAGCGGAGCAGAAGTCCTACCAGCTGCAAAAGCTGGCTGAGCAGAAGAAGCTGTCCATGGTCAGTCTCTCACACACGGACACACACCACACTGATCCACGACTGCTATTCCTGAATAACTTACAGAGGCAGATAGAGTTACGCATTGCACTTCAGTGTGGTACAGGTCATCCCCTCTCCCACCTGTTAACTCTCCCTCACTGTGTGTGAGTTAACAAAGGGGAGACGGTACAGAGCCCTCTCGGGATGGAGGTAGTCTAACGGTGAGAGTAGGGATGAGAATTGATAAGATTTTAACGATTCCGATGCCTTATCGATTCCTGCTTATCGATTCGATTCCTTATCGATTCTTATTGGGCAAGGGGTGAAAAAAAGAGCACAAACGGGTTTATTTACATTAATTTTCTTTCATATAATTTTCTATAATGCTGCACACACCATTACAGTATGTATACATACACATTTAAAAAAAATTAAATAACCAAAAACATTTATACATATTCCTCTTGAACTTAAAATAAAACTTACATAACTTAAATAAAATGTATTCTGTTTAATTTAAACATGTTCCTAGAAATTACAGTGCTCCTTCCTTTTTTTAAAAAGGGTATATGAACTGAGCTGCCAAAAATGAAACTAGCAGTGGCAAATACCAAGTGTGCAACCATCAATTGTATGGATCATCAACAATTCTTGTGCAGAAAAATAAGCATGTCTGCTTTCTCCGGGAGGATACGCGATCTCTCAGGACTTATTGTGTCTCCAGCCATGGAGAACACTCAGGTGGGCTGGAGGATGAACACAAAGATATGAGGAGGTGTCCAAGACGTGCTGTAGCCTGTGACCCAGACAACCAGCCTCTGAACCGGTCTGACTCTGAACCTCATCAGCTAAATTGGATGGCAATGGAGATTATTTATATAGTGAAAGCTGGTTTACACAATGAAACAAATGGCACGAACAAAATCGCTGAATTTGCTGAGCTGACATAAAGCCACATTAAGAGGGGAGGCAAACACTACCTCAATATAGGGGGCTGAAAATGGAAGATTCTAGAGCTAAACTAGCGTAGCTATATGCTAAGTTTAATAATGGATTAAAAATCGATATGCTCAGTTTAATAATGGGTTAACACGATAACGCGAACGTTTGCTGATAACACACGCCCTCCGATAATTAACACCGTTACGATCAAACATTTCTCAAAACTGGACTTTCAATCCAAACGTGAAGTGATCAATAACGGGACCAATGCCGGAGCTCAAATGTGTGCTTCAAATGAAGGGACAGAAGATAACTTGATTGACTCCACACAATAAAGGCAAATTGCTTGACACAGTGAGTGGTTGTGATCACTTTGGAGGAGTTTACCTTGGACAGAAAGAGATGAAGCGCCGACGTTAGCTGAGCTGCTGCATCGAACACATGACATTCCTGTCATTTAATTCCACGCTGTGTTCAAATGCTTATTCATATTGGTTGTATTTCCTCCCTTCGACGAAATAGACTTTTTACACACGTTACAAGTGGCGTAGTTGTCATTTTGTCGTGTGAAATAGAGCCAAACTTTAGAACGCCTCTGCCTAGTTGCCATGTTTGCTGCAGT
Organism: Pseudoliparis swirei; assembly: GCF_029220125.1. Taxonomy (NCBI): domain Eukaryota; kingdom Metazoa; phylum Chordata; class Actinopteri; order Perciformes; family Liparidae; genus Pseudoliparis; species Pseudoliparis swirei. The sequence goes on from NC_079409.1 coordinate 13,224,285, forward strand.
CTGAAGAAGAAACTAAAAAAGTTTGCGCATGCGCAACGCCACAGAGGACCGTTAGCAGAACCGTTACAGTTTTTTTCGATTGCTAAACGACAGCGGGCACAACTGGAGTCACATGTGCAAAACTCTAACCACAGTCTGCACTACCAACAGTCACCTGAGCTAAACAGTTCACATCACCTGCAAAACTCATTCCAAGCAACACAACTCTTAACACATGGCTCAAAACACGCTCAGTGCAGCCAAACACTCTGCACAACCCTCACTGAGGTAACACACACTGAGGTAACACACTGAGGTAACACACACTGTCACCCAGAACACACTGAGAGTAAAACACGAGCATCAAACACCAATACAGAAAATACTAACTTTTCATCTTTACAGTTTGAACAATTTCAGTGACTTCAAACAAAGTAATATTTTCTTCAAAGAAAAGAGTGACATTCTTTCAGATGATTTATTAAATTTTTTAGAACATAACAATTCTTTAAGGTAAATGAAAATTAGCAGTTTGCTTCAATAGTCTGTAGTAATTTACGGAATTACAGTAATGAGAAAAAAAAGGTAGAAACTAAAAGTACATACTGTAATTCGAACAAATAATTGAGGGGCTAATCCTGCCTCTCTAGCATCAGGCCACATGTTTTCATCAACATCACATCTAATGTTCTCTCTTGCCATGCACCTGGGGAAGAACCTTCTGGAGGGCCTGATCCATCCCTGGCAGTCCTCTGGACTCGTGTCCTCACATCCGGCACGCATGGCTTCCAAAAGAGACATTTGGTCATGTGGGTGGTGACCAAACACTTTTGTTGCACCCTCAACCCTCAACCTGCCTCTCTCAATGAGACCATGGTTCACGACATGGTCTATAAGTGGAGCCCTTATTTCAACTGGAATAACAGCTCTTTGTCTTCCTCCACGCATCCACCCTCTCCCTGCCACCCTTCTCCCTCCATGAACCCGTCTTCCTTGTTCCATTTCCAAAATGAGTCTTTCTGAGCTCTACCTATATATACTGTAATATATATATATAGATATAGATATATATATATATGTGTGTGTGTTAAATAACAAGTCTAAAACAAGACACCTGCTTAGCCTTTCAGCTGAAATTGCAATCAGCAGTGTTTGAAAGGCACAAGGCTGAAATGTATTCCGTTTTGAATGTGTGGTTCACAGTTTGGACAGCAGTGTGTTAGCGTTTGAACAAAGTGCTGTAGATCCACAGTGTTGTGCAGGTTGTGGTTAAAGTCATGGGATAAGTGTTAGAGTTTTGAAAACTGTGTTCAAGCAATGAAAAACAAACTAGAGTTTGGTCCACATGAACTGCTGCTGTGCAGACTGGAGTTAGAGTTTTGCACATGTGACTCCAGTTGTGTCCACTGTCGTTTAGCAAAATGAGGAAAGTGTGCATAGAGAAGGCCAGTGAGTTCCCCTGTGTCCGGAAGCATGAATAGATTACTCCACACATATTGTCATATAAAAAACACCGTCTTCTCTCCTCTGGCTCTTTCTTTCTTAGTATCTGAGTCTGTTGAGGGACTGCGAGGGCTACAATGAGATCATATTCCCACACTGTGCCTGCGACTCTCCCCGTAAAAAGGCTACCAGCAGCACCCATCAGCATTCACCGAGGAAGGGACACTCGAGGCAAGGGGCAACTGTTTGTTAGTGTGTGTCTGTGTGTGTGTGTGTCTGTGTGTGTCTGTGTGTCTCTGTATCTGTGTGTCTGTGTGTCTATGTGTGTGTCTCTGTGTCTGTGTGTGTCTATATCTGTGTGTCTCTATATCTGTGTGTGTGTGTGTGTGTGTGGGTGGGTGGGTGTGTGTCTGTGTGTCTCTTTGTCTCTGTCTGTGTATCTGTGTCTGTCTCTGTGTGTATCTGTGTGTGTGTGTGTGTGTGTGTGTGGGTGAGTGGGTGTGTCTGTGTGTGTACTTGTGTATCTGTGTGTGTCTGTGTGCGTCTGTGTCTCTATATCTGTGTGACTGTGTATCTGTGTGTGTGTGTGTGTGTGTGTGTGTGTGTGTGTGGGTGGTTGTGTGTCTCTGTGTGTCTCTTTGTCTCTGTGTCTGTGTATCTGTCTGTCTGTCTCTGTGTGTCTCTGTATCTGTGTGTGTGTGTGTGTGTGTGTGTGTGTGTGTGTGTGTGTGTGTGTGTGTGTGTGTGTGTGGTGGTGGTGTGTGTCTCTGTGTGTCTCTTTGTCTCTGTGTCTGTGTGTCTGTCCTGCTGTGTTCATCTGTCTGTGTCTCTGTATCTGTGTGTGTGTGTGTGTGTGTGTGTGGGTGTGTGTCTGTGTATCTGTGTCTGTCTCTGTGTGTCTCTATATCTGTGTGTCTCTGTATCTGTGTGTGTGTGTGTGTGTGTGGGTGGGTGTGTGTCTCTGTGTGTCTCTTTGTCTCTGTGTCTGTGTATCTGTGTCTGTCTCTGTGTGTCTCTGTATCTGTGTGTCTGTGTGTGTGTGTGTGGGTGTGTGTCTCTGTGTGTCTCTTTGTCTCTGTGTCTCTGTATGTGTGTGTCTGTGTGTCTCTGTATCTCTGTGTGTGTGTGTGTGTGTGTGTGTGTGTGTGTGTGCAGACATGGTTTGTCTGCATAATGGAGTGAGTGTACTAAAGCCTCCATGTTGTTCCAGAACCAGGTAATTGCATTCGAATGGGGGGAGATGCAGAGGTGGGACACGGATGAAGAGGGCATGGCCTTCTGCTTTGAATATGCACGAGGAGAGAAGAAACCACGCTGGGTCAAGATATTTACACCCTATGTGAGTATCACACGCATGTTATTACACGTGTGTTTCCAGTCTTTGTGCTAAGCTAACCAGCTGCTGGCTGTAAGCTTGAGACACAAGAGGGGTTACCCATCTTGTTCTCTAACTCTTCACCATGAAGCAATACGTGTATTTCCAAAAATATCAAACTATTCCTTGAAAAGAAAATATGTAAACCATATACACATCATTCTCACGTGTCTTTTGGATCTAAATTCATGTTTCTCTCTTTGTATTTTCCATCCATGGCTGATGTTCAGTTTAACTACATGCATGAGTGCTTCGAGAGAGTCTTCTGTGAGCTGAAGTGGAGGAAAGAGGTGAGGACCATCTGAGGGCAGACTCGCTCTATTACAAGCCTTTTACATTTGTCATTGGGCTTCACTCATACCTGTGCTGTGTGTGTTTCTACAGGTGGAAGAGGAGGCTACAGACAAGGACAATAAGAACTGCAGTAAAGATGGTATGTGTGGCAAGGTAAGGCTTTGCCTGCCTCTGTCCGGTACATGATTACTCAAGAGCCTGGATGAATTTATCTGTTTTCGGTTAGTTTGTGCGTCTTCCTCCTGATTGCTGTTTCTGTTTCAGAATATTTTCCAGTTGCTGAGGCACAGAAAGGATGGAGGCACCTAGGAAGGGAGATCGTTACCTCTTAAGCTGACACCGACCCAGCTCAGTTCAGCCCTCATCGAGCCCCAGGCCCGGCAACACTCCGCTATTAACTACATGGTCATCATTTCCACTCCATCAGCTACAACCTCAGAAGCTACCCCCCCCCCGATACATGCAAAACCAACTAGCACCTGCAAATGAACAAATCGAGAAATCAGAAGCAAAAAAAAAGCAACAGACACATGAACCAGAACTCTTGAATCCAGCGGACTATAATCATGCATTAAAGCAGAGCTCTGTCAAAAGAAATGAGGTCTCTCTTGACTCAAAGTCAGGGATTCATGCAATCCTTCTTCTTATTGGTTGTGACTTGAAGTGGAATGTGACTTTTTGACCCTCTTCTGAAGGAGTCCTCCTGGGAAGAGAAGCTGAATAAGGAAATATTGTTGGATTTACAAGGGAAAGTGAAGCTGTGAGTGCTCGCAAACGGGAACACAGATAATACTGATCAGAGATGCTGAGGCTGACCACAGGAAGACACTTGGTTTTCTCCATTTACGGATGACAGCAGCAGTTCTTCTTTGTTTCTTTGGCCAGTTGTTAGCGCGCAAGTGTGTTTGTGTGTGTTATGCGTCCACAATGAGAAACTGTGAGGCCCTCAGAATGTAAGTCACAGCTGAATTACACCCATTTTCATCGGTTTAAAAGATAACTATTAACATTGTAATGTGGCAAAAGAGAGACGGGAGAGAGAAAGTGGACATTTATTTATATATTTCTTTCATTCAGAGTCACAGCTGTGATTATTTGACACATGAGCTGGAACAACGTTAAACTTTAGACTAATGTTGCACTTTATCAAACAGTATTAACAACCTCCAAATGTGGGAAATGTCACCTAAGAAGCAGATAGTGAGCATATAACTGTTACTAGCCTGTGCTTAGCTTACATTGATTTTTTTCTGACTACAGTATGATTATATACGCTGCCCCATCAAATGGCACATGCAATGTACAGCGTCACGCATTCACCTTGTATGTATTCATAGTATCCCGTGAACACTCCATGCTCATGTTTTGAAGCCATCGTAGTGCGGCAGTGATGATGTGGAGCACTGATCAGTGAAGTGCATCATGGGTATCGTGTATTACCCATAAGAGACAACAGGGGTCCTCCTCCTGCCGGCTCTCCTACAGGCCCTGATTGCTTTGTTTCTGAGAGCCCCCTCAGGATTTATCATCGGCCTGTAATCCAGGAGACCGTTCTACTTGCTATTCATCTCTGTAGCCGGTACTGCGCAGTACTGTTGAACCACTTTGGCTCTCTGGAGTCGGCTTAAGTGGAACGAGGATTTCTTTGCAGAAGATGGGTCAGCGTCCACACTTTATCAACATGAAGATAACTGTGCACGTAAAGGCTTTTAGCAACTGATCCCAGAACTGTGGCGTTTGATGAACACCGTCATTCAAGGTCCCTCGAAATGAACTCATGTTGTCATTCCTGGAATAATGTATTATACATCATGTTATAAGGTATAACATAATTATCTGATGACGCAATCGTGACAAAATAAAAAAAATGCAATTAGAGGCTATAACATCATTAGAATATGATTACATGCTGCCATTTAATAAGAAGCATTGCACGGCGTAATATTTTACTGGTACTTCCATATTCTTTATTATCTTCCATTTAGAAGGACATTTTAATCGTTAATATTTTATCCAAAAGATACCATACGTTCAGTTGCTTTGAGCTTTTACAAAATGAGCCCTCCGATAAAATAAGAACATTCCAAAATAAATATACTGTATGTCATAATAAGGCTTATTTATGCAAATTCACGAGTAAGATAATCAGACTGATGCTCAAAGCAAAGAGCTGTGTGGCGCTTTCATGTTTTACATGAGAGGAAGCTTCATGTGTGCAAAACAAAACTCACCAACTCATGTTCTTACTTCTTAATCTAAGTCATGTGATCGGTGTATGATGCCAGTGAATGTTTGTAAATGCCAATATTCAAATTCCCCTATCCCGAAGTTCTGCTCGGCTCGTTTTGAGAATATCAACAAGTACAAGCAAGTAGAGTCTTAGATTGGAGATCAGCGGCGCTTAAGAGTGCCAGCTTTAATGATGGTGCGTTCACAAAAGCCCTGTTGTGTGATTAATGAGCCTAAACAGGTCTTGGTGGGTGTGTAAAGGAGGTTTAATGTAATGTGTTGAGTCTTGAATTGAGAGAAGTGCAATCCTAAAGGCCGAATGCATTTCCCAGGATCCGTGTCGGTTTTCCTGGGCCGTGTTTCACGTGGTCGATTGTCTGATCTCACCGTCAAGTGTGCGCACACAACTCTCTCTTTCTCTCTCTCTCATGCTGACTAAAGTGACGTGTCACTCGTTTTATTTATTTCAGTAAGATACTATATGTTAAATTCTGCATCTGTTAAGTTTTTCACCCGATATCGTTTGGCTGTCCATAAGTCACGCTGGATCGACAACCTGCAGACTCTGTGACTTGTTGAAATGTAAAATTTAAGACAAAGTGTTTGGTTACGTCGCTTACTGTAATAAATTGTAACATATTCTTTTAAATAAACCAATTTATTGATGCAAAGTTAGTGTGTGTGTGTGTGTGTGTGTGCATGTGCGTGTGTGCAGCTAGTGTGGGTCCTAAAGCTTAGGGCGGGTTAAATTCAGAAGTCAATTTAACTTTTTTGCCTTGTGTATGTTTGTGTGTGATGATGCAAAAAGGTTTGGTATGTTTTTATGTGTGTGTTGGAGTCGAGCCAATATGATGAAGTTACACTAGCAGACTTCACTTCTTCTCTCGCTCTCTCTTCGTGGACACGTCTGTTTTCTTTTCTCTCCTGCATTGCTGTCCTTTTTCTCCCAACAACTCTGACTTTTAATTAGACCTGGGAGACAATTACCCAACAGGCAGTGAAAAGGACATTCCACATCGACCTGGATCGACTACCTGCGTCAGGTAATTAATAACTATTGACTGTTGGTGGTCTGGATGTTATCCTGAGACATTTTTAAAAGCTAAATCCATGGGCCAGAAACCTACCCTGGAAGACGTCTTACAAATGGTCCGCCTTGATCAGGTTCTTATCACAACTTATTCACAGAAATTTGTGAAGCCTTGAAGGTTATTCTTTTTCTTTTTTTTAAAGAAACCAAAACAAATAAATTTGTTTGCCAAATTGGAGGTTAAAATATTAAAATATAGAATTGGAGATCTGACATAAGAGCATTACAGTCAGAACGACTGATTGTTGAAAACCTGTGATGGACTGGCAACCTTTCTGGGATGTTCCTATTCCTCCTCTGCACTGTTAACATGGAACAAGCCGACTGACCTCAAATAAGATGGTAAACTGATCAAATATTAAAGTATTGTGTGTATTGTATCAATTTTGTAGTTTGAATTCATCAACAATTACTCCCTCTCTTTCTCCCGATGAGCAAACTTAACTGAACTGACAGCAGTAGTTTACGTGTGTGTGTGTGTGTGTGTGTGTGTGTGTGAGCACCAGAGCTTTATAGTATGCTGGTTACTGCATTAGCTCTGCAGCAGGTTTCCTTACGTTCACCTCGTGGTGCATGAGGGTTTCGGTTGCTCTGCCTTGTGTGATATTCGATTTGGGTGCAAATGTGTACGACAACTGCAGCCACATACTGCAGGGGCCCTGATATTACAACAAGATCCCACTCTCCTGCTCGCTGCATCAACCTCCACTGGTCTGACTCTGTTTGCTTCTCCTCTGAACAAACAGCTCCGTGTGAAGTGTCGACACAGAGCGGGCGACTGAGCCCCCGAAGGAGGATCTTAGATTTATTACATGTGCTGTTTTGCTTCTCTCAGCTGTGTGAGGAAGAAGGAGCTACGTAGGCAATTCAACTGCACCGTGAATTGCTCCAATAGTGAACGGCCATGCCTGCACACATACAGCAATCAGCAATCAGCCAAACTCAATCATCAGTGTGTTTGCAAGATGTCAGTCAATCATTGTACATGGTCAGAGATCCTTGAAATCCATTTATTGCCAGACATAATATGTCTAGTCACCACTAAATGCTGGTCTAAGAACAGTTTAGCAGCGGCAGCATCCCGGAGGAGGGGGAGGGGGAGGGGCTTTACTCCTCTTCTCCCTCTCCCATTAATGAGCAATCAGTTAAAAACGTTCTTAGCTCCTATTTGGCTTTCTCAGCACTTTCTTTTGTTCCTCCCTCCTGTTTCTCTCAATCATGCAACCACCATATTCTTGTTCTTCTCTTTCATTGTGCGTCCTATCCATCTCTGTCCCCCTGCTCCGCCCTCCCTCCCATCTCTCTTTCTGTCTTCCTTTTGATTTCTCTTTTTTTTTGCAGCGCTTCATTACCTCCATCTTGCTTTTCTCCTCTCTCTCTCTGGCTCTTTTTCCTCTCAAAACCCTCTCCCTCACTCACCCTGTCCTCAGTTTCCTTTTAAAACTCAATCGAAGGAAGGAGAGCCAGAGAATGGATCATTGGATGCATGTCTCGAAAGTCCAAAACACAAGGCTGTTTATTTCACTATGTTTACATCTGTCACAACTCATTGGCATTCAACACTCCTGCAAAATGTATGACGCAGTTTACATTCAGGGTACAGCCAGGGTCATAGAGATTACATGTTCCTGCATATACAAAAGTGAGTGAATGGATAAAAGGTGTGTGTGTGTGTGTTGTACAGAAGTCTGTGTTAAAGTGTATCGCATATTTGGAAACGAGAGAGTTCTTGAAACGAGTCTCTCAGCTGAGATAACGTGTCATTGTACAGTTTAATTTTTTTTAGAAGGTGAATAACAAATCAATTTCAAAAGATAAGGAGACAGGGTCGTTGGTGCTTCAACGGAGTTGGATGTAACTTGGCTTGTAATGCACTTTGTTCCTTGTGACGTTATATGTTGTTGCATTGTCTTCTCTTCTGAGTGTGTGTCTGTTTACACTCACTTGTTGTCATCTTGTGTTGCATGTCGGCCAGGAGTCCTTTGAAAAGGGGACTCTTGGTCGATGGGACATATCCAATCCTTTTTTCTTTTTTTCTAAAGCAACCTCTATGGCAGTATCCAGAGTAGTTTTCTCCAGTACATTTTTACTTCAGTGTACTGTGCAGCTACCGTGATCACAATGGCAATGAGAAGGAAGCCAAACAACTATTCTAAGGTAATAATAAAAAAGGTATTCCTGTAAAGAACCCTTCCAGTGGGAACAAACTGTGTGTATCTCTCTATAAATAGTATTTCGGGAAGTAACAGCACACAGAGACTCTGGGCTGTATTGTCAGGAAATGCAGGTTTACATGCATCAGGGTCCAGTTCCTCTACTGAGCATCTTCATGAAGCATCCAGAGACAAATACGTTGTACTTTAGCATCCAGTACAAATACTTTATAACACATAAGGTGAAGTCATGCTTCCCAGGGATCACATGGAATCTGTGATGATGCGATCCTCATTCACAAAAGTCTTCATTTCATATTTCACAGTCAAATAATATTACAAGAGGAAAAAAACACATCAAACAAACATTCATAGAAACTCTTGCAAAGAGGATGTGTGAAGAGTAAATGTGTATCTTTGAAAAATGGCACACACAAAAAAATAGCATCATGACATCTGTACATCAGTCAATTTACTGAATATGAATTGTGTGTGCCGGTGTCATTGGCAGCCGATGTGCTTCCACAAATCCTTGACATCTCCTACTCTCTCATATCTCTTTGTTTTTAATCGGTCAGAGGAAATCTTTGGACAGAGCCTCTCCAAAGTTGGGTGCAGCCATGAGAATAGCGATGGTACAGATGATGTTGAAAACACTGAATCCCACGAGGCACAGGCGGTCGATGACAGCCGCAGCAAACTGCCACTGCTCTGACACGCTGAGCTGCCGGTCCTGCTCCTTCACGTGCTCCACTAAAAACTGCACCTCCATCAGAAGAGCCTGCAGCTGGTTGTCCACTGCCACAGACCGGATCACACCGCTGTGGGTATGTAGAGCAGCTGATGTCCCTGCTCCGACCCCAGCCTCTAGGCCACAGGGTCCAGAGGTTGCGGTTAAGGGATCATGGTCCGGGGACAGCGGAGTTTCACGTGGGGGGCTCCCAAACTTGGAAGATTGGATGTGGTGATGGATAGTTGTATCTCGAGCTGGTCCTTCTCCTCCTGCTGCTGCTGCCTTAGCTCCCTCTCCTTCTCCTCCATCCAGTCCATTGCTGAACCTCCCATGACTTGAGGCTCTGCTCCTGTGAACTGGCTCCAGCTCTGCAGTGGTCTGGAAGGTTTGGAAGCCCATGTAAAGCAGATGGCCGTTGGGCTGTGGGTGTGGATTGGGGCTGGGATCTCTGTGGATGGGATTAGGGAGGATAACAGTTTGAGAGTTGGGCCGGTGGGGCGGTGGGTGTGACAGAGGGTGGTTGACCTGAGCCAGGCTGGCCTGCAGGGAGTTGAGAGTCTGGGGGAGGATGGAGGGCATGGGCGTGGTGGTGGGGGAGGACAGGGTCTTGTTCTGAGAGTCGACTTGGCAGCTGTAAAGAGGCGGCTCCCCTCCCTCTCCTGGACGCTTCATCCGCAGAAACCAAGGAACCCACTGCAGCAGAACCAAGTTCACCTGGCACACAAGCACACAAACACTGATGAGAAGAGCACTCTGAAATGTTTCTTTGTGGTCGGAATTGGCCTTCAACATATTGCTGATCAGGTTCACATAACATGTTACACCATCTTAAAGACGACTCACCAAGTTACTAAACTGGTGTCTTGACTTTGTAAATCTCATACAATACTAATATATATGTTGTCATTATTCACCTTCTTATGTATTTCACCTGCCTTAATCAAATATATCAATAACACTCAGACCCAGGCTTTTAACCAGAACCAAGATATATGATACTATTAAATCTGATTTTGCTTCTCAACACTGGCTTGTTTGTTAGTTTCAGAATTGATTCAAAACGTGTAACATCAACCCTAAAGCAATGCACGACCAGGTACCCTGTATCACCGAATTAAACAGCCTTTACATAATCTGTGGCCTCTTGGACCCCGATTAGGGGGGGGATCAAACTTCTTCTGTCCAGGCCCCAAGACAATCGAACGATCTGCCAAAGAAGATCTGCTGAATGTGCCCTCTTTGAAATCACTTCTCAAATCACACTTATATTTTCATTCATTTGGCTCCCATTTCATCAAATGAATCCAGTTTGTTGTTGTTTTTTGCACTTCATTGTACTATTGAGTATTTTGCATATTATTTTTTATATCGTTTCAAAAAGTTCTCCATTGATAAAGTGTATTATTGTATTATAATTATTACACTCACCAAACGTGGCATGTGTCCTCTGTTGGGGTTTTGGTGATGGCACTGAAGGACGAGGACTGTGGCCACGACTGACATCCCGACAATCACCATGGTGCTCACAAAGTACTGACCTGAGACCAGGCAGGGGGGGAGCACATTTCACTCATGAGGGTGCTGAGGATCTGTATGCTATGAACAATGTCAATCCTCCCCTCCAAAAAAAACACCAAAACCTACAGACATATACACATATGTACATATCCACAAAGAAACTGACCTATCAAGGGCACAGAATCTGAAGTGGCGGGCATAATCTCTGCAACCATCAGCATGAAGACAGTCAGGGAAAGCAGAACCGTGATGCCTGGAGGCAGAAACAGAACACCAGGGAGTAGTGAGAAGCAAGGAAAAAGAAGAGAGTAAGAGAAGAAAGTAAGCGAGTGAGAGGTTGTAAGAGCAAGCCTCAAAGAGTGAAATAATCCAACACTTTCTCAAGGACGGAATGACGAATATGCAGCAAGAAATATATTTTATCTTACAGCGGTCACACATCTGGTTTTATGTATATATTCATATATTCTCATCCATTTGTATTATAAAATCTCACCCCTGCTCTTCTCCCCCGTCCTCTTATTATTACTCACCTAGGCTGATCTTTTCCCCCGAATTGGCGGGGAGCAGGAAAACCACCAGAGTCATGGAGGAGAGAAGCACACAGGGCATGAGGAGATTGAGAGCGTAAAACAATGTCCTCCTTCGTAAGGTCACCACAAAGGTGACATCGGGGTAGGGCTCTGGACAGCAGTCATAGAACACTTCGTGACGACCTCCAGGGACCTCTGAGGCGGCAGTAAAGAGGGCATTATAATAATCAGTGAGGGTTTGGAATGAGAAGAATATCAAGAAGCTGTAACTTAGGACCGGCATCATAAAAGATGTTATTGAACAGTAAAGATCTGGTTTAATGAAAACCTGTGATGGTATCTGCAGGGTAGCACAATCTGTTTGTATATTGCTGATTTGTATGATTGTATTTTCATTGAATGAAATATGCATAAGGCAACTTCTACATAAAACATTGTCGGTAAGCTCTGTTACTAAGCAACACTGCTCGCCTTGCAGGGCCTCAACAGCCTGTCTTACCCACTAGGTCCCACTCTCCATTGGTCATGTATCCTGACACATCTGCCTCCTTCATCTGGAGGTCGAGCAGCCAGCCGTCAAACGTCCAGGAGCCAAACTTCAGTTCACAGCGCTGGATGTCAAATGGAAACCACCGCACATCCACGTTACATGTGCTGACAAATATTCCTTGAAAAAAGCAGAGAAAAGTCAGGTTAATTCAACTTCAACCCCCAAGATGTTACTCGAAAAAAGGAAGTAATTGAGAAAGACAATATTAGATTGCCAGATTAATTTGCCAGAGCATGAGGACTGCAGTATGTGTGCAGAATGACTGAAGACGTAGTTTGGTTTTAAGGGACAAGATGCTGATAAATAAAAACTTACCTGGAGGCAGATACTCACAGAAGCCACTGGAGTTAACCAGCACGTTGGTCTTAAAGCTAGCATCAAACTTATCATGAGCACTGGAGGATAGTAACACAGGGGCGAGAGAGTTCAGAGCCCGGCCGCAGCACTGGGGGGTGTATGCTGATGCTCCACACATACCTGTTGTAAAGTAATATGTCAGGTGTCCAGACCTGGTCAGTAGTGAATCGCAGGCTCTTAACTCCAGGGTACTCCGACTGGTTCCACTGGAGGTAGTGGTCATACCACTGCTGGGAGACACAAGCAACACAAGTGTTACATATGAACATAACAACATGCACACATATACATGGATAACACATGGATATATGTTCTAATACATAACCCCCCCACCCCTTTGTTGCTCCTTCTGCTCTTCTTTTTGGGATATTCACTAAATGGCTTGAAAGGCAGAAGGTGCTGCATGCTGCACAGATTGTGAAACACTGTGAGCCAACGTTGTGATTTTGGGCTCTATAATTAAGATTGTCTTGACAGACACATTGAACATGGTCAAATTCCCATGATATTCACACTAAGGCCGATGCGCGGGATGGGAGGCATACAGAAGGCTTTTCACTACACAGCTCAGTATCACAGTTAATGTTATTCATAACACTCACCATCTGCAGCCAGGCATTCGTGGTGAGGATCTGGTTCTTTTCATCCTTGCATAACACAACACAACAGTGACTTTAGCATTCATACCAATAATGCTCCTTTGAATCCACAGTCCTCGTTCTATCTAAAAATGCATTCCTAAAGTCAACTAAAGCTGATATAATCTGAAAGATCAAGTGGGTATCTTCAGTCTTCCGAGCAATATTTGCCCTAATTGTAATTATAATCCCCTGACTGCAGCTCAACAAGTAAATGATGTCTTTTAAAACTCATACTTCAAGATTAGTTCAAGTTTGGGAGATTTGATTGATTCAGACTGATTACACGTCCTATTAGCTTTAGCTTTTGAATGCACTTTTACATGAAAATGACATTAGGAAGAGATGCACAGTAATATGCATTGTTGTATGAATGTATTGCATGGATGTATGTTCATGTTCATGGAGCATGTTTGCTGTGCATACCACATCCATGACCTGCATCAGAGTAAAGGAGAACTGGACAGTGAGACTCTGGGAGTCGTTGGCCACAGGCCTCTCCATGGGGTTGTAGTCCCTCAGCAGCTCCGTGAGCAGAAACCGCTGGTGAGGCCCCTGGACTGACACTGAAGAAGGGAGAGGGAGGGAGTTTGATGGATGGAATGGAAAAATGAGAGAGTTGAAACACAAAAGAGCACAAGAAAAAGTGACTGTTACAAAGAGAAAGCTGTGACAGGGAAGACGGTAAAGCACCGAAGAGAGAGAGCAATAACAGTGAAGTGGTCTTATTACGAGGGTTGATGGATAGTTTGGAGGAACGTGGTATAGAAATCGAAGGCCAGATAAATGGAAGAGAAGGAGAACCAAACTAACAGAGGGAGAGTAGACATGCTCCAGTAGATAAGACTGAGTGGGTTTTGAGGGGTAAATAAAAAGGTAATGTTTTAGAGATGGAGCACAGAGGAATATACAGAACAGTGGATTCTACAGGACAAGAAAACGTGAGGAAAGAAGCCTGTTCCTCCCGATCAATTACGTATCTGATTGATCACCATCAGACAGTCACAGTCGTTCCAACTGCTGTAAAATGTCGGATTAATTTCATGCAGGAAATAGTGAGGCCATTAAACACTGAAACACCTCAGACAGACACACACAGCACTGAACCTTCTCTGCCTTCAGCCTATTACTCACACCAATGTCCTCAATTCACTTTTGATGAAATATCGGCAACAATTTTGATGTGGAGGGAGCAACCACTGGTATATAAGAGGCACATTGAATGAATGAATACAAAACCAGTATACACTTTAATATGCTTCTTCTGGAGGCAAATAGCATATGCCACTTCACTAGGAGTGCTAAATGGTGTTAGATTAATGCACTTACTGCATGGCGTCAAATCTATATTAATGTACTCAACCGTAATGAATATCAATATGACTCCATATATAAGTCTATTAGTTAGATTAATAGTTCTTACTGTCAAGCCATAGTATATTAACCATTAGCTACCTTATAACCCCTATCTTTTTCTCTCAGCATATCTATCTATCTATCATCTAGCTATATATCCATCTTTTTCTCTCAGCATATATATCTATCTACCCATCAATCACAGTATTGTCTTCCCTATAACAAAACAATGCACAGCTCAGCTCAATTTGCAGTAAATAAGATTGCACATCACACTGCTGCTCACCCTTTACTAACATACATCTTTTTTTTCTGTCTGCCTACACATCAGCAGACTCTCTCCCGGTGTTGAGATGAGCTGCTGAGTGCAGAACGGAGCGCTCGCTTGCACAAGACATGCAAGAGCACATACGGTGTAAACAGCCCATGCCAAAAACACACACTTGTTCACACAAAGCACCAATGAAAGTCACTCACCCCGGATCAGAGCAGGGAGTATCAACAGCCAGAGAGCCAGAGCCTGACACATACTGCATTCCTCGGGATAAACAAGGAAAGAGTGGAAGAGGGAGAAATAGAGAGAGAAGAGGAGGGATGAGGTAAACGGGGGGAGAGTGAGATGGAGAGCGGGGTGTGAAGAGGAAGAACGATTGTAGAAAACAAAAAGGAGAGAGTGCAATACGGGCAGAGAAGGTAAAGGGAGGGGAAGAGAGAGCAAGGGAGGCAGAGTGTGTGAGAGACGCAGTGAGGCGAGTAATCCTCTGAAGAGGGAAATGTTGCATGTCAGAGTCGGTCAGGTACGGAGATCTGTGCACGTCCCGATCAACAGCTCAAAGTCACCCTTCATGCTTCTCTGCTCATCCACTCTGCAGACTTTCTGATATGGGGTTATCTGTCATCATCTGTTCATTTCCCTCGGAGTTACTCACTGATTCATCCCCCTGGTCTTGTTAAGGAGCTCAAAGAGGACCGTGCATGTTTGAGAGCCTATGGATCCAATTCATGGGATGATATTGCAGCAGAAATCCAGGCGTCTTCTAAGTTTGGGAGGAAAATGAATGGAGCACAAATATGAATGTCATTAATGTAAACACATGGCAAGGAAACCATTTTAAGTTACTACATTACAGTCATTTTCAAATCTTCACAAGCCAGCAATATTCAAAAGCTGCTTTGAATTTTGTCTGGAAGTGATCTGGCATCATTACATTCACAGAGTAATGGTGACACCCACTGGATATGTTAGCAAAGTGCAACATGGATCTTCAATATATATAATCGGTGGTCTCCTAAAAGCTCTCGATGCCATAACCATTGATGGTGAGTTTAGAGTTCTACAAACATCCTTGACTTTTACGATAGAGGGTGGTTGAGGAAGACATCTGCATAGTTAGATTTTAACTGAACAGCCCGTCTCACAAACTGATTTCATAATGTGCTGATATATTTTTCATAAGCATATTCCTCCTCCCCTTTGATACATATATTGTGCCACCAATTTAAGAGTAATTTAGCTCTTTGATCAGGTGACTGCAAAGCGTTTCCCAGCATGCCCTGGGTGTTGCAGTTGGTGGAAAGCAACTAAAAACGGTGGACTTCATCTTCACATTATTTGTGTCCACATGAGCAAGATATTTGAACCCAAACCATGATATTTTCCTAAAACCTACTAATTAGGCGTGTTGCCTAAACTGGAGGTGCTCAATTGTTTGTTACCCAAGGACACCTGAGGCTGTCTCCAATAGAAAACATGGGGACCCCTCGTGTATGTCCTAGAATAATGTGAACAATTTCAAATAATGTATTTTTCACTCGTTGAAATGTTATATTATTACACAAGAGTAATGGATTAGACGGAATCTAACCACTTTTCAAGGAGCCCTGCCGAGGGGTCCCCGAAATAAGTACTGACAACAATTAAATTAACGCAAACTTCACCCATGTACCGATCAGGTCAGGCTACATACAGAGAAGACCACCTTGCTTCAGCGATATCAGCGATATCAATGTGTAATTTTGGTGTCAACACATTGTTGAAAGTTGAAAACCTGATGTATTTTTTACCCCACAATAAAAGTATACATTTCTAAACGTTACACTCAGCATTCAGAGGACACAGCTGAAAAATATTCGAACCTTGCCGGTGGTGGCGCGTCATCCACATGCGACGCGCAGCTCTGTGTCGGTCGCAATCAATAATCATCACTTTTTCGCGCACCAGTTCTTTGATTGTTTGTCCACGGTATCGCCGTACCACCGCATTAACATACTGCACAGCAACACGAGCCACTGAGCCGAAACACTGCGAGTTCAGGTAATCAAATCAAGCCGTTGAGGTTCTTTCACATGTTTTAATAGCTTTGGTGAAGTGTGGTTTGTGTGTGTTTCGCGAGCAGGAAATGTGCGGCAGGCGATAGTTGGAAATGGTGCAGTGCACCGCTAGTGGTCATAAGCTAGCAGGCTAGCTCACGTTAGCTGGAGGAGCAACGACGTGCAGTTGGCTGAAGCTAAAGCGTTACCATGGTTTTACCGTAGTGCACTCTGAGGGGTAATGGGCCGAACACACGTGACGCGTTGGTTTTAAACGCCAGCAACACGTCCGACCTGTAGCTGCTCACGTCGCCGCGTCATGCTCCTTCTGAAAGCACGTCCAGTGTAAAAGAAAGGGTTGACTCCAAAGGGCTTTGGAGGATCATCCGTTGCCCTTGGTGATTAATGTTAGCCCTCCCGCAAGAGTGGTACCTTCTTCTTAAATGAATCCATCTCTTTTCAATAGCATGAGCCCGATGATGAACGTGCCCAGTGTCAGATTACTAGATCTAATTTACACGAGAGCGGGAAACTTATATTCATATGAGTGAAAACAACTGTGTAGAGAGTTTAAGCTTTGTTGATACATGAGCTTCACGTTTTAAAATCGTGTGCATAGTTGGATGGAGAACAACTGGAATACATTGTTGTTTGCCACATACACCAAGCTTGTAATACTGCGATACTATATATATGATAAATCGTCGGCTCAATCCACATTGAGTTGCCTCGTCTTGCGACACATGGAGTCTCTGAATAGGTTGTCACGTGTTTGTGTAGTAACTTAGAGACCCTGTGAAACTGAGTTTGTTTAGTCCATATTACGTTAGGAATGATGCACAAATGTGAAACTGTGTTCTCATTTTATATAACTAAATAGTGTGTTGTATAATTCACTAATGGTATGTATGTAATTTATTCAATGAACATGTGTATTATTAATATGCTAATAATCATATTAAGATTGGGGGCATTTACTGAATCATACATTGTGGGAATTCCCTCACACTGGTGGTACAGTTTAGTTTGGCTTTAACGGAGTTGTGCTTTTTAGGTCAAGTTGCATTTTAGTGAGTGTTGTTACTCGATCCATGTGTAGAAATGGGCTGTATTGTTATTTTATGTGCAACATGTATCAGAACTACACTTGTTTGTGATAGTGCCATCACTTTATTGTACTCTTGCTTTGTTTTGGTCCCATCCTAACACAATCCAGTGACGACATATCGGCGTGATATGTGTATCGCCCCAAATCGTTTGGATTACTGTCTCCACCCCCCTCCGTTTTATATGTCGGAATCTGATCACGTGATGTCTGTCCTCTGTAGACGGCATGCTTTAAAGAGAGGTTGTCCTTGCCGCGCCACCGTAACACAGGCACACTCATTGTTGTAGAGATGGACCACAGAGCGACCTTTGTTATGACACGACCGCCACGTAAGAACTATACGTTTGGTTTATTACTTTTTACACTGAACAGAAACTTCTTTATCCGTCTTTATGTCTGTTGATAAGTCTCGCGCGCCCTTGTAGGCGAGTCTGAGTCACGTTACCAACAATGGAAACCTAACTTGTCAGAAACGAAATCGAAACTGACCGCGTGTCTGCTATCGTCTGTTTCCTTCTCCTCGGTTCATGCTTGGCCCCCCTCCCCTAACGTGTGTTGCAACAGGTTGCAACGTGTTTTCAACATCGCTCCTGTCTTTATAAGCGAGCGACATCCTTCGTGTTTCCAAGTGGAAGCTACAGAAAGGACCTCATCCAAGACTGAAGACCATGCGCTGGGGAAAACGTGTTTGCCTTTTTTAGAAATATTTTTTATAATTGTGTCTAACCTAACTTTCCTTGCTTACTTTACACGTGTACTCTGATTTCTGTGTTGAAAGTTGCTATAGTCTCTGTTTGAATCGTCTGATCACTGGGAGGCTACAGGAGCAGCAACTTTACAAATTCCCACTTTTTTCATAATACTCGAGGTGAGATCTGTAATACTGTGTGGTTCTCACTGGACCTTGTGGTACCAGTACATGTAGTATGTTGCATGCACGTGTGAAGACATGTGCACACAATTCGGACCACGACCAAGTTTAACTTCTGCACTGCTCTGTTGACCGTGAACACAGAGGTCTGTCTCCGTGATGGAGGAAACGGGCACTTTGGACGTCAGACTATGGATGTGTGGTATTTCACTGTCTTGACATAACAGCATGAAGTGTGCACACAAGTTGATTCATCCGTCGTCCTGCCCAGGCGTCTCCTCCGGATCAACACAGCTCGGAGGATTATGGACTGGATTCTGAAAATCAGAGTTGTTGTTTTGGCTGTCAACTGTTGCCTCGCATCGGGGTCGAGATGAGTCGGCTCCAGCCTCGTTTGGCCCCTGGGTTGCCGGCCCTGTCGGTACCCATTACTGTGATGAACCAACACGATGGTGTTCTCTACTAATGTGGCCGTGTTCAGACTCGCTCAGCTCAATGTGACAGAGCTGTGATGCTGACTGGGCCAAGGGTTTGAAACCTGACTCTGTATTGGGCATCTCTTTGTTGTCAGTCTCAATGTTATAGACATTATTGAGTGTTTAATTTGAGTGCTGAATCAATGTTTGTTGTACCAAAGAGGTATTAGAATTCGGGACCATGCAGGTAGAGATCTACTCATTACATTTGCTCACGTGTGTTTTTGGAGGATGGTTTAAACCGAGCTCTGCAGAACCTTCTGTTTCCGTCAGGACGTCGGCGAGCAACTGCATGGTTTTGTGTTCACATCGTGTCACGGCCCTTAATGTCCTTCGTCCTTGGAACTGTCCTTTTTGTCTGCATCAGTGTCTCTCTTGTCCTGTCCGCTATGGATTCAGATACAGCAATAATTTGTCAGGCCAGAAATAAAACAGAATAGTCACAAGAACTTCTGAATTATTAATCTCCATCCTTTTACCCTGGGATTAAGTTTCAGTGTGACTTGGAGAGACACGATGTCACCCTGCCTGCAGTATTCTTGTAGACTGGCTGGAGGTGTAATCGTAATAAGCAACGTTGACAGTGTAGTTGTACGTTAGAGTTTACCTTCCGCACATAACCTTTTCTTACAATAATACACAGCTATTTAGTTGTCCACTGTATATTTGATTCTGCATTTCGCGGGGGCAAGCATTCAGGATTACATATCTGAGGCTGGTATAGAGTCACTGAGTTATCAAAGGACTCTTCAGCAGGTTGGAGATCTGACAGCAGGTTTCCAAACTCGGGTTATTGGCTTAAACAACACTTTCTATTGCTTTAAATTCTGTTGCTGGCTTTTACTTGATTCGATTATATGAGTTATTTATTTGTTATTTGTATTCTCCTGACGTTGTTCTTTGTTTGTGTTTCAGGTGCTCTGCTGTTATTGGCCCGTCTTGACTTCCCATCAGGTGCTGGAGGACGTACACTTATAGAGGAAGCGACACATCGAACCGCACGGCCCCCTTCACGCTCTACCCCTGCGCTATGAGCAGAGGTAGAGGAGGGCCTCTCAAAGAATCCGACAACAGGCATCCACCACCCGACTCCCAGGCCAACGAGAATTACTTTGGACCGGGTCCATCCTCACTCTACCCTAGAGCTGGCCCACAGCAGAGCCCATATTCAAGTTACCACCACAGCCCTGCCCGTCCCGTAGTGCCCATCCAGCCACCCCCAGCTCCTTCTCTCAGCCCCTCTGCTCCACCCATACCAAAGCACAGGACAGTGGATCCTACATCAGAGGCTCCGAACAGCTCATATAATCAGAATCACGGCCCCAATCCTGCTCCCAATTCCTTTCAGTACCAACAGGCAGAGTTCCTCAGAGGACACAGCTCTGAGGCGCCGCAGTTTAGAGCCAGTCCACGTGGAGGGGGAGGAGGAGGGGTCTCAGACAGGTGTCCTAGTTCCTCATCTCAGCACCAGTCAGGCTCCAGTAAATATTCATCATACCCCAACAACAGCTCAAGGGGTAGACGGGAGTATAGTCAGGACCAGACTTCGGTATACCCAGTATCCCCGCGTAGCAAAACAGGCCCTCGACCCCTGAATCAAAACCAGTTTTACGGTACAAACCACAACCCATACGCCATCAGACAGTGTCGCGTCCCAATAGATTCTGTGTGTGAACATTTTCAGACTTTGTCCCTTCATCGAGACGGGCGAAACAGAGGAGGAGAAAGGTTTGACAGACGTTCTGCCTCCAGGAGTTCGGCACATTCACTCTCTACTAAAGTTGACCTAACTCTTAATTCTGACATCCAGGACCAGGTTCAGAGGACTTTGGCTGCTTTGAAGCCAAGTCAGGGTATCTCTGCAAAATTGTTAGCCAAAAAACTGCATCTTTCCAAAAAGATAGTCAACCAGGCTCTTTACTTGTTGGCGCGCTCAAAGAAAGCCTCCAAGCAAGGACTCCTCCCTCCTGAGTGGAGTCTTTGCAGAGAACCTCTCAGAGGTGAAGAAGATCAAAACTCTAAAGTACAAAGTCCACCTTCCCATCTGTGTGTCGGCTCAGGACACCCTCCAGAACCTGAAGCCAAGGTTGAACGAAAAACAGAAACAGTTGAAAACGGGGCACAAAGCAAAGAAGAGGACTCCAACACAGAATCCAGTTCTTCTTACTGCATCTCTTCAGATTCATCTGACTCTGAAGAGTCCCAGTCACCAGCGAAAGGTCAGCACCAGGAGAAACAACATCCCGTCACTACAAGCTCACCTGATCCGGCTCGTCCCACAATGCCAGAACAGAAGGAGCTAGTTATGCAGTACCTGCTGGATACAAGGGAGGCAACTGCTCTTGTCATAGCCAAAAATCTGGGTCTTAAGAGTTCCAAGCAGGTCAATCCAACCCTCTACTCGCTGGAGAAGCAAGGTGAAGTTGTTAAGAATAATGGCTCTAACCCGCCCACCTGGGATCTCTCCAACCACCGCAGAGAGAGGATGGAAAGGAGCCTCAAAGCCTCAAAGAGCAGCCGTGCTGAGGGGGATCAGATCCCAGAACCCAGTAGAGATCAGAATAGAGGAGAGTCCGTCTTCCTGTCGTCGTTATCATTACCACCAATACTAGGCCTCGAGCTGCTGCCACTCCCAGAAGGTTGGATGCCAGAGCAAAGTCGTAGTGAGGTGGTAAGTAAAATGTCTGTGCTTTTAATTTTGTATTCATTAAATGTTATAAAGATGATATCATTCGTATGAAAATTATGAAAAGGAATTCACATGGATCTTATTTTGTTTCAAAATATAACTGGAAATACCTAAATGGAATCTATTTGTTAGTTCATCCTAAATGTCTGCCCACAAGGGAATCAAAAATATTGATAAAAGCCTCTATATAACAATTATAGGAATAGTATACACTTTGCGAAATACACTTCATTGCTATTTTCAGGTTGAATGCTACTTTATGCAACCACTACTTAAAGATAAAGGAGTTTATTTTTACTAGATGTATTCAGGTGAAGTTACCAGAGTTGGACTTCTAAACTAATTTGATTAACCCGTTATCTCTGCTTTTCCCTTTCAGTCCCAGTCCTCATTCCAGCCCCCCTCTATCGCCTCGAATAAAGATGAAGAAACCAACGAAGGACAGTGGGCGACTGATGACATCCCAGAATTCCTCAACGCCATTCGCAGAGAGACAGATGCTGGGAAACTGTCTGTCGAACAGGCCAACTCTGTGGGAACTGTAGCTGTATCGCTGGCTGCTCCACCTCCCCAGAACCTGTGGGCCAAATTGCAGGAGGTGAGGCTGAAGAACCCCGTCAGTGGTCTCATGGAGTATGCCCAGTATCTGGGCCATGACTGTGAGTTCCTGCTCCTCGACCAATCGGGGCCCTCTCACGACCCACGGTTAGTCTCTTAATTTATTCTGCTTATTACTGTCAAGTTTGAATTAATCTGTGATGTTTGTTTTATAGTATTCATACTGTAATTTTCAAACCTAGCTAGAGATGCACCGGTGCTGATTCTGACCTTCCAAAGTGGATCAGGTCAATCCACATTAAATACATCGTCTTTGCCAATGTCATTATATCAGTTACATTAATTAGGTCATGACGGCTACATACTTCATTTTCAGTGCCAAAGGAATCTCTCGTTAAATTGACCCAATTAGTTTCATGTCATATGAGAAAATCATATAATTGATATCAGAGCAGTCATCTGCATCAGGAAATGCTCTTAGTTTAGGTATCGGGTAAGAACAACTTGAATCGGTGCATCCTTAAATGTATCAACTCTACACAATGGGGGATGATGACAGTTGTATCATAGTGTATGCATCATGTTGTCAATTTCTTTAGAGCAGCTAATGACAAAGCGATTGACTCTAATTCTGAAAAAATAAATCTGCTGCCGTAATGAAGACGTATGATGCTGCCAATTAAGAATGAAAATGCCATTGGTTGTAACACAATAACACTTGCAACACTTTAGTCAGCTCAATTAATCATGTATTGGCTCATCTGTATTTGTTTTCCTCTGTCAGATTTCGTATGCAGGTGATGCTCAACAGAAGGCTGTTTCCTGTCGCAGAAGCTTCCAGTAAGAAAGTTGCAAAAAAGGATGCCGCGGCGGCCACCCTGCGCATTCTCATCGGAGAGATTCAGTCAGGGCCGAGTACGGGAGACGAGGGAACCGCCGTCAGTGCGGACCAAGTGATGGATGTACTCCCAGACACCAGTGTAAGTGTTTGATCAATTATGTTCTCTAATTAGTCACCATCATCCACCGAAAGACGGACTAATCTCGCACACCTGAGGTAACGTAACATGCGAGTAGAGCGCACTACATTTATTGCATCAACGCAGTCACTTTAAACAGAAGTCAAGATACATCAGTCAAGTATAAAAAGTTGTAGAGGACATCATTTCTGTGGTTAAAAAGTTAGTTTCAATAAATAAATAAAAAACTGCAACCACCAAACACAAACCATAGTTTAAGTATATTTTTCTCCTCCACTGGCCACTAGGGGCAAGCTGAAGGCGCAGCAGGCGCAGCAGGGGCTTTAGGGACGAGTTCTGAGGAAGGAATGGGTACAGTGGAAGGACCTTGCCAGCCGCTGTCCCGCTCCCTGCCTGGTGGGAAGAATCCGGTGTCTGTCCTGATGGAGTACAGCCAGCGCAGCGGGAACCCCATCGAGTTCGTCGTCACTGGGCAGGCAGGCCCACCGCATGATCCAAGGTACCCCCACCCCCCCCTGAATCTGTCCCTTTGGTTGATGTTCTCCCCCAAAGTGCAAGTTCCCCCGCAGGGAAGCAGTTGATCGGCTATTTCTGTTAAATCTTTCTTTATTGCTGTAGTCAGCTGACAAAGACACACTACCGCCTCTGTCTAGTCACTCTTTACCACTCTTTTTGTTCATTGTCCTTCAGACAGCCAGCTGGTAGATGCAATAAAACATTTTGTGTTCCTCGAGTCACTTTAAATCGCTGCATGCATCTGTCTTGAACACTGTTACCCATAGGCTCTACTTACATTATTGGGTGAAAAGTCAGGCACATGTGATGTCATTTATGATTTCTGATTAAAGGCATAAAAATAGTCTCTCACTCTTTCCACTATTCTTAACCATCTCTGCCTTGTTTTCAGGTTCATGTACAGGGTGAAGGTTGGAGAGAGCTTGTTTACAGAGGCCTCAGCTCCCAGCAAGAAGGCAGCCCGCCAGCTGGCAGCAGAGGAGGCCGTAAAGGAATTAATGGCTGATGGGAAACTGCAGCTCAACAAGGTGAGAAAGTGAAAGTGAGAAGCTAAGAACAACTCAAGTGTTTCATTTGGGACAAAAGAGAAGGGTTTTGCATGTCCCCAGAATGACTGGAATAACTTTGAAAAAAACAAACTCGGATCACTCGGCCTGAAATAAATGATTTTGTCGCCTCTGTTTTCTCGATGTTCACGTCACTTTTGTTCCACTCGCTTCTCTCTTTTCCAGCCTCAGTTGCCCCTGGGCTCTTCCAGTGACAGTGATGCTACTGCGACGACGTGTCCCTCTTTGCCACCTCTCACTGCAGATGAGTTGCGAGCAGCACACGAGGCAGGAGTGGGAGATCTAATCAACCACTTGAACAACAACGCCGTGTCAGGTCTTCTGGAATATGCTCGAGCGCGAGGCTTTGCCGCTGAGATTCGACTCGTGGGCCAGTCTGGACCACCGCATGAGCCGAAGTACGTGTGAACTGAATGAATGCACAAAAAACACAATTGACATTTACATGCTGGATAAAGAATTTCTTACTGTCCTGGTTACCATGTACTCAGAAAAATATTGTTCTTTGTTGACCTGAGGACAAAAGATATGTATAAGCAGGCACGTGAACAGATAGAGCCCTAGTGGTGCTCAAGCACCAGCCCCTTTGCCCTGGATGAGAAAAGTGCCCTTTTTGCTGGAGCCCTCTTTTTTCATTCATCAGTATTTAAGAATAAAAGTTACTCTCTCTGTCATAAACTCCCCCCAAATGTGTTTTAATATCCGACGGGGCATTTATTTGAGTTCTTGTGAGAATTTCGCCCCGACCCGCTCCGCGACGCTCACGAGCCTCCCTCCCCACACCCCCTCCTCCTGCCGCGCCCCTCTCTCCTCCTCCTCCATTTCCTCCTCCTCGCAGTGATCCTCGCGCCACCAAACGGCTGCACCTCCTTCTCCTCTGACCCGCAGCATCAGACAAACAGGTCATGACGCCGGTGTTTGTCCCCTGACGTTGTTTTGTTATAAATCAACCACAACATTAGCGCTGCTGAATACATGACGTCACAAGTACTGGTCCGACGTTTCGTAAACAAATAAACAAACAAAAACTCACGACATCCGTGATTTCAAAGCCTCGTCCAGCTGTTTAATGACGTTAGTTATGTTTAGAGAATAGAGAGAGGAGAGAGAAGAGAGAGAAGAGAGAAGAGAGAGAGAGAGAGTTCTTATTCCGTTCTATTTAACGGGCTCGTCTAGGATTTGCGTGGCCAGACTGAAAAAAAATCATATGGCCTCTCGTTCAGAGGGCCGGGCCAAATGTGGAGGCGGGCCTTATCCGGCCCGCGGGCCTTAGTTTGAGGACCACTGCTCTTGGCTGTTGATGTCTATCAATATCGCTCATTTTGAAAATGACGTAAGAGGGCGATACGGATCCGTATCAGACCAGCGAGGAGGGCAATACGTGGCTGGCATGACGACCCATTAGCCAATCAGAACACTTGTACTGTTGTTGCTATATAATAATTCATCTTTATTCATAAAGAAAATGTAAGATATTGGTCTGATGCTGCCAGAGGAAACGCAGGTCGAGGACAGCTTCACTAGTGTATTGCTGCTTATGCTTCAACTCTCTCAGAATTTATTTTTTTGGCATTGGGTGCCCTTTTTTTGGGTTTGAACACCTGCCCCCCGAAATGTCTGTGCACATGCCTGTGTATAAGACTTAAGTTTTGGAACATTAATGAAGTCCCTTCTCTGAATCTGTGTTGTTCCAAGCAACACTTAACATGCTCAGAAAAAAATGCTTGGATATTTGTGTTAATTTGTTCTGAAAGTGAGAAACCCCTGATTATCTAGTCACCTTTCTCTGTGCCCCTCCTCAGGTTCACCTACCAGGCCAAGCTGGGCGGACGCTGGTTCCCTCCAGTGTGTGCGTCCAACAAGAAGCAGGGAAAACAGGAAGCAGCCGATGCAGCTCTACGGGTTCTGATTGGAGAGGCTGAGAGAGCAGCCCGCACTGGGGAGCTTATCCCAGCTGAGGTACTGACTTGTCAGTGGTCCACATTCTCCATCATGAAGCAGAGGCGTTCTCTGGCTCAACATATATGGCAGGACATAATGGAGTTACAGTCAATTCAAGTGGTGAATTTGTATCAACAGCAAACACACATTACACATTCTCTTGCTGCAAATGGTTTTTCCTACCACATACTCTGGCAGCTTAAGATATTTTGAAACAGATTTAATGATTTACTATGTTAGTTCTTCAGGTTTATCACTGGTCAGATACATTTCAGACCTACCGAAGATTTAATAATCCTCATTTCCTTTTTATTTTGCCTGTCCTGTTCTGTATACATCCCTTTCTCTAGCTTCCAGTGAGTGGCAGCACTTTGCATGACCAGATAGCGATGTTGAGTCACCAGCGTTTCAACGCCCTGACCACACGTATCCAGCACAGCCTTCTGGGACGCAAGATTCTGGCCACCGTCGTCATGAGGAGGGGAGAAGGCCTGGGCACTGTTGTCAGCCTGGGAACTGGTATATACACTACCTAAGCATACAAGCAAAGGGAGCTGCTGATAACTGGGTGTATAAGGATGTTGTAACGTGCAAATCAATTTTTCACTGCATTTTTTTTATGATGCGAGTACATTTGATGGATTTCTGTAATCTGAGGCATGGCACCTTCAGAAAGCTAAAACAGAACTAGGTCACTGAAGAACCAAGAGATGTTGCATTGTTGTGAACTTTGACATTCAATTTGTCCATCTCGTTTGTTTTTCCCTGTCAGGAAATCGATGTGTTAAAGGGGAGGAGCTAAGCCTTAAAGGGGACACTGTTAATGATTGCCACGCGGAAATCATCTCCAGAAGGGGATTTGTTCGGTAAAAACAGATCTTACTTTTAAATCAGTATTTCTCTCCCTATTGTGTGAGAGACTCTGCTCTTCTCCAACACCCAGTCTGCAGGATATCAGCAAAAAGTCTAACTCGCCGTTTCCTCCCGTCTCAGGTTTCTGTACATTGAGCTGCTCAAGCATTACGATAACACAGAGGACAGTATATTCGAGGCAGTGGAGAATGACAAACTGCAAATCAAATCTGATATCACCTTTCACCTTTACATCAGGTGAGATTATCTGATGTTCTCCCACCCTCCCCCCTGCTCTCCTGTCAGTATTGCCACGTCCGCCACTCGGCTGCATCAATGTGCTCTCCCTCCTCTTCTAGACTTTGTGTAATCGTAATACCGTATGTCTTGTCTTTCTCTTTTATCCAAAGCACGGCACCTTGTGGGGATGGCGCTCTGTTTGACAAGTCATGCAGTCAGGCAGGAGATGAAGACGAGGGTCATCATCCACTGTTTGAGAATGCTAAGCAGGGAAAGCTGCGCACCAAAGTGGAGAACGGTGAGAGATGAAGTGGACACGCATCTGTCTTTTTAAATATATATTAATGCAGTGCATGAAGCCGAATCTGAAAGTCTGTCGGCGACCCCTGTGACCGTTGTGTGTGTGTGTTGGTGCTGGTGCCAGGCGAGGGCACCATCCCAGTGGAGTCGAGTGCCATTGTGCCCACGTGGGACGGCATCCAGCACGGGGAGAGGCTGCGAACCATGAGTTGCAGCGATAAGATCCTCCGCTGGAACGTGCTGGGTCTGCAGGGAGCCCTGCTCACCCATTTCCTGCATCCAATCTACCTGAAGTCAATCACGCTCGGTAAAGCATACTGTTTATAATATTTTCATGAGCGTTAACGTGAGTTCAATTGGATGACCTACCCCTCTTACTCTGCGTCTCTTCTCAAGTTTCTGTTCTTCGTGTGTTTATTCTGATCCGTCAGGCTACCTGTACAGCCACGGTCACCTCACTCGGGCCGTTTGCTGTCGGCTGTCCAGAGACGGTGAAGCGTTCACCCAAAGTCTCCCTCAGCCCTTCAGGCTAAATCACCCAGAGGTAATGTCACATGGGACGATTGAAGTCATTCTCAAAATTATTATTAACTGAGCTGCCTACATTCCTAGTTGCTCTGCACAACTGTTACTTTATTCATTTAATTTTGCCTCATCTGTCAATTAAGAGTAAATGTGTAGGTCTCTCTCATATCGCCGGGCAAAATGCCTGAGAAATACAGTTGAAACACTATCTTTGAACAATTTCTTGGTTGAATACACCATTTTTAATCGGCACAGACATCACACTGACACATGCAACACACATCTAATTTGACTATTTGGAATTGCTCACTCACTGAAGGGCTAAATTAGATTGATCAGAATATGTTCTCTCTCTCCTCCCATCCCTCCACCACCTGGTTGGGCTGTAGGTTGGCAGGGTGAGTGTGTACGACTCCACACGACACACAGGCAAGACCAAGGAGTCGAGTGTGAACTGGAGCTTTCCAGACCAGCAAAGCGTCGAGGTGCTGGATGGCACCAAGGGCAAACTGGATGGATATGGGTATACATTGACTTTCTTCTTCTTTTTTTCTTCTTGATAGCCGCACACATTGTGTATTAATAGCTTTTCGATTGATTGTAAAGCCTGTTGTTGTCCTCTTCAGGGTTTTACTTTGTCCCTCTCTAGCGGTTAACAATCACTCCTTTAACACAACAGATGCAAGTCAATTCTTTGCTCAGCAAAGATTGATTTGCTCAGTATGTCTCTCAAATGCTTTTCAGAAATGTGATTTTGTTATTGATCATCGTGACATTGATCAAACACCATAACACTGAAGAGACATTCTTTGAGCCCAGAAGACTTATTTTGCAGAAATCCCAATCAGTTGTTAAAATTGTATTTTTACGTGACAAATGTAATTGATATGCGCATGAATAAGAGATAAGATGTGGTGAAGTAAGCAGAAAAACTTTACAACCATTGGCAGCATTGTTTTGAATGAACTAAAGTGCTCAGTAAAAACTGTCAAGTAAACACAAGCGTCATTACATTTTAATTAAATTGCAGAGAGGAGTGAGCAGCTGGTGGATAAATAGGAAACACGACATGATCAGAGTAAATGTTGCCATGTGTTGTTCTGTGCACCGTCTTCCTAACCCGCCCTCGAATGTCTTTCCTCCAGGAACAAACTCTGTGTGTCCAGAGTGTCCAAGTCCAACCTGTTCTGCCTGTTCCGCTCTGTGTGTGAGCGGAGTGGCCGCACCGACCTCCTCACGCTGCCCTGCTACTCGCAGGCCAAGCTGTTGGCCATGTCCTTCCAGCTAACCAAGCAGCATTTCTTCCGAGCTCTGAGCAACCACGGCTACGGCGCCTGGATCGGCAAGCCGATGGAAGAGAAGAGCTTCGAGTCAGGGGAGGGAAACCGGAACAATGGAGGGGTCCCTGTGGGATACGGCAGCAGTAGAAATGGAGCAGCAGCGGAGGTCAAGCAAGAGGACGCATAGAACGGTGCATTATTAAGTGGGTGATATAAATACGTGGGGGGGGGAGAAAAGCACACGGCAAGAGTGGACGTGATGGGAAAAAGACAATCAAAGCAGGCGTAGGCAGCAGCCACAAGTGTGTCTCCTGATGAACGTGGTTGAAGGCTGCAGAGCGAGAGGATTGGAAAGAGACATAATAGAAGAGGAAGATTGCCAGGGTAAAGCTCAGGGAATCACCGCGGTAAACCCTGCTGCAAATCTGGGTCCTATTAGTCTGCAAAACAATTACTTATTGGATTCCTGTATACAGTTTCATACCCTTTGGTTGGTTTAGAGTTATAATGTCAGTTTTTCTTTTGTCATTCCAGTGTTTGGCATATCCTGCCATTTGTCCTTTATGTTCTGTTCTAGTGGAGATATAAACTGATGTTGCAGTGTGGACCCAGGTGACTCGGCCTCTTTAAGCTGCTGTTGTCTAGTTTTGCCGTGAGAACTGAAGTGTGCTGCTAATTGGCATTCGCCCTAATATGACCCATCATTGTAGCAGTGGTTTCAACTGTGATTAAGTTCATGTAAGTCAACATCCTCGGTCATGTGGTGCTTATTGTTGTTTCGGCTCCCTGCGTTCGGCTGCGTTGACATACCAGCAGCTGCTCTTTGAACAGCAGACACAATGAGACGCCCTCAGCAGGAATCTTGATTTGATGATAATTGCACTCACCCGAGATGGAAGTCACGAGTAAACTAGTCCTCGCTCAGCGCAGCTTTCACTTGAAAGAAGAACCCCAAAACCAACTTGTACTCCGACCGGTGACTACCAAGCATTCACGGGTCAACATGCGAGGCGTGAGCTCCTGAAGCCTTCGACCCCGCCCCTTTCCGAGTCATTTAAACTAACTGTACATCCTCGGCTGTTCTGCCGTGTGGTGTTGCCATGGTTACCAAAAGCATAGCATATGCTAGTGCGCCCCGTTGATCGATCCCATAATTTATTTTTTATAGAATTACTGATGTCAGGACTTCCCAGAAGTACAATCTTTCAGTTATTGCTTGGGTATTTCTTTTTTTATCTTCACTTCTGGCAACAATGTTCACAAGTAGCTGGCCATGCAATCAAATCCTGGAGAGCTTCACCTGTTCTAAATTTCATTTAAATGTTTTCCATTTTCTTTTCATCTTGATACGAACAGGCTTATAGGTTCTCTTGCATGGCCAGTTTCTGAGGACTGCTGGGTGAGGGCCGTGTTGTTATCGGAGAGTGTGTAGTCTGTTCCTGATTTTCTGATGTAGATGGATGGCGCAATATAGACACCGGGTATATACACACAAATACATGATCACGCAGATGTTACAGTGGGGTCCACAAGCCTGAGTCCAGTTCCAAAAACTCATAACTAACAAATGTAAAGTCAAAATATTGCTTATTGTTGTTTTTTATGAAGGAAGTGAAAGAAATGAAATTTTTTTAATTTTGGGTAGAATTTCAGAATCTCATTTATCCAGGTGCTCTTTAAGATCAGAGATGCACTGTGATAACGTGACGATACAGTGTGTGTTGTGTTTGAGGTCGGGTCACGAGAGGGAAAGCCATACAAGGCGGACCTGCCATTCTTCAAACTTCTTTTTTGGCGCTTTTGGTTGTAAAAGCCATTGTTTTGCTATAAAATGAAGGTTTTAAGCTTGAATTGCTGATGGGCCTCTGTAGACTGACACCTCTATCTGGTCGTATCTCCTACTGCAGCCCTAGAGTTGAGTTTTTAATTGAGGACTTTGCTTCTGTATTTAGCAGTGATTCATGTTATTGTTTGAGTCTGAATAAAGACTTTACACTCGATGCAAAAACAAGTCGACAAAGTCCCCTATCAAGTTTCAGCAGTCACTGCAATAGAAATTACACATGAGACATTATTGAGAAAAAAAATCTATTTTTCAGTATTTGTTTTGCAGTTTTTTTTAATGATTACTGTAATTATTTAGATTTTTACCAGCTCTTATGTTGTTGTTTAATATAAAGCTTTAAGAGAAGAACATTTGTTTTTATCATTGAAATGAGACTTTTGGACCCCACTGAATGCAAACAGATGTTTTTGTATAAAGATGTCTGTGTATGTATTTGTATAATTTGTGATGTATATATTTTATAAAAAGTCTACAGTTGAATTTCTATGTTTTAATTAAACTGCAAAGAACAATGTTTTTTTTTTTTACTAATGTTTGGAAAGTTCAAAGAAAAAAATTAAAATGTGATCCTCAGTGTCTGTTTTATTTTTCATTTAGTCGCCTGAGACAGTTTTGAATTGCATTAATGCAAAAACGATGACGGGAAAATATGTTCTTCACTGTTAGATTGAGTATGAGGCACAGTGCTACAGCAGGGCGCCTTTCCTCAGGGCCAGTCGGCCTCCAAAGAGCCCATTGCAATGCGCCAAAGGATCAGCAGATGGAAACCTGTCCTCACCTAAGCCTAAGGGCGTGTGTGTGGGGTGGGGGGGGCGGGGCTCCAGGTGTTACGCAAGATCTGTTCAGCACCGACATCTGTTTCATCCATCAAGTATTACCTGATGTTCAGACGGCTCCTTAAATCCATTACATTATTTTTCAAGCTTATGCAATTCAGTTCAGTTTATTTGTAGGCCTGTAGCCCAATTTCACAAATTACAAATTTGTCTCGGAGTGCTTTACAATCTGTACACATAGACATCCCTTTCCCAAAACCTCACATCGGATCAGGAAAAACTCCCAAATAACCCTTCAGGGGGCAAAAAGGGAAGAAACCTTCAGGAGAGCAACAGAGGAGGATCCCTCTCCAGGATGGACAGATGCAATAGATGTAATGTGTACAGAAGGACAGATTTAGAGTTAAAATACATTCAATGAATATGACAGTGTATGAATAGTTCATAGTAGGCATAATCCACGATGGAGACCTCCACGATCCATCAGGCAGATGGCGGTAGAGAGGAGGAGTGGGCGGAGTCTCAACAGGGCAGTGGCGTGGTCGGTAGCAGGAATTCCACGACCCAGACCTCGATGATCCATCAGCAGATAGGATCTATACCGTCTCATAGGGTCCGATGACCCTATGAGACGTGAAGTCAAAAGGACTCCGGGGAGAAAGCAGAGTTAGTAACGTGTGATGGAGAGATGAAAAAAGAGGAGATAGGTACTCAGTGCATCCTAAAACGTCCCTTGGCAGCTATAAGCCTATAGCAGCATATCAAGGGGCTGGACCAGGTGAACCTGATTCAGCCCTAACTATAAGCTCTGTCAAAGAGGAAAGTCTTAAGTCTAATCTTAAACGAGGTGACTGTGTCTGACTCCCGGACTGAAGGTGGAAGCTGGTTCCATAAAAGAGGAGCTTGATAACTAAAGGCTCTGGCTCCCATTCTACTTTTTAAGACTCTAGGAACTACAAGTAGTCCCGCATTTAGCGAGCGCAGCTCTCTAGTGGGGCAATATGGTACTACAAGCTCCTTAAGATATGATGGTGCATCACCAATCAAGGCTTTGTACGTTAAGAGAAGACTTTTAAAAGTGATTCTTGATTTTACTGGGAGCCAGTGCAGAGCAGCTAGTGCAGGAGTGATGTGATCTCTTTTCTTAGTTTTAGTGAGAACATGAGCTGCAGCATTCTGGATCAACTGGAGGGACCTAAGAGACTTATTAGAGCAGCCTGATAATAAAGAGTTGCAGTAATCTAGTCTCGAAGTAACGAACGCGTGAACCAATTTTTCTGCATCTTTTTGAGACAAGATGTGCCTGATTTTTGAAATATTACGTAGATGAAAGAATGCAGTCCTTGAGATTTGCTTTACGTGGGAGTTAAAGGACAAGTCCCGATCAAAGCAATGCAATGTTTGTCCTTTTGATTTTCAGGTGATGTGAGTCTTGAGTATATTTGATTCAACTTTATTATCTGTGCACGATGCAAATAGTATTAAAGGGTTATACAGGGATGTGTGAAGATGAACAAATGAACAATAGAACATAGTGGTTGTCTCAGCCTGCGTGTGAAGCAGTAACACTGAGCTGTCATTGGCTGTGATGTCTCACTGGGAACAAAGAATGATATTCAGTGTATTCATTGGGAATGTGTGGCATTAGGTATTAGTATTGTCTTCGGATCAACAGCAATTTCTGTCAGGGACAGGATTATAGCAGCAATACTGCCAGCCAATCAGTGCAGTGCATTGTTTATGTGGCATTCACGGCTCATTTCATTAGAGGAGGCTATCCACAGGGGAATCCCAACATTATCGATGTGTTTGCCGATACCCCAACACATGATTACAGTTTGTGCTAAGAAATTAATCAACGAGGTTCCCATTCAAGTTGTAAATAAATATATAAACGTGTAAACATATGGAGGCGTGTGTTGTCCAAATGGTCTCATGTGCAATAGTGAGGGCTCGTTTCAATCAGGATCTCGCCCATCGAGTTGGATTGATTGGTTGAATGATGGGAGGGCAAGAAAAATGGAATGAGAAGAGTATAACCCTGTGGACCCACCACCCGCAGGGACAATCATCGGGGTCGGGTGCTATGTAGACCGGGCGGCAGGCTGGGCAGGGGACCTGGGCGGGCCGATCGCCGGCGACATAGACTAGCTCTAGGGACGTGGAACGTCACCTCGCTAGCGGGGAAGGAGCCGGAGCTGGTGCGGGAGGTGGAGCAGTACCAACTAGATCTAGTTGGGCTCACCTCCACGCACAGCGTTGGCTCTGGAACCAAGCTCCTGGAGAAGGGTTGGACTCTCTTCTTTTCTGGAGTTGCCCAGGGTGAGAGGCGCCGGGCGGGAGTGGGGATACTCACAAGCCCCCGGCTGAGCGCTGCCGTGTTGGAGTTTGCCCCGGAGAACGAGAGGGTCGCCTCCCTGCGCCTACGGGTTGCGGGGAGTAAAGCTCTGACTGTGGTTTGTGCTTATGCACCAAACCGCAGTTCAGAGTATCCGGCCTTCTTGGAGTCGGTGGGAGGGGTCCTGGAGAGGGCACCGCCTGCCGACTCCATAGTTCTCCTGGGAGACTTCAACGCTCACGT
The DNA here is from genome assembly GCF_029220125.1 of Pseudoliparis swirei. NCBI lineage: Eukaryota > Metazoa > Chordata > Actinopteri > Perciformes > Liparidae > Pseudoliparis > Pseudoliparis swirei. Next base: position 13,258,948 of record NC_079409.1, read on the forward strand.
GGGCAATGACAGAGAAACCTGACGGGGAGTGATTGGGAGGAACGGCTTGCCCGATCTGAACCCGAGTGGTGTTCTGTTATTGGACTTCTGTGCTAGCCACTGCTTGTCTATAACGAACACCATGTTCGAACATAAGGTGGTTCATAAGTGTACTTGGTACCAGAACACCTTAGGCCGGAGATCGATGATCGACTTTATAATCGTATCATCTGATCTGCGGCCGTATGTCTTGGACACTCGGGTGAAGAGAGGAGCAGAGCTGTCAACTGATCACCACCTGGTGGTGAGTTGGATCAGATGGCAGGGGAGTCGGCCAGAGAGACCTGGCAAGCCCAAACGTGTAGTGCGGGTGAACTGGGAACGCCTGGTCGAGGACCCTGTCCGGGAGGTCTTCAACTCCCACCTCCGGATGAACTTCTCACACATCCCGAGGGAGGTTGGGGACATGCAATCCGAGTGGACCATGTTCAAAGCCTCTATTGTGGAAGCGGCCGACAGGAGCTGTGGTCGGAAGGTCATCGGTGCCTGTCGCGCGGCAACCCAAGAACCCGTGGTGGACACCGGGGTCAGGAAGCCGTCAAGCTGAAGAAGGAGGCCTACCGGGCCTGGCTGGCCCAGGGTCTCCTGAAGCAGCTGACGGTACCGGCAGGCCAGAAGGGCTGCAGCTGCAGTGGTCGCGGAAGCAAAAACTCGGGCATGGGAGGAGTTCGGGAGGCCATGGAGAAGGACTTTCGGTCGGCCTCAAAGAGATTCTGGCAAACCGTCCGACGGCTCAGGAAGGGAAAGCAGGGTCTACCCCAGGCTGTTCTCAGCGTGGGGAGCTGCTGACCCGGACAGGGACATCGTCGGACGGTGGAAAGAATACTTTGAGGAACTCCTAACCGGCCAACATGTCCCTCTAGAGGGGCAGTGCCTGTAGACTTGGGGGTCGCACCAATATCCCTGGCAGAGGCCGCTAAGGTTGTTAAAAGCTCCTTGGTGGCAAGGCGCGGGGTGGATGAGATCCGCCTGAGATGCTGAAGGCGCTGGACATTGTTGGGCTGTCTTGGCTGACACGCCTCTTCAATGTCGCATGGGGTCATGAACAGTGCCCATGGACTGGTAGACCGGGTGGTGGTTCCCATTTTCAAAAAGGCACCGGAGAGTGTGCTCCAACTATCGTGGTATCTCACTACTCAGCCTCCTGGGAAAGTGTATGCCAGGGTTTTGGAAAGGAGGCTCGCTGGTCGAACCTCAGATTCAAGACCAGCAGTGCGGATTCCGTCCCGGTCGTGGAACTGTGGACCAGCTCTTCACCCTCGCAAGGGTCCTCGAGGGGTCCTGGGAGTTTGCCCAACCAGTCTTCATGTGTTTTGTGGACTTGGAGAAGGCTTTCGACCGGGTCCCTCGGGAATTGTTGTGGGGGGTGCTGCGGGGGTATGGGGTTCCGGACCCGTTGCTACGGGCTATCCGGTCTCTGTACGCCTGCAGTAGGAGCTGTGTTCGCATCCTCGGCAGTAAGTCAGACACGTTCCCGGTGGGTGTTGGTCTCCGCCAGGGCTGCCCTTTATCAATTCAATTCAATTCAGTTTATTTGTATAGCCCAATTTCACAAATTACAAATTTGTCTCGGAGTGCTTTACAATCTGTACACATAGACATCCCTGCCCCAAAACCTCACATCGGACCAGGAAAAACTCCCAAATAACCCTTCAGGGGGGAAAAAAAGGGAAGAAACCTGCAGGAGAGCAACAGAGGAGGATCCCTCTCCTAGGATGGACAGATGCAATAGATGTAATGTGTACAGAAGGACAGATTTAGAGTTAAAATACATTCAATGAATATGACAGAGTGTATGAATAGTTCATAGTAGGCATATTCCACGATGGAGACCTCCACGATCCATCAGGCAGATGGCGGTGGGGAGGAGGAGGGCGGAGTCTCAACAGGACAGTGGCGTAGTCATGAGCAGGAATTCCACGACCCAGACGATCCATCAGGCAGATAGATCTATGCCGTCTCATAGGGTCCGATGACCCCATGAGACGTAAAGTCAAAAGGACTTCGGGAGAAAGCAGAGTTAGTAACGTGTGATTGAGAGATGAAAATTCATCCTTAAGGAGAGAAAAAGAAAGAGGAGATAGGTACTCAGTGCATCCTAAAACGTCCCCGGCAGCTATAAGCCTATAGCAGCATATCAAGGGCTGGACCAGGGCAAACCTGATTCAGCCCTAACTATAAGCTCTGTCAAAGAGGAAGGTCTTAAGTCTACTCTTAAACGAGGTGACTGTGTCTGCCTCCCGGACTGAAATTGGAAGCTGGTTCCATAAAAGAGGAGCTTGATAACTAAAGGCTCTGGCTCCCATTCTACTTTTTAAGACTCTAGGAACTACAAGTAGTCCCGCATTTAGTGAGCGTAGCTCTCTAGTGGGCAATATGGTACGACAAGCTCCTTAAGATATGATGGAGCATCACCAATCAAGGCTTTGTAGGTTAAGAGAAGAATTTTAAAAGTGATTCTTGATTTTACTGGGAGCCAGTGCAGAGCAGCTAGTGCAGGAGTGATGTGATCTCTTTTCTTAGTTTTAGTGAGAACACGAGCTGCAGCATTCTGGATCAACTGGAGGGACCTAAGAGATTTATTAGAGCAGCCTGCTAATAAGGAGTTGCAGTAATCCAGTCTCGATGTATCGAACGCGTGAACCAATTTTTCTGCATCATTTAGAGACAAGATGTGCCTGATTTTTGAAATATTACGTAGATGAAAGAATGCAGTCCTTGAGATTTGCTTTACGTGGGAGTTAAAGGACAAGTCCCGATCAGAGATAACGCCAAGATTCTTTACAGTGGTGTTGGATGCCAGGGCAATGCCGTCTACAGAATCCACATCACCAGATAATTGATCTCTGAGGTGCTCAGGGCCGATTAAAATTACTTCGGTTTTGTCTGAGTTTAACATCAAGAAGTTGCAGGTCATCCATGTTTTTATGTCTTTAAGACATGCTTGAATTTTACAGAGTTGGTTGCTCTCCTCTGGTTTTATCGATAAATATAGTTGAGTGTCATCTGCATAACAATGAAAGTTTATGGAGTGTTTCCTGATAATATTGCCCAAAGGAAGCATGTATAAGGTAAATAAAATTGGTCCAAGCACAGAACCTTGTGGAACTCCGTGATTAACGTTGGTGGTTATCGAGGCGTCATCGTTTACAAATACAAACTGAGATCGATCTGATAAATAGGATTTAAACCAAATTAGTGCCGTGCCTGAAATGCAAACCGGTCCTGTTTGTGATTTTCATGGACAGGATATCTAGGCGCAGCCTGGGGGTGGAGCAGGTCAGGTTTGGGGGTCTTGGGATCGCCTCTCTTCTGTTTGCAGATGATGTGGTCCTGTTAGCATCCTCAGACCATGACCTCCGGCACTCACTGGGGCGTTTTGCTGCCGAGTGTGAAGCGGCAGGGATGAGAGTCAGCACCGCCAAATCTGAGGCCATGGTGCTCTGCCGGAAACCGGTGGATTGCTCCCTCCAGGTGGGGACAGAGTGCCTGCCCCAAGTGAAGGAGTTCAAGTATCTCGGGGTCTTGTTCACGAGTGAGGGTAAGATGGAGCGGAGATCGACAGGCGGATCGGTGCGGCTGCAGCAGTAAAACAGGCGCTGTACCGGTCTGTCTTGGTGAAGAGAGAGCTGAGCCGAAGGCGAAGCTTTCAATTTACTGGTCGGTCTCGTTCCAATCCTCACCTATGGTCATGAACTTTGGGTAGTGACCGAAAGAACGAGGTCGCGAATACAAGCGGCCGAAATGAGTTTCCTCCGTAGGGTGGCCGGGCTCAGCCTTAGAGATAGGGTAAGGAGCTCGGACATCAGGAGGGAGCTTGGAGTCGAGCCGCTACTCCTTCGCATCGAAAGGAGTCAGCTGAGGTGGTTCGGGCATCTGATTCGGATGCCTCCTGGACGCCTCCCGTTAGAGGTTTTCCAGGCACGTCCTACTGGGAGGAGACCCCGGGAAGACCCAGGACACGCTGGAGAGATTATATCTCCCGGCTGGCCTGGGAACGCCTCGGGATCCCCCAGATTGAGCTGGAAAGTGTCGCGGGCGAGAGGGAAGTCTGGGTCAACCTGCTGGGTCTGCTGCCCCCGCGACCCGACCCCGGAATAAGCGGATGAGAATGGATGGATGGATGGAGAGTATAAAGCACGATAGAGGCAAGGATGGATAAGTGGAACGGGCTGCATGGAGTGAAATATTAGTCCATACTGAGTGGTTTAAACAAGGCACTCACTGCTCTTCAATGGAAATAAATGAGAGAGGAGAAAGAGGGAATACATGAAGGCTGAGTGGGGAGAGAAATGTCCATCAGACAGGAGGGATGGAGCCTCAAGTCCACTAAGCATCCACTAGAGACGTTGAATACATGCTGCATAAAGTGGCAATGCTACTAGTACAGTATATGTGTATAATTCTATACATTCATAATGAAAATCTGAATCCTGGAAGTAAACCAATACATATGTTTCTGTCCTATGCTAAACTATGAACTATGAATTTAATCACATCACACTTTATATTATCACATTTTATCATCACCCTTTCCCAGGAGAATCATGCTTTCACTCACACAAGTCTGTGTGCGTGTGTCCGTGAATGAATGTGCACCTCTGTGTCTGTCCACAGCTAATCCTTCATTCTGCTGCCGCAAACTGCACAACATTGTGGATGGCTAGTTATGGCTGCGTGCTCAATTACCTCTTGTGGTTGCATTTACTCACATTTTTCTAAACACCTATTATTGCCAGTTTTATACTGCCATTGACTTCCCACTGACTCCTCACACTGTAAGACTCTGTTCTGTGTCTCCTCTGTGTCTTCTCTCTGTCTCCTTTGTCTCCTTGATTGTTTCATTCTCCTCACCTGCCCGCAGCCACTCCTGTCTCCTTGATTGTTTCATTCTCCTCACATGTCCGCAGCCACTCCTGTCTCCTTGATTGTTTCATTCCGTGCACCTGTCCTCAGCCACTCCTGTCCCCTTGATTGTTTCATTCCCTGCACCTGTCCTCAGCCACTCCTGTCCCCTTGATTGTTTCATTCCCTGCACCTGTCCTCAGCCACTCCTGTCCCCTTGATTGTTTCATTCCCCTCACATGTCCTCAGCCACTCCTGTCTCCTTGATTGTTTCATTCCGTGCACCTGTCATCAGCCACTCCTGTCCCCTTGATTGTTTCATTCCCTGCACCTGACCTCAGCCACTCCTGTCCCCTTGATTGTTTCATTCCCTGCACCTGTCCTCAGCCACTCCTGTCCCCTTGATTGTTTCATTCCCTGCACCTGTCCTCAGCCACTCCTGTCCCCTTGATTGTTTCATTCCCCTCACATGTCCTCAGCCACTCCTGTCTCCTTGATTGTTTCATTCCGTGCACCTGTCATCAGCCACTCCTGTCCCCTTGATTGTTTCATTCCCTGCACCTGTCCTCAGCCACTCCTGTCCCCTTGATTGTTTCATTCCCTGCACCTGTCCTCAGCCACTCCTGTCCCCTTGATTGTTTCATTCCCTGCACCTGTCATCAGCCACTCCTGTCCCCTTGATTGTTTCATTCCCTGCACATGTCCTCAGCCACTCCTGTCTCCTTGATTGTTTCATTCCCTGCACCTGCCCGCAGCCACTCCTGTCTCCTTGATTGTTTCATTCCCCTCACCTGTCCTCAGCCACTCCTGTCTCCTTGATTGTTTCATTCCCTGCACCTGTCCTCAGCCACTCATGTCCCCTTGATTGTTTCATTCCCTGCACCTGTCCTCAGCCACTCCTGTCCCCTTGATTGTTTCATTCCCTGCACCTGTCCTCAGCCACTCCTGTCCCCTTGATTGTTTCATTCCCTGCACCTGTCCTCAGCAACTCCTGTCCCCTTGATTGTTTCATTCCCTGCACCTGTCCTCAGCCACTCCTGTCCCCTTGATTGTTTCATTCCCCTCACCTGTCCTCAGCCACTCCTGTCCCCTTGCTTGTTTCATTCCCTGCACCTGCCCTCAGCCACTCTCGTCTCGTTAGTGTCTCATGTCGTACACCTGTTTCCATACTGTATACCTGTTCCCCCCCCCCCTATATATTATGCCACTCTTTCCCTTGTCTCTTGCTGGATTGTTGTCTTTTTCCCGTCGTCCTGTCTTTCATGTTGCTCGTGTGTCTGCTGCCTGTTCCGACCCTGCCTGTCTGCCCTGACCGCCGATCATCTGCCTGCCCCTTTTTGGACCTTAATCTTTTTGAGTCCTGTCAATTCCTCTGCACATGAGCTCCTGCACCTCGCTACCCGTGACACCAGCCGTGACACACACACACGTCTCTTAACCGGCCTCCATCTGGTCGGGCCGCCACTGGTACCACAGCTGAGCGCACAGCCGACCAACAGCCACCACTGTGCACCCACAGTGGAGGAAACAGTCGGCTCTCTTTAACTGTTTAGCCAAGAGCTAACGGAACAACACACACAGATGACTGCATTATTATTCCATGCCTTTGACATAATGATTATATAGATATTGCTTTTAAAAGTAGTTCAATCTGCCTAGATTAGAATGACAGCATATCTGTGAGATGTGAATAAACCCGCTTGATACAATAGTGTTCCAGGGTTAACTAATTGGGGGTTGTGCTCATTCAATTATACATGACAGCTGTGATTGTTGCAGATACACCTGCTATAAATCTGAGTGCACCTTTGTAGTATTTAGAGCACAAACGTGCACTAAAAGCATGCACAGCTCTGTGTGAACAAAGCAAGGAGAAGTTCTGATAACAACGCAGAGGGAGAGTTACTTCCTTCTCCATTTTGGTGGATATTATTCCATGATATCTTCACATAGAAAATAGTTGTTTACTGTTTTAATAATGTTCGGAATAAATTCAGCTCTTTTAAATGTGGTAGCTACATATAGTGGTGATTCCACACACACTATTGTATAGCAAAGCTAGTGCATCCTTAATGCTACAATGTAAATTGTAGATCTGGGGATGCATCAGAACACTGTTGCACACACTGGAGGACATTGGGCTGGATATCAAGAAAGAAGTTGATCCAGAGGAGCTGGACCAGGAGGAGCAGATGGTGTCAACTAAGCACAGAGCCTGGTTGGAACAATGAATGGGCGTCTTTCAAACTGAGTGGGGTCACATGACACAAAGATACAGGAGCTGAGTTCTCTGGGCACAAGTGGCCTTCAGAGACTCCAGGACAGGAGTGGCTGTCCATTCTTACCTAAAACCGGAAAAGGACCGGCCCATTAATGTGGCAGGCAAGGTGTATAAATGGAGATCCAACAGTGTCACTAGTCTGCTGACGGGTGTCTTCCAGTCAGCAGTGAGCTGACACAAACACACATCAAGTACTTTCTCACTACAACAGCATACACTTTGATATTATGCTGACACGGTGAAACTGTAGTTCACCTCCAGACTCCTCAAAGCCTTCCACACATGGACCGTTTTCACAGCAGACCGTTTGACTTGTCATTGCATGTGTGGCAGTCCTTTCATTTAAAGGGCACAGTTGTTTGGAGGCAAGCTGTTCTTTCCTGCTAGCTCGCCACTCAAAGTGGACGCATTACCCACAGCTTTCTGCTGCCTCCCCATCACACCTCTCTTTCTTCAACCGTATTTTTTCGCCCCTGCAGTCTCCCGATCTCTGTATTTGATATCTCAAGCAGTCCGGTTAGAGGGCTCTTTGCTGTGCAGGAACTATCTGCATCTAGCGGTCGTTTTTTATGATGTGGGTGAGCCCGCACAGCTTCCAGGGCCCTAATGCAATCGGAGCCATTAGGATACAATAGAGCTGGTGTCGGGCAGCGTTTAGAGCATGTCTGATGGAGTGGAGCCAGCCCGGTGGTCTATTAAGAAGAGCCTTGCAGCTATGCAATGCACTCACTCATCACCTCTCTGACATGTCTTGTAAGCCTGGTAACAGGTGTCTGATTTGGAGGAAGAGAGAAAAAATGGAAATCTGCTTCTCCTTTTTCTTTTCTTCATTGGCTGACCTCGTAGTTCGGTCAGTGTGATCATCTTATTAGACAAAGTGTAATTTCATTGTACTGTAGGTATTTATATTTGATTCCACTTTATACTTCTACTCATTTCAGAGGGAAATGTTGTATTTTTCCTCCCATACATTTGTTGAGGAGCAAAACGGCGTTGCATGCAGACGTATTGTATTGCCTATGGAGAAAGCCATGCCAGTATAATAAGGTAACATTTACCTTACAAACAGAGTGGTATCAATCTTATAATCTAAGTCTCAGCAAGAATAAAGTTCAAAGTTCAAAGTCATCTTTATTGTCAATTTTCCAATGTTGAACATACAGAAAATCGAAAATACGTTTGTCTCTTTTGTCTGACATTAAGTGAAATACAAGTAATAAAGTGATAAAGTAAGAAAGAAATAAAGAAATTGTAAATACTCAACAGTTGACAACAACAAAGAACATTTATACAACATACATAAACATCTTTTCCCCAAAATATCAAACTTATCCTCTTATTTAAAGGACTTTAATACTTCCTCCCCTGGTTTATTGAGTTTACAGCTCAGAATAGGCGAGAGGAAAAAAGTAATCCTTTCTAAAAAAGCTTTTAAACATTTAGAGAAACACGTAATAACAAATGTGAAATAGGTTTGAAAGCAATGATGAATGGGAGAACTGTACTGGAAATTCAATGATTGCTAGTATGTGTGTGTGTGTGTGTGTGTGTGTGTGTCCGTGCGTCTGTGTGGGTCTGTGTGTGTGTGCGCATTTCCTACACTCTTTGTCTGTTTCCTCTCCCACCCACCTGTTGTGTACCAGTTGTATGTGATTTATACAGTATCATTTCTTGTAGTCAAGCTTTTATGTGGCTTTACACTCAAAGGAAAAATAGATAAAGGACTCATCTGTGTACAAAAGCGTTGGCATAGCAACTGCCATACCACTTTATTACTCCTCTTGGAATTCCACTATTCACTTTTTCGTTTATATATTTCCCACACCATACATCTACGTATGCTGCAGGCCCGAACTGTAGACGAACCTTTACATTCAATGGGCCCATCATTACACCTCTGTCACTCCCCTCTGATTTCATTGCTCCAAACTCTCCATCTTTCTCTGCAGCCCTCTAACCTCCGGCGACAACATTAAGACCAGTGAAATATATACACTGCCACCATTCCTATTTTTTGTCAGTCCTAATGTCCCCCTGGACCTCTGGCAGCCCTTTTTTTCCTTTTTCTGAGCTTTGTTGTATTGTGTTTATCAAATCAGCTGTGAAGAAACTGCTGCCAGAAGATGAAGTCTTGTCTTTAACGTTCTGAACATTAATATATCAGCAAACCACCATTTACTCTGCAATAGTGGAGTAATACACCCACGATCAGGAACACATTGTCATCGTTAATGATGTTAGCAGGGTAAACCCGAAGCCACAGGCTCACTGTGGACATGTATAGAGCCAATCAGATGCAATAGAAATGTTCCCAATCGCAAAATGGACGCTTTTTTTCCCATTTAAGGGTAGATGTTAATGCATTGCATCCCGAGGTTCCACTGCAGGGGGACGAGGGGGCACTTATTCCTGTACAGATTCATCACACAATCAATCACTTTAAACTGAATCATTTATATTTAAGAAAAAGAAAAAAAAATCTCTTCATTGATTATGATCATGATCATGAAAGTTTACTAATAGCTCATATGTCTGCCAAACAAATACATGTAAATGTAATTAAGGAATTGTTCACAAACACACACAAAGGGAACACAAATCTTTGATACATGAAGGTCTACTGCTTCTCTCTTAAGACATGTCGTGGAAGAGAAACAAGAAAAGTAAACATCAATACAAATATTCATCAGACATTTAGAGCTCAGAGAAGTTTAAATGTTCATGCAGAGAAAAGTCAGTTCAGGTCAACAAACGTCATCATGAGCAGTGAGAGCCTCAAAGGCTAAACAGATACAGGAAGGAGCTCCACCTACAGGAACTCAGACCTTTACAGAACAAAAATGACAAGATGTCAAAGTACCGCCCACAATGTTTGACTGACAGCTGATCTCTGTGTGGTGAAGAAATGCCTCAACAATCTGCTCTCTGCAACATACATGGAGACTAAATGAGTTTAATAGTTCATCCTCAGAGTTTAACCCTCAAAGGACTTCTGTCTATTTTAGTTTCCATAACTCAGCAGAGTCTCCAATACGATAACCATACAAAGTCAAACTTAGTCCAGCATAGTGAGGCTCAGTAAATGTGGTCTGTGGAGGAGAGTCATGTTTCAGAGACGCTGTAGAAGGACAGAATACGTCCCCTTCAGTCACCGTCAGTGAGACGTTTGCCAATTTCTCTCTCGGGATGTCCAGTATGGTGTCCGGTTGGGGTGGCTAGGCAGTTCTTAAGGAGAGTTCCGGGGGAGCAGAGAGGCTGTGGCTGGGAAAGCACAAGTTTACAGACAAGAAAATACTGAAAATCCAAGAGGCCGTAGTAGTCGTTCCGGAAATGTGAACTGACGATCTGGCGAGGAGTTGAGGAAGAACTGAGGTAGATATGCTGTGGGGCTTGATGAGGAAATGGGTTTTATTTCTGTGGGTTGATTGGCAGCAGGAGGGAGAAAAGAAGACCACGCCCAGACAGACACACATACGCAGGACAAACAGGGGACCATGACAGTCCCCCCCTGTCTGGATGGGTCCGGTAGAACTCCTTGACTAACTCTGGATCTAGGATGAGGGACTGAGGCAGCCAAGAAAGCTCCTCTAGGCCGCATCTCTCCCTGTTCACCAGGTACTGGTACCCTCTGTCACGATGACGTACGTCCAAGAGCTGGGCCAATAGGTAAGGGTAAAATTAAAGTGGCTAAAAACAATGGCCAGCGAGCTTGACGGGAGTAGAGACGCTTGGCGGACTGAATATATGCCAAGTTCTTGTGGTCGATTCAAACCCCAAAAGGTTGCTCTACTCCCTCCAGCCAGTGCTTCCACTCCTCCAACGCAAGCTTGACTGCGAGTAAATCCCTTTTGCTTAGGTCGTAGTAACATTCGGCTTGGAAGAGGCGATGGGAGAAAAATGCACAGGGATTGAGTTTAGGTTGGAGAAGGCAGACTCCGCCTCAGTGGTCCAAACAAAGGGGATGGAGGTGGACGGGAGTCTGGTGAGGGCAGCTGCAACCCTGCTGTAGTTTCCAATGAACCTGCGATAGAAATTTGCAACGCCCAGGAAGCACTGGAGTTGCTTTCGGTTGGAAGATCTGTCCCTGCCTTGATCTTCTCTGGGTCGGCCCTTACTTTCAATGATGTAAACCAGAAAGTCACTGAACAGGTGTGGAACTTGCATTTCTTTGCTTTGACATAGAGTCGGTTCTCCAAGAGACCTGGTGGTCTTGGGAGACATGGTTGGATATGTCCTGGGAGAAAATAAGAATGTTGTCAAGGTTAACAAAAACAAAATGATGGAGGAAGTCTCTTCGCACATCGTTAACCAAGGCTTGAGAAACAGTGGGGGCTTTAGTGAGGCCGAAAGGCATTACCAGGTACTCAAAATGTCAGAGTGGAGTGTTGAAAACCGTCTTCCATTCGTCCCCTTCCCTGACGCTGACCAGGTGGTAGGCATTCCTAAGGTCCAACTTCGTGAAAACTGTAGCACCTTGGAGAGGCTCAAAAGCAGAGAGTTTATTCGGGGTAAGGGTTACTTGATCTTACAGTAATATTGTTTTATCCACGAAAATCAAGACAGGGTTGCAGAGAGAGGTCCTTGGAAACAAAAAATAATCCAGCTACAACTGGGGATGAGGATGATCCGATTATGCCGGCTACCAGCAACTACTTGATGTTTCTCTCCATGGCCTCCCTCTCAGGACGGGATAGGTTATACAGCCGGCTAGAAGGGAGAGGAGCGCCTGGGAGAAGATCTATGGCACAGTTGTAAAGGTGGTGAGGAGGCAAAGTCCTGACTGAACACCGCCCCTAGATCCTGATGCTCAGCTGGGATAGCGGACAGGTCAAGGGGCTGAGGGCTTGGTGGTGATGTGGTGATCTCTGCAGGGGGCAGTGCTGACTGCAAGCAGGAAGAGAAACAAAAAGGGCTCCAGCTAAGGATTCTCCCTCCAGACCAGTCAATGTGTGGGTTGTGCAACCTTAACCAGGGATTGTCCAGGACTAGCGGGGAATTAGGGTAAGAAATTATGTTTTATTATGCCGAATAATCTCAGGGAGGGAACCAGGAAATACAGACAGAGCAGAGCTTGTGCGTTTGAGAACAGGAAGAAGAGGGAGCGGTTATCAAGGTGTGCTTCATTCCAATGAAGAAGAGCAGCTTGAGAGAGACTGTGTTTAACGCTTTACAAAAGAGATACTTTCTTACAAGCATGTATCCCACGGGACATAAACAAACCACATCATTTGGCTCTGCAGTTCAGTTAGATACATTTATTGGATGAATCGGGAACATTTCCTGTTTTGTTACAATTAAGCATCTTCATGGTTCTCATCACATCAGAATAACCACCCCAAACACGTTGTAGTGAAGCTGAACTGAGTAGCTTTAGAATACTCAACCCTTCAACAGCTCTGTGTTGGCCCCTACCCCGACTGCCAGGAACCTCGGGGTGACACTCGACAGTCAACTCTCCCTGACGGCCAACATCGCTGCGACGACGCGTTCCTGTAGGTTCATGCTGCTCAACATCAGGAGAATACGGCCTCTTCTTACTCAGAAGGCGGCACAGGTTCTGGTTCAGGCTCTGGTCATTTCACGCCTTGACTACTGCAACTCCCTCCTGGCTGGTCTACCTGCTAAGGCCATCCGACCTCTGCAGCTCATCCAGAATGCAGCAGCTCGACTGGTCTTCAGCCTCCCGAAATTCACCCACACCACTCCGCTCCTCCGCTCTCTTCACTGGTCACCGGTGGCTGCCCGCATCCGCTTCAAAGCATTGGTTCTTGCGTACCGCGCTACGAACGGATCGGGCCCCGTCTACATCCGGGATATGGTCACACCGTACACCCCGGCACGTTCGCTCCGCTCGGCAACAGCCAACCGACTTGTGACTCCTGCACTTATATTGTGATGCTAATCACTCGACATCCAGACTGCTGTCCTGGCTCCTCAGTGGTGGAACGAGCTCCCCACTGACATCAGGACAGCAGAAAGTCTCTACAGCTTCCGCCGGAAACTAAAAACACATCTTTTCCAACTATATCTGGATTAAAACACAGATTAGCACTTGAGTGGCACTTAAATGGCTCTTATTGGGGTACTTTTGTTGTTCGACTTTCTTTTTCTTGTTGTTCTTAGTGTGTACTCTTGGTTGAATGCACTTGAAAGATGGAAGAGTAGAACAAATTCACTGGATGAAAGAGAGAAAACGTTTGTGTACCAAACTCTCCATCAAATATGAACTATGTGTTGGAATCAAAGTTGACAGACTGACAAGGTAATCAGAAGAAGAGTTCATTTTGTTTATTTATATTTTTTAATTGCACCTTTATGTATCTTGGGCTCACCTGCTCACATACCTGTATGTGGTCTTGGCTGACCTGCTCATATACCTTCATGTGGTTTGGGAATCATGTGGGACACTGAAAATCCAAGAGGCCGTAGTAGTCGTTCCGGGAATGTGAACTGATGATCTGGCGAGGAGTTCAGGTAACCAGGAAATACAGACGGAGCAGAGCATGTACCTTTGAGAGCAGGAAGAAGAGGGTGTGGTTTTCAAACTATTCTTCAATCAATTAAAATGAGGGAGCGGTTATCAAGGTGTGCTTAATTCCAACGAAGCAGAAAAAAAAGAGAGCAGTTATCAAGCTATGCTTCATTTCAGGATCCCTGTCCGACAGTGTGTGTTAACCTCTTTTAGATTCTTCATTTTCAGTTGTTGTCCCAATTCCTCTTCCATACTTTCCTCACTTCCTCTTATGATCGCTTTCGCTTCCCCTTTCCCAAAAGGAATATTTCATATATCCTCTTTTTTTTTTTTAGGGCTTTCTTAGCGATCCTTTCTGCATCTTTGTTTCCCTCCACATCTGTGTGAGCGGGAACACAGCTAAATTGTACACCAATGCACAGGTTTGGAGTCTCAACATTGCCATAGATATTTCTAGCACGAAATTGGTGCACAGCTGCGGACAATCTGGCTCGTTTCCACCGGCAGTCTAACAACCCTGGTCCTGCAGGCCTCGGGTTTCAGTCCGTATTGTCTCCTTTCTTTAGTACCTGTTCGATCTGCCTGACCCCCCCCCCCCCCCCCCATTCCTATCCTCTCCTTTTGGTTTGAATACAATGTGTATACTAGTGGTGACTGTCTCCTGTGGTCTAGCTATAGCCTGTGGTTATGCTCATTTCAAAGATCAGGCACATCTTCTCTCAAAAAGATTGGTTCACGCATTTGTTACTTTACTAGATTACTGCAATTCCTTATTATCAGACTTCTCTTATAAATCCCTCCAGTTAATCCAGATTGCTGCAGCTCGTCTACTCAATAAAACAAAGAAAAGATATCAGATTACCACAGGTCCTGGCTCCTCAGTGGTGGAACGAGCTCCCCACTGACATCAGGACAGCAGAAAGTCTCTACAGCTTCCGCCGGAAACTAAAAACACATCATTTCCGACTATATCTGGATTAAAACACAGATTAGCACTTGAGTGGCATTTAAATGGCTCTTATTGTGGTACTCTTGGAGTTCGACTTTCTTGTTCTTGTTGTTCTTAGTGTGTACTCTTGGTTGAATGCACTTATTGTAAGTCGCTTTGGATAAAAGCATCTGCTAAATGACATGAAATGTAATGTAATAAACCAGAACACTGTTAGAACAATCATAAACCAATGCTGCTCTTAAGTACCAGGAGAAAGACGGAAGAGTAGAACAAATTCACTGTGTGAAAGAGAGAAAACGTTTGTGTACCAAACTCTCCATCAAATATGAACTTTGTGTTGGAATCAAAGTTGACCGACTGACAAGGTAATCAGAAGAAGAGTTCATTTTGTTTACTTATATTTTTTAATTGCACCTTTTGTACCTGCTCACATACCTTTATGTATCTTGGGCTCACCTGCTCACATACATGTATGTGGTCTGGGGCTCAACTGCTTACATACCTGTATTTAGTCTTGGCTCACCTGCTCACATATCTGTGTCTTGGCTGACCTGCTTACATATCTTCATGCGGTCTGTGGCTCACCTGCTCACATACCTGTATGTAGTCTTGGCTGACCTGCTCACATACCTGTATGTGGTTTGGGAATCATGTGGTACACTGAAAATCCAAGAGGCCGTAGTAGTCGTTCCCGGGAATGTGAACTGATGATCTGGCGAGGAGTTCAGGTAACCAAGAAATACAGACGGAGCAGAGCATGTACGTTTGAGAGCAGGAAGAAGAGGGTGTGGTTTTCAAACTATTCTTCAATCAATTAAAATGAGGGAGCGGTTATCAAGGTGTGCTTAATTCCAACGAAGCAGAAAAAAAAGAGAGCAGTTATCAAGCTATGCTTCATTTCAGGATCCCTGTCCGACACAGTGTGTGTTAACCTCTTTTAGATTCTTCATTTTCAGTTGTTGTCCCAATTCCTCTTCCATACTTCCCTCACTTCCTCTTATGATCGCTTTCGCTTCCCCTTTGCCAAAAGGAAAATTTCATATTTCCTCTTTTTTTTGTTTAGGGCTTTCTTAGCGATCCTTTCTGCATCTTTGTTTCCCTCCACATCTGTGTGAGCGGGAACACAGCTAAATTGTACACCAATGCACAGGCTTTGGAGTCTCAACATTGCCATAGATATTTCTAGCATGAAATTGGTGCACAGCTGCGGACAATCTGGCTCGTTTCCACCGGCAGTCTAACAACCCTGGTCCTGCAGGCCTCGGTTTTCAGTCCGTATTGTCTCCTTTCTTCAGTACCTGTTCGATCTGCCTGACCCCCCCCCCCCCCCCCCATTCCTATCCTCTACTTTTGGTTTGAATACAATGTGTATCCTAGTGGAGATCCTAGTGGAGACTGTCTCCTGTGGTCAAGCTATAGCCTGTGGTTATGCTCATTTCAAAGATCAGGCACATCTTCTCTCAAAAAGATTGGTTCATGCATTTGTTACTTTACTAGATTACTGCAATTCCTTATTATCAGACTTCTCTTATAAATCCCTCCAGTTAATCCAGATTGCTGCAGCTCGTCTACTCACTAAAACTAAGAAAAGAGATCAGGTTACTTCTGTATTAGCTGCTCTGGCTCCCTGTAAAATCAAGAATCACATTTAAAATTCTTCTCATCTGCAAAGCCTTGATTGGTGATGCACCATCATATTTTAAGGAGCTTGTAGTACCATATTGCCCCACTAGAAAGCTGTGCTCATTACTACAGCTGCACTAAAAGTGGTAAATGACATTACTGTTGCTCTTGACAAGAAGCAACATTGTGCGTCACTGTTTATTGATCCGTCTAAAGCATTTGACACATTGACTGATGTTTTAAGGCTGAGGCTCCTCAACTCAGGGCTCTCGGAACAAGCGGTCGCTTGGTTCACGAGCAACCTTGATAATTGGTCTCAGTGCATTGAGGGTCTATCCTCTGACGTGTGCCACAAGGCTCTGTATTAGGTCCACTTTTATTTACTGTTTATATAAATAATCTGGACGAACTAACTGTCACTTTTATGCTGATGAGAGTCATATATTGCTGTGCAACAAATCTTGTGTAGGCAATTGATCTCTTGCAAAAAGCTTTTAATGTTGTTCAAAATACCCTATTTTAACTGAAAATTGTTTTAAATACAGATAAGATAAAAACTTATGTTGTTTTCAAACTGTCAGAGGACACAGAATATCCCTTCGGAGGTCACTCTGAAGGAAGTGAAATAAAGGTTGTTGACTCTTATAAATATCTGGGAATTTTGATTAATTACTCACTTTTAAGCCACATGTGCAGTACCTGGTGAGATAGTTGAGGTTAAAACTGGGGTTTTATTCTCGAAATAAGATGCACTTTTCAACTAATGTAAAAAACAAATAGTTGCTGTTACTTTTTTACCTGTGTTGGACTATGGTGATCTTTGCACGCCTCTGCTAAATGTCTTTATATGGTGAGCACAGTTTACCATGCTTTACTGCGGTTAATTACCAGCTGTAAAGCTCTGACTCACCACTGTGAGTTATAGTCTCGGTCGGATGGCCTGCTTTTGCCACCCGAAGGCGCTGTCATTGGTACATCTTCATTTATAAGGCAATCCTTGGTGTACTCCCAAACTACCTGTGTGTCTTTACCGTGCAGAAAAGTGTCGGAAAATACTCTGTGCGTTCTTAGGACCTCCTGATGCTCACTTTCCCAAATGCCAGGACGGAAATGGGAAAAAGCGTTTTTCTGTACACATCACCCTCATCCTGGAATATGTTGCAAACTTATTTAAAACTTAAAAGTTGTTATATTTAAAAGCACTTTCTGCTTTAAAATATAAAATGAAAGAAATGGAGGCAGGTTCACAAAAATATCAATCTTTTTTAAATGAACTTGTATATGTCACTGTCTCTTAACTTTGAGTTTCTTTTTACTTGTCTTGTTCTGTGTGTTTTGTGTGTAACAATGGGTTTCTTATGTTGCTGCCTGTCTTGGCCAGGTCAGCCTCGAAAAAGAGATGAGACAGGTGTTGGGCTCCTACATCTTACAAACCCTGCCATGCTTATTTCGCTGCTCTGATTCCGACCAATGAGAACGACCAGCGGGTCTGGAGGCGGAGAAAGAGGAAATAAATTGGAGGAGAGAGTGAGAGACAGATCTGGGGAGACAGCGAGTTGTAGATTGAGTGGAAGTCGCTGGAGCTACACATTCAATCACAGACTTCCCTGCTCGTCTGAAGACTCTTACTTAACGTCCGGCTTTGCGTTTTTTTTTTCTGCAGTTTTTTCTATCGCTGCATATCTTTGACGTGCAGCCACAGGTTGACCGATTTAATCGCGTCCCTGTGGATTATTGCTCTTCATCTCGAAACGATTGTCACTGACGAAATCGAAATGGGCCCCGTCAAAAGATGCCCGATGATCGAGAAACAAACAAACTGATCCCGTCAAGTGCAGCGGAGACGGAGGCAACGTCTGTGCCGAGCGACGCACAATTTAGCGACACAAGCGAGGGACCTGTGGAGGGACCTATATGAAAGGAGGCCAAGCAAAAAGATGACGGGATGGCCGTGACAACATGAAAAAGAAAAAGTGTTGTGGTCTATTTTCATCCAGCCGGTGATTCAACACAATTAACCTGGGGGACAGGGACTGAGAGAGGAAAGAAGGTAGGTAGACACGGACTGGGAGAAGGGGGGTGGGGGCTGGGGGGTTATATCATACTGAAAGTAGGTTATTGTTTTGGATCAATCAAATGCAGCCAACTTGTGGTTCACTGAGGCAAACACTGCAGTCACAGTATGTCTCCTGCTATCAAAAATGACTGATGTGGAATTCTTCTTCTTGAGTCTCTGAGCTTGATCTCATTTCAATAGAAAGCCTGAGGGTCTAACATCACACATGATGACATGTTATGGCAGATTGAAGCGTTGAGGGCTGTGAGAGACGTAGAGGACACCGGGAAACGCGAGAGAGGCACTGAGAACGGCTGACTGGGCAGCTGACTCAAATGTGACTCAAGGAATAACATATTCCCCAATTACGGCCACTTTTCTTCACTCTGCTGCCCTTGTCACACATCTTCAGCTTTTTGACTTCAGTCTCTACCATCATTTGTTTTAAGTAACCGTTATCAATCATAGTCCTCCCCCACTATACTCCCTCCAGCCACTCGCCTCCGTCTGTCATGCCTGCATTGATACTGTCATGATAAATGGCCTGTGTTCTCTGTTTTTCCCCATTTGCTTATTTACAGTCCTTCTCTTGTTTTGTGTTGGTCTGTAGACAGGTGCGTGGCCACATCCGTGACCATGGAGCCTCCCCCCTCTCTGAGCTTGGCTCTGCTCGGAGGGAGTGAGGATGAGGACCAGCGCTTCCTCCTTCCCCTGGGTAGTATATCCCATCCCTCCACCACAGGCAACCAGCCAGGATCAAACCACTCCAACCACATGGGAGGATCAAGCCTCGATCGTCTAAATGGCAGCACCCCGTCCCCGTCCACTGCCACGCCCAATTTACTTCCAACATCACTCCCCATGTCATCCTCTGGATCCCAGCCTCTACCCCCACCCATCCCCAATGCCCTGCATCCCACTAGCACCCCACTTTCCTCCTGCCTGGGCTCACAGCTCAGCCTCAGCGGAGACAACCCCCCGGTGTACAACGCCCTCTTTTACTCCTCCCATTCGCCCTCCATGGAGCGGGACTGTGACAGAGAGAGGGGCTGCAAACAAAGACAGGCCAGCCCTCTGGTTCACCGTAGGGACAGTAACCCCTTCACGGAGATCGCCATGAGCTCCTGTAAGTACACAGGCGGGGTCATGAAGCCCCTGAGCTGCCTCAGTGCCTCCCGCAGAAACCTCATCGAATCAGACAGCAACAGCGAAACCAAAGAGGGTGGCGTTTCAGCTGTTGCCGGGGCAACTGGGGGGCATGACCGACAGCGTGAAGCCCCACCCACCTCCTTGGTGACCCAGTCCTCTGCCAATCAGCCCCTAATTCAGAGCCCCCCAGAGATTGTGATTTCCTCCAGAGAAGACTCGCCGTACCCCACAGCAGGGTATGACATCACTGACTCCACTTCCAACCAGATGTCCATCTATCACCAGAACCACGCATTGGTGGAGAGCAGGCGGGCGACCTCGGTGAGGGGCAGCAGGCAGTCAGGGATCGGGGCAGTGGGGTCCGAGGCCAGAAGCAACACTTCCAAGGCCTACAAACGGAGGAACCAAAACATTGGCTACAAACTGGGGTATCGCAGAGCACTGTTCGAGAAGAGGAAGAGGCTGAGTGACTATGCCCTCATCTTCGGGATGTTTGGCATCGTCGTCATGGTGATTGAGACGGAGCTGTCGTGGGGCGTGTACACCAAGGTGAGGGGACAGACCATAACTGGTTTTACACATAAAGATCCCTTTACCAGTCATGGTCATTATCACCACAGTTATGTAATGTGTTCTGTAGATCAGGAGGGGCAAATAACCCTGATGATGTCATGATGATGTCATTTGTTTTTTTTATCAGCTTTTGGTTACAAACTGAGTTTGTGTATTTTGAAAAGCAAATGAGACAGTAGTGAGTTAAACTCTCACTAAAAGTTGCAATTTCTCAACCTCTGATGTTAAGATTTGAACCAGTCTGTGTTTAAAAGGCACAGATACATTGGCAGATTGGGCCTTTTATTTAGCCTTAATACGTAAACAAAGTCCACACATCTCACACCACGCTTTCTTTATGGTTGTAGAGTCGTCTACTGGTGCTTAGCTGGAATCTCTTGGTTAACTTTGGGTAATTTTGGGTCATATTCGCCTTTTCGTTTATTTATTCAGACTATAAAAGTGACTTGAAATACTTCCAGCCAGTAAGACACAACTTTCGATGTTTTGGACACGTAGTTGGCCAGTCAGCTTTCCCCAGTTAATCCCTCCGTTCACACTGGCTACACTCCAGTACGTCTGAACAGCACCATGCCCATGTTGTTTGCTCGCGTACCGTTATGACAGGCTTGACAGTTGCTGCTTCTGGATGATGTAATACAGCGATGCAAAGGACAAGGGGGGCAGGTTATCAGTCGGAGGCAGGATCTCATTTGTCTGTGTTGGGAGGTGTAATAAGCTGAATCGGCCCCTGGCTGCTGTTGTCGGTTATATTTTGGTTGTGTGTGTCTGTGCCACATTGTCTCAGTATGAGCTCACCTTCCTGATGCAGACATACTTCTGCCCTCGTTCCATCCTTTCTTTCTGTCCGACACGTCACAGAGGTTAGCTTTTCTTTAGCTAATAAGGTGGAAACATTACTTCCACTTGCAGCTTGTCATGCTCACTGATCATGTGCAGGAGGGCATGGGATCATGTGGGAGCACAGGTTTACAGGTAGTCTATGAGAATAGGCCAGCTGGGTGTGTCTCTCATCTCTATCTCCCTCCTCTGTGTGTGGTCTCCAGTTGACTCCTATTTTATCTCTGTTATTGTCTGATAAATCTGCCTGCTCAGTTTTGCCGACTGTGTCTTCATTCTTTCTCTTTCCCTCTGTTTTCCATTAATTTATCAAAACTTAATTTAAATTTATTTGTTTTATTAATGAAAATTCATGGTGGGGATTTCTTTCTCTCATGCCATCCTTTTCTTTTTTTCTTCCTTTCTGTCGACGTATTTTCCTCCCTGAAGGAGACAACAGACTTTTTACTATTTCCTTCTTTTATTTTCAATTCTACGCCTGTCTCTTTATCCAGTTTTTTTCTTTTCTTTCATTCTTTCATTATGCTCCGCACTTTCTCTCTCTCTGCTCCACTGCTCTTCCAGTGGGCGTCAAACTGGGGGAGTGTGATCGGAAAGAGAGAAGCGCCTGGCCGAGAAATGAAAGGCTTTCGAAGAAGAGGGAAAAAAGGAAAGCCGATAATGAAAAGCATGATTTAGGTTGTCTACGACCAATACATCACTCATCTGAATCGGGCAGCATGGTCTGTCCATCAAATGAGAATTGATGGACAGCTGTGAGCTCAAACAGGGCAGAAACCTCATCAAAATTATTTTCTTAATGCAGAGTGCCAAATCATATATTTCTTTATGTAGTATGGTTTGCAGGTTTTGGTTCACTCCAAATGATAGTGGAGTTATATCAGACAGTTCGAGCCGTCACTTAGATAATTGAGGTGGAAAGACGCCCGCCGGTTGTTTTGAAAAATGGATATCGAGATTGTGAGGATGAAAGAACAGAAATGGAGCTGGATGTGAGGACGGAGAGAGGACTTGAATGATTTCTCATTTTGACTATTGATAATCACTCAGCCACACATGCACTGTCTACCGTACTAAACAACATGTAGTATGCTGTCCTTCGGAGGTGCCATATTACATGTAAATATTGAACTTTCTATGGGCTGCTATAGTAACAAGTTACTTTTCAGATTCAAGGTTTTACATAAAATACCTGATTTAGTTTGTAATACATAATAGATCAATTAAAGGATCTTAGTACTTCTTCCACCATTGATATTCAGCGCTCCAGGTTGTGGCAGTAAATCAATTTAATGTAAATGTCCAATCACAGTTGTTGAGCCACGATAGATTAGCCAGAGAGAATATTGGATGAGAGATAATTCATGATGTAAAATAATTATTTTAGGTTTAATTGCAGAATTGTGAGATTTCCTATCAAAAGCATCCAAGACTATGACGTATCGAGATACATCTATTGGGAGTACACTTTACAACTTCAGCGTGCCAAGCATCACATCTATGTTTAACGATTTTCATTAACAGTGTCACTCGGGACCTTAACAGCAGTATGAGGACACTTAAAAACACTTATGAGCGTCTATTACCATACCAGTTTGAAGGGGAGGGAGTTCTGGTCTGACAAGTGTCTCTATCTATGAATAAGTGAGGCCTTTGGACACCTGCGACTTGTCGGATCAATAGATTATTTCACAAAGGCCCCTGTGGCTCCCCGGGGCCTCGGCCCTCGGCCACGTTTCAGGCTATTCTGAGGGAACGCACAGCTGTTGTCAACTCCACCTGTCAACACTGTCAATGCACACACTTGACACCTCAACTTACAGGAAAGGCATTGTGTGTGTGATAAGCAGAGGGACGGGGTATCACGTGTGAGCGGGTGCCCACTTACTTCTCACCTCAAGCGTCGACGACTTCACAGATTGGCAGCAGTGCTCGCTTCCTTTCTCCCGTTTCTCCCTTCCTTCTTCTCACTTACTTCTTCACGTGTTAAATGTTCTCCCCTGGTGAGTCTTAAATATGTTTCCATTTCCCCCGATATGAAATTGCTATCTCAGCAGGCGTACACCATCTCACACATAGCCCTTCCTCGCTCTACCTCGCTCTATCTATGACATTTCTAAGAACCATTTATTGGGGACCTTTCCAGACCTTTCTCTGGGAGGCACTTACAATGGCCACTCGCTGCTTTTCAGACAGTATATGGAGATCATCTGGGAATTCAACTCACCAACTGGCATCATATTCTCTGATGGAGCTATCAGCCCCTCCTTTCTTCCACCTCCTCCTCTCTTTTCCTGCACTCCACTCCCCCTTCATCTTTTAGATCACAGGCTTCGAAGGGGCGGTAGATCCCTCAGGTTTTGCCACTAACGGGTACAAATATGCTCATTTCTTTTCGTGTCACAAGGCTAGGCTACCTCTTTCTGTGTGTGTGAGTGTGTTGGTAGACGCTGTGTTAGAACTCGCATCATCCGCCAGTAGCGCAAACATCCACGTCCGCACACGTCATCTCGTCTGTGTGTACACTCCAAGATATTATATGTATTGGGCTCTGTCAGATTAGTCCTCATGGATGCGCCTGCTAGTGTGTTTGTGTGTATGTGTGCATTCACTGCTCCCTTTGTCTGGATTTAATTGAGTATGTAGGGCTGTAAAGGTGTGCCAATGTGCAGTTTGTGTGTGTGTGTGTGTGCCCTCCTCTGTCTACTGCCTGTTTCCCTGGAGACTGATTGCAAGAAGGCATTGCTTTGACAGGGAGAGACCCCCAAGGCTCACTCCTGACAAGACGCTCACACACACATACACCCACCTTCAAAAGCGTTGTCAATACATGTAGTGAGAAACTTATCACTACGTGAGTAATGTGTTGGTAAGCAACGTGTATCTGCTCTCACATCTGTGTTGTCAATAAGGTGAAGGTGGGGACTATTGGGGAAACCCTCATCTAGGTATTACTTGTATTCTGGTTGCTACAGATGGTGGAACGTAAATAAGCGTGTGTGCATCGGCTCTACACATGCAAGTCTGCAGCTGTCCTCATGCCTTTTGTAGTGAAAACAAACCCTAAGCCTCACACTGTGTGGCTGTGTTGAACTAGAGTTTAATACCGCTGCTTAACTCCAACTGCGTTACTAGAAACTAATGGACCCCCGATAGCAAATCAGAATCAACAATTCTCAGTGGTCATGGTATGAAAAGAACCGACATTTACAAAAGGCAAGCATGCGATCGCATATGTCTCCGTCACAGAGACAGAGAGAGACAGAGACAGAGAAGAAATATGTGTTAGAAACGGAATTATTGAATAATGTATTCCTGAATATGAAATGTTTAATTTGAATAATGTCATTGAAAGATGAATCTGAATTGCACAATTACAAATTATATTGATTAGTTTGGCATTGTACCCAAAAAATTCAAACTCAATCCAATATTATGACATTTAATTCAGTTGCTCTGAAACTAGTTGATCCTCAGTTCAACTATAGTTCCTTCAGCATTTGTAGCAACGAGAATTTAACCATGTGATTCAAATTCAGTTTTTATGGCAATTATTCAAGTCTAGCAATTCAAATTAAAAAAGCAAAAAGTTTGCAGTGATACATATTTCTGCCCGTAGCAGTGAACCGTAACCACATTGATAAATGAACAACACTCACTTAATGCCTCCCATTAATGCCATTAAAGCTTTGGAGAATCTGCAGAGACCCTAGATAGACACAGTAACACACTAACGCACTCTTATTTTCCAGGAGGCTGACTTGCAATATATATTCATGAACCTAAAATGCAATGTAGATTCTGCTTAATAATGTGACGAAGGAAAGGCTGTGTAATACGTGTCTAAACTCGGATCTAAGATGCTGCAGACTTGAGGTTGCTCTCTTGAAGAGCACAGCAGGCTGTTGATACACGGCCTTGGTGATCTGAAATAATAGACTTTGGGATTTTTGTGTTTTACATTCTGCAGTTCAAAACATAGTCCTTGATCTAGTGGAGACAAATTAATAATGTAACATAATGCAGCTAGTTTTAAGCTTGAGAAATGAATCAAACTAAAGGCCTTTACCCACCGGGGCATTTAAAGAAAATAAAAATGTATGCGATTCATACGCACTTCAATTTATTTATTCAAACTTTAGTTTTTGTCAAGAATACTTTTTCAACACAGATATTATGCTGCAATATAGGCATTTACAAAGTACTGTTTGTGTCACTCTCCAGCCACATTCTTCATTCTCCAAGCCCCTACGTTGCCCTTTTTCGTCCATCCACCAGATGTCCTCGGACTTTCCCTCTAGTCTTCACACACACGCACACACACACCTACACACCTGCTCTCAATTCCCTCATCTGCACGGCTGGCTTTCCCTGCTCGCCACCTCCTCAGCTGCATCATCCACAATCCCCCAGCTGTTTATCATGCCCTATAACGAGATCCAAATCCCCGTTCCTTTGTTCATTGTCAGTTCGTCATATTTGCGGTGCAGCTTCCTGCTACTTGCTGCCTGCCTGTCAGATCTACTGCCTCACTTGAACTCTTGATACCTGAAAGCATTGGCTGGGCTACCAAAGCCTGATGTATCTCATTCCTCTGAGCCTAAAACTATTATCCAACACATCGCTGAGCCACACTTTGTATTGGGTTCCTTCACACATTCTGCTGTAGGGACTCACCGCAGTGCCAAAGGAGATTAATCCACTGCTGAAAATAGTCCTCAACAGATTACTTTGTACTCCTGTTTGATCAAAGTGACATCAACTATTATCTACAATGACCTGCTGTCTAAGAAAATGAGTGTTGTTGTGACTTTGCTGTTTTTTGTTTTGGTGTAAGATAGGATAAAGAGTGTCTTATATTTATCAAATGCATGTTTCCTGATCTACAGCCCTGCTAGCAGCTCTACTTACAGTAAGCTGTGCTTAACATCAGTGCTTTGAACCAAATGCTCACCTCAGCATGCTAACACAATCCCAATGAAGTGCTTACATGCTGATGCTGGCAGATATAATGTTAGTTTTAAAAAATAGAAATGTTTATTTGATAATTGCATTAGCTAAAAGATAAGGAGGTGCATTTTTTACAATTCATCCTCTGGGGACCATGAATAGCTGAACCAAGTACCATGGCAATCAATCCAACAGTTGCTGAGGTATTTCATTTAAAATGGAGGAGAAAAAAAGAAAAGTTGAGGGATCACCAAAGTCAGTGGGATTCATCCTGTGTGGAACATTACTGTGTGTAGAAAACTGCACGACAATCAACCCAATAGTTGTTGAGATATTACAGTCCTGAGTGGTGGACCGACATACACCGACATCCCCAGAGAGCCGAGCTCCAGCACGGTTGACACGGTTGCCTGATGCATAATTATGGATCAGTCGAAAGCGATGAATAGCAGAAGATGAAGCGGCAGAACATTTCCTCATTTTTGTTGGTATATCAAAGTGTATCAGAAGGCATTATTTTATTTACTTCATGGCCACTTACCAACAAATAAGCTTAGTTAAAATAGCTAACATTTAATTTATTCCCATTTGGTTGACAAACAACCAAACATGCTCTAAAGAACAGCTAACAAGACAATCCAATCAGTGGAGAATCCGAGGCTTTGTAGTGCTTGGTGTGCTCTGAGTTGTATTGACTGGACGTTGCTTATAAACCCCATGAAACCAGACGGGCTGAGGAATTAAGGCTCAACAGCAGTGATATTGAAGTGTGTGACACTTCCCTCGTATTTCTGCTCAGCGTGTTGAAGTCTGCTGCTAGTCCTCATTGTCTCATGCTGAGGCCGTGCTGCGATGGCACATTGACATCTGGGTCTCGCTCCACGTTGAACCGGACTCGGAACAGAATATGTGTGGGATTTCTCCTAAAAAAATGTTTTCCTTGTGTGCTATAATTACACAATTGACCTTACATTTGCATTACTTCTGTGCTTGCATGGTCCTAAGAATCTGTTTGTCAATCTTCTCTCTACAGAGCTCGATGTATTCTCTGGCCCTGAAGTGTCTGATCAGCCTGTCCACAGTCATTCTGCTGGGCCTCATCATCGCCTACCATGCTCGGGAAGTTCAGGTAAAACATCACATTCATCCACAGGAGGACGAATCGTACACACACAAACTAACTCACAGGCTGGCTTTGCTGGGACTTTGACCATCGATTCCACACTCATGTCTGTTTGACTAAAAGCAGGGTGGACAGCTATTCTGACTAATTAACACATTTGATATCTTACTTGTTTCAATGTTTTATTTTTACTTTCACTACGCACTGCAACTGCACTCACGAAGTGCGTACTGTTTCATGCAGTATGCATATAATAAGACATATCTCATAACATTGCATCTTGAACTTTAATGCTCATTTAGCTGGAGGCTCAAAGTAGGTCAGGGGGCCACTCTCAAAACGTCACGGTTTTGGTAGGTTTAGGTAGAGTAACTACTTGGATAGTGAAACAACATAGTTTGGGTTGAATACATTATTCCTAGAAGTTATCTCACAGGGTGTGTCTGGTTGTAAAGTGGATGTGTCGTGTAGCCTGCTGATAGACCGGAGATGGACGGCAAGCTGTCGTCAGGGTTCATCTGTCTGCTCTCTCAGTTGATGTGATGCATCTTCCACTACGCAGAGAATTGTGGGTCAGAAAGGCCAGAAAATCATGTTGGCTTGCATACTGCAACATGCGATATGACATCCTGGTATTTTTGGGATAGTGCGTTTGACAAACTATTAACTTTGTCTGGCACAGTAAACTGTGTGGTGGTATTGATATTGGAAAACACCATATGTTACCTTTGGAGAGAGCCAGGTGGAATCAATCAATCTTCTCATCTAACTCTTGGCAAGAAAGCATGTTTCCCAAAATAGTGGCAGCTTCTTTAACACTTTCACCTTTTTTGAGTGTTTTTCTTCAAACGTGTAAGCAGAGGCACATCGGAGCTCTGTCCATGGTGTACAGTATGTTGCCCTCCCTCCTCCCGAGATAGACAAAGGGACCCAGGTGTGTGTTGGCTCCTGCCAATTAATGAATTGAATGAGGGTCTTGGTGGGATTGACAAAACAGTCTACATGGCTGAGCATCGAGTAGATACGCCACGAATGTTAGATACACACTCAGCCAATGACAACCCGCAGTTTCAGCAGATGACTCAGAAACACACAAACACACAAACACACGTTGCAGCTACCTCTTGTACGGCTGAAACAATCAATCTGAAATGCGTTCATGCTTCTTGATATCTGTTTGTCATTCCACAAAGATAATGGTACCCTGGTCATTTAGCCAGGGGTTTCATCTGAAGCCGTTTGCAATCAATGCACATTGACTATTTATGGGAGCCTTGTGGGAGTCAGGCCCAATGAGTGCCCCCACACCAGCCATTACTCCCACCAGCTAAACCACTGAGCAACACTCATCCATCTCACCACATATTAGTTTAATGCTGAGCCTTTTTTAAATTTATTATTACATCACAGATTGGATGTTGCTGGAAATGTCTATTACAGTTGGAGTTGTGATGGAGGAGCATTCTGCTCGGAGGTTTCGGCTGTGCGTCTTTGGATCAATAACGAGTCGGTCGTTGCTTATTCACTGACATAAACAGGGGATGATAGACCGGCAATCAGTCTGTAATGGGCAGCCGCTGTGTAATAGGATTCAAGATTACGAGTGTTTGTGTATATTGTTATACATAAATTGATAAAAGAGCCCTGGTTTCTGCCCACAAGTTTGATGTCACATCCACATACTGAGGCCGTCGCCCTCCCACGCACAGGGTGGCCGCCGCACTGACGGCGTCAGGGTAAGAGTCAATGTACACTGCAGACGGAGAGAAGAGATATTCAGTTCTGAACATTCGAGGTGAGGAGTTTGGGGAGGCAGGCTTTGGCGGTGTTTGTGTATGTGTGTGTGTGGGGAGGGGGGGGGGGGGATTGTAGCAAGGTGGAGGATTTGACGTTGGGATTTAACCCAATTTAACTTTTGATTTTAAAGTGAGGACGATAATAATAAAAAAATATTTTTACCCGACAGCAGCTCACAGCTAGGACCATCCTGGTTTATTGCTGCTTGAATATTAGTTTGTGTTGTTTCTATCGGTTATGATGACATTAGGAACCTAGGAACACACTGACATTCAGGTTTCAACCACTTCATGTAAAACCATACTTGAAGTGCTGGTAATTAAATTCCCCAATGCACAATGGGAAAACTGTGTACACAACTCAGATATGTTTGTACGTTGAAAAGGGAGGTTTAATAATGATCTGAAAATCTTTTAATTTAATTTAATATGATATTATGATTACTGAACTCGATGATAGTAAACTGGGATCATCCTTTAAAATGTTGCTGAATCTCCTGAAATGTGCATTTGGCATTTTATTTGTCAACAACAAGGTTGATATTGTAAATGTGTTGGCAAACAGTTGCTTATTTACACATACAGCTGTTATGGAGCAATGTTCATCCATTTGGAGTCTGCTATGTAACGTTCTGCTTTTGCATAAACACGGGACCATCGAGCGAGCGCACTAGCGCCCCCTTTGACCCCGCCTCCCGGCCCCCAGTCCAGCGCGGTTCCCGAACGGAGGAACATAAAAATAACTCTGGGTTCAGCTGTCAGTACATTTTATAACCTGAACACCGAATGCTTTAAATATGAAACCTTTATGGGGCACTTATTGAAATACTTTGGAATTCAAAATGTCAACACTACAGTGCTATTGGAGGACATGAAAATACTGTTTTACTGTTGTGAGATAAAAATAAATCAAAAATATATTGTTTTTAGGTAGAAAATCAACATCAACGAAGTTACCATATTTGGTTCCTCCCCCGATAAAGGGTTAAAGATGGTCCTCTGAGATACAGACGTCTCTTTCCCAATGCAAGTCTATAAGATAAACTATTTTTGGGCGCCGCTGCATCACGTGACGGAGCTGGACATCGTAACGCCACGATGTCATGTTTGCTTCAAAGTCCTGCACTCTTTCTGGGGGCTTGAACACAACCTATGTTTCCATATAGCTTGCGACAAAAAGCAGAGCACGAGTCATTCGGTCCTCTGCGTTGGAAGCCGTAGTTGATGGTGTGCAGCGTCCTCGTGTGCGTGCTTACCTTCATGTAGGCTCCGCCTACCAGACTAATGGTTCATAAAAATGCATGTACAGTACATTTGATAATGCAGTCCCGGCCTGCTGGCCCCGAGCCTGTTAGCTTAGACTACAAACATGAGCAGCATGAGAAGAGACAGTTTATCTCTGCTTTTTACTGTTGGATGCTTCAATTACAAACACACACACACACACACACACACACACACACCAGGAGAGGTAATGATGTGCGAAATGAAAGGCAATGTTCAATAAAGATCTCACTCTCAGATTTTGACACACTCGGCTGGAGCATTTTGCCCAGCATGTAACAGGATATATTACATGCACGCGCACACACACATATACACAAGCGCGTGCACACACACACACACACACACGCACACATGCACGTATAGGCTACATTTGCACAGAAGACGCTGGAGATCAGATTGATGTTATCGGGTGTAGCTGGCATTTATACCCCCTTCTTCTCTCTCCATTTCTCTTTCCCTTCTCGTGTCTTTTATCTCGCAGTCATTTCTGTTGACCAGCATCAGCGTGCTTCTCTTTTCGCTCTGCCTTTCTGCTTTCTTTGTTCTCTGCTACTTCTTCGTCATTATCCGATTCGATCCGTCTCCTTTCTCCTCTACCGGGCCCCAATTCAATTCAATTGTGTTGTTGTGTTTCACATCCGTTCATCCCAACTCCTCTCCTGCCTCGTTACCCCGCATTCAGCTTCTCACCTGTACCCTTTCCCTCCTGTATTTTTAAACACTCACTCGCTTTTCTCTTCACCTAAAAACCCTTAGGCCTACTGTCTGTTTCTAGTTTGAGTTTTTGCCTTTAATGTTTCACTCTCTTCCATCTCTCTCACATCTCTCTTCTCTGCTTTAATCTTCTGGATGTTTCTCTCCTCTTCCTCCTCCCTCTTCATCTTCACTGTCTCTTCTAATCTGTCAGGGGACAACTCCAACCAAATCTGCTCAAACAATCTAGACTGTAGTGAATTAATTGTTCATCATCACAGATTACACCCGTATTCACTGCCATCAAAGAACGTAGTTCATTGCTAACAGTAATTATCTTGTTATTGAAGAGAGAACATTGATCTCAGTATGAACTGAATGCCGTGATCAACATAAATACAAAGTGTGTCCAATTTAAATGTTTTTGTTGGAGTGAAAAATGACATGCCAGACATTAGAAGGTTTTAATTTGGAGTGAGAACATTGCAGTTTTATGACGTACTTGGTCAAAGTCCAAAATGTAAACAAACGAAAACATGAAATGCAATAAATCTTCAGTTGTAACTTTTGTTAGTTTACTGCATGTTTAGATTCAGTGGAGAACAAATTAGTATATTACCAAATCCTCCACATTCTTTAAGTCAAATATTTTCTCTTGAAATGCCCACATTTTAAATGTTCAGTTATCAGTCATGTTTCACTGCGATGGCTTCTGATTCTCACCAAATGTGATAAAGCATGTCAAGTTCTCCGTGTTGTTCATACTAGTTTGAGCAAACTCATCTCAAGAATCCTCCTTAAATTTGAAGCTGTAACAGAAATACATTATCCCTGAAATACCACCTCATCATCATAAATTACTAATTTATCAGTTTAAAAGAATTTAAAATAAATGTGTGGATATATTAACATGTATTTACAATCACATTCAATACAATTATGCCACATTAATTATAGATGTGTTAGTGTTTCATAATAGGAATTGTATTCATTGATGCAACAAATATATTCTTCCACTTATTTAATAAATCTACATTTTGATTATCAGGCTATTGGTATTCCATACGTTCATTTAACAGGGATCAAAATAATCCAATTCCAATATTACAGCCAGACATGCACGTTGGTGAAATACTAAACTAGAAAGCTGAAAGCAAAAAATGTAATAAGCTTTCTCTTCCTTTACCTCAAAAATGTACAATTCTCAAGTGCTCGTTCAGGTGGTTATTGGTGTGTCGGCTGGTATTTCTAGCTCTGTGCAATCTGTAGAAAAGCCGAAGATTGGACTGCAAGTGGTCATCAGACCGGCTCGCTGGAGAAGTTCTGACATTTCATTTGAAAGCAGTCTCAAATTAATCATTTCAGTTCTTAACAGAACAGTTGGTTCAGATCTGTGTTGCGTTAAGCAGCGTAAGATTTTTTCTTTTGAGCGGTTATATTAAGGTCTTTTCATGTTGTCTTTAAACAACACACATCAACAAATGTTAGCAAGTGTCTGGGAGTTCATGTGAAACAGTATAAAGCGCTGTGCAGCTCCAGAAGGAGCTCCATGAAGTCTGCTGTGGGGTGACCTCCCCGACCTGCTCCTCACCAGCTGGAGGCTCAAGGCTACATTAGCCGCTGTTAGCATAACGCATCCAAATCCCTCAACTGTTGGCTTTCACGTTGCATTGTGGGTAGTAATGTGGGTGCCTGATTTCAATTGAAGCATGAACAAAATTATTATCCCTGATTTTGATGTTAAACCAGTGATTTACTCGTTTAGATATATCATAAATCCCTCCTTACATATTCACATGGGTTTTGAGACGGATAAACTTAAACCAGACAAGATACGTTATCTACATTCATTATTGTGATATTTTTCTCAGGTCATATTTATTCATTGTATACGATGAATATGCATTCCCCCTTTTGTCTGGATGAGGTTTTAATAACCATTTTATAGAAAATGTCATGTAACATCCATTGTCATTACAGTTATGATTGTAGTAACTTTAACAGTGTTACCATGGTAATAAAGCCATTTTAAGGAGGCTTACTGAACACTGGTCTGCTCATTGAAATGTGCACTGAATATGATTGAAATAGATAAGAAGTGATAAAAGCTTGACCAGCATAGCGCCTTAACTCTGCAGTACATGTAACTTTGTAATCTTGTTTTCACCCCCCCCCCCCTTGATAATGTGTTCATGTTATTTGTACTTTTTGTTTGCGTCTCTGAAAGATGGCTTCCCTGATTCTTTGTTACCGTGTTCAGACAACAGATGAGAGATGGAGACAATTATTGTGCAGATATTATTCGAGTTTTTGCAGATTGTTATTCACCCCCATGAACTCAGGAGGCATTTTGAGAGCGCCGTGATTGAATGTCCAATCTGTGCAACCACACACCATTAGTTTGATAACATTGTCCCACAGTGAATCAGATGGACTCAGGAATAATGGAGTCTGATGATTACAACATCACTGGTCCATGAAGAACCAAGAGAGACATTCTGAAGACAGCTGTAATGATGAACCACCATTCAAGTGGCCCTGTGGCCAGTCAGAGAGATGCATTATAAATTGGGACTTTGCCAAGATAAATGTTTACTCAAACAAACTATCTGCAGATTGCTTTCATGTGTTTTGTGTAGCATACACGGACGTGTTCTGGTCCAGTGTGTGACTCATTAATCTGCTGTCATCAGTGGCCTTCTCTTTATTTCTTCACACACACACACACACACACACAGCTCGTAAACATGCAAGAAATTCAGACTTGAAAGGCAAACATTGAATTGTTGTTGAAACTAATCAAATATAAAATGTCAGAGTGATGCGAGAACGAGATATTTCTCCAGTCCATTAGTGCACTTTAAGCATTGGTGAACTTTGTTATTCAGTTACTATAAGAGGATTTTAGATTTCATTCATCAAGAAAACACCAGCATGGCACTCACAGACACTCAAGGCAGGCAGATGGTGTTCGGAAAATAAAGCAGTACAGTTTTCTAAAAATAATTGTTTCTTTTAAAGAGAAGCAGCCCCAAGATGTTGAATACCTGGAAGGAGATTTCATGATGTCATGTTCTGCAGACTCTGCACAATGAACATCCGCCCTGGGAACTGTAATGGAATAGAACATGAGAGTGAGGTTTAAACCACAGCATCCTCCTCAGACTGTAGACCAGAAACATGATCAGAAGCCATGTGTGTCTTACTAGCCGCTGGTCTTTTACCTTAACAGTGTGTTTTTTGTGTTTGCCCTGAATGAAGGAGGTTCCTGGTCTCAAGACGCCACTGGTGGAATCCTTTCTTTACTCTCTTCCTGTTACTATTTTTAGACTTTCTAGTTGCAAACTAGGCACCATCTCATTGGCATGCACACACCAAAACAGTGAGCCTTCCCTTATCGCTCACACTTTCCACACGTCCTTTTCACTTCCATGACACCCTCTCTCCATCCTTTACTCTGTTGTCTTTGGAGAAACAGTCTCGAGGGTGTTTCCTCAGCGCTGTAATTGCAGTCTAGGAAAGCGTGTTACCCTCTCTGCATATTTGTGTATATCTGTGTGTGTGTATGTGAGTGTGTGTTTCAATGATGGAGGACCCTAACATTCCCAAAGAGGTGTGACTGTGTGTCCGTGTTCCCTCTGCCACAGTGTTCTTCAGTGATTAGAGCGTCTCCATCCCAGACTGATGTTAGGTGGGGTTTTTTCCCATGAGAAATGCTGATTTGAGGCTGATTGGCCTGCTTTTTTTTTGAGTGCTCAACAGGACCGTCTGGATGTGTGTATGTATATGGTGTGTGTGTGTGTGTGTGTGTGTGTGTGTGTGTGTGTGTGACATTGTGTGCCTCTGTTTGTCTCGCTCGCTCGGTGGGCAGAGACTGTCCAGCACTGCGTCTGGTTCCGTTATGAGAGGCTTCTGCAATCAGGGACTTAACACGGTTACTAAGGTGCGATGGCCGCGGGCTCTGGAAGGGGTCGCGGCCGGAGTGGATGGATGGAAGGTCGTTTGGGAACGATAGTGTGTGTACATCGGCAATCCCCACCTACTTTTCCTCTTCTCATCCCCTCCAGCTTCATTCCCTCCCTCTGTCCTCAACATGTAGGGCCAGTGGCACTCACTCACTCCCATTGACAGATGACTTTTCTAATGGAATTTAATTATTCATCCCTTCCTCGTGGCCAGGAAAAGACCA
Organism: Pseudoliparis swirei; assembly: GCF_029220125.1. Classification (NCBI taxonomy): domain Eukaryota; kingdom Metazoa; phylum Chordata; class Actinopteri; order Perciformes; family Liparidae; genus Pseudoliparis; species Pseudoliparis swirei. The sequence goes on from NC_079409.1 coordinate 13,293,816, forward strand.
ACAGCAGGAGCGTGACGGAGGACAGGGCAGGAGGGGGCTGAGGGAGGAGGAAGGGAGAGCCGTTAATTTCCTTCAGTGGCAAGAAACTGGATCACCTCTGTTTTGATTTGGAGACATGTCATTCAGATAGAGAGGAGAATGGGGTGAGAGGGAGGAAGACAGAGAAAGAGAGACGGGGCAGGATGAAAAATGACTTGCACACAAAAAGCAATGTTCTGAAGTGTGAATGAATACATGTTTGCAAACACATGTTTGGTCTCCTACTCCCTGGCTCAAACAAGCACACACAAACTTACAGACGTGTGTCACTTAGGAGGCCACTGCCTTGACTTGCATTCATTTCCTGGAGAGTTACCATAACTACGCACATGCATAACCCTTCAGTTCATGGGAGCCAGCATTTCGTCCCCAAATAGGACGCGAGTCCCTGCCATCGAACTCTGCGACTCGTTTATGTCCCCAAAATGTGACTGCACACACACACACACACACACACATATACTAACACTTGCAAGTGTTAGACAACCTGTCTGGGCTTTCCTCTCTGTACCTCTTCCCTCACTGTCACAGACCTCTCCCATATCTCCTTTTTCTTTCGTCTTGCCTCGTCTCTCTCACTGCACTTCTCTTTTTTTTGACTCTCTCTAGCTCCTCTCTCTCTCTCTTTCGCCCTCTCTCTCTCTATCTCTCTCTCTCACTGGGGATCCTAATTAAGCTTGGCTGCTCTTTGATGTCGTCGCCTTGGCAACAGTCACCATGACGAGGCTGGGTCTGCACACTCTTTTGCAAACTCACTCAGGCATTCATAAATACACACAAGTACAGTATGCAGACTCACACATGCGCGCTCACTGGAATCGTGAAAGAACACAGACAGCGTTTGACCCTCGGTTCAAACGACGGCTTGCACAATGACTCAGGCGTGTGCGTAGGCTACATATGTGTGCGCACACATGTTTATTACGTGTTACAACAGCATAACAAGGGAAACACGTGCTTCCTGCTGAGCTATACATATTATGGATGTAACGTGCAATGTGTGTATCGGAAGACGGTTGAGTGGCAAAGCGTCAGTCCTTCCCTCTGACTCGTCGGCACAGAGCAGCTGGCTGTCATGTCCTGACGTTTGACCTGTGATCGCAGGGTTTTGTTTTTCCAAAATAAATGTTTGTGTGGGCTAAAAGCCCTCGAGATGAATCATGTGGTAAAGAGCAATTGTTAGCACCGGCTGCTTCTCGAGGCAGCAGCATCTGGTAAACCCTGTTGATTTACAGCAGGGGGGTTCCTCATCTCTCTCACTGCGCCCGGCCTTTCTCTTTTGGATGCCGTGCTACTCCCTCTCTCTCTCTCTCTCTCTCTCTCTCTCTCTCTCTCCTCTCTCTCTCTTTCATAATGTCACTGCTCAATTTAAATCCAATTCCTTTTCCAATGTAAACCAAACAGTCAAGAATCAAGAATATTATACAATCCAGTTCATCATGTTCATCATGTCTTGTATCCAGATCTATTTCCACTCCCTCCTCCCATCAGCGCCGTGAGGAGGATCTCCCCTATAATGAGTCCCTTCTCTTATCACTTCCCTATAACAACAGTGTTGGCATCAATACCAAGAGCCACCACAGCAATTACAAATACAACACATCAACAGACGAGGACGGAAAACTGCAATTAAAATAACTGTAACACCCTGTTCTGTTTCTCCTGTGTTCCGTGTCTCCTATGTCTCCTCTGTCTTAATTGTTTAATTCCCGGCACCTGCCCTCAGCCACTCTTGTCTCGTTAGTGTCTGATGTCGTACACCTGTGTTTCCCCCCCCTATATATTGTGTCAGTCTTTCCCTTGTCTGCTGTCGGATTGTCATCTATGGTTCCGTGTCCTTTTCCCGTCGTCCTGGCCGTGTTCCTGATCCTGCCTGCTTCGACCCTGCCTGCCCTGACCGACGATCCTCTGCATGCCCCTTTTGGACTTTGTTTATTTTGCAACTGTTTTGCCACATTAAAGAGTGCTTTTTGTTATTCAAGTTTCGATCCTGCTTGCTTCTCTGCACATGAGCTCCTGCACCTCGCTACCCGTGACGTCGGCGTGACAATAACGATGTTAAGCACATGCTCATGACACTGGAAGAAAAATAGTGGCCTTGTTTTGCTTTTTTGTTTTTATATTGTGATTGTTACCATTAGGAGCGCTTCAGATGACTTTGGTTTTCATTCCAGTGTGAGTTGTAGGTGACATGAAAATGAGCCAAATCACTGTGTAGAGACTGAATAGATTACTGATTAGATGGAGGGTGTTTTACATCTCACGAAAGAGACATTCACCGTTAATTGCTGCTGGTTCCTGAAATCAAAAGAGCAGTCAGCTGTGCTGATGAGTGGACTGAGCCGGCAGAGGATCATGATAAGTTTGCACAGTGGTGCATTAAGTGTAACTCCTTCCCTTTCCTAACTCTCCTCATGTCCTTCCTATCCTCGCAGCTGTTTAGCATCGATAACGGAGCTGACGACTGGCGCATCGCCATGACGATGGAGCGGGTGCTGCTGATCAGTCTGGAGCTGCTGGTGTCTGCGGTGCATCCAGTGCCAGGGGACTTTAAGTTCCATTGGCGGGCGCGGCTCGCCTTCTCGTACGCGACGTCGCATGCCGAGGCCGACCTGGACATGGTGCTGAGCGTGCCCATGTTCTTGCGCCTCTACCTCATCGCCAGAGTGATGCTCCTGCACAGCAAACTCTTCACAGACGCCTCCTCCAGGAGCATAGGGGCCCTAAATAAGGTCAGACGGGTTTTGTACTTGCAGGTGTGCGCACGTCCACGGTGCATTTCAAAAGTGTGGTTGTCAAAGCGTTTGCGAGATAGAGAGCGAGGGGGGTTGTAAAGGTATGAAGGTCAAGAGCGCTCTCCGCAGAATATAATCTGTGTCCACCTTGTCCCTTTCATTCTTGGCCTCTATCTCTCTAACTCTCAAGTCTGTCCTTCTAGTCACCCTGTTTCCTTTCTTCAACCAGTTCAAATGCCCTTCCCCTCCATTGTTGTCGCTGGAGATGGAGACTTAGATTTAAGCTGTGGAGGATCTTTCTTAATACAGTGTGAGATGGGACCATGAAGTGAGAACAAGATATTGCGTACGGTTGAAATGGAGCATGAACACTCGTGGAATGAGATTGCAATATGGCTGCAATCCATGCAATAAATGACAGTTGCCGCATTTGCGATGACTTTGAATGATTAACCTATTATTGTAAAACCCTTGAAGAAGACATGTAGCGTGTGGTGGAAAGAGGAGAACAGCGGGAGAGATGGAGTAGATGTTAAATGGGTAATTTAGCGGGTTGTGAGTGTATCTGCGATGGCACGATTCTGACCCTCAGGTTCCACCGCTGTGGAGGAGGTGCAGCTCGAGCACGGCAACTCATATCAGCTGCTGAACCCTTGCAGGGCTCAGCCTCTCAGATCATCCATCTGCAGGAAGTTGATGACAAATGAATCACGGATAAAAACGACACTGAAATAGGCCAATTACTCAAAGACACTGAATAGCTTGACCCGAGTTGGAGGGCGAGCCCAGATCTTAACTCCAATTACAGTGGAGATTCTCAAAAGCTACTAATTAGTAAAACACAGAGTCATGGTGGGACACGGTGAACAGGACGAGGATTCAGAGGCAAGCAAAACGAACCCATGAACGAAATGTGTCTCACATTGTCATTTATCAGCCCGGCTATACTGAGTGTGGGTCCTTGTGTGTGTCTTGCAGGTGCATTTTAACACACGGTTTGTAATGAAAACCCTCATGACCATCTGCCCCGGGACAGTGCTGCTGGTCTTCAGCATCTCTCTGTGGATCATCGCTGCCTGGACCGTACGGGTGTGCGAGAGGTCAGTTGTGAAACCGGTTCCTTTGGATGTTCTGTGTTTATTCATTGTGTATGTGTGTGTGTGTGTAGGTGTGTGTGTAGGTGTGTGTGTGTGTGTGTGTGTGAATGAGAATGAGAATGAGACATTGGGACAGACAGACTGACTGACTGACTGACTGTGATTGAATGAGGAATTCAACTGAGCAATTGCATTCAATTGGCAGGAAATATAATCTGGGACATGTGCAACATGCTCCATCTTTAGACTTGTGTTTATGAGGCCTTCTCGCCAGTTTTGCCACTAACTTGATCCAGCTGGAGGAGTTGTCACTTTGTTTGTCTCCTAAATCCACAATATACTTGTGTCCTGAAAGACAACTCTTTATTTAAGCATCTGTGTTAGACATTTATAAACAATAGGTAACACCACGGTTTTTAGCACACATATATAAAAACATTTCTATTTGATAATTTAACTATAACTATTAATAACTGGTGTATAAATACATAAAATACTTCATGAATACATTTCATAAATAAATATAATTCACAAATACATCATATTTCATCATTCAAACTGCTGTGTTCATATAATTAATCATTCATTCATCATTTTGTTACATTTATATGTTAAAAATTACATCACAGGTGGAATAATAGTTGTTGACGTACATTCATGAATACTGAAAAACATACACAACTATATGATGATGTGTTGTTGACATTTTCTTAATTGTTTATTCACTGGTTATTATTGCTAAACGAGTATTTTTGAAAGTTATATTTTTCATTATTTTATTCTAGAAGGCAGATGCTCAAATATGAAATAACTACTGACTACATTGTCTCACTGTTTTAAGGAACACTGTTTCCAACTGAAAATCAAATTGTGCGCTTACATAATCTGATTTGATGAATGATGTAATAGTATTGATATAACATCAAGTAGCAAAAGGTCACCGTCCCTTTTACGTATGCAAACACTTTGGGAGATAATCAAGGAAACATGGAAAAATGTCGGCCGGTTAATGCGCTTGATTAGATGCATCATGGCCCAGCTGCTGGGAAGCCTTTGTTTGGTACACATCCAAGTTTAATTGGCATTTCCTCTCCTCTCCAAACCAAATTAAAGAAGAACAAATCATATAAGACTGAATTTAACTGCTTCAAACATGAAGCAAATTTGCGAGTGCCTCTTAGGCTAGAAATTAGAGCGCTCGGAGCAAATCCAAGGCTGGAATTTTTTTTTCGTGAAAGCCCCACATTCGGTTGCTATGGCAACAGTCTTGTGCACGGGGTGCAGGAATGACGGCGGCAAGAGCTGCTGTTTATGTGTTTGTTCTGTTTCAGGAAAAATAAAAGGTCACCCCGTTTGAGGTTTGACGCCCACATTTGCGGACAGGACCAGTGATGTTGTTGTATTGTTGTTGTTTATATTGTACTATTGACTGATTTCATCCTCGGGATACGGACGGTGTTCCCTTTTAGGTATCACGATACCCAGGATGTGACCAGTAACTTCCTGGGAGCCATGTGGCTTATCTCCATCACTTTCTTGTCCATCGGCTACGGAGACATGGTTCCTCACACCTACTGTGGCAAAGGAGTCTGTCTGCTCACCGGGATCATGGTGAGTACATTTCCTCTCTCTCTTCCTGTCTCTTTCGCTTTCCGTCCCCTGGGCGCTGTCTTTGCCTCGATCAAAGGTCAACAGATTATAGCATGCTGTCATTTGCGAGAGAAATTCTGACATTTGGGTAATTTAGGAAATCCTCCTTGAATTAGCCTGCATCTCTGCTTCTGTGTGTTTTGGGTGTGTAGGCGTGCAAACACGAGCATGTTAGGGGGTTGAGTGTCTGTGTGTGTGTGTGTGTGTGTGTGTGTGTGTGTATGTGTGTGCATGTGATTCCCCTGTCTGTCCTCATTGCATAATGAAGGTCCCACCTTATATTGTGCCATGTCCTCCCACTCTCCCTCGCTCTTGTTTTTCTCTTTGTACCACTATAGCGCTCTCTAGTTCCATCTCTTTCTTTCTATTTATCCCTCTCTCTTTCCCTCTCTGTCCATCTCTCTTTCCCTGAGGCCATGTGTTTATCTACCCTCCATCTGTTGGTATCAGTGTATAAGCTGCTGACTGCTCCTCTATTTGCATGACTTCATAGGTGTTCTTCCCTCCTTTCTGTTTTTCTGGTCTTTGTTCTTTCTTTCCCAAGTTTTTTGGGAAATGATCTATTGGTCAACTCTTTTATTATCGTTGGCATAATGTTGATATGCCTTTGTCATCACTTTGACATATTCTGCTCAGAATAATTAATGAAAAAAAGTGTCTTTTAAAAGGCACTACAATTCTAATTTCGTTTTTAATGTCAAGTAAATTTAAATGTTAATGTAAATGTGCGAATAAGATTGACTTTTGCATATTCTTTAGAAGGTCAGGAAAGAAAAGATAGGGATTAATATATGATAATAACATGTGCCCTGGAGATATTTCTCTCATAGGACACGTGCAGCACATGTTGTATGTTGCCAAAGGGCAGAGTACAGTGAGTAATAGAATATGAAAATCACTTCTCGGTGGGAGCTCACCTGAGTTGGGGAAGATATATTTGTTTAACCTAATTGTGGAGCAATTTTACTTTTCTGAATAACAGACTAATGCATTGCATGAAGCACTCCATTATCAACGTGTCTCTCAAAATGGCAATAAAGATGAAGAAGTCTGCGTGAGACTTTTTAAATGTCATCTTTTATTCCTGAGATAATGCAATAGTTGGGCTTTTTTTCATGTTGTGTTTTTTAAAAGGTTGGGAATCATTGTAGCTGGGCTTGTTAAGATGAAGGACGCATAAAGGCAATGTGCTCACACAGAAGAACACCACTTAACAGCACCACTAAACAGTTCTCAGGTCAAGTCACATGGTAAGATGTGAGAATGCATCAGTGATTATAAAAACAAGTCGTGAATTGTTTTTGCTCCATTGGAAAAACAAGTAGCTGCTGAAACTGAATTTTATTTCCAATACATCACATGCTCAGTCCTGTTGGTGGAAGCGTGCATGAGGTCAAGAAGCAACACGGTTGAAGCCCGTGTAGAACGGCCTTCATGCAGTTTAACGAGAACAATCCAGAGATCCATCAACATAAAGACTGTCAATATTTTACACAAGTTACTTCACTTAATGTGATTATGAGTGTCATTTTAGAAATTATTTCACTTTTAGTCATTGTCTGGATCATAGTCACCTCGATAATGTGGGTGGTTACATTCCTCACTGTCTGCCCAGCCTCCCTGTTGTTGCCATCTCACTTTCTTTACTGTATAATCCATTAAATGTGTGAATAAACACATTAATGCACAGAGGCACCGCAGCAGACCCCCATGTCCTGGATGAATCATCTAACGGGTGTGATGGCTCTCACTGTCATGCAACAAGGACACAAACCAGGGGCTGAAGGCAAACCATCCCAAGCCCACCGTTACAGACTGCATCCTCCACACACACACACTTAGTGTGACTCACACTCTCCTGTCACACAAACACACTCTCACTGCTCTGCTCAAAAAAGGGGTGTATTACTGATGACCATCGGAGAGGGGATGAGGGTAGAGGGTGAGGGAGACCAGGGTCAGCAGGTCAGGAAGAAGCAGAGCGAGGAGAGAAGTGAACATCTCATTTTAAAAAGGGGTGAAAGGTATGTGGATATGACATTTGTATTCTTGCTTGAGAATTATTGACAATTAGTTTCTATGGAGGACATTCTCCATGTCGTTACTGTGACCAACACATGAGGTCAATGGGGTTGGAGTATACCGCTGCCCCGAGGGTACCTGGGGGTGGGCCAGGTGTGTGTGTGTGTGTGTGTGTGTGTGTTGTTGAGTGTGAGTGGATGGTGGTAGGTTGCCACATCATGTTGATGTTCTTGTATACAGCCAAAAGGTGTGTGTTGACTAAATTAAATGTGTGTATTGCATTCATACATATACCCCCCGTTTAGCATTTATAGACGGCATATACATTTTTGATAAATGGTTTCTAACACACTATAATGTAGTTAGAAGCAGATGAATGTTTCCATGTGTTTGCCGAAAGGTGGACACTGGTGTATGAACAGAAAATGAATGACAATATAGTAAAACAGTTATAATTCATCAATTTATATGCACAGTTATATATGTTATTAAATTGCCTTATATCTGCTTACATCACCATTATAGTGTTTTATAAGCCATTTATCAGCTGTTTCTATCCTGCTTATGAATTCCAGAGGGGGCCGGGGGTCAAAGTAAAGTGATTGCATGTGTGTGTTTGGGTTTGTTCGCAGCGTTTATGTAGTTCTGGAGAGGTCTTCAGGTTGAAGAGATTCAGAGTAGCTGCCATTTGAAATATATATGCTGAGCTTTTGTCTGCCTCTAAGTGCTCCTCTGCGCTCTCTAATCGAGCAAATTAAATGTCATATTTATTGTGTGAAATATCTTTTCCCCACTTTTCTCTGTGTGTTCCTGCTAACCATGAAGCTTGAATATGTTTTACCTGTAGTGTGTGTGGATGTTACAGCGGAGCACCGATGGGTGATCCCCCCCCTTTTCTGTTAGGGAAACCCGGGCGCATGAAACAAATCAAAGCAGCACCGCCATCATCAGCCGTGTCCCTCTGTGGAGATTGCACAGGGAGCGCTGCTGAAATCAAACAGATGCAGGCGTACACACAAACCAACTCTAGCACACGCACACGCACACATATAGCCTGCACTCACAAACCCCACTGTGAGACCGAGGAGGATCAACGCACATGCATAACCCAGTTGGACTTGTGTTCGCCTGCACTTGTACATCCTGGACTGAAGCGATTGGTCGAGGGCTCTTTTCCCTAAAGCACCGACATGTATGAACACTCAAAGAGGTTTCCACCGGCCCCGATCATATTTTATTCATAGTTTTTGAATAAACACAAATAGAGTGGATAGACGTGGGCACTAATGCCCATCTGCGCATTACATCTGACTGAATCTGCAGCCAAAGTTGTGTTTGGTAAACCGTTGTTATCATTCAGGAGGGTGCACGATGCAGTCTTGGCTCTTTCTTTCACGCTTGACAACGTTGCATGCTCCTTTGCTTTCGCTCTCTAACTCACTATTCTTTCTCTCTTTATATCTTAGTATTCTCTATCACGCTACATTTTAATGTGACACTTTTTATCTCGATGTCTGACTTATCAGGAGATAAGTGACCTCATTAACATTGCCGTCTTCTCCATCGTTCTCCTATTCTCTGCACACACCCGAGCCTCCCGAATTCAACTCTCTCTCTCTCCAACCGCCCTCCATGTTTCCTTCCTTCCCCGTTTCTATGGACTCATATCTCTTCACTCTCCTGATCTATTTTCCCTCTCAGTGCTTGCCCCTTCAGAGGAACACAGACCGCATTGGAAAGTGCCTAATCTGAAAGTTAATTAAGTCTGTCTTCCTCTCCGTGTTTCTGCTCTTCTCCTCTCAAGCATGTCTTTCTGGTTGAGAAACTGCTGTCACTCACCCAAAGGAGTGATCCATACAGTCTGTCCCATGTGCGTCCAGCTGGACTACAGAACCAGTCTGTGTTTCATGCTTTTACACTTCCTGCAGGCCTCGAGCCTCCGGTGACAGGACAAGACTGACACCGTGTCATTCAGATTGGCGGTATGCAATTAAATGAAATTAGGTGGTGTCAATCTGTGATGTGTGTTTCATCTATAAAGGGAATATTTTTCAACTCCCATATTGAGTCGACAGAGAGGGGATCTCACACCAGATGGATTGGAAGTGAAAATAGACTTGGCGCTCAACATGAGGAAATATGGATGTGAAGCAGAGCTATCCCTCTTAATCCTCTCCTCTCCAATTCACTTCTCCCTCTGTCATGCGGCTCCCTTCCTCATATTTGTCCTTACTGCCTTCAATCATCTGAGCTAATTCCCCGGCCAAAAGCCACCGATTTACCAATTCCTCCCCCTAACTGACTCAGTGCTCTGTTTCTCCTCCTCCCCCTCCCCCTCCTCCTCCCTTTCTCCACTCTCTCAGGGTGCAGGCTGTACGGCGCTGGTGGTTGCCGTGGTAGCCAGGAAGCTGGAGCTGACCAAGGCCGAAAAACACGTACACAACTTCATGATGGACACGCAGCTGACCAAGAGGGTGTGTAGGCTTGTGTGGTGTGAATCATTGTGTCTAGCCGAAAATATGAAGAGCTTTTTAGAGAAAGCAGACGTTCTCTCCACGCACCGACATTGGGACTCCAACAGAACTGTGTTTATATAATTAGTTTGTATTTATAATCTTCCTCTGGGTGAATTCATACAATATTTTCAGGTTCCTTCAGGGGTTGAAAGTAAGGTGTTTGAGAGCTCGGAGAAACAGCTTGCCTCTCACTCCGTCCTCACTACTACAGCACACATATCTTATGTTATTTGAGTGAGTGAAGGCAATAAAAGGTCATCTCTTTCTTGCTTCCTCTGTTCTGCTCCCTCACTTACCGTCCCTTTTTATCTTCCCATCGACATCTTTTTTCTCCCACATGGCCATCACTCCACCCGATCACCCCCCCTTTCCTCTGACATTTGTCTCTCTTACATTAAATCCCTTTTCTCTCTCTCTCTTTCTCTCTCCCTCTCTTTATTTCTGTCACCTTCTCTCCTCCCTCCTTTGCCCTCTCCTTTCCCTTGTCCTTGTCTCCTCGATGCCTCTTCCCCTCCATCTCTCACTCCCTCCTTCCTGTGGTCCTTTTCAATTTTTCATACAGTTGAAAGTTCCAAGTTTTAAAAATAGCTCCCATATGAAATATGTAGGGTAACCGATGGGCCGCGGGGTATCTGGGGGCTGGACGCGGTCGGCTTATCAATGATTTCAGTGTAAATATCGACATTAAAGTTGAACAGACTGTCCGTCGGGCTCTCGTCTAGTCGCCCTGCCGGCTCCGGTCGGGTCAACCGGAGTGTTTTCACAAGACGTTTAACGCCTTGAACAATGTGTGACGTGTGCTTCGTGGTTTTTAATTTTTAATCAATGCTTTTTCAACTGCATTTTGTGTTTTGAGCTAATTAGCAAATGTTATTGAGATGGTGAGTGCAGTAAAAACATCAGAAAATATGAGCATCTCAAGCCTAACAGAGTCACTCACATGGCTGTGGACTTGTTTCTGAAGTTTTGGTCGTGTTTACGTCCACGCCGCTCATGGTTAATTGATGTATCCTTTCGCTGTTTAGCTTCCTAACTTTTCTAACTAGCAGCTCATGGTGTCACAGTGTTACAGTGAAACTGAGTCAGGTTGGTTGAAGTTCTCTTAGCGTGACTGTAAATATTTATAAAAGACCAGCCTAACACTAATACACCTCCTAAGAACAGATTATTTATCGCAAAATTCAGTTTTTTGTAACTTTTAGAAGTAATTGCAATGAGATGTATGACATAAATATAGCTCAAACTGATTTGGATCACTCACAAGATCAATAAGAAGATAACTATACATGTTTAAGGGAATCAAGTAAACCACTCTGTTAATAAAGCCATCAAGTAAGAGAAGCGGTTTTATTCAACACAATGCAACGTGCTCCGAGGTGACATTTCCGTCAAAGGGTTTTCGCTTCATGCGCTGGTAATTGTCTCCTGCCCTCTATTACTGAAAGAGCAATCATTGAAGCTGTTGTTTGCACATTGATTTACATGGTGGGGGCCATTCTCCACCATATCATCGTAACAAGAGAATGAAATTGCTCACGCTTTATGATGAATAATGCAACACTAGACTTTAGATCCTGCCATCATTGTATATGCACACACACACACACACACAGATAAACACAAAAGCACACACCCTGGTATCCCTTCAAATAGTGTTTCCTTCACTTTGAAGGATTACTAACTGTATTGATATCAAGCCAGTGGATGCTGTGGTCATAACGTCTGTGTTTGAGGTTGTTGTCTTTATTATTACATGGTTGTGGTCGTATAGAGTCCTAAAACCACAATAAAACATACTTCCTTAAACATCTCTGGACCGCAAGGATAATTTTTTGTTCAAATGAGTCTGGTGTTTTGGATCCTCTCTGACACAAACTTCAACATTTCACTTTTCATTGTTCACTTTCCTCCATGTGCGTGTTTCCTTCTGTCATCCTCAGGTCAGGTTTTTAGATGTAGCAAAAGTTGAAAACTTGAGATCATATGTGGTGCAGATTGGGTTCAGAGGACCGAATGAACTTATCAAAGAGAATGATAGGCTTTAAGAACACCATTCAACGTCCGATGCACAGGGTTATTTTCCTGCAGTGCTCAGCGAAGTGTCCCTCTCCCTTTGATCTGAACAGTTCTCCCTCAAGTCGACCATGTGCATGACGTGTTCCCTTAATGCAGAGAGTTGGAGATGTGTTCAAAAGGCTGACCCTCTGCTCGCAGCAGTGTGCTGCGGCTCCAGACTGAAGCATTGGTTCATTCAGAGCACCGCCAAAAGTCCATCTGGTCAGATCATCCTGCGGCACATTCACAGAGCACTCTCGACACTGAGAAAGCAGGCCACACTTACTGTGGGCGCTAAGTGAGAGGAGTCCAGTAGTTTCTCCTTCCTTTTGAAAGCACTCCAATCTCAATTAAATGCCATTCGTTGAAGCCATAAGCCAATTGACTGTGTTAACGTGGCTGTCTCTGAGGCCGGTGCTCTTATTTCTTTGCTCTGCAAAGTTGAACATTTTCCTCTCTCTATAAATTGGCTCACTATTTTGATTCCACTCTGGGCGATAGGTTAAAATCGGAGCACTTTTAGAAGTCCCGGTGGCATATTCAGAACTTCGCCCTCTCTGAATATTCAGAGCGCACTCTTGGCTCTGGCCGAGGAGGAGGCGCTGCAATGCCTTCCGATGTTTACACCATTAGCCCAATGGAGCCATCTAACCCCCGAAGAATTCTACTAAGCTTTCACTCTGCTCAGTAAAAATAACTTTTTTACGACTGCGTTTTAATTCACACGCCAGCCAAGCGGATCATTCTAGGCGTGGCTGTGTTGTGACAGCGACTGAAGTTAATTTGAAAGTCATCTCTGACATTCTTCTCTTTTTACCGTTTGAACTCCTCTTTTTAATGAAGCCCTTCCTACATCGGACCATTCAGGAGCCACACATAAACTTGTAGGGAAACCAATTATCATTTTAATGTCATGATTTAATTGATTAGTTTATCGTGTGCATTCATGGTCCTGTGTTACCGTGCCTGTGCATGTGCTTTGTCTTCCCTGTGTCATTATGTCCGTGAGGGCAAGGTCAGAGTAGATAAGCAGCATGTTGCCGTGGCACATGGATGAGGTGGGTATGGAGGACTCAAAATGACTTAAGTATAAATAAATAAATAAATGAATGCATGAATAAATACAAGAATAAATAAATAAATGCTTAAATAAATGTAGAAATAAATAAATAAATACAAGAATAAATGTATAAATACAGAAATAAATACAGAAATTAATAAATATAAGTTATAACTCAACAGGACATCATTAAATAAATGTATTTCTACATTTCTGTATTTCTTCATTTATTTATATCTCTATTTATGTGTCCACACGTATTTCTTCATTTATTTATGTGTGACATTTACGTGTCCGTATATTCAAATGAGCTGGGCGGTCCGAACCTCATTGTTGAACAGGATTGGTCAAGTCAGGGAGCAAGACAGAAGCAATCGATCCCTATCACTTGGATCTGTAGACGAACAAAGTTTATTATGCATTCTTGTCTGTACATTCTAAATACTACTGTTGAGTCACGGAATGTAATTTAAGGATGTTTTCAGCCGAGAAGTTAGTAGTTTAAGCATCAAATCTGTGGTCGGTTTATCGAGATTCAGCCTAATAAGGATATGCGACGGAGATTTGAGGTCCTGCTCGCGGGACCTTTGAGCTCCGGGCGCCGGGCGCTCAGCGCTGTGTGGCCGCCGAGAGAAGCCTGATCTCGGCAGGACTTTTTGAAATGCTCCGCTGGCTCCGACGTCTCCTGTAGCGGCTAAACATGAGATATAATTAGGTTTTGGAGGATCTAAAGAGCACAACGAGTTTATTATTTCCTAAAAGATAACGTTACGTCAATTTGACTGAGGGTTAAGATTCATAACTTCATATTGTAGCGACCCTGGGTCAGGAAGCTACGAGACGTTGTATAGTTATTACCGTGTATTCGTAGCCTACGCCAAACAACAGTGAACACCGCAACACATTCTACTCCACTGTAAAGTATTTTACAGTGAATAATTGGAGTAAATTCATGCGCAAGAACAGTTGATGTGGTGACGTCACAAGACCAGAAAGACCGTCCTGCGTCCTCGAGAGTCTGGATTCCCAAGACCAGATTCCAAAGACCAGACTCCAAAAGAACACGAGTCTGTACTCAGTGTTCTTGGAATTGATAAACGGCTGAAGTCAAAAAGCTGTCTAGGCTAAGTTCTGTTAACGGTGAGCTGAGCGAGTCAACTTCAGCGTCATGTGCCAGGCAGAAATAGTAGAGCATAACAGACCAGGTGCATCACACTCCTGTGACCAATCATGCTTTAGACAGAGGTTCGGACCGCCCAGCTCATTTGAATATACGGACACGTAAATGTCACACATAAATAAATGAAGAAATACGTGTGGACACATAAATAGAGAAATAAATAAATGAAGAAATACAGAAATGCAGAAATATATTTATTTAAAGATGTCTTGTTGATTTATAACTTATATTTATTCATTCCTGTATTTATTTATTTATTTATACATTTATTTAAGCATTTATTTATTTATTTATACATTTATTTAAGCATTTATTTATTTATTCTTGTATTTATTCATGCATTCATTTATTTATTTATTTATACTTAAGTCATTTTAAGTCCTCCATAGGTGGGAGGTTGTTGCCAAGGTAATTGGTCTGTTTGTTTATGTTTTCTGCTCCATTGTATCTCCACAGCACCTAACCAGGCTACTAATTGCATACATGGGTCATCAAGGCTCTCCTGGGCTGGACGGGTTAGGGGCTTCATGTTGGAAGACTGTCTCCATCACGATGGAAAATGGAGGAGAAACATTCTTTGAGCAACAAAGAAGGAGCCCAATTATTTTCTATGTTTGTGTCTGTAATGACAATTAAAAAATATTTATATTCCTACTGATTGATTTATAATCCACAATATGACATTGGCCACCGTGAGTTGTGTGAACCTCTTGTCTTCCCATATTTCTCATGTACCTGGCATAAGGTGTGCAGTGTAGGGGAGCAACAGCTCTTTGACCCTAACCAGCCATACGGCGCCAACGGGCCCAGGCATCTGCCATATGCTCCGCGAAGAGCTGCTGCTACTGTCGTTTGGTTTCTTGTGGAGTATTTTTAGCGGCTTATGTTGAATTTTGTTGTCAAATGGAGTTTCCTCAGTTCCCACTTTACCAATCAAGAGGATATAGAAAGATAAATGAAGAGGGTGAGCTGGCAGATTAACTGCACAAATACTAACAGTGTGATATTTCAGTTTTTTGCATGTGGAGCAGTACTCTGGGTTTTAAATTAGGGGTTACGCCTTGTCTAATTAATTGGCCTGAGGCAGCTACGGCTCACACTGCTGGACAGATGTTGCAAATGTTTGTGAAAACCTCCACAGCGAGCAAGTGGATAGACACAAGATACCATCCTTCATCATGTTTCTCTCACCCTGCAGTGATTAATCAGCTCACAAATATGATTTGACATATCAATTTACCAATGGGCCTGTAGAAAAGAAGGGTCATAAATTGGCTCTTCAGTAACTTGACCCATGAGTAAAACTACAGATAAGACATCAATAACTTTTTATTTCTACTGAAGTTTGGTTGTAAATATCCTCTAAAGCGGTCCAGTTGTGACTAAATGTTATGTTGAAAACTCTATTTTAATAAATGCCACACCCCCATCAAGATATGAGCTGTGATGTTGCTGTATAGCACACACACACAAAATGTCTTCATTTGGATGACGCCTGCTCAGGATCAGTTCTACATGAAGCTCTGTATCCTGATACACACAGTGGACACGGGGTATCAGGCTTCACCTTCTACCCCCTACAGCTCTACGTCACAATCACATTGGTCATAGCATGTGAAGTGAACATATTAAATCCTCTTTTTAATTTTTTTATTTTGAGAGAAATACATACTTAATTTAATATCTAATCAGTAAACAAGTTGTATAAATGTGAGAATTAATAATTCTGTAATTTAAAAATGATTGGTAAGATTTATGACTGAATCTCCTGGAGGGGTTTTATTTATTTCCTAGAGTATTGGATCAGCTCTTTTCGGTTTGACTTTTGACCTCCGTGTCATTGATAACACATCTGCATGCCCAGGGCCTCCTCCTCTCTTCATCTGTGTCCAATAGTGTGTGTTTGTCTGCATGTGTCTATGTGCAGCATGCATGTGTGTGAGGAGCCCTTGACTGCCGTGGATAGTTGCTGATTAGCCGAGCTGCCGGGGTCTTTTATGCTCCTCAGACGGGGGTGTAATTGTTCTTTGTTCAGTTTTCGGGCATCTCTTTGAAGTCTCTCATTCAATTCATGTCCTTACAGATTCTCTCTCCCCTCTCGCTTCTCTATGGTGTTCATCCGCAAGTTGTTTAACCGGGTGTCAGAGCTCTGTTGTAATTACATAGCATCCTCTAAAGATGTACATGTAGCATCGTGGAGCAGATATGGATATACATACATGTAACTGAACCCTGGTCGTTGTCCACAGATATCGACCTGAAGCCTAAACTGACACTTTACAAGTCTTTTATTAAATCACAGGAATCTCACCTGAATACTACAGTTCACATTTAAAACAAATGAAGCCTATTTATAACCAGTAAACTGGGGGAAATACCCATCTTGCTTAAAAATCTGATGGCTATCAGGTTTTTCATGAGTGAGCATCATTAGATTGTGTATTTCTCTCATATATCTCTTCTCCAGGGATGAGGATGGTCTCTGACAGCTAGTTTGAGAGCAGCTACTCATGCCACCATTGTTTCTTTCAGTTACTGCCATAATTAAATGAAAGATCACTGGTTTTAATGAACCGCGGTGGTGCGGTAGTAAATTAATTCCAACCAGCCGAGATAATGACGCCCATTTGAGTTAGTCTAACGTATAACGTGGCTTAAAGACCAAGAGAGACAAGAAGTGTGTGTGGGAGACTCCTGTTGGTTCTCATTTACAAATCTCTTAAAAGAGAAGGCTGTTTATGCTCACATGAAAGGCGTTGGCAAGCTAACCGGTGTCTATGTGTTTGTCTGTGTGTGTGGGGGGGGGGGGGGGGGAGACCGAGAGAATGAGGGCAGCCTCTAAGAAGACACGGAGGGAAAGGGAATGAGTGGGTAAACCTCTCTGAAAGAGACAGAGAAGGGCCCCAGAGAACAGGGCTGGGCCCCAGAGAACAGGGCTGGGCCACTAAGGCTGGAGGGGCCCAACCCTGTTCTCTTTCTCTTTGAAACACGTCTGCTCTGTTACCTGTCGCTAACAACGTGCTAACAATGTGTCGTTGTGTCTATTGTTCAGATAAAGAACTCAGCGGCTAACGTGCTGAGAGAAACCTGGCTCATCTACAAGCACACCAAGCTGGCCAACAAGATCGACCACTGCAGAGTCCGCAAACACCAGCGGAAGTTCCTCCAAGCTATACATCAGTAAGACCCCCCCACACCATCACCACCACACACACACACACACACACACACACACAAGCACAAAGGCCTTTAAATTCAGCCGCGCTTTCTATCCACTCACAACTTGAATCAACGCTGATAATCAGATAAGTGCATGCATCTCTGTCTACACACACACACACACACACACACACACGATTCATCTACTAAAGGGCAGGTTCACTTCTGGGACTGCTGTAGGACTGGATAATCGGTGCATTGATCAGCATCACATCTCCACTTCCAAGGGATGTTGATATGAACACTGTCGACCTTAGTCGCGCTTTAAAATCCACTTCTTCAGAGCATTGTTTAGTTGTTTTTAAACGGCCACAAGGGTCGTTACAGCTGGTCTTCCGCAAAGGTTTGTGTCCTCTGTCGAGCAGCACAATTAAGCGTCCCTTTAAAGCTGCTCGCTCCTTTGGGGGGGGGGGGATTTGGGTAAATGTTTCTTGTTAAATCCTGCCAGCGTCAAACAGGTTCAGCCTCAGAAACTTCCCACTTCATTATATTGGAGGGTGCCTCATGGTTTATTTTATGAAAACCCAGATTAAACCGTGGTTCAATAATTATTGTATTCAATGTGTTTTGCGAGTCGGCCATGTCCTATTTTTAATTTGACTGAAGAAAGATGGTTTATTTTATGTAATCTTATTTCATTCCATTTAGTTTATTCCCCTGTGGGCTTTATTTCCCTTCAGGTTTTTTTATATTTTAAATACCGTGTTTGCCTATAGAGCTGAAGATGTTTAATTTCAACATGTATATATGGACATATGCATATGTATAGTTTGCCCTGCATTGCAAAATAAACAGCAGAGCACACTGCAGGTAGAAATGAAGCTAAATGAGGCAAGGTGACCCCTCTCCAGGGTTGTTGGAGGGATTAACTCTCTGGACTGACCACTGTGTATTCATGCATTTCAACTGTGTGTGTATTTAATGTGTGTCTATCTGTTTGCAGATTACGCGGTGTGAAAATGGAGCAGAGGAAACTCAGTGATCAGGCCAACACACTCGTGGACCTCTCAAAGGTGAGTCTCACACAACAACACTCACACACACACACACACACACAAACATACATACACATCCATCCATCGCATAGGTTAGTAACTCATACCAAACATGCGTTTGTCCTATACGTAATATTTCGCAACATTCCTCCGTTTTGATGATGACCTGCCCGTTTCCGTTGCTTTGTGTCTCTTAGCAACAGGAACAAGTGTTAAAACAGGGATGACTGTGTGAGAGAGCGAGGAGGAAATGAGAGGAGGCAGGGAGGGGGGGCTCATGTTTGTGTGTGTGTGTATGGAGAGGGGGTGTTTGTGTGTGTGTGTGTGTGTGTGTGTGTGTCAGGGTATGTATTTGGATCTTTTTTTAGGAGCAATGCATTTGCACAAAATATTTTGCAATTATGCCATCTGAATGACTCCATCTCAATTGGCCACTTGTGCGTTTACCATGGTTACGGAGGCCAGGATGTGCAAAGCGGGGACATTTCATTCTCGCTCTCCTCTCTCTTTCTTCACAATGTTACGACGCCCACACAGAGACTTCCCTCCAGTCTCCTGTTCACTCCTGTTCGTCGCCCTCCTCACACTTTTACTTCAGACTCTCTTCTTGTTTAGTCCAAATTCATTTTCTCCAAGCACCCATCATAATCCAGTTTCAGTATGAGCAGTCTGTTTCCCTTCTTCAAAGTACTGTGTGCACTGAGTCCCCTCTCCTCTCTGCAGATGCAGAGCGTCATGTACGAGCTCATGTCAGAGCTCAACGACCGCAGCGAGGACTTGGAGCGTCAGATGCTGTCCCTGGAGCAGAGGGTGGAGCAGCTCACCGCCGGCTTCAACACCCTGCCCGCCCACCTCTCCGCCACTCTCAGCGCCCAGCACGCCGCCCTGGTCCACTTGCTGAGAGAGAGGGATTCGAGGGACGGGAGAGGAGGAGGTGCTGTGGTCCCCATCTCCCCGGTGGTGTCTTTAGCCGCTGAACCTGCTTCAGTCTCCTCAGTCCAGGTCGCGTCTCCAGCGCCGCCTCCATCCCCGGCCTTGGAGGTCCCTCTGTCGCCCCCACCTCTGAGCCCAGAGGGGAGCCTGGAGGCTAGTCCCAACAGCAACACCTGCCCTTCCAGCAGCTGAAGACAGCTCTGAGGACCAGGAGAGGACCAATATGGAAAGAACATGGGGAGGGGAGAGGAGAGAAGTGTGAGGTGATCCTCCGAAACTACAATCCATGAGGGGGGATGAGGAGGGGACTGTGGGGAGAAATAATAGGATTAAGATGGAGGGCCAGTATGAACGATGAGACATGTTAAGGACTTTGGGGCGCTTTTCTTGACAAGGGGAAGAGAAGAAAAATGGAGACTCTAAAAGGTGTGAGGGGGAGGAAGAATGTCAAGAGTGTGAGAAATGGAGGTAGAAGGGATGAGGAGGGGGAAGGAGAGGAGGAGAAATAATGAGGAATAATTAGATAAACTCAGAGCTCCTAAATGGTTAAGACTCCAATTACTGAAAAGGGCCTTTTATTCTCTCTCTCTCTCTCTCTCTCTCTCGCCTTTCTCCTTCTCTCTCGCCGTCCTCCCAATCTCTCTCTCTCCCCCCTATCTCTCCCTATCCATTCTACCAATCTCTCTCTCTCCTTTCTACCGATCTCTCTCTCTCTCTCTCTCTCTATACTTTCACCCGATTTCTCTCTCCCTTCATCAGGAATTAATGACCATGACTTTTTATCCTTATGATGTATTTTCTATCTGAATGCTAATTGTGTGTTAACGAGCATCCCTTTAACAGAAGGTTCAATCAATATGACCAAGATATATTAAAGAAAAATAGTGGCATGTACTGCACACACACTTACACGCAACTTATATTGATGCAGCATCCACGCAATACGAGTTAACCCAGCACAAACATAAATACACAATCGTTTACAATGCAGGCCCTCTTTACACTCACACAAAAAGTGTGTGTAGTAGCTCACACGATGATACTGAAGCCTATACTGCCAAGCACTCGATGCACTGCCAAGCAATGTTGACTCGCTGTAAGTTCATCCAACCGACTTCTCTCTTGTGGGTGTGGCCTAATGCGTAGTTTGACATGTTAACGTCTCAGTTTGGAGAATTGTCCCTGTTCACTGTACGACACACGTTACAGATGAAGCTGAAGTAAATCGGTCTGACGCCGGGGCACACGAGTCATCACAACGTCTGTTTGTGACCGAGATGAGAAGATAACACGACGACAGCAGGACTTTTTTACGACTGCATTCATTGAATAACAGGCTGGGTTGAACCGATGTGTACTTCTGGGTTTGCTGTACCGAAATTAGACTTTGAGTCTCATGATGGGAGTTTTATTCTATTTTACTTATGTTTATGGTTAAAAAAAAGTTGTATCAAGTGCATTAATACTGAAATGATTGTTCGGAGAAAGAATAGATTACAAAACAAATATTTTAACTGTCATTACAATCTGGGTGATTAACACAAGACAGAGCGGAGACATAATGTTCAGGTAAAATACCAGTTGAAACATTCTCCATCAACAACAAATGCTTCTTATCTCATTGGAGTCAGATGACTGGTATGCTGTAGTATCTATTGTTTTGCTTTAATTCTCTGATAAATAGTTATACTTAAAATGACTAAAATGTAGATTTTTACATTGGTAATTCAATTGAATTTAAAGTCCAACACTTGTTTAGCTATGTGATTATAAGTTGGTGTGATTAATATTGGTTCACAGTGTACAGTTGTGTCCATCACTCTTTATGAAGGGAAGAAGACTCACTGCCATCCTTTTTTAAGCGTGCAGCCCCACACACACTGTTATCAGGAATGTATTCTGTGTGAAGAAACACACTCAAACCCACGTCCTTGCTCCATCACTTAAACTGCCATGCAGACACAGGAACAGACACCGACACACACGGACACGCGGATATACACACACCTCGACAACCAAAGTGCTCTCTCTTAAATGGACTTTAATCGGAGGCAGGGAACGCTGCTGTCACTGGGGACAAAAGATAGCCGGCTGCGTTGCAGATATCTTAACAATACTTCTGAGGGAATAACTGTGAAAATCCGGGTATGGACTTGTTACAGTGCTGTACATGGACTGCTCTTCACTGATTAAAAAGGTGGACGATGGATGAACACAAATAAACCTAATAAAGGATTGATGGCCATGAAGGAAGAGCTGTTTATAACAAAAATAAAACATAGGAAGAAATACTTTGGTATATTTGAGAGCAATTATAATGGTGTAATGGGAACGAGACAAGCCTACCCATTGGAGACAATAGCGAAAACTGTCTCATAGCGACACCCTGTGGCCAGAATACTGAATTACATATGCTTGGAATATTGTCTAGTATGCTGTTAACGAAATCTAGCTTTGTATTGCTTAGTCTTTTCTACCATTAGGATTAAACACAGTTATAGCTGATATCTCCTATTACTAAACTATAGTATTCTTCTCATTCGTCATGATAATTATGATTTATGTATTCACAATATGTTAAATAATTTTGAACAAGGAAAGTGCCGTTTGAGGTTGAAATTATTTTGTAATTTTTATTTTATTAGAGAGAATTAATAAACTATATATATATAACATTACAGCTTCCACGTTTTCTGTGTTGCTATTGTTTTTCTGTTTTTGTCAGTGCGATGAGGTTGCTAGTGCGATGCTTTTGAAAAATAAAAACACCTTATTCGACGAATTCACGCTGTACAGATGAGTTACCTTTCATTGAGTGTAACACATTACATTACATTACAATGTGGACACTACATATGGTCACAGACTCATTTTAGAGTTGCTACAGGCGAGATAACTTAGTAGTCAATATAATAATAATAATAATTATTATTATTATTATTATTATAGTGCATATTTTTCTAATATATTGCACGGTGAAAAAGATAATATCTCACCTTGATTGTGACCAACTAATTCCTGGAGCGCAATAAGTTTGGGTATGTTCTATACTATATTATATACAGTCTATGAGATTTACATTCTTGGGATTCAGTGGTTCGCGGGTTAGAGCTCGTCCATCGGCTGAATACCTTACTGACACTTTTTCAGCTGCTCATCCTATCGCGATATTTGGAGAAGGCCCCAGGACATCGATCACCTGGTAACGGTCGATACGTATAAAGGTAGCTAGTTTTTTAAAAGTTGAATTTTTATAATATTTTGTATTATTTTAGGGAGGGGGAGGGGGCGTCAAACTGTTACTTATCTGAGATGGAGAACAGGATAAACAATCAACGTCCGCTAGAAAACGTAATGTTTTCATCCGAGTACACCGTGATCGGTAGAAAACACAACTTCATTCTGAATGGCTGTATTTGCACATGTGTGTGTTTTTGTGCTTGTGTAACGTTAACGGCCATGATGTCAGCCAGTCCTGAGACAGGCATGTCCAGCCTCGGTCTTTTCCCAAGTCTCCCTCTGCTCATCAATCCTCTACGTGCAGCCAGCAGGTACAGCTGGTGCTCTGTCAGTCTCCCTTGGCAACAGCAACAGAGGAGCATGGCACTCTGGGTAAGTGGAGACGCGTTGGACATTTGGGTGGTTGGTACATTAGTGTATGGTTTCCCCTTTGTCAAATTTGGGGAGCAATTTTATATAAAGTAATTAGCTGAACTCTGACCTTCATGTTTGACCGCCAAAATGTATTCTGTTCATCCCAGAGTCAAAGAAATCCTGCAGGCCTTACTGATATATCTCATTTTCGAGAATAATACTGACGCACAACTTGTAAACTTAAGGCCTTGAGCAGCAGCTGTTCCTGTGGATGCAGACAAATCAAAGGCATGAATCATACAGTAGATTACAACAAAAGCCAACAAGAATAGTCAAATGTACTTTAAATGTAATGTTTAATAAACCCATGTTGTGCTTACATGTACTATGATTGGCTGGTGTGGCCGTACAGGACTGATTTACAATAAAGTCCTTTCTTAAGAAAAATACATTTTTAGTTTGTTTATTTGAACAAGTATTAGCTTGGTCTTCATTCTTCATCAGGGGAGTGAAGACATTGCAGTAATTTATTACACATTATTTTTCTCCAACTGCTCACTGGCCATGAGTCACATTCAATATATGGAAACCCGAACAACAACATGTTCTATGATAAGTTCATTCCTTATATTCAGGTCTTCTTTTCATTGAGTCAAAGCTATTTGAACTAAACACCGTCCCATTAGTTCTCCCCAGTTTGCCGGGCGGAGGTGACCACACACTGATCTGCTCTGGGCTTACCGTGTGTGGCTGCATTTACTTGTGCTTGAATGCAGTCAAAGCATTTACACAATCTCAGAGGAAATTGATTTTAAAATATTTTCATTACAAAAAGCATGCATTATTTATGTTGTATGCTTAGCCCGGGGTGAAAATAAAACAATAAGAGGTGTGAAAGCCAGGCAGCCTGAGGCAGCGCGGTGCCCGGGGCCCAGCACATGCCCAGATGTGATGAGCTTGTTATCTGTGTTATTTACTGGTGTTCTACGAGCTCCCGGGGCATTCATTATCTCTTGTGCTATGTGCATTTTCATTATCAATATAATTTTAAGGCCAGGGTTATGTCCGGAGCCTACCCTTTAAAAAAGGTCTCTGCTTATCTCTTTCTCTCTCCACCTGCCTCTCGGTCCTTCTTCATTGTTTTTCAGGAAAGTGATCTCGTCTTTCAGGATTGCTGTTTGAGCCGAGGACAGAAGAGGACCCCGAGATGATGGATCATAAGAACGCTTTTTGCTCATACTCCAGCAACATTTATCCAGAAGAATATGACTGCAAGAACATTTTGGCACATATTTTACAAAACAGGAAGCCAAAGTAATAAAATGGCCACAATGTAACACCAGAAACAACACATTTTAAGAAATGTAAATACAATACATTAGTAGAATCACAAACATAGCCTGTGCAGCCATTTATTATACACAATACCAAGTAAATCCAGGAATAACTTTAAATAGGAGGATCGAGTAGTGCGCACTATATGGTGTGAATGCATTGAAACAATATTCACTCTCTTCTCCTGATTTGTCTTTTATCTTCTCTTTCCCTTTGCTGCCCAGATGTGTCTCTTGGTTTCAGGAGTTACCTGATGCTGATGCCTTCAATGTGCCACGTATTCATCCCAATGCTCAACTGTGTCTGTCTTTATTACCTTCGCATTGAAAATGCCGGAAGGTTATGTTTTGATCGCCGTGTATTTATTTATCTATTTATTTATTTATTTAATTATTTATTTATTTATTTATTTATTTGTATGCGTGTTATTCGTAAAACTCAAAAAGTATTGAACCGAATCGCATGAAATTTGGTGGGATGATTGTTTATTATCCGGGGACCAGTTGATTAGATTTTGGGATCGATCGGGTCAAAGGTCAAGGTCAAAGGTCATGAACAGGTCAAAATATTTCGCAGAACTCAAAAAGTATTGAACCGAATCGCATGAAATTTGGTGGGATGATTGTTTATTATCCGGGGACCAGTTGATTAGATTTTTGGGATCGATCGGGTCAAAGGTCAAGGTCAAAGGTCATGAACAGGTCAAATCTTCTTGAATCACATGGAATTTGGTGGGATGATTGGTTATTATCCGGGGACCATTTGATTAGATTTTGGGATCAATCGGGTCAAAGGTCAAGGTCAAGGTCATGGAAAGGTCAACATCTTTTTTTTACCATAGCACGATACATTTTTGTCCAATTGGCATGCAACTAATGCCAAAATGTTCATAATTCAATGCCCAATCTTGTGATATGCGAAGGTATGCGCTCTACCGAGTGCCCATTCTAGTTCTTATCTATGTTGTGGTTCTCGTGACCTACTCTACACTTATTCTTTCGTTAATTGGAATGCATTCTTCCTGCCGAAGGGTTCACCCTTCATCCCAACTTATTTAAATGACTTAATAATTAGGATTCTAATCGTCTCACTTATCTCTAAAATGAATTACCTGTCAAAAATAGAATTCTTCCGAAGTGCTTATTCCCTGAAGGCGCTGTGATGTCTAAGGAAATGCTTCTCTTTAATACGTAGGCTTTTACACAAAGAACCCATCGACACAACGGTGAGTTTTCCTTGTGTATTTTCTCCGTGCCTGATTGATGATGCTGACCTCCATGGCCTGCTGCTCTGTCTGCATGGTGGAGCCAAGCAGCCTCAGACCTGACTTCACACTCCTGTACTGGCAAGAATTTTTTTCTCTGAGCATGTGTGTGTGTGTGTGTGCCTGAGGCTTTGTCAATGGGAGAGGAGGCTGTGGTACAGCGGTCATATCATGATATCAAAATAAACGTCCAAATGTCACCAGATTCTGTCAGGAGGAGAGCGTTTCCATCGCAACAGCATCTCTTATCTCTCACTCGTCGTTTGAGCTGACGGTGTGCAGTGGAGGTGTAGCTCTTCCATCCTTGTTGCTGGGGACAGCACAGGCATCACAAAGGAGCAAGCACGTACACACACACACACACACACTTACACACACACACAGTTGGTTTATCTCGCTCCCGTTTTAAAACAGTAACACACGTACGATGACCCCCACCAGTCACAGTTCACCAGGAAGTGGAGAGCTAGGATCCACTCATTCTGATGCCCTATATCCTGGTGTTTCCCTGGCAACCAGAGGTGACATATCTATATCATACAGGTCTGTGCATTCATGGATCTGTATTTTGAGATTGTTTTTGTTGTGCGCTTGTTGGTTGTTTTTTCTGAACGTGTGTATCGGTATATTCAGGTAGAAATAGGGAATCAGAAATATGAGCTGGTGACAGTGATGTTGCCGTGGTGATGATGAAAGAAGAAATAATCGTGGGAAAGCAGCTCGGTCAGATTCACAGAGATTCACAGAGACTTGTGATCGTGTGAGTCCAAGACTGCAAAGTATGTTCTGCTTCTGAGTGAAATGACCCGGAAGTCTCTAATGTGTCTCATGATAAGAGCTGTTTCAATTTTTTTAATGCAAAGGAAAAGTGCTCAAATTCTTCCTTTTTTCACCTCCTTTGGCAGAGGATACACTGGACCATCCTCTACAACATGAAAAGAAACAATCATTCATGTGACGCACCATTCGGACGGTTATGAAAACAAACGAGATGCCCGTGTTGCACGATTGTTTCCATGCAGTCATCTTTTAATGGGACGCATGGTGCTTAATATGAGTGATGACAGTGACCACCATTTCATTACATTGTTCTCATATTTATTTATTATGAATAGTAACAAATAAGTAAAAGAACAGAACATCATAAACAACATACATTAACAAGTATTTCTTATTCAAAAAGGAGTCGAGAGAAATACAAACATATAGAGTCCATAATTTAAACATTTAACCCACTATTTACCATATAAACCTTTATGACTGGTAGTCTATATTCCATATTTAAATTTAAATTCCAACATTGTAAAGAAGTAGATTTTATCCCCAAGGTGCCCGTGTTTAAGATGACATCATACTTTATTCTGGCACATTTGATGTGATACAGTAACAAAGGGAATAGTGCAATAACAACAAGCTTCACTTAAAAAGGACTAATCAATAATCAAACAGTAAAAAGCTAAAAGATTATTTCATGGTTTAATTCATATTATTCCCACAGAAAGTATTGAGGTGGAACAGTTTACTGATGCTGCTCATGACTTCATTGTCAGTGTGGTCTGTAAAGCTGCCCGTGTTCTCCCGTGTTCTCCCGTGTTCTCCCATGTTCTCCAGTGAACAGTACCCTTTTTCCAATTTCCCCACTTCCTCCTAGTTCACATCTTTATTCTATTGTCACATCTGTCCAGGTGTATGTTTTTAGCCTCTTACAGAAGAGAAGAGACTGCAGGTAAGTAGACCATCATATTGACCAGTTTACCAATCTCCCCCACATTTCTAAAATCTCCTTACCAGCATTGACCCACACATCTCCATCCTTTATTTACATGTTTCCAACAGCTCCTTTCATAAACACCTCCGTAGACATTTAAATGTAATGTTCACACCTACACGGTGCTGGGAATGGCTGAGAAGTTTATGCAAAACACTTTCTGCCTTTTCTGTTCAGTCCGTAGGAGACTTGACTGGATAAGTGGGTTCTCGAACATCAATCATGGAAGTAATGTTGTCATTCCATTAATAGAATAGAATAGAATAGAATAGAATCAGCTTTAATGGCCATGTAGGTTTGCACATACATGGAATTTGACTCCGGTTACACTTTGCTCTTCCGTACTTATACACACACACAATATACAATAAGCGGGATAAATATAAAAAAGACATTAAAGACAGTAGTCAAAAAGTGCAGATAGTGCAGATGGAAGAGTCTGATTAATTGTTCATCATGGTGACGGCCAGTGGAAAGAAGCTATTTCTGTGTCTGGTGGTTTTGGCGTACAGTGCTCTGTAACGCCTACCAGAGGGCAGGAGTTGGAACAGCTTGTGTCCAGGGTGTGAAGGGTCTGCAGTGATCTTTCCTGCCCGCTTCCTGACTCTGGCGGTGTACAAGTCCAGAATGGAGGTGAGGCTGGAACCAATGGTTCTTTCTGCAGACCTGACGATCCGCTGTAGTCTGACTCTGTCCTGTTTGGTGGCCGATCCAAACCACACAGTGATGGAAGAGCAGAGGACAGACTGGATGATGGCGGAGTAAAAAAGGATCAGCAGCTCCTGAGGCAGGTTGAACTTCCTGAGCTGGCGCAGAAAGTACAGCCTCTGCTGGGCCTTTTGCGGATGGTGTTAATGTTGGAGGCCCACTTCAGGTCCCGGGAGATTGTGGATCCCAGAAACTTGAAGGTCTCCACCGCAGGAACAGTGCTATTTTGAATGGTGAGCGGCGATAGTGTTGGGGGGCTCCTCCTGAAGTCCACTGTCATCTCCACAGTCTTGAGCTTGTTCAGCTCCAGGTGGTTCTGTCCACACCAGAGGACCAGCTGTTCAACCTCCCGTCTGTACGCAGACTCGTCACCGTTCCTGATGAGGCCGATGACCGTTGTGTCGCCTGCGAACTTCAAGAGCTTAACAGACGGGTCCTCTGAGTTGCAGTCGTTGGTGTAGAGGAGAAGAGCAGTGGAGAGCACACATCCCTGGGGGCGCCAGTGCTTATGGTCCGGTGCTGGATGTGGTTTTCCCAGCCTCACCTGCTGCGTCCTGTCTGTCAGGAAGTTTGTGATCCACCGGCAGGTGGGGCTGGCACGGCGAGCTGGGAGAGTTTGGGTTGTAGAACCTCCGGGATGATCGTGTTGAATGCAGAGCTGAAGTCCACAAACAGAACCCTTGCATATGTCCCTGGGGAGTCGAGGTGTTGCAGTAAATGGTGCAGTCCCATATTTATTGCGTCATCCACCGACCTGTTTGCACGGTAGGCAAACTGCAAGGGGTCCAGCAGGGGCCCTGTGACGTCCTTCAGGTGGGTCAACACCAGCCTCTCAAAGGACTTCATGACCACAGACGTCAGGGCGATGGGTCTGTAGTCATTTAATCGTGTGAAGGAGGATTTCTTGGGCACCGGGATGATCAAGGAGCGCTTGAAGCAGGAAGGGACTTCGCACAGCTCCAGTGATCGGTTGAAGATCTCCGTGAAGATATATATAACAAATATTAATGGGTGTTTGTCGGTACAACAGATCAGATTACAGGCTCTTAAATGTCTAGTTGGTCCATTCTGCTTTAGTGTCCTGTTAGTTTACTGGGCATTAAAATGTAACACACCCTAACGAGACTGCAGTTCTTTGATTGTTTTAAATCGATACATGTTGTATGTAGTGTTTATGCCAGGACATAAGAAGGTTAGCCAGCACCCAACATTAGGCAGGCTGCTCATAATATTTCCAGCCAGCCAGTTTAATGAAAGGGGATTATTATTCCGAGAAATAGCTCATACCGTTGGTAAAGTGCTTTTAATGTTGTCCCAAAGGAGTTGGTTCCAGTAAACTCATCATCAAACACATCAACTTCCTTGTCTATATGTGTAATTGTTTGTGCACCTTATTTATCTGGGTTCAAGGGGCTGTGCAGGTAGCAGCAGGGGGTCCAGGACATACCCCGGTCACCATCACCACAGACATGAGCCGGTACCATGTTAGCTCCATGGCAACACTGGCCGCCCCCACACTCCCCTCCAGCTGCATGCAGGCGACGTGTCTGGATGCATGTGTGAGAGGAAAGAAGTAAGAGAGCAGAGGTTGTTAATTGATACATTTTTCAGGCTGTTCGGTTGAAGGGAGAGACAATGGGGTTTTTAATGATGCCACAGGAGAGCTGTGCTCCTCTTCCTCCCATGACAGGACGTTCACTGTTGCCACTTGCACTGACATAACTTGGCTAACCGTAACTCATTTTTGCAAACTAGATCTTCAGCTGGGGATCAGTGCCACTCAAACACTTAATTACCAATTCATTTTTGCATCTCGTCACTGACTTTCTTTTTTCTCCCTCTTTCTTTCTGGGTGTCTGCTGAGGCCATCTGTCAGAGTGTCACGCTTCATCGTGGATGAAGTGGATCCAAAGTTGTGGCGCAGGTTGTGAAAAGGCTGGAGCTGCAGACAATTAGAGTCTTAGAGCAACCAGCGGCACGCCGGCAGCGCTCCTCCTCTGGCTCTCAGCGTCCAGGTGGGACTCTGGTCTGTGGTTCAAGTCAAATGAGATATTCTTAGCATCTCTTGACCTCGGCACAACTTCAAGCCCCTCGCCGTCGGCCATCAAAGGAGGAGAAGAAGTTTAAAGTGAGCTGTTGCTCCCCGACTTCATCATCCTTGTCCTCCCTGCTCGTCCTCCTCCTGCTTTCAGTCCCAGTATCCCACCAGCCCAGCAAGTGTCTTCATTAAGTTTGATTTTCTATTTTCCGTCCCTGCTGCTCGAGCTATACCTTCTTCATCTTATCACTTATGCACTCTTCGACAGACCCTGAGACTTGCACACACACGCACACACATACACACACATACACACACGCAGAGGGGATTACAATATACTTTCTTATTCATTTGAACTGCTTGAACATGCCCTCTCTCTCTCTCCCTTTCTCCTCCCTGCCCAGTTATTGAAATGTGATGTCCGTTTCCATAGCAACCACCTGTGTCTGTATCAGAGGGGATTTTCCTGACACCGACTAGATAGGATGCCGAGCAAAGGGATTCACAAAGACACGCATGCATGCGTTTGGGAAACTGTTGATTAGCAATCAGCATATCCTTCACATTGACTCTTTATTTTTAATGAGTTCGAAGAAAGCTGTTGATTGGGTGATTCCAAAAGGGAATAAGCTTGAGTGTTTTACAAATTGGGCATTCAAGTCAATCTGATGTTGTGACTCGAGCTGTAATGCGAAGAAAAAAGAGTTTGGGTTATTTTTGAACTCGTACACTGAAGTGCCATCAATAACAGCAGTGAGTGATTGTTGTGGGCTTTGGGCTACGAGTCATTCTGTAGCGCTCTTATCCTACTTTAAATCTACAGGGTTTACATTTCTTTGATGAATTCACAATATATTTCATTCATTGCATGATGTCTGTTATTTCACAATTTAACAACATGGACTCTTTGGTGCAACACAAACGTTTTGACAGTGTGTAACACAAAGAAGGTCCTTTGGGTTGTCGAGCTGGTGCTGTCTGTGTGGTGTGTGTCCGTCTCTCCGGGCGGCTGGAGAATGTAGGTCAGCTGGACAGCACACTGTACGTTGCTGCTGTTGTGCTTGTGTGTTCCCTGTCTTCCTCAAAATGCATGCATGGATGAATCCTGTTGCTATGACCTTGGTGAGAATGAATGATTATAGACAATAGATGAATAGAATAAATGGGAAGGACCGAGATGGAGCTTTAATACCAGCTCTTTACGACATAGAGAAGCACAAGCATGCACTTTCATTATTCTCATATTTGTTGTAAATACTGTGTCTATGTACTTTTAAAACACATCCTTTATTGTCATATTCATTGAATGTATTTTAACTCTAAATCTGTCCTTCTGTACACATTACATCTATTGCATCTGTCCATCCTAGGAGAGGGATCCTCCTCTGTTGCTCTCCTCCAGGTTTCTTCCCTTTTTTTTCCCCTGAAGGGTTATTTGGGAGTTTTTCCTGGTCCGATGTGAGGTTTTGGGGCAGGGATGTCTATGTGTACAGATTGTAAAGCACTCCGAGACAAATTTGTAATTTGTGAAATTGGGCTATACAAATAAACTGAATTGAATTGAATTGAATTATAAAATATTGCTTAACTACAGAATGTGTTTACTTGTTATGTAAACTACTGTGGTGTTCATGGTAAAGAATGCCCTTGTTTAGAGTTGGACAGGATGGTTGACCTTAGGAGGCCCTCATGGAATGACGTGAGTCGACCCCAAGGTTGGAGCAGAACGCCCCTTTCCTGCTTCCTTAAAAGAGGTCACACAAATAACTTTGTGTGGATTTTCTCGACCTTTTGAAATCCCCCGGGCTGTAAGCAGGATACGCTCGTAATAAGACCTGCTCTCTTTCTGGAATAAAACTGCATTATATCAGCAACAAGACAGTGTCCGCGGAGATCTTTTCATCACCAACATTCTTCAACATCACGGCCGACTGAAGATATACGACATATTTGGCGACAAGAACAGACACGTGAGTACGGAGCTGCAGCATCGACGACATTTCTCTCACGGTGAGCATTTCTTAGCTTCAGTAAAACGCTGGTTCGTTAATTGGAGCTGCTGTGTGCTGTGGAGGGTGTGGCTGCAAGTTTGTGCACCGTGAAATAACTTTTTTTATTTTGTGGGAGAGTGTCTGGCCGAGATTGATGTTTTGAAGTCGTTTCTCCGTGCTAAATTTAATTTGATCTGCGCATGAATGCACAGGGGGGAGTACGACACTACCATTTTAAATATGTATCGCTGTACTGCAAACATAGAGAATGATCAGTTGGCCGCCTGTGTCAACACACACACACAACAACTTGGCAAACCAAAACAACAGAGCAGCATCTGGCTAGTGAATATATATTTAGATACAAGAGTCTCACTTGCAAACTATCGAGACCCAACACATTGTAGGAGGAGGGTGCAATCAGCCAACACAGAGAAGTGTGCTCAGACATTCTGAGTAGGTTGGACCAGCCTGCGTATCGACCACTGCCTGGTTTTCACCCTCCAATCATGTTCCCTCTATCACTCTATTCTGCTTTGCTAAATGATCTAATCAAATATTTGTGGTACTTCTACCACTGAAAAGAGCCGCAGTAGAAACGATGTGTTCCTTACGTCGCGTGGTCCCCTCTCATCTTCTCAGTGCGGTTTGACAACCCCCTCCAACTCCTCTCCATCTCCCTAAATGTTCTTTCACACACGGCGCTGGCGGAAACACACACTGCAGGCAGACTATTTAAGCTGCATGGTCAGAATAATTAATGCAGGAAATTATCACAGGCACAGGAATGATTAATTTAGAGCTGCGACAAACTGACATGACGGATTGTTCTTACCAGGTCGCCAGGCTTTTAATACTCGCGGCCATTCAGGGATAGCATCCATCATGGTGACCCTCGCTCCTGTGTGTGTGTGTGTGTGTGTGTAAGCTTGTGAGCTTATACCTGTTTGTGTAAGCAGTGTGTGTGCATGTAACAAATGTGAGTGCGTCTTTAAGTATGTGTTTACTAATGTAAGAACTTTCTTCCTGTAGAAAGTGGATACATTAGTACTTTCACCACCTCTGTGAGACGGTGAAAGATACGCAAAGCAGATCCACCGTAAACCGGAACAACCACCTTGACGTAACTCTCGAAGCCGGATACCGGTACACAGAAGGTGTCGGACTGTCCAATCAGAAACATCTTTAATTTGCCGTCAACTTTTTTTTCAGTCTCTCTCTATGTAACACAATGTGATTATAGCCATTATATATTCTGTGTTTTAAAATATGCCATAATTTATGGTGACAGGATTCTCTCATGTAGAAAACAGTTCAGGATAAATTAGGGAAAAGGAAGGGGTAATAACTATTTCCTTGCCGATTATGTTATTGATCAACCAGTCATCAAAGTCATTACCAATCAATTAAGCATTTCAACTGTGAGGGTCCTGCAGATGGTCTTTTTGGTTTCCAGTTTCCACCTTCATGTTCGCTTTAATCAGGTTTTTAATTAAATGTGCAGTTGTTGTTAATCATCAAACTAAATACCAATGGATTTTGTGTGTATCTGTGTGTATGTGTATGTGTGTATTAGTGTATGTAACATATTAGTAAGATAGAGGACTCTCTTTGGATCCGAGTGCTAGGTGTTAGGGGTTGCTGAGGTGCACCTGTACCAATGAACTGGCTTTAAACAGAAGAAAAAGATCAATTTTACCCAGAAGTCAAGAGTCTGTTTGTCATGTGTAGCTGACGCCATCTGCCCGATTCACCACACCCGGTCAGCGTGTGACAGGACACGGCTTGTCTGTGTTGACCCCCAAGTGGCCCAGACACTGCTGTGCTCTGCTGGAGGTTGTTGCCATGGAGAAGTTGGGTCAGCCAGACCATGCTCATCAGTGATCAGGGCAGTTAATTGTGCACTGGATGCTAACGACGTGTAATGGCTGCTCTTCCCTCGGCCAACGAGAAACTCAAGCAAACAAGATGGTGTGTGCATCAATCTCTCAAGTGTGCTTCAATTCAGGGGTTTCATCCCTTTACAGCATTGAAGGGCCAAGTCAGTCTTTGTCTCTTTGCTCTGTGACAACCTTGTTCAATAGTTACACACACACACACACACACTTCCTCGCCCCCACACCATCTCCTGTACACTCTTATACACGGTTTGTGTTTTTTTAACTTTCTGTCCTTCTCCTCAATACTTTCATGTCACTTCTTCATTCTGCAGCTTTCGCTTTGCCGGACTGAAAGCTGGGATAAGAGCGCTAACAGCTCTGATCGACAGAGAAACAACTCATCTGGCCTCGTTTCAGACTCATTTTACGACCCTTTGCTATCAATCCTCTCATCCTCCTCTCTGCCTCCCCCTCAGCGATAACCACAGATGACTTGGACAGATTTTGACAGCCATCTTGAGTTTCAGCAGTAGACCCCACCAACACCACCCTCAGTGCCCACACTCCTCTACATGACCTTCATGCTCTCTCTGCCTATCGGAGGTTAGACAGTGACATGCACTGGACCACACAAACAGGAGAGTAAACAGCAAACAAATTGTTACTAAAATCAGGTGTCTCAGGGCAGTCTCCAGAGCATGTTGGGGCAGTGATGGGGAAATACAGGCTAGAGGATAAACAGGAAGTCCTGAGAGAAGCAGTGCTTATTTATAGATATAGATAAATGCACACATGATAAACTGTGTTGCTTGGGTTGGTGTTTTTCTCTCTAGCCGCTTCCACTTTTTACCCCACTGACTTTTGAGTTTAATGCTGTGACAGTTACTCATCCGGTTCAGGAGAAGTCCTCTGACCGGTTACTCGTACCCTTTCCTCCTACTCACAAACTAAAAACTATTTTTTTCCGAATATACCTTGAATAAAAACAGATGAGCACTTGAATGGCACTCACTTATGGTATTACTTATGGTTTTACTTATGGTATTACTTATAGTATTACTTATAGTATTACTTGTGGTATTACATGTGGTATTAATAATGGTATTACTTATAATATTACTCATGGTATTACTTATGGTTTTACTTACAGTATTACTTATGGTATTACTTATAGTATTACTTGTGGTATTACATGTGGTATTAATAATGGTATTACTTATAATACTACTTATGGTATTACTTATGGTATTACTTATAGTATTACTTATGGTATTACTTATGGTTTTACTTATAGTATTACTTGTGGTATTACATGTGGTATTAATAATGGTATTACTTATAATATTACTCATGGTATTACTTATGGTTTTACTTACAGTATTACTTATGGTATTTTGTAGTTTGACTTTCTTGAAGAAATGTTACTTTCTTGATTGTTGTTCTGAGTTTGTCCTCATGGTTGATGCACTTATTGTAAGTCACTTTGGATAAAAGCGTCTGCTAAATGACGTGTAATGTCATGTCATGTCATGTAATCTGTAGGACTTTGTCTTGTGTTTCCGGGTTAAAAGTGGAGCCCTTGGCCAAATGGGCTTGCTGCTCCATTCCCAAAGAATTCAGCACAAAATACCTTAAAAATACACAAACACCAGTCAGCTTCTGTCTTGCGTAACACAACAAATGTTTACACATTGAGCATGTAAGGTCGATAACAAACCAACATCAACCAGCAATCTCACCAGTATGCATCATATGTCTTCCTATTGCTCCTAATGTGTGTCTATCAGCTTCATGTACCTTATCAAGGAGGACCACTATGGAGTATGGCTGCACCCCCCCCCCCCCCCCCTACCTACAGTGCTGAAAGTACCACCACACTATGGGCACAACACCAATAACACATGTTACACATCGCCCTTTATAATCCATGGCTGTGTAAGATGTCTCCGTCTTCATCAAGTGTACTCTTCCTCTTCATGCAGACGTCTCACACTCTCAGGAGGGCTGTTTTCCTGCTGCTCTCCACTGAGCATCTCATTCGCTGCGGCGCAACACGGCTGTGAAGCCTTGTGCAGAAAGCACACAGACGGTTCTCCTGCGTGCTTGATAATAATAATCATAATCATAATCTCCTAGTTTATTATAAGATCGACAGTCCGAGAAGAAATGTGTAATTTGTTGTAAAAAAACTGCAGAGACCTTTTGAAGGCAGAAGAGTGGTCATATAAATGTGGTTTAAAATGTTTTAGTGGAGAAGACGAAGACAAGTGTCATTGTTACCAAGCTCCACTGAACTCATCACGCAATTACTTCATCAGCTCCAACTTTGAATATCATGAGTTTGATAACATTTCTGAGAGAGAATTACACTCATTCATTTGTATTTAGCTCAAGTTTAAAGATTTATTTTTAAAATCACTTTTAATATGTTTACATTTGTTTCAATAAAGTCATATAGAGCAGCGGTTTACTCTTTTTTTATTTAACTTGTGACTCGGTTTTTTGGTTGTCAGCTCAACAACAACAAAATGGAGCTCAAAGAGTGATGGTCCCTTTTCAGACTTTTACATTTGACTAAATATATCCTGATCTTTGTGTTGCAGACTCTTTGGTACTTTTTATTGCATATTATTTACTCCAGTATCTAAATTGGGCTTAATTCCCAAACTGTTATAAAATAATATAGACAATTATTTGATAAATATAAAGAGTTTCTTTAGTTTTTCTTAAACATAAATAGAGATACATGTTTTGTTTGTACATGTAGCACGATCATCTCAATAAGATATCTTACTACTGGTCATTTTTCTAGTTAGTCTTACTTTGCCCCTTTGTGGGGTCAGTCCGCTCCCTGCCATGGGGTCCAGGTGGGGTCAGTCCGCTCCCTGCCATGGGGTCCAGGTGGGGTCAGTCCGCTCCCTGCCATGGGGTCCAGGTGGGGTCAGTCCGCTCCCTGCCATGGGGTCCAGGTGTCCCAGACCTGCTGCCCTACCTGCTAGTGGGCCACTGCTCCTCAACAGTCCTCACTGGCCCTCAGCCGGGGGCGGAGCTTACTAAACCAAAGGATGCTCTCATCCCTCAAGGTGTGTCACACACGCAGAGACAGAAATACAGTTTGCTCCACAGCCTTACGATTATTTAAAGTATCACGAGTACATAAAAGCAAATTCAATGACTTGAAATATGTGCATCTACAGCCTTGACATTAATTTTGATTACAGACAAAACAAGCAGTTTGGTGTGTAATCATAATAATCAACTGAAGTGTCTTTGTTTATGAGATCAATACTGACAGTGAGGCCTCAGGGCGGAGGCTGAGAGCCCTGCTGCACGCTACAAGAGCGCCATCTACTGGCAGGCAAGGGAAACAACTATTTATCAGCCACACAGAACACACGGAGGGTACTCGTATCGCAAAGGCGTTAATCTAGTGGTAATCACAAGTTAAAGCAACGAGTCTGCTGCAGCTGAAGGGCCCCTGTACATTCTGATCTTTGTTTTTTTATAATACTCACATTTGATTGGCGCACAGTGAATCACGTGGTGTGATTCCTGCCATGGAGGTTAGAGTAGAAGTGCTCCGCCATAACTTTATAATTATCAATTATCTATTGGATTTAGGTCTAGATCCGGATCCAACGGCGTCCGGACCGCGGTCCGTCTATTAGCGGCCACTGATTTAAAGGCTTCTCTTCACTTTAGCAGAAACCTGACAAGCAGCAACCGGATGAGGAACGAAAAGAACCCGGGCCCACCTGTGGACCGGTGAGTTTGATGTGTTTTGTTGTATAAAGATGAAGTTTCTCCTCAGGACATGAAGGTGTTATTAGTTTGTTTCCACAGCGGTCATCGTCTTCGAGCTCGGGTTGGGAGCTCTGCTGCCCTGGACCTTCAGCACGGCGTCTCAGGTTGTTGCTTTATTCATATTAAGGTTTATTTTACAACACTATTACATATTGTTATCTTTATGGACGATATATTTGATAACAAACAAGATACGATATTTGGATTTGTAAAAAGATTCAGGGAAGTGCCATCCGACGGTTTAATTTAACCATTTAAATTGATAGATTGCATTTATATTGTAGCTGAGGGAATTGAAGTGGTTGCCTTCTTGTGCCGACTACAGAGCCTCAAACTATCTTTTTATTACTATTGTAAAGTAGAGGCGCACCATATCCTACATTTCATCTCCTTTCCGTGTTTCCCATCACAATACAAGGCCCAGACAAATACACCCCGGACATTGCTTCCGTTTAAGTACTCCATACAATAACTAATAAAACCTGAGTTTGATGATCGCATTTTCCATTTTTGCATCAATGACATTAAATTGTTGAATGTTACAATTAATCCATAAAAATACTGGCAGTGTAAAGTATGAGAGAACTGCTGGGCATATTGTCTTTCAAATGAATAAGTCACTCAGGCACAGCAAATCATTTTCCTATGATTTTATTTTAAAGCCGTATACAAGAAGACATAAGGAAAATGTCCCCATTACAACAAAGTGATCAATCAGCTTCTGCTCGATTCATTTCTTCAGTCGGTGAACAACTCCGTCACACAAGCCGTGTTGTTCAAGCTGAATCAACTGAAGGACACAAATGATTTCAGCAGATTGATCTCCAACCAAGTTGATGATTAAACTTCAACTTCACAAGAAATACTCCAACATTATGTTCAAAGGAAGCTTACAAGCACATGGAAATACACAACCATGATCATTCATAGTGGTTTAGTGTCACCATCAGAAGCAGAGCCGCAATGACTCACTGAAACAAATCCAGAGTGAGAGGGGCCCTGGACCACCGGCTGTGGAGCCGGAGTCGATGACATAATAGTCTGCCTTGAAAAAAACCTTCAAGCCAGTGGTACCAAGTGCAGTCTTAACGTAGGAAAACTGGAGTCAACAGTTTTTTGGGCTGTAATTTGTCATTTCCCAGAACTGGTTGTTTTTTTAAAAGAACATTTACATAAATCTTTGGAGGTGAGCCACTGGTTTAATCAAGTCTCGCCACAGCTCTTTAAACACCTCAACCTTCCTGCAAATGCGTGTGCTTAATCATTGACCGTGTAACGCAAACAGGAGCCAATCACTGCACAACTGTTGAGGCTGCGAACGAGTCCTCAAAGGCCCCGATCTGTAGCAGCACATTAAAGGGTCCTGATTTTGAACAGGATGTTTTCAAACGCCTAATAAACTTAATGCAGGTCAAAGAACAAACTGGATGACAAACATGCAAGATTATTTTACCACTCAAACAACCCAAGTTTAATAAGCTGGATGAATAATTGTATATGTGGCGTCTCAAAAATGTCACGCATTCCTCTATATATATTCTATAGAGACTTCTAATTTTACATGATTTGTATTTCCACTCTCCTCCTCAGCTCCATGGCAGTGTTTCGTCATGACCTCTACCTCTGTTCAGCCACACCTGTGGCCGACCCCGTCTGGTCGAGCTAGTGCTGTTTCCTCCTGAATGAACATCCTGAGGAAAGATGGAGGGATATTGTCAGTAAAGGAAAAAACTAACACAACATAATGCATGTTATGGTTGTGTTGGCGTTCTGGTGCTGATGATACCCAATAGGTTGTCTTCCCGGTGACATCAATGACAATCTCCAGTTTATAAAACACCTCAGAATATAGCAAAACAATTCGGGCGGCAACTCACTGACTAACGGGGATATTACAGACGAGATCACTAAAACTCGTGTCAAAGCCGGAATCACCTCCAAAAGCTGCACCTGTAGTAACGCAGAGCCGAGTGCACGGAGAAGCGCTTGGTTACCATGGCAGCAGAGCAAAGGACTGAGTGGGTAGGACCGCGAGAGCTTCAGTAAAAACTAACCATGACCTTTAAATTCAACAAACACCCCGAATACAGTATCAACATTTCTTCAGAGCTGCTTGGAAACTATTTATTATCCTTGCTGAAAGAAGTCTAAACAAATGCCTGAATGAAAAGGTGTGGTTGCAGTCGACTGTGTAGAAATGGATCAACGATGATGAATTTCTGGCAGTGAAAATCGTGATTGTGTTTTCAAATTGATTAATTTTGCATTCCTAGGCTTGGGTCTCAGTTTGAAGCTTATGGCGAACTGTATTGTACACATCGTTAAATAACCAATAGTTCACCCTCTGGGGTAATTTTCTCGATTTTACCTCTTTTTTTAAAAAAGGCACTTGCATGACACATACCCATGTGTTTTACATTTAATTGCAGAACAATCTCAGCTCTCCTTATAATGAGGCATAATTGTCCTAAGACACAAGTGTAAAGAGACAATATGGCCTTAAAGCTGAAAATTGAAGTTTGATTTTTTTAATTCTTCATATCTCTTGGACGAACTGAACTGTTTTGGTGTTTGAAATTGGTTTACCAAAGGTCTTGGGTTGACGAAAGCAGTGGAAATGGTAGATACATCTAAATGAATGCCGAAACTGCGATGAGCACAGGAATGTGACCTGCAGGTGTCTGGGCAGGAGGGGTGTGGAGCGGCTTTCCACAGAGCTCGACAGTCAGCTCCTCCACGAACTCTCTGTGCGTCATGGGCGTTGTGCGCGGGGCCAGACGGAGTTCCTTGTGCAGGATGCAGCTGTTGGTGGTGGCAATGTCCAAAAAATTATAAAAAATGGTTCTGTACCAGCGAGCAGTCTTGTGGTGTACAGAGTAATATTGGATGAGCTGGTACGACAGATCAACCCCACCCATGTGCTGGTTGTACTCTGCAACAGGTGTGGGACAGAGGATCGCTGTCCTCCTCCACGAGCCGTCTCGCTGCTTCACCCTTCTATTTACCGTCTGACCAGAGTACGCTGCGTGAATCGTGGAGCAGGGTTACTAGTTTTTCAGGGGGAATGGAAAAGTCCACCGTGTAGCCATTTCTTAAGTCAGCCAAGACGAAGAGCTTGAATCCCCACCTTGTGGGTTTGTGATTCATAAACTGAGTCATCCCAGTTTTAGCCTTGGAGGCGACCATCCTCTCATCCACAGCCAGGTCTCGGTGGGGATGATAAAAGGCCTGGCAGGTGGTCTTGATGGTGTCCATCAGGGGTTTCAGCCTGCAAAGTTTATCATATCCCTCCGTGCCCTTTATACGTTCGTTGTGGACGTTCTCGTCGGGGTCACTGAGGTGGAGGTTCCAGGAGATCGTCCGGTAGCGGTCTCGTGGAATGATCAGTCGGAAACGGGACAGAACATATATGACTGTCGCCAGTAATCTCGAATGCTGTCCAGCTTCACTATG
This sequence comes from Pseudoliparis swirei, assembly GCF_029220125.1. Lineage (NCBI taxonomy): Eukaryota > Metazoa > Chordata > Actinopteri > Perciformes > Liparidae > Pseudoliparis > Pseudoliparis swirei. Next base: position 13,335,152 of record NC_079409.1, read on the forward strand.
CCCATGTACAAGAACAACCCCATGTATTGGTCAAAAACAACTGGGCTAAATGTTGACAGACAAATGGATTAACAAATCACGGTGAAAAGATTTCGTGTGACGAGTATTTCCGGAGCTGCGGCACCCGACACGTCCATACCCCTATCTTTCTCCGTGAATTGCGGATGGAGGAGGAAGGAGACGGAAGAGGAAATCCTACAGATTCATCCAGTAGTGTAAACTTATTTCTGCTCCATATTTTCGGAGAAATATATATATTTAAAACGTAAACAGTCAGACGGTGGCGTGACGTGCGGCCCCAGAGGGGTAAAAGAAACCCAATAGTACATACTGCATGAACTATTAAACATACCTGCAAACTCATGAGGGGTGCACAAGGTGACAACGGGGGAGGGGGGTTCAGGCGACCTTTTTTTTTGTCATCACACCACATTCACGTCATTTGATGACACCTCAAAGCTTTTAGAACTACGGTCTTGATTGTTCTGACCGCAAATCAAAATAATAATAACAAATGTTGAAAGAAAAAAGGGCCCCTGAATAATTCATTTATCGGGCCCTAATAATAGTAATAACAACTTTACATTGTCATTATATATAATATGGTTAAAGTCATTCATGAACCAACTTCCTTTTTTTTTTTGACTGGTGTGCTCTGCTGTTCCATGATTCTGTTCCGTGATTCTGTTCCGTGATTCTGTTCCGTGAGTCTGTTCCTTCCTCTACCTGGTTTTCACGATCCTAAAATTATAACTTCTATACGATATCTGCCATAAATATCATGATACCCGATACTATAATTCAATACAATACCATAAATACGATACTGGTATATTAATCTACAGTAGTAATAAAATAAAAAAACATTTTTTAAAGCCGAAGACGGTCTCAAAAGCTCCGTAACTTAACGGCACTCGCTGTGAGAGCCCTGCTCAGCGCATTTTGTGCAGACAGCATTTAACGGAGTTGCGCGCTCTTTTAATGAAGTATCGGTTCAAAAAATATGCAAAAACATATCGTTTTTAACGTACGGGTACTTTGTTAGTATCGATACACCGTGCAACATTACAGCAGTAACGCGAACCCCCCAAATGCTGTCGACATCTTAACGCTGATTGGCCAAGACTCGACACGTCCCATCAAAGATGTTTTATTGCGAAGAGCACTACATCATATTTTCTCCGTGTCTCACTCCAATCTCATAAACGCCGCCCAGTTGACCCCCCCCACCCCAAAACAAAAACTCTTCGGATCTACACTATTCACGTGAATGACCTATTTTGATTTCAAAACGGCGAATTTCGCCGAAAGGGGACAAGTTTGCAGGTATGATTAAATAATTGCGTAACACTTATACACAGATAGACAACTGAAAACGCCATGGGGATAATTGAAATCTACAGAAAGAATATGTATGCATTTCTGAATGGCTTTTAGGAGGATATGTAGTGCTAACGCTACATTAGCATTAACAGGTCACCTCACCTTCTGTGAGGCGAGCTTTCCCTCCCGTCGGCTGGCAGAGGACTGTGGCACAGCCGACACACAGCACGACAGTCTGAGCGTGACTGAACACCGTGGTGATCTTGTAGCAGCCTGCACACAGACAGGACAGATCATTGGACGGGAGCGCCATGAAACAGCCTCAACATAACAACCACTGCATAATCAAATGTACTCTTGGTTACTGAAATGTCCTTGCAGCCGTTTAGGTAAAGGAGTCACTTCAAACTAATTTAAAAAACGGCCACAAGTGTCATTGTATGCCTTATTTGACACCCCGATCACTAGGGGAACAGTGAAAGAGCAACACATAAAGGCAAATATGTATAATACAATTAGGTTTAAGTATTGCATTAATTCATAATCTAAATATAATTGATGTACTGAACTATAAGGTTCTTACTATTATTCTAATTTGTGTACCCATTTTTTCTCATTGCTTTTTTGTTAAATGTATTTGCATAAAAGTACATTTCTCTCAACTAAGTCTAAAGTGAACACTCAATTAAGTTTTATTTAATACTCATCTACTTTGCATAAACATTTATCTCTTTCACCACAAACGAACTGACCTGGACATTTCACATCCATAAAATATGAATTAGGACTCTGAACCAGACGTTTCTTCTTGTGACACCTCCTTTCCTCCTCAGCACTCGGGTGTAACAGATCCCTTGCAAGCTGGAAGGAAACACAGCAGTTTAGCTGAATATTAATGCAAATACATACAATTTAACATCGGGACTAAATACACGTTGTAGTTCTGGTCAGAGTCAACGTTACGTCCCGAGTACAGCGTGCAAAGGTTGAGATCTCTTTACGACTGTCGAACGAGAAGGAAGAGTATTACAGTAAAGTCAAAGTCCTACAACAAAAGGATTGGCTATTTCCAGAGATTGTACTCGGAATATACCCTAAATTATACATTTTAAACCGTCTAGAAGAATCCACATGTGACGATGCTATAAAGGAAGCTCGTGCACCGCTTTGTTGCCCACGTGTTCCAACACACCGCGTGCGTTTCCCCATCCGCATTAAAAGCTGCGACACAGGGGTCGATAACACCAGAACCGAACCACCATTTAATATCGCGTTAGATTAACCTCGTCAAAACACTTTAAACATTGCGGCTTACTAAAAGATCCGCGGTGATACTTACAGGCATATCTGAGCTGGAGAACTTCAGCAGGAAAAGCTCGCTGACGACAAACCGGAAGCTTTAGGATGAAGAGCAACGACCCGGAAGTAGTAAGAGGAAGACGAACGTTACTTCCGGAAATACACATATACTTCTAATAAACATGTTGGTGATGAAACTAGCTTTTGAATATTTGGCAAATTATTGTTTTTTTATGCAGCATTGATTTAAACAATAAAGATGATTCAACTCCAGAGATTTTTAATGTACATGTTCAACTCTGTAAAATGTGTGTAAAATATGTGCACACACTTTGACCCATGCGGTGTACGTCCAGCTCTAGTCACTCACGTGTTACGTGAGTAAATAGTTCCAATAAATAGGTTTAAAAATAAGTAAGCTCATTAAATATATTACGAATCGTTTAAGTTACACTGTGTATGATCTTGTATGGTTATTGAAAATGTACAAAGAAACATCACACATTGGATACATAAATAATGTAAGTCATAATATGTAACTTAACATTTAATCAGAATCACAATCAGAAACAGGTTTATTGTCAAGTAGATTTTTCACATAAAATGAACTTGCCTTGATGTTGTGCTGCATGAATATAAATAGATATGCAGAGTAAGAGAAAATACAATTACCACAACACGTAATCTAAAATCTTAAATATATGTTTGCGTTAATATGTTCTAACAGCAGAACAGCTCTGATTCATGAACACTTCCGATCACTTCCAATTATGTTGGCAACAATAAATAAATGAATAGGGATTACACTTTTGAAATGTCAAATATATATTTTTAAAAGTTACTTTTATTATTTCAAATACATATTAAAAATAAACCAGAGAACAAAAGAAAATAGGAACAAAATCCCCCTGCTTGTCAGTACGTTACTTCAATAAAGTTGTCAAACATATAGTGTGAATAGGATCTGACGTTTTTCACAAAGATGCTCAAGAATAAACAAATAAAGCCTCTTCCAGCCAAACGTTGGTACGGTTCACGTCCCCTCCGGTGTAGTACTCATTTTCTGATGACAGCGCCACCTTGTGGTGGGTTCCTGCAAGTCCGAGCCATTCCTCCCACGAAGCACTCCCACACGACGTAGTCTCTGATCCGATCTGGTTGGATTCCGCAACAAAAAACAAAAAAACTCAGCCGCCCCGCTACGTGTGTGACCGGATTGTGTGTTGACATTTGGATGAAAGCAAAATGAATCCTGGATATATTTGGTGTTGAAGACGGATCGGATCGGCCGCAGAGAGTTACACTTTGGATGGAGTGCTTCTCTTTATCCAAACACGGCCCAGAGGCGCTGAGGGGGATCGGAATCCACCGGTGACACGAGAGCACAGAGGCTCGTTACGCGCAGTGTCCAGCCTGCTGCGGCTTTATCACAATAACCACCAGGATTGTTTCAGAGAGTGGATGAGAAGTGCTGCCAGAAAGAGACAACAGCAAACTTTCCCTCGTTCAGTCGACTTTGAAGAAACAGTCCCACCATGGCGAAGAAGTATGATTTCCTCTACAAATTGTTGCTCATCGGGGACAGCGGAGTGGGGAAAACTTGTCTGATCATCCGCTTAGCCGATGACAATTTCAACTCCACGTACATCTCCACCATCGGTACGTGGATGTGATGCCATGTTGGCCTTCGAACCGCCGGGATTTATTTACTCTCTTACTTATTTCACGAGGAAGACAAATGTTTGTTGGACGATGACATTTAATTATCGCTATAATTGATTCTGTACAAACTGGTTTCCCAGCCTGCTTTCGTGTCTGGACTAGTCCGTGTTCTCTCACTTCTTTCCCTTTTTTCATTCTGTATCTTCTCCTTTTCTCATTTGTTTGCACCCTGTTGAATGTTTCCTCTAGTTGAATGTTTCCTCTAGTTGAATGTGTGTGCTTTTCTTTTTTCCCTGACTCTCCCTCAGATCTCATTCCTCTCCCTTGGCTCGGGTCCTCCGCCCTCATTCCTATCGCGTTTACCATCTCCATGTTCCCAGAGGAATTGTTGGCTTTCTGGCAAGCTCAGTTGTTTTTCTTCTTCACAGGACAACCCCCGTCCTCATACCCTATCTGTCTGCCTGTCTGTCTGTCTGTCTGTTTGTCTGTTTGTCTGTCTGTCTGCCTGTCTGTCTATCTGTCTGTCTGTCTGTCAGCAGGGGGATAAAACAGAATTTAAACGTGCCATGTCCTGCACGTCTTTCCTCTGTGTGTTTGTGGAGGGGAATACACTGAGGGGTCAAAATCACTATGAATTGGTCTCCCCCCTAAGGGTGACCTACATATGCTGTGATGTGTGTGTGTGTGTGTGTGTGTGTGTTTCTAGTTCATATCCAGGTTATTTAATTAATTCTCTGTCCATCCGTTCTCCTCTCTGCTTTTCACAGGCATCGACTTTAAAGTAAAAACCATTGAAGTGGGTGGAAAGAAAGTCAAACTACAAGTCTGGTAAGAGCTGACAGTTGGGTTGCTCGTCGGGAAATGTTTTGTTTTTTCTCTGGTTCACTCTCCTGAGAGGAAAGAGGAAGCTCCCTCTTGTTTTCCAAAACGAGACATTATGACAGGGTTTATTGTCTAAAATCTTCACGCCTTGCCAGGGTGTTGCTCCAGCAACATGGATTCTGCTGTTATAACAGAGTGAAATGCACATCGCCCTGCAACTTCTACTATCTTTGACAGTTGTATTTAAAAGTTCTTGTGCATGGTGCACATATTTCTTACTTTCGCTATGTGTGTGCAGGGACACAGCCGGACAGGAGAGGTTCAAGACCATCACAACGGCCTACTACAGAGGAGCCATGGTGAGCACCGGACGCCTGCAGAACAAGCAGCCTGGATAATCATGGCTGACATCACCCTCTCACTGACTCCTTAACTCCTGTCTCTCTGTCTGTTGGTCAGGGCATCATCCTGGTGTACGACATCACAGACGGCAAGTCCTTCGAAAACATCCAGAACTGGATGAAGAGCATCAAAGAAGTGAGACTATCTCCACTCGGCCCTGGCAAAGAAATACAACAAAATATTGCTTAGTCAGTGATATATAGGTCACGGGTGTGTCATTACTCACTGCAACAGCCAACGAGGGCTATTACACAACCTGTGATTAAAGGGTTAGTTCACCTTAAACCAAGGGAACTTATTTCTACAGCAGAAATAAGTTCCATTGGTTTATTAATAATAATAATAATAATAATAATAATAAGCCAAATGTGTAACTTCTACCATAACTTATTGTAGAAGTTACACATTTGGCTTATTCCAATTACTAAGAAAGCTCACTTTGCTATTACTATGCTGTGCTACTTCGTACACAACATACCATTAAAATATTATATATGTATTACTAGTCCCCGACCACAAGTCGAGGGCCATAGTTGCATTATATTGGCGAGAAGACAGACACCTCTATGGACGATATCTACGAAACACAACTCACACCAAAACAATCTAGATTGATAAATAATGACTACAGTTAAAATTGAAAAATATGATTTTTTTATTTTGGGCTCCCGAAATCCGTTGTTTCAAAGCCTTGCAGCTGTTTACTGACGTCATGTTTAATGAAGAGAGAGGGAGGGAAATACAGGCAGGCATCTTCTTTGTGTTGTATAAATGCTGTTCAGACAATTTAGAAAGTATGTTGAAAGTATGTTTATAAATGTCACGAGAATTCACAGCTAGAAAATAGCAGCTAAACTATGCAAACATTGTTCTCGGTGTCAGGCTATCCTTGTGCCTCTTTGTTTGGTCTGGATCTTTACTTGTTAATTCAGGCAGGGTCAAAACCGGGTGGTCTGTCCAATAGGGCAACAAATCCAAAAGGGGGCAGGCAAAAATCTTAAATCGGGTCAACAGGCAAACAGGGTCGGAACAGGCGTATCAGAACTAATATTTTGAATATACTGGAGACTTTGGCAATGACTCACAAGACAATCCGGCAGAGTGGAGATGAGGGAGCTAAATAGTGAGAGGCTAATGAGGGGATGGGCTGCAGGTGAGAAGGGCGTGAGGACCAGGTGAAGGGAATGAGAGACAATCAGGTGAGGATGACAGGATCTGGAATGACAGGAGAGTTAATTAAGCAGGCAGGAGGAATACAACTACTAAAGGTGGAGGAGTCGTGACAGTTGATGTCTATCAATATCAGAGGGCAATACGGATTCGTATCAGACCGACGAGGAAGGCAATACGTGGCTGGCGTGACGACCCATTAGCCAATCAGAACACTTGTACTGTTGCTGCCATATAATAATTCATCTTTATTAATAAAGAAAATGTAAACTATCTTTCTCATCCTGCCCAGAGGAAACACATGTCGAGGACAGCTTCACTAGTGTATTGCTACTTATGCTTCAACTCTGTCACAAAACACTTTTGGCAATGGATGCCCCTTTTTTGGTTTGAGCACCTGCCCCCCAAAATGTCTGAGCACGTGTCTGTTTCTACTGAATACATCAAGGCTGCAACTAAGCCTTACTTTCATTATCAATGAATCTTCTTATCTTATTTTTGTTGGTTAATTAACTGCTAAAGAGTTGTTGGTTTGAGTCTGAATTTACCAGGGCGGCTAGTCACTTTATCAATGATGATTTGTCAGGGAACATTACATTTTTTCTTCCTGATAAACATCTAAGAACTAAAGTGTAATTAATTGAATGAGTACTAAAAACCGTGAGAGTGTGTGACGACCCGCTCTGAGCAGGACAGGACTCTCTCTCTCTCTCTCCCTCTCCTCTCTCTCATAGCATTTCACATTTAGTTCAGCATTACACTAATTTCACCTTTTTAGTAAAATTACTTATTAGTTACACCTGATGAGTGGTCTTTTTGTGACAAATTGGGGATAAAAGTTGTCATGAAGATGAAGTCCAGGCTTTTTGATAATTTGGCACGATTTGGATTGTGTTGTGTTTTTTACTTGTAAGTTGGCAGTTGGTGCATGACTCTGCTTAATCGTTTAAATACAAATTGGTGTGTATCACACATTGGCTTTGCTTTTGGGGGTGAGTAATATGTTAGTCCTTTTTTGCTGAAACTTGGTGAGTGTCTATTGTACATTCTGGTTTAAAGGTGTCCGTTTGGTTACAACAGTTTTCTTCCATTTAATTTGTTAAAAATCTTTTTGTTGCAGCTCAATCTCCTAAAGCAGCAGTGCAGGTGAACTATATGCTTGGGATCATGTCTGTGGCTTTTGGGGGGTATCTGCAAATCAGGGACTTTCTGGATCCACTGTTTTCCAGAGAATAAGATCTCCCCATCAGTAACTGCCTAAAGACTCGGGTTGGGCTGATGGAGTTAGTTGTTTGCTCCGTTAAATGGTACCAACTTAATGCCAGAACCCACTTTAATTGAATAACTAGTTTTCTCTAATAATTTCCTTGAGATCCTGGTCCTTAAGTATCCTGAAGTATCGAGACAGTTTTCCTCCACAGCAGCTGCTGTAAGTGCAGCTTGTTCTGCTTCTTCAGACTTCATGTCAAGGAGTTTGTGATCTTCACTTTGATTTCTTCTTGAACCTCCACTCAGCAAACTTTCTTGAGACAAGAACCCAACTAACTAATTCACTGAATTCCCTCCTCTGCAGAATGCCTCATCTGGGGTCAATCAAATGTTACTTGGCAATAAGTGCGACATTGAAGCAAAGCGGAAAGTTTCCAAGGAGACGGGAGAAAAGGTGAGATGACCCCACCAGAAACACGACTATTCCCTCGTGGCTATTTTCATTGCTGTTCCATTAGATGCTCAAGTGATGTGATGAAGTATAGTCTCATTCTTAGAAAGAGACAATATAGATGAAGAACTTGTTTCTGTCTTTTAAAGATAAGAATGGGTGGTTGTTTGAGGAATGGACTTTAGATAAGAAGCAGGAAGTGATTATTAACCATATCCTGACCTACTGTAATCTGATCTTTATCTGTTGTTGACAGTTGGCAAAAGATCATGGCATCAGGTTCTTTGAGACCAGTGCGAAGTCTAGCATCAACGTGGATGAGGTGAGCCTAGAACATAACCACTGGCTAATAAAACCATGCCTGCATGCTTCATTACACTTGTACGTGGGTTTTGTTAGGATGAATGTTGCAGACTTAACTTTCATTTTCTGCTTCCTTTAGTCTTTTCTCGCTTTGGCAAGCGACATACTACAGAAATCCAGCAAGAAACCGGTAAGTTTTACAGAATAAAATCAAACTGACCCATTTGTTCCTCCCTGCATATAAGACTTTATGTTAAACCGGGCATGTCTGTAATTTCCTGTATTTCCTAACTTGACAGGGCCCCACAGGTCGAGAGGTGAAAATCACAAGCAGGACAGAAAGAAAATCTTCCAAATGCATTCTTCTCTAGATATGTCACTGGCCAGCACACATAAGAAAGAGCGTACACATGTTAAGAGTGCATCAGTTCAGGGGGAGAGTACAGCAGGTGTTCTGTCTCCATCTGGTGGTTTTGCATATCAAATACATACGGGTGCTAAAACTTTGTTTTGACACAAATTACTTTGGACCCCCAAAAGCGTACTTTGGCAGAGACGACTGTATTCCTCCTTCAAGCTCCAATTGTATTAAAGTGACTGTGCCTGTATTTCGCATTGAACATATATACTGCCGTATCTCCAGCGATATGGTTTTTGTCATAAAATTGTTGCACAATCGGGGTCCTAAATGACTCCAAACTTAAAACACAGCATTTCCCTTGGCAATTCCCACCATGTTTAGTTAAGCTGTACATTTCTGTTTTTCTGCCTTGTCTTTCTCTGGCTTAACACCACATGTTCATCCCTTCAACAGCACGACTTACTGTCTTTAAGGACCTTTCGTTTTGTCTTTAGAACGGGGTCGCTTTGTCAAAATCAAACCAATCACAATGTAATCACAACAGCTTTTAAGGGCTCAACAGCAAAGGAAAAGTTTGATGGAAAGTATTTTGAAATACTTTGAAATACTTGACATAATTGCTGAATTGATAAATGAAGTGGTAACACTTATGTGGTTAATGATGCACTTTCACTTCCCAAATGTAATGATTTATTCCATCAAAAGCATCCAAATCGTGTAGTAAGAGAGGGCGGAGAAGCCTTACGTCTCTCCACATTTTAGGGATGTCAGAGTGAAAAAATAATTAATATTGACAACATGTGTACTTACATTATGTTTATATTGTGCCTATCCTTTGAGAATTGCTGAACTATTTAAATTGTGGACAGTATGTTAATCAATTTAACAGAACCTCCTGTACCGGATGACATTTTGTGTTAAACCGTTGGTGGGGATATGAGAAGTTGGAAAAAACTCTCACTTCATTAATGAATTAAACAAGTTCAGGGATGCATGGAGTTGAACTGAAACAAACACTAGTCGGGTACATGTTCGTTTTAACAGATGAATGGGTTGAGAATGTGGACGATAGGAACAGAGATCAGTGCAATATGAGAAGTTGAGAGATGACAGAATGATATAAAGCAAGTTAATGGACAGGATGTGTGGGAAACAGCAGTGCTCACATGACCCTCACTCTGAATTGATTTAGTGGGTCATGCCTTTTATCTGAAGTGCCTGTTTGATCTCTTTTAACTCAAGACAGTTTCTCCGTTCAGGCAATTTCAGATCATTCAAAATGTCTCTGATTAGAGGTGCTTCTCTGATCCAGACTTGTATTTCCTGTATCTGTTTATAAAAAATAATTTAGTGTCTTTTTAGACACGCCACAATACTTTTTGTGTAGTTTACATACCTGCACTTGCTTAATAAAAATGATAAACAATAAATCTGATGTGTGTTCTGTGTAACTGTACGATGGAAAGTCTCGTCAATCTTAATACAGCCCACATTTACAACGATAAAAAGAAAAAAACACCCTTTAATAAAGGAATCATCTCATGCAACAGGTTGAATGGATATATCTGTTTAATAGATGTGAACCTTATGGTTTGTTTTGTAACGCTCATTACTGTTTCACTTAAAGACCAAAATAAAGATATGTTGAAATAGTCAGACAGTTAAAGAGCAGAAGGGGGCTTTGTATCTCAAGGACAATAAAGGAAATATGTATGTTGACACACTGTTAGTTAGGTCGAAATTAGACCAGGCGCCCCATCCCCTCATTGCTGGACGAGCTGTCAGTATGTCGCTAGGCAACAGCCCTTTTTTTCCAGCATCAGCACCAATACAGTAATCCTTTCCAGCATCAGCAACACCACAGGAATCCTTTCCAGCATCATGGCCACGACGGTGTCATAGACTGTGAGTGCGCGCGCTCTGCCGCATCTTCAAGTTGCCTGCACGTCATGCGTGCCTTGTCATCACGCAGGGCAGGTTTCGGTTTGCAAACACGATACATTCCTTCCCCAGTGCCAGAGCTGTAGCGAGGACCAGAAGAGGAGACGCGGGCAGCAGAGGGAGGGGCGGATTAAAAGAAGAATTGCAATTAAACGTGGATGGATTTGGAGATGTCCCGGGCGTAGGTAGGACACGGCCTACGCTGTTATGTGCATGTGACGTCTGGTGGAAGGCAGTGAGGTGAACGTCCGGCATACACACAAACACACGGGCCGAACAGGATGCCCGCGTGACTGCAGGGAGGAAAGAGGCGGCGGAGGAAGGGGAGGAGGGTCGAGGTGCTTGTGTAGACCACCGCAAAAGCCCCGAGGTGAAGTTGTGAAAGACCGAAACCTGAGAGGGAAGCATTATCCTATCCTGACTGCTATTTTTAGTGCAGTTTGAAAATCGATGGAGCATATTTTCTTCCTGTTCACGTCGAGGTAATTAGTGTCGCTTACCGAGCGAACCGATGATCTTGGGCTTTTGATCTCCACGCCGCCTTTTTCTTATTCGTGACAGGATGAGGACCTAACATATGGTCGCGGGAGGGGAGCGCACATGTTCGGATGTTGCTCCTCCTGATTGGACATACGGACTGACTGGTTCATGTCATCTCTGCTGGGGGTGAAACAACGAGGGATCATCAGCTGCTTTCTCTGGGATGCTTTAACAGTTTGCGGCCTGCTCGTTTCTTACCGCAATGCCACTGGCGAGAGGTGGAAGGCAGAAGATGGAAAGGAGGGAGCAGCACAAAGCAAATGAATGTATAACAAAGATGTATACGTTGCAAAAACTAGCACCATTTTGATTGTGTTTCAGTCAAAGAATGCTAGGCTACGATAGTGGCATGTGAACTGCATGGGGCTGAAAGAGACACCGTATTGACTGAAGCTATCTTCGTATCATGGCTGAACCGTCAATTGAGATGAGTACGGTGGCTGTGAGTGTGTAGTGGCTGCTCAATTCTTAACTTTCTGCTGACAAAGTTCTTGGACTCACTCACTGGACTACAGTGCGCACCATGGGGCATTGCGCAGAACCTATGGCAACTGCCAGTGGGAAGCTTGGTGCATAATTTTGACAGAGTGGAGCTCTGAAACCAGCATTTATGTCTCTCCCTCTTCTACTTACCTGCACTTCTACCCACACAACTGAACTTTGTTTTATGAACTCAGAATAAGCGTGAAACCTCTCCCAGCCTCCTCCACACACGCCAACGAGCCTGGCATGCCTTCGCCGTCGGACTCCAGCAGCGTGGCTTCGGCCTCGGGGTCTCGAGGCTGGTCAGACAGCCGCAGGGGCATGTCAGGCCGGGGGCCTGGTGGGGCACGGCTACTCCTTTACCTAGGGCTGTGCCACCTGGGCCTGGGGGCCATGGTCCTGGCCTTCTCTTTCACCAGCATGGCCTTCACCTCCTCTGCCCGTGTGAGGCAGTCCTGTCCATTCTGGGCTGGCTTCTTTGTAAGTCTAACTCTGACTTGAAACCTGTTCAGAAAATAACAGCAGAGATCCTGAAGGCGGTGTTTTTCTGATGTACGTGGTGTCTGTTTGCAGGTGGTGGCATCAGGGATAGTTGGCATAATCTCATGGAGGAGACCCCTGACGCTGGTGGTGTGTATATTTTAATCTGATCAAATAGGTGTAAAACCATGTATGTCGTGCAGCGTTGCTGGATTACCAACATGGTTATGAGAATCAGAAACATGTATTAGCTACGTGTGTTAGACACACGAAGAATTTGACTTGGCGGCTGGTGTGTACACATTAGACAGACAAACAAAACACCAACAATCAAAAATAATCAACAGTCAACATATCAAATAAATCTGTTCATGAGGGTCAGTGGGGGTCAGAGGGGGACCGGGGCTCTGTCCTATGCACCACTTAAGTATGATAAAAAGTGAAGGGTTGAGAAAACAATCTCATCAAAAGGTGTTTTGAGTGTTCGATCGTATCACATGATCAACATCGGCAGTTTGGAATTGTACAAAATCAAATAAAAATGTTTTCATAATTTTAAGGGTTTTATATTCATGTTGGGTTAAAATTTGAAGTGGATTCCGAAACATCAGTTGAAATGTTATGGCTCCTGCTTACTGTTTATTTCTGGACTTATATTTTGTGCATTAATGTATTGATTTTGTAAAAATTACTCCAAACTAAGAAATCCACAGTTAATCCATCTAAAAACCAGTCCTGGCACTTTTCCTCCTCCTCTCTGGCTGAAGGTTTGATGATTAGTGAAATCACCTGGCTTTGTCTTTGGTTGATAACACACGTTTTTAACTCCCATCCAAATCAAAACATGGCTCGGTGTTTCCCCGCAGGTGTCGCTGTTCATGCTGCTGTCTGCAGTGTGTGTGATCCTCAGTCTGGCCGGCTCAATGCTCTCCTGTCAGAATGCACAGATGGTCAAATCTATGCTCACCTGCCAGGTACGCTACATCATGCAAGTGTTGTTTTCTGCAGCCTCGTGCTGAGACGATGCCTTTAGATGCATTGGGAATGTGTAAGGAATAATTGTGAATATGTTTTTTAGTGTGCCGTTTCACGCTTACCAATCCTCTGTGTATGGGAACATGTGTAGGTGGAGAATGGTCTGTGTGTATGTTGTGCGCCCACTCACTCCTGCTCCATCACAGAGGAGGAGACCCTGGTCCTCTACCTGAACGCTGACTGCCACTCAGTCAGACATCAGCTAAAGGTGGGTAGGATGTGTTGCTAAATTTGAGATTGTAACACTCAAATTAACCACTAAAGGGTATAGGTTCACTGTCTGTGTTGAAATAGGATGATGGCCCTCATATTAACATTGAAACCGTAACAAAGTACCTGTTGACTTCTAAAGTTAGTTTTTATCCGGACAAAATGATGTCTTTTTGTTACTATCCTCAACAGAAAAACACTGTCCGGGGAAAACAAAAGCTGAAACATTGTGAACCTATCTTAAACATATTACATATTTAAGTGAAAAAAAATGCCTTTGTGTTGTCAGATTTTGATTTTCTGATTGTGTATTTCTCTAAAGGACCTTTTGTTCAGTGCATGTGGTCTCAGCATTCTCTCCACCATCATCTGTACTCTGTCCACTGTGACCTGCAGTATCCACATATTCTCTCTGGACCTTGTGCACCTGGTGAGTACAAACACAGCACGTCTCACATTTTACAAACTGACTGATTTTTACAAATAGCAACTACTCAGCAATAAACTATACTGCTGCACATTTGAGGACAGACTTTATACAAATGTTGTTGCGCATCACGTCTAACTGTTGACGTGTGTCCCATTCTCCCTTACTAGCTGGCCCCACATCGCTCTCGTTCAGTCAACCCAGAATGCACCACTCCTCAGGACGCCTTCCTGACCAACATCATGGACTTTGAGGAGTTTGTCCCACCTATCCCTCCGCCCCCCTACTACCCTCCTGAGTACACTTGCAGCTCTGAAACAGACGCTCAGAGGTATCACACCTAAGACGTATTATTATACATCCCTTGTGTGCAGTATGTAATGATGTTTGATATCTTTTGTATTAACGTCCAGCATTACCTATAATGGCTCCATGGAGAGCCCCGCCCCTCTCTACCCCACTGACTGTCCCCCTCCTTATGAAGCTGTGATGGGACAAAGAGCTGCAAGCCAGGTGAATGAGAGTGTGTGTGTGTGTGTGTGTGTGTCCATTGCTAATCCTTCTCTATTTTGACTGTCAAGGCCACAGTGTTTGACCCCCAGGGCACAGAGCTGTCTGGAGACAGAGGAACGTCTGCTGCCTTCAGCGGAGAAGGTGAGAAGGTGTTTTATAGTTTTATAATGTGAATAATGTGCTAAAAAAAGGGGGAGATTATTTTGGATACTGCCTCAGAATCAGGTAGTGTATATTTTGAGCACTTATAACTGCTTAAGTTAGATCTTTGTTTCAAAATGTAATACCTAAAATCATGAAATATAGTGTCACAAAAATACTTCATAATAAAGAGTTGCCTTTCTTTATTAGTGTCCATGGAGAGTGGCTCTCTGTTGATGTCAGAGATTGTGGATATCCCTGATGACTCCTCCCCCTCTGAGGATTCCTTTCTGATGGAGGTCGGGCTGAGGACCCACGGGGAGAGGGGCAACAGGAACGTTGGTGAGGGGGGAGACGGGGGAGACGGAGGAGACGGAGGAGACGGAGGGGAGTACATCAGCTTTCGTAGTCCCCTGTGTCAGACTCCAGAGAGTCCTCTGGCAGGAGGACCGAGAGCCAGGCGCTTCCTCAGAGGAGAGAGGTCCAACTCCTGCTCTTCACCCAGCACAGCGACCGCCACATACAGGTGAGAACGAACACACACACACACACACACACACACACACAGAGACACGCACAGACACAACTCATTCCTGAGGTATTTTGTGCTGCCTGTGTGCCCTGCAGGTCTCCAGTATTGCGTCGGCAGGCCATGCTAGCTCGTAGCTGTTCCCAGCTGGAAGCTATAGGGACATCTCTCTCTCCACAGCAATCCTCCAGCCCAGAGTTTCACGTTTGCCCCTCGACTCTGTCACGCCCAGAAGCTACCCCATTCTCCTCTGCTCCTCCCATTTCATCCCCCTCAGCCGCCAGCGAGCAAAGCGGCGGTCAGGGTAATGTGTCCCCCCTCTTGGGCCAACCGCTGTACCTTCGACGAAGGGCCGGGAGGAGTGAGAAGGATGGAGAGAGTGTGAGCAGGGACAGAGAGGGGCTCGTACATCTTGTGAGGTCACACAGCGAGCCAGGCATTGGCTCCTCGACTGACACAGGTACGTCAGATGCAAAAAGCTGTTCATCACCTGCATTACCGTGTCAATGTCCATGACATGTCCTTGTTTTCTTTCCTCTTCTCAGTTGACTTTGGCACTGGAGGCAGCAAAGTGTCTATAGACACAGGTAACCGCCAATATCTACAGACCTTTAAAATGTGATGATCTGGTGTTCTTAACCCTTGTGTTGCCTTAGGGTCATTTTGACCCGAATCAATATTACACCCTCCCCCCGCCTCTGGGTCATTTTGACCCGATTCAATGTTTCACCCTCCTGTTACCTTTATATTTACTAACATATTTTACCCTTTGGGTTCAATTTGACGCCAGCAATTAAAACCTCCAGAAAATTATTAGAATTAATATTGTTTTCCAAGTTTAAGTGTGAGACACTTTATGTTTGTTTGTTGACTACCGAAAGAACACCGACATTAAACATTGAATGGGGTCAAATTAATCCAAAGGCGGGGGGAGGGTGTAATATTGATTCGGATCAAAATGACCCTAAGGCAACACAAGGGTTAAGCTCATATCCTGGGTTCAAATCTGGCATTGTTGGACAAAATTACCGCGATGCTCTCTTCCTTTTGTTCTCTTTTCACAGTTGACTGTCCAATTACATTTTAAAAAGTCCCAAAAGAAAACTATTCAAAGTTGTTTGGATCAAACGTATTTCTAATAATTTGCACTTGATTGCCATCATTTATCAAACCATCTTAGAAACCAGCACAGATATAAACATCAGAGGAGACATGCAGATCTGTCCCTGTGTGCATCTGATTAATGATCTATCTTTAAATTAGCAGTAATGTGATAACAGGTTGATAAATTAGATTCCGCGGTGGAAACAATATTGTGCCTCACCAGTTCCTCATGGAACATAGCAAAGATATCAGCAGTGGTTTCTTTGTTTCCTTTTTCTAATGTGTACTGTAACACATTGTAGTGACAAGACAACTGATAAATACAATTCAGATCTAGCACTTCTGGGCCTTTTGGCCATTTTCTGCTGCCTGTTTACGTATTCTAAGTGTATGATTTTTTAAATTTCATGTCAGGTATGTGTTTTGTTTAATTTCAGTTGCCTTCTCCTTCCCCCTTTATGTAGTTGTGCAGTTAGCATTGTTATTTTATATTTTTTGGGTGGTTTAATGTGCTTTTATTTCTAGTCAAGCGTTTGTTCTTTTGGCCAAGGCTCTCCCAGAAGTTCAATTTAAGCTTCTGGATTTGGATGAGGATGAGAATATGTGCAATCTGACTCCTGATATTCTTCATCTGGTGTTATGTTTCTCCTCTATCCCTTATACAGATGTAATGTTGTAAGAGGAATTTGTTGAATGCGAATGAGAAATGTGTCACTTTCTTTCTGACTCCATCTCTCATAGGTCCATCTTCTGAGGCGTGTCTGTTGCCCCGCTCCTCTTTGCCTCCTGCTGCAGCTCTGCCAAGCAAAGGCAGCATGAAAACAGCCGCCATAGGGGTGGAGGTTCCCTCTAAACCAACCCCTACCTCACCACTGCGTTTACCTAAAGACTGCCACCGTTCCCTCGGAGACCTTAAAGTTAGTCTGAAAATAGTTAATATAGAAGCGACAAACACCTAAAATGACTGTGGTTAACATTTACCTTGGACGTCTTGGCAATAGCTGAGAAAGCCATTGTTTGATTGGCTCATTTCATCTTCCTCTTCATTGATCAGTTTACTTCTCCTTCAGGTGACTCGGGGTCTGGTGGCTCGCTTCCTGCAGCGCTCCAAACGCAACCTATCACACTCCTCCGAGCATGCTGGGAGCACCGGGCAGGGGCCGAAGAGGAGGAGTGGCGTTGAGGGCGCTGCCAACAACCACCTGCCCTTTGAACAGGTATGACGCAAGTTCTAATTAGACTTGTTTGTTACCTTTGCATTGAAAATGCCGGAAGGTTATGTTTTGATCGCCGTGTATTTATTTATTTATTTGTATGCGTGTTATTCGCAAAACTCAAAAAGTATTGAACCGAATCGCATGAAATTTGGTGGGATGATTGTTTATTATCCGGGGACCAGTTGATTAGATTTTGGGATCGATCGGGTCAAAGGTCAAGGTCAAAGGTCATGAACAGGTCAAAATGTTCTTGAATCGCATGAAATTTGGTGGGATGATTGGTTATTATCCGGGGACCATTTGATTAGATTTTGGGATCAATCGGGTCAAAGGTCAAGGTCAAGGTCATGGAAAGGTCAAACTCTTTTTTTACCATAGCACGATACATTTTTGTCCAATTGGCATGCAACTAATGCCAAAATGTTCATAATTCAATGCCCAATCTTGTGATATGCGAAGGTATGCACTCTACCGAGTGCCCATTCTAGTTTCCCCCTAGCTTCAGTTTACAACGTCAAAATAATTCAGTGTTTCTGCAAGTAAAGCCGCTCTTTGTCTACATTTGTTGAAATAAACTGATCTTCAGGTGTTGCTGACCCCTTGGAGCAACAGCCGAAGATACTCCAACCATCACACCCATCACCCTCATCGCCGTGGACACCACCACTCTCATAGTGACAGTCGACACAACCGGCACCACAGCAGTCTGGCGCCAGAGGGGATCCACCTGCGCAGCTGTGGAGATTTAAGCTCCTCGTCCTCAGCATCACTTCGTCGATTAGTGACACCGCATGGGTCATCGGGAGCTCTTTACTCTGAGTCTGCACTGTGAGGAGAGGAGGAGGGGAAAGGAGGGATGGAAGATGCTCATAAGTTGACAGAGTTGTAATGAAGATGGAAGGAAGGCAGGCTGAGGAAAAGTAGAGTCTGAGGTAGTTCAGTGGAGATATCTAGTGCTTCAAATGGGAAGGTTCTCCCTCCTTTTCCTCGTTGTCACCTCCGTTTCCTGAAGCTAACTGTGCAAATGGCCTTATTCAGTGGTGCTCTTTATCACTCTGAACATCAGAGCTCACACGATACTGAGCAGTGTGGTCCCTGTTCTAACAGAATGAGTCCACAACTGGCTTAAACAACCAACCAGATTCATCTTTCCGCTGTATTCGCCACCCATTCTCCCTCAATACTGATCTGGAGACATATTTTCCTCAAGACTGGAGGCAGAACTCAACAAGCATTCATGCTACAACAACCAATTACGCAGATGTACATTCAGTCTGTTACATCATTATGGGTTGCAATCGGCTTCTGGCCCTTTTGTACATTGCACTTCACCCACAGGATCGCTCAGAGATGTATCATAGAAACCCTTATTTTGTCTTCCATTAATTAAGTCAAATGAATCTTGATAAATATAGAGTTAGCTGAGTGCTCTGACATGGAAACCGCTTCACTGAGTTGCTAATTTTATCTTTTTATCTTTTTCCACGTTTTTCCATCTACACACTGGCCTTAAAAAAAGGCAGCCAGCATTTTTAACATTGACATTAATGCATGCCACAGACACGTGCTAAGCGTTTGAAATGTATATTCTGTGAGTGGCCCCTGGACGCGGTGGTTTGATTTGCATACGTGCATGTTTCGCTACAGCCTCCCGAATACAGCAGGTACCTTGTGCATTGGACCTGACCGTCTGTGTAACTACGTAACATGTCCTCAGAATGTCTTATCTGCATGTTTTGAAATGCTTCTTATTTTTTTTCTCTTGCATTTTAAATGTGTGTGTGTCAATAGATATAGCTAAAGGGGAAGGTCAGAGTCAAGGATGCACAGTGCTCCCAAGGTTTTCGACCAGATGGCTCCAAACATGCCTCTGCATCCTGATTTGATTTAGGTTGGGTTTGAAAATGTTTCGAGTGCACAGGCATATATGTGACACTAGCTAACGCAGCCGGATCCTGTAAGATAAGTGGTGTAAATTGCACTGCGACTGAAGAGTCTCTTGCAATAAATGTTGGTATTTGTTATGAGGCTGGGCTTCACACTATGCTTTGGCACAGTTCTCTTTGGACTTTCAGGGGTTGTGGATGGGTGGCTAATAAAACAAACAAAACAACTTGGGGTGCTAACATTGGACATATGATGGGTCAGGCAGCTCTGGAAACGGGGTAATGAGTATATCAATATTTGGGTTGAATTGGAGTTTTTTTCTTTGGAAAGTATTTTTGATGTGCTCACAAAGTGAATGAATTAACTCTGATATTATAAAGGCACATTTTGGATATACTCATGTATTTGCCAAATTTTAGAAATGCACACGCACACACACCTGCACACAGATGCAGGCACACCCATACACTCCCTTATTAAGGCATTGAGCTGTATTTCTACCTCCTGTCTTGCATTAAACATTATTTATTTGAAGAAATGTATATCTGTATGGCAGGCTTAACCGGCGAGAGCCTTGAAACCTGAATAATAAATGTATCTAAATATGAAAAGTATTCCAGATTTTAAATGCAGTGTCAATGGCAAAACTTTTAATGCAATGTATTTAAAAATATGAAATAAATGATAGAAAAATACAAATACATATGTTGATGTTTTATACCGATTCTGAAAGGCAACATCCCAGCAAAGGTTCGATGTTCATTCTTTATCTCGGTTTTTCTGCTTATTCTTAACTATGACTAGTTATAATAGTTAAGGCTCACCTCTTTCTCAACAAATCTCATCGCTCCACCTTAACCACACCTCTTCTTACATCCTATTGGTCAGCCGGTGTAAATGACCATCCTGGTTCGATGGTACTGGCCAATCAAACGCTCGCTGTCAAATGGAGCCTTCCAAAGTATCCGCCTACACGCACAGGACGCTGGGTAATGCTGTTCTGCTGCTTCGTATTAAAACGGACCGCAGCACAACGGCAAACTCCAAAGTGTACATCCGGTTTAACGAGACGTTCACAGACTGCAGTACGACCGAGGACGAAGAAACAAGAAGATAAACTAATTATATATTGTAAATCAACAGTTAGGGATAAGAGGACAGCATCATTATGGTATGTATAGGCTTCTTTATGAACACAATAATAATTGCATTCGGTGTGATATAGCTAGCTTTGTGAACAGCCTGGATTGAGCTCACGTCATCTTCTGTCACCTCTGAAGTAATTCACTTGATCTAATCCTCGCGCGCGAGTACTGAGGGTAATGGGCTAAGAGACTATGATGCTATTAGTTTGGTAGTTTTCCTCCACCGGAACAAGTTTAACGTGCTCGGTAACAGCTGTAGGCCAGTCCCACAAGCCCAGCTGGCTGACGGTTCGTGAGGAGGTTATCACGGTTGGACGGTAGAGAATGAGACGTCTGCTCAGCTCGGTCATTAAAGCCCACAAAACAATGCGGACCATGTGGCTCGCCGTCTCCCCGCGTCACGTCAAGAGCGCGTCTGTTGTGACGGGCGCCTCGTCTCTCCAGGGGGACGCGGTCTGCAACGGGGCGCACGGCGACACGACGACGCTGCTGACCGACCCTCAGCTGTTTGAAGACAAGTTCGACGAGCTGGTGACGGAGCTTTCAGAGAAGGACCTCGTTGACCCCGCGCTGACTGATGCTCTGACCAGGTTTCGAGAGGTAAGTTATGTAACCTAGGTCGTCTTCTACAGAAGTACTTCTGACACGCCTGTTTCAGTTATTCCCATATGCGTATTTTCCCCTCTCAGATTTTGGTGTACAATTCCCCTGGAGGCAAGAGGAACCGAGGACTGTCTGTGATCGCTTCGTTGAGGGATCTCCTCCCGCCCACTCAGCTCACACAGGACACCGTGCAGCAGGCTCTGCTGGTTGGCTGGTGCATTGAGTTGGTAAGGACTGTTGTCTGTTAGGGATAAATCTGGCAGTATTCTACATTTGTGTTATTGCAAATAAATCCCAATAAAAGGCTCAAAACAGCATTGCCAGTGGAGCTTATCGCTAAACAAAATGCATCAATTAGCCACATCTTTCCACTTAGTGGCAAGTTTCTTAATTATGCCAGGCATTGTAGTTTGTTTTGAGTCAACCCCACAGACACCATCCTGATGCTGAACACTAAATATTTGCTCGTGCTCCAAATTCTTGAATATATTCTCAATCAAATGCTAATTATTTTCCTATTTGAGCAACAGTTGCTACTACTACTACTACATTGCTTAGCTTTTTAAGAACATTACTTATTACCTTCGCATAAAAAATGCGGAAGGTTATGTTTTGATCGCCGTGAATTTATTTATTTATTTGTATGCGTGTTATTCGCATAACAAAAAAAGTATTAAACCGAATCGTATGAAATTTGGTGGGATGATTGGTTATTATCCGGGGACCATTTGATTAGATTTTGGGATCGATCGGGTCAAAGGTCAAGGTCATGAAAAGGTCAAAATCTTCTTTTTACCATAGCGCGGTCAATTTTTATCCAATTGACATGCAACTAATGCCAAAATGTTCAGAATTCAATGCCCAATCTTGTGATATGCGAAGGTATGCGCTCTACCGAGTGCCCGTTCTAGTTCATACATGTAGATGTGCATGTGTGACCCCTCTTTAAAGATGTGTGTCTTCGGTAGGAACAAATGGGCTTGGGACCGACTGCCAGACGGGTCGGGGGGTGTCATAGTATTGTGTGTTCTGGGCAAAGGACGTAGAAAGTGAGGAAAGGTTCATTATTACCTACTTCAGGCTCCGATTGGTCCGATTTAGTGTCACTACTGTTGCGATCCCATCACAACATGGTGTCTACTTATACTCCTAAGCAATAAATTCACACCCTTAAATTATTTTTGGATTTCTTTTCCACCCCAGCTCCACAAATTCAACGTTTGACTTTACAAAGTCAGATTTGTATTTATTCCTTGTCATGTGCTGCCCAATGTGTCGCTAAAAAAACCTCACAAGCACAGACTCAAAATGAAACTTTGCAAGGTGTAACATTCTCTCTCTACGTCATGACGTGTAACGACTGTGTCTCTGTTGCTTGCAGCTTCAGGCATTTTTTCTGGTGGCAGATGATATCATGGATGGATCTGTGACTCGGAGAGGACAACCCTGCTGGTACAAGAAGGTGAGACCAGATATATTCCCAAAAAAAGAGACACTACAATGTTGTTTTCGTTGTGTGATATTTTATCTTCCACCACAAATGATGCGGCCAGCTTTTTAATCCTGTCTTTGTTTTTAAGGATGGAATCGGTATGGATGCCATCAATGATTCATTTCTCTTAGAGGCATCAATCTACAGACTGCTTCGCAGACATTGCAGGGATCAGCCGTACTACGTTCACCTACTGGAGCTATTTACTGAGGTACTATATCTCCGAATTGATTACAACACGCATTCACACAGGATTCTCACTGAACCTCTTTTTGTTTCAGACATCTTTCCAGACCATGCTGGGCCAAGCTCTGGACCTCATGACTTCCACCCCTGGTCAGGTTGACCTCAATAGATTCACGATGGAGAGGTAGTGAAGATCAATCCAAAGTCAATTTGCAGAGCTGGATGTTGTTTACATAAGAACATGGTTGTCATTTTGCCTCTCCTTGTCTTCCAGGTATAACGCTATTGTAAAGTACAAGACTGCATTTTACTCTTTTTACCTCCCAGTGGCAGCTGCGATGTATATTGTGAGTTTGTTTATATTTTACACACATGATGAAAGGAAAGTAGGAGAGTAATGTTCTAGTCTTTCTCATAACTACTTTACTTCTGTAGGCAGGAATCAAGAGTGAAGAGGAACACAATAATGCCAAACACATCCTACTTGAGATGGGAGAGTTTTTTCAAATACAGGTAGTTACTGTTACACGTCTTCCAGCTTTCACGCAACACATTGAATGCTGATGAGTTAATAATCACCAAATGTTGATAATTTGCAGGATGACTACTTGGACTGCTACGGAGACCCTGCTGTGACAGGAAAGATTGGCACAGACATCCAGGATAACAAATGCAGCTGGCTGGTGGTGACGGCGCTGGAAACCATGACTCCTGAACAAAGAGCAGAGCTAAAGGTGAGACGTTCGAAAAACAACCCTTTCTGTTCAAATCTACTGATATTATTTAGCTACAAACTATGTTTGGAGTTGTATGCATGGATTTTGTGCGTCACTCAGAGTAACAATATAATCTACTATACATTTACTGAACGGGTTTCCATCAGAGAGCATCTATTAATACTAAAACATTAAAGGACCAATGTGTAACTCTTTGGAGGATCAATTGGCAGCAATGGAATATAATATGAATATAACATTTGTATGTAGACGTACCGATGTTTGTACTTCAAGACACTGTTTGCGTCCTGAATCTCCACAAACCCTGGAGACACTACGTAGCTGTACTATAAGTAGAGATGCAACCTATTACATAACATCCTAAATAGAACTGGCCACCACTTGTGAAGTGAATGCAGGAGAATGAGGGAGGGAGAGGGCGACATCTAGTGGTGGATTGTTACCATTGTTGGTACAAGTAGGATTTCTTTAGTATTTAGTCACCTGAAAATATGAATCGTCATTGTTTTGTTACCTTAGAATGAGCCGTATCCTACACACTGGCCCTTTAAATCATGCATACTGGCATACAATCTCTGTTCTGTACATTTTAATTTGACCTGATTTTCTTATTTGAAGTAAGAGACCTTTTCAAAAAACGGAAGAAGGGACATTATGGCATACATAAAGTCTTACTAAATCCCACAATAAGAAAGTCTGGTCACTTCCAAGATGTTGTAGGAAAAGGGAGATCTTTAAAGAGAACAAAAGGTTTTTACAGATACTGTATGTCATCATTAGTCCTACATCTATATTCAAATAAAAAGTGTTTCACGATACAAACAAGTGTACATTGCAGTAATAGGAACTTTATTTATTATAAAATAACAGTGAAACTATGGTTTTATGATTCAGATCGTTTGGCTTTCTAGGAATTCTACTACTCACTCGCTAGTAAATTAGCAAAACTTAATATATTCTTCCCCTCTTCCTCAGGAATGCTACGGGCGCCACGACGAAGCCTGTATAGAAAAGGTCAAGGCATTGTACTGCACCCTGCAAATGCCAATGTTGTACCACAAATATGAGGAAGACAGCTACCAGCGGTTACAGAAACTCATTGCCTGTCATGCTCAGAACCTTCCTCACTCAATCTTCCTCAACTTCGCCAAGAAAATCTACAAGAGGAACAAGTGAGAGGGTGGTGCGTCAGCCCGGTTCCCTTTTGACTCTGGTTTTGACCCTCAGAATAACTTTGCAGTGGTTTGTAGATACTTGGTGGCAAATGTCATCAAACAGTCTCTCTTCTTTTCCCCAGACTACAGTAATGATCCCAGGTCATGATGTAGCGTGTCTTCAGTTGTTTCTCCACTGAAGAATTATATGAAAGTCTGACACTGAAATGATACACGCAAATACAATTAGATCGTTGAAATTAATTAAACTTTGTAGAAGTAAATTGTTATTTGAATTCAGTCTAAAAGGAACATGCATGACAGCAGATGTATCCTGTCAGGGGACAGAGGGCCAGACCTCATTAGTTATCATCTGATTCTATATATGTTTCTATTGCTGCTGTAAAGTCTCGACTGCCATGACTGTTAGTGCTTTTAATAAATAATGTATGAACAGTATTTTCCTCTTTATCCTTTTGATGTGTATTTGTGTGTTTGTTGTAAAGCACGATAGAAAACTATTTGTTGATTAACATAATAATAATAATATATACAGTATGAATAGAGAACATCTTGCAATGGGAACAAACTAATCAAACCAGAGGCGTGAAGAGGGGAGAGTGAGCTGCTCTCTTCCCACCACCCGACTTCCCGTGCTCTCGTCTTGACCATACACACTTTCATCTACATTCTTGTAAAGTTTTGGGGCTGCATGGTTGCGACACTATCACTGATAACATTTTTGGATTTACAAAATGTCACTGTTTCAAGCATCTGGATGCTTTTGTTTGTGATATATTATAGTTACCTGATTAATGTGTCCCTGGGCAATAATACAGGGCATTTTGACTATTTAATGACATCTTATAGATCAAATAATAATCGATTTATTATAACTAAGAATGTAGTTGACAGAGTATTTGATAATAATAAAAAAAAGGAAGCAAGTAGTTGGCTGTAAGGGAAGATTGTTGGTTATTTTCTGTGCTATGGGATGATTTATGAGGAAACAAGGGAAATGAATGATACTCCTCCTTTCAAAGCTAATTCTTGTGAAAGAGGTGAAGCTAAAACAAATGACTCAAGATAAATTGAATGTGATGATAAGGCAAGTACGGGGTGTGGCTTGGTTGGGTTTGGGGGGAAGGGAGGGGGGGGGGGCGATGGTTGGTGGAATGCTCGCGAGAACACAGGTGCCGAGGCTCTCCCTGTCTGGAGAGATTCACGTTCACACGGACTGATGCGAGCGAGCCCGACGAGATGGAGACCTTCATCCATCTTCACCAGAATCTGACCGTGAGTCAAGTCCTCGTTCATTATCGTACTTTATATATGGCTTTTAAAAAATTAAAGATAAACCTGCAGAGCCCAGTCGGGTGAGCAAAACGACCCCGCACGGAGGCTGCGGAGATGTAGAAACATGCAAATCCGCTCTCAGCGATGCTGTTACTTGAATAATCGTGAAGCAAAATGTTTTATCATGATCGGTTTTAACTGGAATCGACATATTATGTGTAATATTTGAGTTATAATAAGGGCGGATGGGCCTGTATATCAGGGCGATGCGGATGGATCGCCCCTCCATCCCTCCCTCCCTCCCTCCTCCTCCCTGACTCCATCAGCTCTGTCGGATCAATACTTGCAGGGTAAATACTGAACACGGGACGGGTTCAATTACATCTGACGATATGCCGTCTTTTGGTGTTATTCCAAGGCTTTGGTGGCTCGAATGCCATTCCGTCGAAGGCCCGTGTGTAAGCAGCTGTGGAGTGATTCATGCTCCTCAGTGGAGTGAAGGGCACTGAGCACGAATATGTGAGCATAGCCTTCGGTCAGCTTTTAAAAGGCAGACTCGGTGCTATTCATTGCTGCCTGATTTTTGTTATGCTCTAGTTAAATGTTTAGTCACGTGTTTGTTTTTACGTTATTTCTTTTGATCTATTTCACTGCCTCTTCTCAGCTTGTAAAGAGGGATTTGTTCAGATAGAGACTGCAAATCAATGCTCAGTGAAGCTGAACGTGACTGATAAGGATGACAAGTGGCAGTTATTAAGCTATACATCAGCTGACTATTATTATCATCTAGGGATCATTGCATGAGATGTTTGTTTGTGTGTGTGAGTTTGCATTTGAATAGATAGATAGATAGATAGATGAATGGAGCCTCTGAAAACCAAGGAAATACAACAGATAATAATATTATTAATATTTTTTATTATTTGTCTGAAGGCACCTCAATGTTTTCTAAAAGCTGTACAGTATTGCTAAAAAAAATGAAATATGTCTAAGGGCAGCAACTAACAATTGCTTCATTATCAACTCCGCTGTCCATAATTTTCTTGATTATTCAAATATCTACCATGTCAGGATAGTCAGAAGAACCATCACAACTGCAGACCAAAACGCAAAGATATTCATCATGAACATTTATGACAACAAGCACATTTTTAAATTTGAGAAGCTGAAATGAGAGAATGTTTAGAATTTTGGCAATTATCAATAATTAAGCTGATACACTTATTGAATTTGTAAATTGACGAATAGTTTCAGCTTGAAATATTTTCCTTAAGTGGTGATAATTGATAATGTGTTCATATCACTGCTGTTGCCTCCCAGGACTTATAGGCTGTGATAATTATAAAACAAAAAGTCCAAAAGCAATTGTGTTTTAATGGCTAGTCCAGATGATGAGTTTAATTTAGTCATTATTGACTGTGTCTTTTTTGATGTTACAGGATCTTGGGAGTTAAGCCAAGATGTGACCGTCACGGCGAGTTATAGTTTGGATCTGTCCTTTACGACACTTGTTTCTATAGCAACAGAAATATCAGAGCATCCTAAAAAGTCCCATTCCCACAATGCAGTCCTCTAGTTGCTCCTCTCAGCCTCCGAAGCCACGGCGCTTTGACGTCAGCAGGCGGACCAATGCTGTAGCGGGACCCAAGCCGCATGGCCCTGGTTTCCAGAGGGAGGACAAAAACATGAACACGATCGCCACGTCCTCCCCACGCCGGGCTACTAAAGCTCCCCCTGCATCCACCAGGACCAGGGTGGTAGTGCAGCCTCGAGCACCAGTAACCCAGTCCAGGTTTGGCTCACAGAAACAGGCTCCCACCCTCTCCAGACCAGCGAAGCCCAAACCCAAGAGTGCTCGTCCATCTGCGGCAACCAAGATTGCAGCAGCAGCAGCTCCACCTCCGCTTCCCTCCGTTCTCCCTCTTGACCCGAACTGCAACGAGCCGAGCCTCCCGTGTCTGTGCTGCGATGGCCGCTCCCCGCAAGACAATAACAGCATGTTCAACCATAACCACAATAACAACAACACCATCTCCATCAGACAGCAACTGCAGCTGCCCCCCCCTCCGGCCCCGTTGCTCCAGAGGAAGGATGGGAAAGGGGCCAAGGAGCATCCTCAGCCTCCCTCCCAAGCACAAGCCCAGCTGGAGGCCTCGGCCCACCCTGCTGCCAGTCTGGAAAATAAAGACAAGAATGCCGACGCAAGCGCCGATCTGGACAACAAGAAGAACGCAAAAGTAGAGGAAGAAGACGACAAGGAAGAGAGCAGTGGAGATTTTGATATTGATGATGGTGAAGAGGAGGCGGACAATGATGACGACGATGACGACACCCTGGTCCCCTCGTGCTGTGACTGTCCCTCCTCCCTCCTGGAGTTTTCGCTCTCCTCCTCTACCTCATCATCCTCCACTTCTATCAGCTCCTGCTCTGATCTGGAGTCTGACTGTGCAGATCAATCCAGCTCCATCTGCTCTTCTCACGACCAAGATAACCTGTCCCCCAAAGACCGCTCTCCCCCACAAGCTCCTGAATGCCAGCCTCCTGCATGTTCACCCCCATCCCTTCCTCTTAGCCGCAACCCCTTCGTCTTCGCGTCACATTCCCCAATGTCCCCTTACTCCTCAGATGAGGGCTACCCCTCTGCCCTGGACTCCCCTTCTCCTGACTACTTAGGGGTCAAAGGTGATTCTGAAGTCACCAAACAAGGTTTGCTTGACTTTTTAGAATCTGTCGGTGAATTTGGGAAAATGGAGCGCTTTAGCCAGGTGATCCAAGTGGCTCGTTGGGATCTGGAGGGGGAACAACACTGGGATGTTCTGAGGGATCGGCTAGATCACCTGGATCGCTTGGAGAAGGTGAACCGGGAGGTAAAACTGGTCTACATCGCCAGACTCCACGAGGAGGGATTTGATCTTGGAGATCTGGAGGAGCAGGATCTCTCAGATGTCATGGATGAAATGGGCAATATCAACATTCCCTGGAAGTTGTATAAAAGCGGCAGAGGAACGATGGGAGATTCTCAGGAGTTTTCAGATGCTGGGGTGGACCTCACTGCTCCATCAGACTGTGAGGATCCTCTCGCTCCTGATTCCCTCACCCGGTCTCCCGTCGAGCCGCCACCGAGACCCCCCAAACCTCCAGCACGTCATGCCAGCGTGAACTCTGACCTCCACACCTACATCAACATCAGTCGGGAGACTACCTCCATGGCTGTGTCCACTTCCCCCACATTGTCTACTTTTTCCCCTAACTCCTCATCCCCCACTTTCACCACTTTTAGGTGTGAGAAACCCCTACTTCCATCTCCTCCCTCTATTCCTCCACTTCCCACTTCTAAACTGGCCCCTTACCTCACTCTTTATACCACCCCTTCTCCACCTCCATCCATCCCCACCCCAACTCCTCCCATCCCTCCTCCTCGTAAGCGTCACCTTGCCAGGAAGGAGGCGCATAGGCTCGCTGCTCTCCAAGCCGAACAAGAGAAGACCCCCCTTTCCCTTCCTCCTCCCACCACACGTCCCCCACCTCTGCCTCTTCCGCCGGTCATCTCAATCTCCTCCTCATCTCCACCTGCCCTCCCTCCTCCCCCCTCCTTCCATGCACTGGATGTGGAGATTCGGAAGCTGTTGATGCTTGCTGGGTTAACTCAAGCTGAGCTCCTCAAACTCAGCCCAGAACTCGGTGTGTGTGTGGGAGGGTTGGAGGATGAGGTCGATGGAGATCACGTTATCTCGTCCAGGTCTGGGGAGCTACACGAGTTCAGACTAAAAGATCGGAACGAGATGAAGGAATGTGACACAGAGTTGATGTCTAGAGACAGATGGAGAAGCAGAGGCAAGATGGAGGGAGATCGAAGAGCAGGTATAGCTGAAGATGACAAAATGAACGAGGGGAGCACACAAATAACCACCTCTTTTCCTGAGATGGCAAGGATGAAGAAGAGGAGCAGCGGTCTGACCTCTGACCCTTACTACAACACTGGTTTGAGCAATACACAAGAAACCAAAATGAAAAATGTGAGCTTTGAGTCTTTCCGGTATCCTGCCGAGGTACTAGATTCACCTCCCCCCCCTCCTCCACCTCGTCCCTTACCCCCAATCCCCCCATCTGTGCCCCACCACGAAAGCAGCACTCTCCAGGCTAACTCTGCACAGCCTGAGCGATTTGATTGGCTCATAGCATTCACACCTGACAGTGAAGCCCGACCACAGCATCCATCCCTGACAGTGAGAAAATGTCATTTAGAGAATCAAAAGAAGCTCAGTTCTTCAGGGTCGTCAACAGGGTCAGCGCCAAAGGTTACGACTTTTAAAGAGATGCGGTACCGCAACAAGAGCACCTTCCTCCCAACACAGGTGATCACCGATCCAGACCCTGACCCGACGGTTATCACTCCAGATGCAGATATACTGTACAACCTGAGGTGGAGAAGAGAGATGGTAGGCGGCGATGGCAACCAATGGGAGTACACCTCTCAGGCTCAGGCCTTCTTTATGCAGCCGCCACCAGCTCTCACCTCAATGGCCGCTCTGAAGGAAATGCTGCAGAGAGCCGACGAGGAGGGTAGACAACCGGAGCTGTGCCCATCACAGAAGATCGGCTGCTCGGTCAGCGACAGCAGCCTGTGGGCCATCGGCAGAGAATGGGAGGGTGAAAAGGTTAAGAAGGATGAAAAGGAAGGGAAAGAAGAAGAAGAGGAGGGGAAGATGGCGGTGGAACTGAGAGGACAAGCCGACGGCAGAAGAACTTTGGAAACAAGAACTACAGGTGAGTGGGAATTAGCATGATGATGCAAATGATAATAAAGAAGTCAGATTATTTTACTGACAGGGGAAGGGGTCAGCCATGCATGCAGTGTTGTGTGTGCATGGGGGAAAATATACACATCAAACTAAATCAGTGTAATTTGAACGACAGAACCGATCTGGGATGGGCAGATGATGGACAGAAAGAGATGCACAAATAACATCGTTGGACAGTAGAATAAAAAGAAACCCAGAGTGACTCGTATATGGATATGATAAAGAGAACGACAGTGGAGAGATGGAGGACGAGCATGAGTGACAGAAAGAAACGATACTCTATGTGATGGATAAATGGTGGCAGGGGATAAACAGAGGGTGGTTGTAGATGAGGGAAGCTAAAAAGACAGAGGAAGCTGCAAAGGGAACACGAGCAAGAGAGAGACGGAGGGAGAAAGATGTTGAGGGGAGTAATATGAGGAGAAAGAGGCGGTTGGAAACTTTCCAGACAGTTTTTCCTGCACTGGTTATCAAAGTGTGATGTCATCATGGCCTTATTCAATTATTCATCCACTCTTTAGACCAACGGGGAGGGGTATAATGGAGTGCCCACTGAGCTCACCACCTTTCTACTCTGTCTTTTTACCTTCAACTTCTCTTTTCTTTCTAAACTCTGCGTCTTAGAAAGAAAAGTATTCCTCTTTCTCTGCCGCTTCACTCGTTTAAATCACATCTGTTTGTATGCTCTTTTTATCTTTCGGTCTACCCTGTCTCTCTGCTTCCACCACTTTTGATCCCTAGAGTGGCACAAGATCAAGTTACTTATCTCTTTCAGTGCTGCAGTGGGCTACAACTACTAAGGGTTAGATTGTCGGTCAGGTGTATGTTTCATATTTTCCATCAATCAGCTGCTAAAAGCAGTTATCTTATTGTGTATTTACTTGGGCATTATTTAACCTTCGCTTTCTGATTATGAACATCGCAGAACTTCTAGTGATGTATAGCCTATGCTGCAGGAGTTTCCCTCAGAAACCACTGCAACAGCCAGAAATAGGTGTGTACACCTTTAAGAGACCAAGGGGTGGATCTAAGAATATGGACCAATTGCTGAAAGCTAGTGTCAGACAAATAGGAAGTGTGTGTTTAGTACAGTTCATAGACAACGCAAGTCAAACCCAGGTATGCTTGCTTTCTAGCTCTTTGTGTATAGTCTAGCAGTCTGTCTCAGGCAATTGAGTAATGAATGGTTGTAGAAACCAGCTGTGAATGTCCACAGAGACAGACATGGTGAGAGAGCAGCACGGACAGAAGTCTGCTAACTGTTGACTGACTCAGCATTACGCTGTGTGCTGGAGGGGAGGAGGGAGAGAGAGGTAGAAAACAAACGGCACAGAAGAGAAGAAGAGAAGGTGATGGTGGCACTGCAGTACATTACCAAAGACTGTGCTATACTCTTACTTAATATTCATAACTCTAAATACAAGTATGAAATGAAAGTGAAACCAGATGCTGTAAAGAAAGCTCACATTGAAATGTGATGAATATATGCAATTGATGGAGGCATTTTAATTCATGGTGTCTTCGGTGGGGATGAAGTGTTTGAATGCCAGCGTGTCAAAGCCTCTCAAATGAAAGACTGGTTATTGCCATTCATAAATCAACTCCATTGACTGTCATGCACTGTCGATCAACTGTTGTGACTTAAATACTGCATTACTGCATGACGTTACATGATGATGATTTCTGCTGGAATACACTCATGAATGTGCATTTTTCTCTCGACAGACACTAACATTTTCTGCATCTCTCTCTCCTTCCCATTTCTCTGCCACATCTTTTTTGGTTGTTTTAATCTTCCTTGTTTTTCTCACCCATCCATCCCATTCTGTTATTTCCATTGTTTGTCCATGGCTCCACTTTGCTCCCTCATATCGCTCTGGTCGTGCGCTTGTCCTCTCCATCACTTTTCTTATATATATCTTTTGGCCTTTTTATCCTTTCCAATAAGCAGTTTCCTCCCCACCATTGTCCCTCGCCCAACCCTATTTCCTCCACACTGCCCTCCCTTCCTATCGCCCAGGCTACTGTAACGCCCAACCCTTTGCAGATCCCAGACCCCACAGACATATCGGCAGAGAGTCCAGAGACAAACACTGTAAAACACAGAGGGCCCCTTCTCCCGGCCCAGCTTGTATCCACAGAGATGATCCCAGCACTGATATAAACTCTGTCTTAAACTATGAATCTCTGGATGATGTCGGTGCAAACTCTCCTTGTGATTATGGGGATACCTTTAACACACACGGGGACCTTTCATCTGACTCTATCTGTCATTTTGACTCTCTATACCGCAGTGACACACACACTAAGTCAGACACACCTGTCGGAGGCCCCAAAGAGGCGGCAGGCTGCACGACCCCGTATAAGAACATAGATGTCATGATGGAGTATTCAAACGGTATCAGTGCTATGGACTCGCTGTACTCAATAAAGCGCACAAACTCACACACGGATCACAACAGCAACACGGCCAGGACGTCGAAGGAGCTTCCTCCTCTTCCTACATATTACTTGTACCACCCCAAAAACTGCCCTCTGCACAGGGGTGCCCCTCCTCGCCTCTCCCCTATCGGCGCCCTCTCCCCTCCCCAGCGATCCGGTCCGCCCCCTCCAGGCACAGAAGGCTACTGCCTCAACTCCCCGCTTTTCCCCCGCTCTCACACCTTGCCTGCCCTCGCTGCTCCCCTCTACTATCCAAACCTCTACCCTCCTTTACTGCCAAGGGCACCCGCCCTACCCCCAAAACTCCACCAGGCTCCTCCGCAGTCACGCGTGACGAGTAAGATTTATCTCTCTCCCTCTTATGCACTCTCTCTCTCTGTGTCATCTTGCTTGCGTGCATGTCTGTCTGTCCTTTTGATCTGTTTCTGTCTTTGTTCCCTGCCCTGGATAGAGTGGCTCTCAGACTAATGTCACTTTCTTGACCCGGGGGATTTGCAGATTTGAAAGAACGAGGGAACTCTAGCTGTTTTATGTATCAGGAAGCCCTGCAGGTCATCTGGTACGTCTCATCTGCACTGCTCTTTCAAATCTGCAAAGGGCCTTCAGAGGGGTGGCAGCTGTTCCTGTCACAGGGTTTCTAGAGTTGCCCTCATCGCTCTCTCTCTCTCTCTCTCTCTCTCTCTCTCTCTGTTCTCGTCTCCCTCTCTCTGTCTTTGTGTTGGTCTCGTCTCTGTGTTGTTTCTGTCTTGCACGATTTGTTGAAATGGACACGCGCATTTCATGCCAGACACAACCCAAGTGACTTGTTTATAATATGTTATGTCATTTCAAGACAATGTAAGTTTAACTTTATTATCTTGATGTACATTTGGGACAATTTGCAAAGTAATTAAGGTTCACTGCATCCCGTTCATTATAGGAATGTATTTATATAACTAGTTTATATAAATAATTGTAAACCTGTACATGACACCTGCCCTTTGAACGTGAATGTAATTGGATCCGACCCGACTGATGCTGTAGCTTATACTACTGTGTCGCCCCTCTCTCCGTAGTTCCTCCTGTGTATGCTTATAATAAGTATGTGTGAGTGTGTTTGCGTGTGAGTCAAGATTAATGCATGGGACCCTGTTCATCCCTGCAGCATACAGAACGTTGTCTTTGCAGATCCAGATGTTGAAAGCTCACCTCAGCCAACCAATATTTACTTGATGTCTGTTTGTATGCAGCAGCACCGTCTGCTTTTATCTGCCCTCTCCGGTGCTCCTCATTGCTTAGTTGCTCCTATAACACACTTTTTTTTGTTATGATATTTATATTCATATATATTTATGTCTGTAGTAACTCATTTAGCTTCTGTTGAATTTGTATCTTTTTCATTCAAACCATAGTAACTAATAGCTCTTTTGCTGTCAGCTGTTCGCAGTGTCTCATTCGCTGGCTCTGTTCAGAGGACAGAGACTTCCTGGATGGGCGAAGATGTGAAGCTGGGCCTGTCCTCTCTGGTCCTGCAGGACAAAAAAGGTGTGCGTGTGTGTGTACCTGTGTGTGTGTGTCTGTGTGTCTGTGTATCCGTGTCCCTGATGTCTAGAGCTCTTGCAGTTTAACCAAAGACATCGTTCCTCCCTCCAGCTCTGGTCAGTGCGGTCAGTGTGGCCGTGGAAGCCATCTTGGCCCAGTTCAGCTCTTCTCGGACTGCCGTCCAGAAGGTCAGTCACTGCTAAATTCACGTCACCAGTGGAATTTCCAATAAAATGATTAAGTTTTTTGTTTGTTTGTTTGTTTCATTAACGAGAAATGTTTTGTCTCACGTTACTCTTGAGACTAAAAGAATATAGTTTTTAATTGATTATTTATCTTTAAAAATGCTTTCCCTCCCGCCCTTTTTGTTCTGACTCTATATATGTTGTTCCGTCTCTCCTCAGTCTCTCTCAGTTAACAAGGTACTAGAATATCCTTAGATAACCCAATCTAGTAGTCTTATTAAATTCTTTGTAAACTAACTCCAACCGCCCAACTCATGTCTATTCACATCATACACGCCCTCATCGCTCCTTTTCTCTCCACCATCCATTTATGTGTCCCATTTTCTTTTCCTCTCTCTTTCTTGAGTCATCCTTGTTGTTCTTTTCTCCTGTCTGTCTCTATCCCTGCACATATTCCTCCTCTCCTTCCCCCTCCTCTCCTCTCCCTTCCCTAGGCCTTATCAGGAGACAGCAGTATAAATCCATCTCTGGGCCGTCTGGTGCTGCAGTGTCTCTGCCCCGCCCTGCACAGCTTTCTGACCGATGGCTTGAAACCTCACCAGAGTGACGTGATTGCAGGCAGGAGGCCAAATTCAGCCTGGGGTCTGGTCCAGGCCTCGTCCAGACCAGGTAGTGCTCCAAAGAATTGTTGAAAAATGTGAATGTATAGACTTGGATATTAAGGATTTGATATTGGTTGTTTTTTTCCCCCTGGTTGATAATTATAAGCTATGGGTTTTTCTCTTCCTTTCCCACACATCAGTCTGTACTTGTTGATTTTAATGTCTAAAATGCTGAATAACAGGATGCAGCTATCGATTGGCTTATGAATGCCAAGTTGCACTGTTAATTTTCGCAGACCTATGTTAGTTTCTCTGTTGATCCCTCTCTCACTCTCTCTCTCTCTGTATATTTTCTCTTCTTCCTCTCAATCTACTTTTAAAGGTCCTAAAACTCAAGTGTTGTTCAACCTACAACTTTGTGTTGGAGAGCTGCCTCAGCTCCGACAGAGCAAACACAGGTTCAACGCATTCCTCCTCGGTCTTCTGAAGTGAGTCACGGCTCCTCGTCTACACTGGCAGCATGCAGTGCTCAAATCAGTTGTTCACAAATATATATATATATATATATATTTTGCTCTCATTATATTTTTATTTTCCCACACATGTTCTCTTTGGATCCTCAAATTTCCTAATGACATTTTTTTCTTCTTCTAGTACCAAGCTTCTTGATTTCTGGCTGTCTCACCTTCAGTCTTGCAGTGGTAAGTTCCCATCACTTCCTTCTCATTCTTGTGTACATGCATGTGCTTTACCGTGATCTCTCTTTTCTCTCAGATGTGCTAGAGACATATTACCGCCCCTCCTCCTTTATGCATCTGTCGCTGACCGCCTGCCAGCCTCTGTTCGAGGAGCTGCTCCTCGTGTTGCAGCCTCTGAGCCTGCTGACCTTCAACCTCGACCTGCTCTTCCAGCACCACCATTTAGAGCCAGACAGTCACACTCCAGAAATCCTGAGTAAAACGTGTCAGGATGCTGGAGTCCAGCAGTCAACAGAGAGGTCAAAATCCAAAATTACAAGCTGCAGATATATTGAAAGCCTCTCAGGAGTAGACTTTGGAAGCCCAGAAGATCGGGCGGCCAAAGAACAATTGTCAGCAGTGAGTAATCCACAGAATGGAGTACCAGGGGAGTCCAACCATAGCAGTGCTGCACCCAAAAAAGCTTCCATCACTCCTCAGCTGTTGTGGGTTCAGGAGAAGAATATTGGAGACTTCCCTCTTCCTAATATTGAGGAGGACAGCCTCACTCAGCAGGCAGGACAGGTACTCACCTTTGTGTGGCTGTTCAGTGTTTGTAATCAAATATGTTGTCTGTGGTCCTGCAGAGCTGACACTTCTGTTAATCATAGGTGATCCAGCAGGGATGGGGGGCTGTGGTGCGCTGGGGAGGCAAACTGAGCCAGAACCTGTCAGAGCTGAACCTGAAAAAGGAAGAGGTAAAGATGGATCTGTCGGACCTCCAGGCCCAAGCAGGGAGTGACTTTGCTCCGGTCAGCAGTGGCGCTCAGGTTCCTTGGGGTTTGGGGAGGCTCTTTGGAGCCTCGAAAGGCCTCAGCAGCCCAGAAGGTCACACATCAGCAACCAGGTTAGCCACTGAATTTAACACCTAACTGATTTACTTTTCTTAGGCTAGAGAAAAAAGTTATGCATTTAGGAATTCAACTGCTGTAGTGACATTAAGAAACTCTAAAGTCACTGTTGTACTTGAACGGTGACTGTGTGTGATTCCTCACTGCGATTCTGTCCCACACTCTGTTCCTCTCGACCTCTTTGTGTCCGTCCCCGAAGGCGTCCCTCTCAGTGGCTGGCCCCTGGTGTCACTGCACTGACACGAATGGTGAGCAGCAACTCCACTCCGACAATAAGGAGGGGCCCAGAGCCCGAGGGGGAAAGCGAGCCAGAGTCAGAGAAGGAGGTTGACACCCTGGAGATGAAGGACAAACCCCGACCGCTCAGGTACAAAGGACATAAAGTGACAGTGATGGTTGGTGATTTGGAGTTATGCCGTTTGTTCTTTTCATAATGTTCGTTGACTTTTTGGGATGTTTTCATCTAAAGTTTTGACCAGATCTTACTTATTTTACCTTTTTAAATATGAGCTTATGAAACCAACTTGCCTTTGTCTGGGTTTCTAGTTGTGACATGTTTTTCCCCTTTAAAAAAAAAATGACTTCTCTCCCGACTCCCATCCAAGAGCACCAGTGGGTGTAGTCAACACCAGAAATGCTCCTGTTGTCTTTTTCGTCTGTGAAAGACTATAATTGGTGATTCACCATCAACACTGCATTGTGACTCATCCGGGGTTCGTATCATATGTTGTCTGTGGAGACCACTGTAGCTGAGATGATCGCTGCCGTCTGTCCTCAGGTCTGTACGGACGCTGTGTGACCACTCCGGAGCGGGTTCGGAGCTGAGCTTCCGCAAAGGTGAAGAACTGGTGGTGTTGGGAGGAGTCGATCAGGACTGGATTCGCTGTCGTCAGGGAGACAAAGAGGGACTGGTACCTTTTGGCTACACCTCCCTCATCATGTGACTTCGCTTCCGTAACTGCTGCACTCAATCAATAAAAAAATTCAAATAAATATATATATATATATTTTGGGCGAGTGTTGAGAGGTTGTGGTCAGGCTTCACTACTCTGAAAGGGATATTTCCCGCTTTCTCGGTTCGAGTTTGAGTTGAGTGCATAACACCATCTGTTGTGCTTTACGTGCATCACGAGCAGCCTGCAGCCCTCCCTTTATGAACATATGGGAGTTTTTTCCCTCATCACAATCCACCTAGTTTGGTAGCATTAAACTAATGGATGTTGGCAGCAGGAATGCAGCAGATGCTGGGAAATAATGACTCAAGTCAAACTTCAATCATTTCATACTGAAAGACCTTTGATCTTGGAGTGAAGTATCCCTTCAACATGTTCTTTCCTCATTGTCGGCCTTCCTTGTCAGCCGCTGATCTGAAAATGATCCCAGTGCAACTTCTGCCCAGTCAACAACTTGCAGATGTGAGTGCTTTCAGATCAGAGGCTGCTCGTCGCGAGGAGGCGACAGTCGACAGCCTGGTAGTCGCCACGTCGATATCTCGCGGCTGGCAGGTTGTCGAGTGGAGAAAGGAAGTGAGAGGACTGGGCCGTAGCTCCTGTTGCATACTGCGTAGTAATGTAGTGAATTGTAGCTGTGTAGATCTGTGTTGACCTTTCACCCCTATTGACCTCTCACCTTTATCGCCTGGTTCATGTGTGTTTGACAAGTTTCTGCTTCTATATTTGACTGTATAAATATACATACAAAATATATATAGGTATATAAATTGAGATTGATATTACCAAGATAGATAGACAGATGGATGAACAAGAGAAAGCAGATAGTAAAACCCAAGCAGCAGCTTAATACTGTGGCCACATTGAGGAAGTGGATGAGTCAAAATAATGGATTTTACATCTGTAACTTCACACATGCATTAGGTGGTTGTCATACATGCGAAACAAAACTGTTTGTTTAAGTATGAAATCCAGTATCTTCCCTCCTGTTTGCTTCATGTATTGCTATCAGTCTTGACATCATATCCATACAGTTATTAGATCTAGCCTCATGCCTTTAACACTGTATGCATTGTAATGTGCCATGAATGCTTTGAATGAATTCTAGAAAATATCTATCTGTCCATCCCGCACAGCTCCAGAAGATAATATCAAACAAAAGCAATCTGCAGCTTATCTCCCAACTCATCCAGGACCTCAAGGGGCCAACACGAGTCAAAGTAAACACTTCACAAAACTATGCTCAGCTCTTGCTCAACACTATCTGACCTGAAACTCAATGCAGTGAGAAAATCCCAGATGTTTTTATGATGTGTTCATAAATGCTACTGTAACCTCACCTCATACCTCAGCTGTTGTACTTACCTGAACCCTTCCTGACATGTTTGCTCATCATAATCATTGGTATTAATGATAGTGGTAGTAGAAGTGGTCGTGGTGGAAGTGAGAAATTGATTCTAGCCACATCACTTTATGTCATATATATATTAGTTATTCTCTAGATTTTGTATTGATGACTATGCATATGGTTAAATGTACAACTAACAGCCTTTTTGTTTGTTTTAAACTAGGTTTTGATTTGATGTTGACACGTTAAGCCTAAAACAATAGCTTAGATAGTTAAACTTAATATAAAAGAAAGGTTGACACTAAAGGACCTCCATGTAATACAGCAGGAACGTTTCATTGCTATTGATCAATCAGGGAAAATCAGTTCTTCAAAGTGTCCTCGTTTTATTGGGTCAATGCCATGTAGCATGACTTTACAGTCGCTATGGCAACTGTCCAGTAGCATTTAATTGAACCAGTGCTTATAACTTATGATACAATGCCATCCAATTGATAACACCTGGGTGTTAACAAGAAATAGTTTCTCGATAAAGATGAAATATCAGTTGACAGATTCAATTGTTTATATTTTTTGGTTTGTTTATTTGTGAGATTCTGGTCGAAATGCATTTGTTAGAAAGCTGTTAATTTATTGGATGTACTAACTATTGATCTATTGAAGTTTCTGAAAGGAAAAGCTCTATCTGACCCATCTAGTGTCTCTCTATCTATCTGGGTGTGTGTGCATGCATGTGAGTGTGTGAGTGCACACATGGCAGTGAAATCAGAGATGAGTGTGAGCACATCGGTGTGTCTGCACATCCTGCACTTTGAGAGTGTGTGTGTGTGTGTGTGTGTGTGCGCCTGTGTCTTGTGTGTAACAAAGAGATGTGTACCTCCCTCTCCTCCTCCTCTTTCTCTCTGGTGTCATGTAGCCTGTAGACATCCCTGTGTCCTACTATTGCATATAGTTCAGTGCCCCTCTAGTGTCAGTCACTGTCAAACTCCTGCATGTGCTTGTTTGTAAATACACCAAATAAATGATCAGTATAAACCAAACCTGGGCAGCTGTTTGTCATATTTTAGCGCTTAACTTAAAACCCCTATTAATCAGAGTTGTATACGTTAAACCATCATGGAATAATGTATAAGATGCCTCAATCAGAATTATATATGTCACTATATGTCCTGTATTTGTATCTGAAATGTGACCGGAAACTACCTCCATGGGTCAGATTGCAAAGGAAGTCAACACTGTGACACCAAACTCCACGTTGTCCCTTTTCCGTTCATACGGTAGATTTCTATCACTTCTTGG
The DNA here is from genome assembly GCF_029220125.1 of Pseudoliparis swirei. NCBI lineage: Eukaryota > Metazoa > Chordata > Actinopteri > Perciformes > Liparidae > Pseudoliparis > Pseudoliparis swirei. Next base: position 13,376,011 of record NC_079409.1, read on the forward strand.
TTGAGTAAAAAAAGAAAAGAAAAAAAGTTCGAAGATGCCCTCGGATGTTGTGAAGGGCGGAAAGAGGGGAATAAATCTCTGGAATGAGCTGCAGCCCTCCCCCATCTTGTAAACGTGTTCCTTTGATAGCGTCCTCCATTGTGGGTCATTATGGAGGACAACACAGTGGGAGATGTATTTCTAACACCACTAGATAGCACTGTCAGCTCAACCTGATGGAAATCACTGCAGTAACCTCCCAAAACACACGGCAAGGGAAGCCTTATAGCGGATACACCAACAGTCTGGAGGGTTTAGTAGTAGACATAAAATACTTTTATTACGGTTATAGAGGCAATTAGTCTGAGCTGACATTCTCTGGCATTGAGTTATAACTTTTTGATGTTTTTTTTCTTTCAGATGCATATTATCAGAGGCAACAGGCAAAGGTTATGTCATGCAAACTAGATATATAACTCTATGTGTACCGTTGCTATAAAGTTAATCATCCACTGGCAATAATGTAGTGTTCTTAGTTAAAAAAGTAAGGAGGAAAAATATACATACATTATGTAAACAATCAAAGAAATTGCACTTTCTTGGCTTGTTATTATAAGCCACACTACTGAAAGAGAGCAGAAATATAACACTGGAAAGACTCAATCACTGTCACTGAGTGTGACCAATAATTAGCTCACAAAATATCAGCTAATAAAAGAGACAAATTATGTAACTACAAAAAAATCATATACAATCATAGTCAATTTTAGAGACAGATGACTGATATATTTGTCATCTTTATACTTTGTTAAAAACATGGTAGTAAAATGAAGTATTTGATTATTAGATTGTATGCCAATAGTATTGTGATATATAATACTAATTGTACACGCTGCTAGAAGGAAAACAGGTGTCCCTCCATGTACATGAAACTAAACACTTATGGATACTTCCAAGTGGATTAGCCCAATGATCTAACATGAGAACAATCTACTATGCAACTGTACAGAAAAATGACCTCCAATCCTCAGATATTCACAAAAAACACAACAGAAGTCCTTATATAGTCCTTATCAGATTAGATATTGCTTTTAAAGACTGCATGAGTTGCTTAGGTGCGTACACAAGACCACATGGCACTTCTACAGAGCATTTGGGGCAAATCAATTCTAGTGTTGTCTCCTCTTCCCTCAAGGACATTCTGATTGTCAATGCTCTGGAGCAAAAACATTCTCAAAGGCAGTCTGAGGTAAACAAAACACTTTTTTTACCTCTCTCTCTCTCTCTCTCTCCCTTCCCCAGGAAGCAATACTGAAAATATTCAACAATAAACATTCCTATCATGAATATATTTTGCCCATCTCTTAAGCAGACAGTGCTCAAACTGTCTTTCAAAAAATATCTTTTTTCTTAAAACCTCATTAGAAATCCCCCCCCCCCCCATTCACTGATACATAGCAGACACTGTCTTGGTAAAGTGAAGGAAACCCCTGACCACTGTCTCAGCAGCTTTCAACTGGTTCATTTCTCCTTGTGTCATATCCCAAAGGTGCAATGTGACTTTGAAAGCTTAATGAGTAAATGAGGGTTCAATTGTGACCTACTTAGGGCCTAGGATACATTTCTGTATCCTCGAGCAGCTCCTGAGCTCTTTGTCTCTTGGAAACTTCAGAGCTGAAATGCTGAGTACCACTTTCTCCGACCAATGTCTGTCTTTGCTTAAGGTGCCTAAGTAAGAGCGAGCAAACAAAGTGTGTGTGTGTGTGTTTATAGTGTGTTCACTCAGCATACATAGTCTTTAGTGTGCTTGATCATCCAGCACTAGTGCAAATTCATTTCAGCTGGTCTGTTTCTTTTATTTCTTTCATCCAGGACAGTTTGTATCTGTTTCTCTCATCCCTTGCCGCTTGGACCCAAGATGTGTTGCCATGGTTTCATCCTTGGTGTGATGCCCTTCAGAGCGCGAGGTTCACCACACTCATCTGTCAGTGTGTGAGATGTCTTTCTTGCATTTCTCCGCTGCTATAATTCTCCATCTCGCTTGTTCTCTGTGGCACTACTACTGTTGTAGCGTTGTTGTGACATCACTTCCTGTCCGTCTGTCCGGTGGCGGGCCCGGTCCCGAGTGGTCCCACCTACATAAAGTCAAGATAATATCAACAAGACAATCTATACATCTCTGAGTCCCTCTTGTTTCTGTCTCTGATGCTCTACTTACCTCTCATTGGTAGCTTATGAATGCTGCAGGGTCAAAAGTAAATCATTCAGCCGCTTCCTCCTCTGTTCTCTGCTGCAGACCTCTTCTTCCCTTCGTTTTTCCTCCTCTCCGTCCTCATCTTGCCTGTTCTGGGTGCTGGTGGGCTGTGTTGAACAAGTATGAACAACTAATTGCAAAAGCAGATATTTATCCTTGTGAAAAGATGCATGAACAAGAAAATACTTTTTAGTAGGCGGGTGGTGTTTCACTCACACAGGGGCTGGCAGTGAGCGAGCTGGAGGTGTCCTGACTCTGATGGTGGGGGTCACTGCTGGTAACCGTCACCTCCACCCCCACTTGCTGATCTGAGGGTCAGAGTTCAAACAGTATTCTGTATGTTAGTGAAGGCACTGTAGGAGGAAATGACAACAGCGCATAATGTATTTTACAGACATATCTGTAATTATGCGAGTGTCCTTATTTCCCCTTTATTGCAATCAGTCAGGGAGTCATGATGGTAATGGTGCGGGTTCACAGCTAATGGGGAAAGGCGATGTCTGCTGAGTTCTTGGACACCAACACTGGATGACAGAAATGGGGAAACATTTCTGCAGGCTGAGATTCTGTGGTTGGAAAACCACTTAGTTCGTGCTGCTCAGTATGAGATGGAAAGACAGGCCAAATATGAGGACGACGGGCTGTAAGCAGAGCACACGCAGATACACACAGACACATATACACACACCTACATGCACACATTAGGAAAAGACAGAACAGGGGACACCAGAAGAAATCTATACAGATGTGTACATGTATAGATCTACCACATACACATATGCATACACAAACCCCTACAGGAACAAAAACTAACACACACACTTGCTTCATGGACCTGACATGATGTGGCTCTCGTCCCCACTGGATCCATCACAGGACAGACGCTGTGAGTCCGGCTCCTCTCCCTCCGCGTCCCTCTCCCTCTCTATCCTCAGTCGGATCTGTCTGTCTCTCACGAGGTCCCAGTTCCTCACAAGGAACACGTGGTGTTTCACCACAAAGCTCCTGGCCCGGCACACAAGGAGAAACATGAGCTCACTGACATTAATTCAATAGTGTGTCTATGTTATTGGCAGAGTTCTTTCCGTACCTCTCGCTGCTGGTCAAAGGCTCCATGTCGAGGTGCGGAAACAAGCTGGAGATGTCGCTCGAGCTCTCCTGTGAAGCAAAAAGAAAATTTAGGGACGCTTGTGAGTTCAACACTTATTAAAGCCGCAGTTTCTTCACTGGAGTGAAACAACCTGAAGCCACATGTACTAACCGCTGTCCGATGAGACGACACAATCCTCCCCTTCAGCCGGCCTGAGTGAAACAGAGACACAGGGTGAGACGCCGTATGACAGCAGTGATTCCATCCATCTACTGAACTTGGAGATAACACTTTGAATACCGGCCACTCACAGTAACGCCGCTTCCTCTTCAGAGGGACAGCAGGCTGCTTTTGAAGCTGTGACATCACAACATCAGAATTACATGCACATTCATGACACTCTCTTATCTCCAATGATGGATGATGCCCTTCCTGATTCTGTGTTGTGGGGCTCCACTGTACCTGATTGTTCTGCCACAGGAACATAACATCGTAAGGTAACTGGAAATGAATCCTCTTCAGCCTAAGGTACTTCCCTGGAGGACACAAAGGCAATTTGGATGAACAATCGCAGCTATAAAGAAATACAGCAGTTTTTGGAATTGTATTATATACTCACCAACATGTATGGGAGCAGGTAAAAGGCTATATTCATGCTCCCCCGGTGAGTAATCTATACTCTCTTTGCACAACTGTCGGACTTGGGAGGGCGGGCTAGGAAAGAGACTTAAAAACATTACAAACTTAAACCAAACAAAAAAGATTTAGAATATGCTTTTGAGCGAAGTCAGTCAACCTACTCTTTAGTTTTGTAATCATCTGAGTAAAGACCTGCCCTCAAAAACTTCTTCCTGGGAGGCCCGTCTGTTCTCTCCTCTCTTTGGATGGTTTCTGGTTGAGATGGAGCCTGGTCGACAACTGATTGGCTAAAACATTCAGGGGGGGTGTCACACTCTGGTTTATCCTCAGTGACACTAAAAGGAAAGCATGAAGAGAGAGATAGAATGATAGAGGAAAAAGAGAAAGAGAGAAAAGGCACTGGTTTAGCACACAGTGCTGAAAACCGTGGGTTAATAAAGCAGTAGTGAGTGGTTGTATTGCATTTTCAAGTCAACCAGCTCAGGTACTTTATAATACAGCTGTGAGTGTTTACCTCTGATGACAAGGAGAGTCACCATGTTTTCTCTTCCGTCCCCTTTTCTTCCTGGCCTGCAGCTCCAACTCTGTCACCTGCTGCCCTGTGTCGCCTCCTCTCTCTCTCTCTGGCCCTCCCACTTCTCTCCCGTCTCTGTTGTGTCCTGGCAAGAGGTCGGGTGATGCCATGGAGGGCGCTGCAGATGAGTGCACGAGGGAGGATACAGTGGAGGGGAGCGGATGCTTTCTGGGCCGGCCCGGCCTTCTTTTCCCCCCCGCTGCAACACTGTCTGACGTTGGCACGGAGTTCTGCTGCCCCCGGCATCTTGAATCACCTTGTAAACCTGGAGACATTGAAATGGAAAGAGGGAAGGTGGGAGGGGTTGAGGCACAGGAGGAGGGGTGTAAGTGAGGAAATGAGACAGATGTGCATCAGTGATTGAGCCAGCAAGAGGTGTGATGTGAGGTCGGTCGAGGCTGAGTCATGCGGATGGGACACATATTATGTGAGCCACAACATTTCCTCTGACCAGTTCACTTCTGGGAAATGCATTAAGAGGTGATTTATGTGCGCACATCCACAGCAAAAAACCACAAGAATGGCCACTGTGCAGAACGCAAACTTGGTATGAACATGCACGCGTATGCACTCCTCCACAGGAATAGTTTTTGCATGATCAGTTAATGTGGAACACATCCTCAAAAGGCTGAGCAGGCAAAGACAGAGAGAAAAAATGTGTTCTTGTCAAGTGTGCGTCTGATGGTGTGCTGACCTTAAAAACATGTGTGTTTAGTTAAATGATGAATCGATGTCAAATGTATTCCACTTAACATTTTCCCTTCACAGGTTGTTTTTGCCCCACTCTTACCTCCATGCTATCCTCCATTAATCACTCCTGAGGTCATCTATCTTTCTGATCCATTTTCCACAGTCCCTCACAGACTGACCGCTCTTTCTTTTTCCAAGTCAGTTGGCCAGCGGTGAGGGGAAGGCCAGGCTTTAAATAACCAATCTGGTGGTTAACTAATGACTGTGTTCACTGGGTAGCCCCGGGCTGCAACAGCGTGTGGTTCGTTGCAGGCCGGGAAGATTTCAAAGATGTTCTGGAAGATTCCAATCAAGATGCCGCCCTCCTGCTATAACACTTTTTAAAAATGCCAACAGAGTGGTTGCTGAGTGGTACCATTTAACCCTTGTGTTGCCTTAGGGTCATTTTGACCCGAATCAATATTACACCCTCCCCCCGCCTTTGGGTCATTTTGACCCGATTCAATGTTTCACCCTCCTGTTACCTTTATATTTACTAACATATTTTACCCTTTGGGTTCAATTTGACGCCAGCAATTAAAACCTCCAGAAAATTATTCGAATTAATATTGTTTTCCAAGTTTAAGTGTGAGGCACTTTATGTTTGTTTGTTGACTACCGAAAGAACACCGACATTAAACATTGAGGTCAAATTAATCCTAAGGCGGGGGGAGGGTGTAATATTGATTCGGGTCAAAATGACCCTAAGGCAACACAAGGGTTAAGGTGTGTGTGTGTGTATATGTGTGTGTATGTGGGGGGAGCTAGACACATATCCTGCACAGCAGCAGGAGTCTGAAATTGCCTGTAAAAAGTCTGAATTTCCTCTCAAACACCCTCCAGTCTTTGATGTGTGGCTACAACACCTGAGAAAAAGCAATGCTGTCACTAAAGTGGCCAAACTATTGGTGCCAAAATCTCATCTCCACATTGTGCGAACAAAGGACTCTGTCATAACCTCGGGAGTGTAAAGAGTCTCTTGGCATACAACCTATTCAAGCAGCTAGCGGTCATGATTTGGGTGCTGTTAATGTATTTCAATAAGCACAGTTGACGATAGATTTTCCATATTTCCTTTCAGTATTCTATGTATGCATGTTTTTTGCAAATTAAATAACACAATGCAACTATGCATTCCCACAACATATAGCGTGAGTTTTTTGGGAGCATTTATCAGCACATGACAGCCAGAGAAACACTAACATTGCAGTATTTGTACCCACTTTAGCATTAATGCTAACATGACCTCCCAGCCATCACAGAAAAGTATATTCAGATGTATTGATCAAACCATTCATGCATCCTCACCTGCTTCTCTCCTCTCAGTCCATGCTGGCTCATCTTTCCTCCACGACCTGTCCCCACTTCCTGGACTCTTACTGGCCAATCCGCTCCTCAGACCCGTCCCCCTTGTTGCCAAGGCAGCTGATGTGAACAGGTTGGTGTGTGTTGGGGACGGTGACCTCCTGTACAGGTGTGACTCGTCTTCGCCGTCGTCGTCCTCTCCGTCAGATGCGACCTGTCGGCCTGTATGTTGCTCTCCGGTAAAGCTTCTCCAGCTGGGAGTTGTATTTCCAAATCCTGTGGCTCCCAGGCCCCCAAATGTTGTCCCTGTCTGGCCCAGACCGCCCCAGCTGCCTCCAAATGAAGACAGGTGAGAGGAGCCCAGCCCCAGTGAGGTGAGAGATGTGTGTTTGAACCTCTCTGCTGAGAATGACGATGTGGCAGCAGCAGCGGACCCCATTCCTCTGGAACCTTTTCTTCCCGCTTCACCTGGCCCCGAAATGAACCCTGCCCTTGGCTTTGAACTCGCCAGTCCCTCTCTGTCAATTCCATCTTCCTCCTCTTCCTCGTGCAACTCCTCCTCCTCATCCATGTCTTGCTCGCTGTGCCGGTGCCGGTGTTTATGTTTGTGTTTGTGTTCACTCCTCCCACAGCCACACAGGAGGCTGGATGTGAACCCTGAGCTGAGGTGTGAGGCTCCTCCACTGCCTCCTATATCTCCCTCAACCTGCCCTCCTAAAGCTCCCTCCCGCAGCAACCTGCTCCTTCGCCTGTGGAATCTGGCCGGGTTGAGGAGGAAGTGTGCATGATGGGACTGATGGGGGGCGTACTGGTGTGGTGAGGGAAGCTGGTAGGAGCTGGGGAGATGGTGATAAAGGTTCGTGCCTTGGGGATAGCTGCCGTAAAAGCCCATATTATCAATGCTCTCCTGAAATTTGGACGAGCAACCACATTGCCTGCTGTCCGGCTTCCTGCTGCAATGCACTGGCTGGCAAGGGTAGAACGGCTGGGGGGAGAAAGAGGGATTAGCAGAGTAAGGTGAGGGGTGAGGAGAGTAGAAGCCATTCAGATTGATCCTGAAGATGTTGGAGCGGAGAGAATGTGAGGAGTGATGACGCCTTCCCCCAGCAGCATTCCTACTCCCATCCAAGCCCTGTCCCAGTCCTGTCCTCGCCCAACTCCGTCGTCCAATGTGGATCTCGCTGAACTGACCAATCAAATCTTCTAGCTCGGCCAGAAACTCTGGATCCTGCATGTGCAGCTGCTGGTGCTTCTTCTTATGTTTATTTTTCTGTCTCTTCAGTGCATTGTGTCCGAGGCATGGGTAATAGTCCAAAGGAGAGCACTTGTTGGAGCACGGGCACAAGCAAGAACAGGAGGAGGAACAGTCGTAATCCCTTCGCCTGTGACTGTGTCGGTCTCTGTGCCGCTCTGCAGTCGTGGAGTTGGGGACGGGGTTTGTGTGTCTCGGCATTAGAGAGAGGGGTGAAGAGAGAGGAGAGGGTCGATCCGCAAGAGAGGAGGGGTGCCTTTGGCCCGCTAGAATCCCTCCTGATCCCTGACCCAACCTGAACATGCCCCTGAGCCCCCTCATCTCCGCTCGCTCAGAAACACTGTTGTTATCCGTTCCAATCCCGCTGTCGCTAGGCAGCGTGTCCTCGCTGTGCGACTCGCTCCTGGGGGAGGGGGTGGCCTCTTTCAGGTGGCCGGGAGAGCCTGGTGTATGATGCAGCGGAGGGGTGGGACAGGAGAGCTTACACGAAGACTGGTGGAAGGGGAAATGATGCCTTCCCTGACATGGACAACTCTTCTTCACGAAAGGAGAGAGGGATGAGGAGGAGAGAGGATGGGGGGAGGTACAGGAGGATGATGGGGAAGGGAGGGAGAAAGGGTGAGGAAAAATCAGGGAGGATGTTGGCTCTGTGAGGCTGCCTTCACTATAAGGGCTCTGGGCCCCACTGGAGTGGGTGAGAGATGGAGATGGGAATGGGTGAGAGGGAGGAGGCTGGGGTTGGTGAGATGAGAAGAGAGATGTTTCAGAGGGATTGTGAAACAAGGACGACTGTGTGGTGTTCTGGGAGTTGCTGTTAGCTTTCGGCTTGCGTCCTCGTCTCTTGCCCATGTAGATGGTCCCTCTCTTGCTCACATTGATCTGAGGGCCCAACTTGCTCCCAAAGGAGGAGGACAGGGCTGAGAGTGTGTGTACTGTTGTAGCCTCTATTGATTTACTCATTCTCAGAGAGATCTCAGGATCTGCTGCCTGGCCTCCCCTTGCCTCCTTTCCCACATACCCAGAAAGCATTGCCTTGTGAAGTCTCCTCTTCTTTCTTTTCTTCATCTCGCTAATCAGCCTCCTGATCTTCAGCTGCCTGCTCCCCTTTTCAGGTGTGTGAAAATCTTCACTCCTTTCAGTGCGATTCAGTGGATCTCGACTGTGGTCCTCGGGGAGGGGTCGCTTGGGGGGACGTCCACGCTTCTTGGGGCTGGATGTAAACTGAGCGGCGCACTTCGGTTTCGGACTTGCCTCCAGCACTGGCGCTTTTTGAACTCTGTCACACCCCATGAGCGGCACCTCAGTTGCGATATTGTTTGGTAAAAGTCTCGTGGGAGGTTCATCTGCGCTACAGCTGTGGGATTTTGGGCGCCCCCTTTTTCGGGCAGGGGCTATGGGGCATCTGGAAGCAGGGAAACTAGGGCCTGATGTGGGATGACTCTGCTTTGGAGATGGAGGTTTGGTTGCAGACGAGAGAAGGCAAGAGCTGCTGTTTAACGAGCCAGAGGGAGCTGTGTGTGACTCATCAATCTGATGAATAGTGGCCTTGGCAGGAAGGGGCATCTTGGGGTTCTGGGGGAAACTTAGTAAAGGATTATGTTGGGAATCTGAAGGAGCTTCCTGATTTTCGGCCCTCTGAGCCCGGTGCACCAGCTTGGTCCAGCTGGGCCGCCTGGCTTTACGCTTCTTAAGAGGACGGCTGTCCTGCTCTTGGGGGGGGAAAGGGGGAGAAACAGGGGCAGAGGGAGTGGGCAGAGAGGGAAGAGCAGAAGAGGGGGGGTGGCTTGGAGGCACAGTTGAATGTCTTGAGACATCTTGTTCTTTTGATTTACTGGAGTCACCTGTTGCGGTTTCTGGCTCGGCTTGTTTAAGTGACTTGCAACTGTCCTCCATCTTGTCCATCTCATCTGATCTGCCTGGATTCACAACTCTAAAGGTTTTATCTAGTTTACCAGTATCAGCGGTTTCACCTAATGTATTATCCTCTGGTCTAAGACTGTCTGGGCTCAGCGTATCTCTCTTTTTCTCTGCCTTTCCTCTTTCAGTCTTTAACTCATCCCACCACGTATCATCAGTCCTATGTCCTTCCTCTTTTTCTTTGCCATGCCTTGATTTACCATTTTTCCCTTTCTCCTTTTTCTTTTTCTTCCCTTCCTCCTTTCTGATCTGACTCTTTGCTCTTTCAGCTCCCAATTTATCTCTCTTTGATTTTTTGACTTTCTGTTTGTCTTTCTTTGATTTCCTGTCTTTGTCTCTCTTTGTCTCTAGTGAGGCCTGTAGAGAGGGATTCTGATCTTGGGTTTGGGAAGAGGAGAGAGCCATAGTGGGAAAGGACTGTGGTTTAGGGGTGACTAAAGAAGAGAAAGGAGAGTCTGGTCTGCTCTTATTGGACATGCTGAGTTCTTTATGGGAGCTGGTGAAGGCTGTAAGTCTTGCTGAGGAGTCCATGAAGGAAACAGAGGAGGAACTGCTGTGTTTTCCAACTTGTTTTTTCTGTGAGGTGGAAGTGCCACAGATGTCGACAGAGCCTTTCCCATTAGATAGTCTCTTCTTTTTTGCTGTCTGAACCCAACCATTATGTTTCTTGGAGGTCTTCCCTTCATTCCTGGTTTCCGATGCAGATGGGCCTTGGATGCATGTGGTGGGAGGAGCAACTAAAGCTGTTTGGTCTGTTGCAGCAAAGCAGGGTTTATGTCCTGCAGAGACAGGCTTGCCATTGACACTGGGAAGCTTCTTTTTCTTCACTCTCTCAGATGAGCCATTTGAATTAACCTCTGTCTTATTGGTCAGTTTGACAGGAACCTGGGGAGTGCAAACACAGAATCTCTGTCATAGACAACAATGGCTGTGACATCCACTAGTTTGGTAATGACAACAGTGAAGGACAATGGGCAAGCGACATCAACTGAAATGCTTTTGTTTTTGCCTGCCCATTAAAAGAGAGCGTGAGGACAAAATGACTCAATCAGGCAGTGAAAAGAGGGCTTACTGAAGAGAAGACAGTGAGATGATGGGAACAGGAATGGGGCTGATACAGAAAGGAGAAATACAAAGGCAGAGAAACAGAGAGGAAGGGAGTGTGACAGAGGGGGAGAGAAAGATAAATGAGAGCAGGTAGAGAAAAGAGAGGATGTAAAAATAGAAGAAAGGGACAGATATAGAGAGCCAAGGAGAGGCACCAAGAGAGAGAGAAAGCTGTGCTATTGGTAGCTATAAATTGCCACTAATACAGATGAGAAGGCCTGACATTTTATACTCGTCCTGTAATTTTGGTATGCTGCAGCTTGAGTGGCGCGTGTGCAGTTAAAGCAATATGCTTCTCCTTGGGTGATTGTTGTCAGGACTGATGGACCAATCTCTGTAATACCTCCAAGTGGTTGCCGTGCTGTTGTCCTATTTATAGGTCGGTTTATTTAAATGGGTTGCTTAGGTTTCAGTGTTGAAACAATAGCTCATTTGACCTTATTAAAGATGAGCAGAGCTGCACCGTTTAGCACCATGTGTGTGCACAGCTTCAGTCACTGTAACACTTGCTTTTTTCATTCGTGTGTGTGTGTGTGTGTGTGTGTGTGTGTGCACCCTTGTCCTTAACTTACCTGTTTGACTGACTTGGTCCCTTGGCTGGTTACGGCCGGGGCTGTCGTGGAAGCTGTTGATGATAACGACAGTGGCTGCGATGATGAAGATGATAATGATGATGATGCCAGTGGTGGTGAAGCAGCAGATGCAGTTTGTTTAGATGTGGTCTGGACCGAATCCAAAACTGAACGTTGATCTCTGGTTGCTTCGTCTGGAGTGGAGCTGGTTTTATTCTGCGGTCCTCCGTCTCCATTCCCCCTCAGCATTCCCCCCCGGGCTTGTCTCTGATAGGTCCTGACGGTGGGCTTGCAGACGTAGCTCTCCAAGATCTTGGGCGGTTTTTTGGTACGCTTGGCCTGGAGTCCAATTCGGAGACGTACATTCCCCTCGGGGCAGCTGGTCTCTCTGCCAGAGATCTGAAGCTGTTGCTGCCCTGCGCTTCCACAACGCCCCTCGATGAGCAACTCCAGCACTGCCCCCTTGTCTCCTTCTCTCTTTTTCACTGCTCCTCTTTTCTCCTCCTCCTTTTCCCCTACATCTCCTTTCTCCACCTCACCCCTCTTCTTTTTCTCTACCACTTCAGAGTCTTCAGATGCAGAGGTGGGGTCCAGAGTGGAGTTTGTGGTTGTAGGGGCTCCCCCCTTCACTCTCTGGTCCATCAGAGAAGTCAGGGGGGAGAGGCAGGATGCTGCGGGGCTTCCAGTATAAAACGTTTAAATGACCCCAGTGGGGTTGTTGGGATCAGGAGCTGAATGTAGGTGTCCGTCAGGAGATTTCCAAAAGAATATCCTGTAATAGTCCAAGTACAGTCGCTCTCCGGCATCCAGCGAAGGAAGTTCTCGCTCTTGTCCTTTAGGCTTCAACTGAGATGGAGTAAGTTTGAGGCAAAGAAAGAGGGAGAGAAAAGACAGAAATAAAGATAGAGAGGCCAGTGATTAGTCATTTCAGTGAGCTCAGATGCTGGGTAGCAGCAGTGCAGGAATTGAGGGGAAAGTCCCGTTCCTGCAGGCAGCTGTAGAGAGGTGCTTAAGCCTGTGTCCACAGAGATGACCTCATCATACAGAACCTACAAATCTCATCACCCTGGGGGCCAATCAGCGCCACCGATTCCCAGAATGTCGGCACTAACTGGAAGACAGACTGACTCACATTCCTCAAAAACAGCTCAGCAGGTTTTCTCTAGCAATCTGTAAGTAAAGGCAGCTCTGGAAGACAGCAAGCACCCCCCAAACCTCTACACGTGTACTTATGTTCTGATCCTCACTCTGCTCCTCGACCCAAATCAATATACCAATCAATCAGCTCCTGACTAACTCAAACACTTGATCCAGTCTCCTGCCCTTCTCTCCCTACTGTCGTTGTGCCTTCTGTTCTCAGCTACTCCCACAAGCACTTCTCCTCCCACCCTTTCCTCTAGTGTACTTTCTTTTCTCTCTAAAACTCCCATTTTCATGTTTGGCAAAAAGCTTTTGCATGCATTTTCTATTAGTCCCCATCCTCTCTCTCTCTTTCTCTCTCTCTCCCCCCCCCCCCTCTCTCTGTGTAGACCACACAGTAAAATGGTCAACTCATACACTCTATCCATGTTAATCAAAACCATATTTCCTCCTCCACTTCGTTCTTTTTCTCCTCTCCAACCTAAATTCCTCCATTCACGGTCCGACCATTCCCCTCCTCCCCTTTTCAGTAGTGGTAACACAAATCCGTAGGAAAGGGTACAACTTATTTTTGGAAAGGAGTGCAAATTCCTCCTCCTCCTGTTGCTTCCTTCAAGTCAAGTATGCTTTTCATTGACCCCGTTGTAAATTTACTTTTAATGTGACATTACAGCAAGTAACACACCCCAAAAATAACATTCTCACCACCAGACTGAAACTCTTGCTCTGGCTCGCTTGGTGTTCAGCCTAGTTTTTAAATTATCGAGGGGAAGCAGCATCATCTGTCATGCTTCCTTCATTATACTCTCTCATTAAGGGAGATGCTCATCCATTTTCTATTAACACACAGCCTGCCAAGCATTCCTGCAGCTGTCTCCTGAGAGCCTGTTATGAAATAGCTCATTTGTCCCACAACGCATTGAACCGGCCCCCTTAAACTTACAAGAGCATCTCAGATAATGTTTTCATTTAAGAGCTGAGTGGGCTATCTCTCCTGACGCTTGATCTCTCCACACCCAAACTCTTTCCTTGAATCATATGGAGCCCAAATCAACATCTGTTCCAGTAACTGCTGTTATGTAATAGTTTTGGAAAGCATTTCCGAGGGCAAACCTTGTTACAAAAGGAAAGAGGAGAGAGATGGACATTGGTCCTCTGCCGCCTCCATCATGACCTCTAGTCCAGCGGCCTGACCGCATGAAGAAAAGGATACAGGCATGAGGAGAAGCTGGATACGGTTGAAATCTGCTTTTGCAAAGTGACTAGAAGATAATAAAAGTGGCAGGTTTTCCAACTTAAAAGGGAGAGCACATTCAACATCAGTCAAAGTGCATACTAATAGCTTGTTATACTCTCCCAAGCTATACCTCTCGAACATAACTCAAAATGATTCCAACATTAGACCAGAATCTATTTCCAGTGACAGGATGATGAGTGGACTTGACACTGCAGTCAGTGTGGATTCCTCGGCTGCGTTGAGGCGACGATTAAATCATGATAATGGCCCACCCCACCATATCTCCAGCCATCATCACCATTCCATGGCGGTGTTATCATCAATAACTACAACACCATTATCCTCTGCCTGACAACAGCAGGGAGCGCAGAAGCCCTGAATCGAGGGCTGCTGTGATGGCATCTTAAAATACTGAACTGTGAAGCCTCACTCCACTTCACATACACATGGAAGTATCTCACGTTAGAGACTCCCCCCTCCTCACACACACACACGTTGTCCTAGTGAGTGTATTACTAGTGTGTTGGGCGTACATTGTGTACCCGGGTCGCAGCTGCATTAGTTGACTGGTGGTGCTACTGTAGATACAGTATGGGCAGTGGGGGTGTTACCGCACTGGAGCGACCGATCCCCGGTTTACTGAGGACGTCAACAGGGGCTTCCTCCTCCATAATGACTTTGCGCACCTCTGAAAAACACTATCCGTCTGATGCTGTAGCTCCTACAACCGACGCACACATGCACGTGTTGTTGTTGTCATCACTCTTATGGCCATAATACAATATAAAACACGCATGAAGCCACCTAAAACACACACAGATTGAAACTCAACATGGAAGTGGGGGGTCGCCATAACGCGAGCGTCCAAAATGTGCTCGCTCCAGTGTTCGTGCTGTGGGTCCCCGAGACACCTCGTTTCTCTTCTGAGTGTCCTCTGCCTTCTGCTGCTGTCAGCAACATGGACATAAGAAATATCCCCACGCACGGAGAGAAACATACTCGGCAACAAGGGATCAAATTAGCGCAACGCGGATGCACAACACTATCAGTAACCTCCGGAGCGGCGAGCTCGCTGGTGATGACAGGCCTGCACACATGAATACGGATTGCCGTGAAAATCTGTAATACGGCTACGTAGGCTACTTACCCGAGAGCGCGTCCCGGAGCCAACTGCGTTGAGGCATGAGGTTACGGCGCTGCTTTCCCCTGCTCACCAACTGCAATCCGGAGCTTTTTGGTGCATTAGATGTTGCTTTGATTACATAAGTGAGGCCATCGGAGGTTAAAACACCTCCTTAAACCGAGTTTCAGTCTCATCGGAGCGCGCAGCCTACTGTGCAACAACATTGGCGCGGGTGTTTTCATAATCATAGTCGACGGATCTTCGTCGGCGCGCCTCCGCAGCTAGGTGGCGGACTGGCGACACTGGATCTGATCTTTACTGCCCACTTCTCTCGGGGAAAGTTGCATCGCTCTCCCCCCCGCCAGTAAGAATGGGTCAGATTGTGCTCACGCGAGCTGTTAACGTGTCAGGGAGCAGCAGCGCTTGTGCGTGCGCGCGCGCGCGCGTGTGTGTGTGTGTGTGTGTGTGCGGGGTTACAGGCTGTGACAGTGCGGAGGGGCTGGTGGATGTGCGGGAATGCAATTGCGTGGCCATTTTCGTGTGGTCAGAGGAGGGGATGAAACGACCCGGGATCTCATTGCGGTTCATAATAGGCCGTTGGGGAGGGCTGTTTACACGGGCAATAAAATGGCGACGAATGGCAGCTCAAAAGTTCTCACTGGCGGCAGACTGGAAGGAGCACTTATTTTAAAGTTCTTATGTGAGAGATTTTCAGTTAAACATATTGAAACAAAGCTACAAGCAATGTTTTCCTTTACTCGGTGGAATTACACAACATATATCTAACATAGAGCTACAACTAAATTACTGATTTTACACACATGTTTTAGTATGAACATAAAATAATGTAGCCTAATCTAGAATAACATTAACATAAATAATAACGATGATTGTAATACTTATTTCATATATATGCGCACCTTATATACCATATTATTATTATTATTCTTATTGTTTATTAGTTTCAAGTTTCAAGTTTCAAGTTTTTATTGTCACATCCCCTTTTATACAAGTATAATCGGTTTGTGAAATTCTTATGTGCAAAACACCCGACAGCAGTAGCAGACTAAAAAAAGAATAAGAATGAGAATAAACTATACAATATCCACACAAAAAAAGAAGAAAGTATTAACAATATATATATATAAAACAATGTAATAGAATATACATCATGACAATATATATATATAAAACAATGTAATAAAATATACACTTTTTTGAGACAATATATATATATGTATATATATACAATATATATATACAATATATATATATATATAAAACAATGTAATAAAATATACACCGTGGCCATAGATATTCACAGAATATGTTCTGGTGTATAGTGTTAATGAGGGTCTCAGTCCTTGTTCAGCAGCCTGATGGCCTGACTGAAGAATCTGTCCCTCAGTCTATTTGTGCGGCACTTGATACTGCGGTATTATTTGTTGTAACAATGTTATCTAGTACTAAAACAGAAGAAGCAAATACCACTTGTTGTTGTGTATGGTCCAGATGAACTGATGAGCTTTTGGACCCCTGCTGTTCCTCCTGCAGTCAGTGCAACTCTGTAACCTCTAAATAGCTGCACATTAATTGCACACTGTACACTGATGACTTTCATCTGTACCCAGTAAACCACCACCAAGAGGGATTGCTGTATTTACAATGTGTTTTGGTAAGTCAAATGAAAAATGCTGTTTTATTTAATAATATGTACATGTACAAACAATATCAGAATAACGTTTTATTCAGTTTATTATGTATTCCAACAAGACAGAGCTTGATGTAGGACTTGTCATAAGGGTGCTGCATTGGTGCGTTTTACAAAATGTGGAGAGCAAATTAGAAAAGAATAAAATGTCACATATTAAACCTGGAGCAGAGCACTGGGGCTGTTGCCCACTTTGCTTGGTTGGTAATCCATCTTTGCCTTGAGGCATGGCCAGATGAATCATTTATTTAGGGTGCACAGAGAACATGTTCATTGGTCCTTATGGCTCACCCCAAACCACTTCCCACCTGTTTTGTGTATTTATTCTGTCAACTAGGAGTTCCTATCAAGTACAGTGTACACACAGACCCACATTTGTAGGCGTCCAGGGAGTCTAGGAGAATGGTGGCTCTTTGCCTGGATATTAATTTAGCCTGGAATATACATTTCCCACAGTATTATTTAAAAGTGAGTATCTGTTTTGGAAAATTGGTAGTTTAAATGTTAAAATATTCATTTAAAAAAAGGAACAGTATAAAGCAAAAAGAAGAATACAGGAGTGAAAGCAGGCAAAAGCTGGATGGAAAACATTTG
This sequence comes from Pseudoliparis swirei, assembly GCF_029220125.1. Taxonomy (NCBI): domain Eukaryota; kingdom Metazoa; phylum Chordata; class Actinopteri; order Perciformes; family Liparidae; genus Pseudoliparis; species Pseudoliparis swirei. The sequence continues at coordinate 13,393,234 of NC_079409.1, forward strand.
TTTTTCATTATGTTACTTTGTAACAGGAGCTTGTGACTTATATCTCACTCCAGGTCTATTGGTTAACTGATATCATAAAACTGAAAATAATGGAGGCCTATTTGGCTCAAAAGACAAAAGTTGGCAACATCTCCCATACATCCTTTCAAGAGATTATTTGTATTTAATAAACAAAGCACAGTCCTTCTCCAAACAGTTAATTACGTGTCATGACTCCAACAGCATTCTTTACTATGAAAGGGGAAATATGTCAAACTCTGTCAAACTCCATTTTATTCAGTTCTCGCGCCTACTGATTGGCTACAAACATTTGTGATGGTGTAACGTCACTTCCGGCTCCAAGCTGCATGATGGCGGTCCCCATGACAGATCCGGCACATTGACTTGTAGGTGTGAAGTTTACCCTTTTCCTTCGTCCGCTGCGGGGACATTTCATCAGTAGATTACCTGAACCGAAATCATCGTGAGTGAATCCGAACTGAATCTCAGGTAAACTCCAACACACGTGTCCTCCGCGCTGCTCATGCTGCCTGTTAGAGGCGCGCTGCTGGTAGCTAGCGGCTAGCGGCTAGCGACTAGCATCACCAGCAGCGGCTGACTGCGCGTTTACGCAAGGTTAAATGACACTGGCGTGTTTTTACACACTACTTTCTTCATTGACCTCTGAACTCTAACTAAAAGTCGCGCTCCTTGTTTCAGGTCATGGCGCTGCACAGACTGCCCTTCAGACTCCGGCACACGGTGAGAGCCCTTTAAACGGGTTGGTTGAGTACTTTTGCAGCATGTTAGCTGCAGACGCATAACCAGAATAAGACAAGATAAACAGAAATAATTCATTTGTTTAAAATATGTTTGACCTGGTTTAGAAAGCGAGCATGCAAGAAGATGTTTAACTGGAGCAAAACACCTGTATTGTGTTTCATCGTGTCCATTAGCTACATGTTCCCAACATGTACAGAGTATATAGTGATTTACAGTAGATTAATTTACATGTCAGCCAATACAAACTAGGTTTATTGACGGAACACTCATTTAAAAACTGTTTTTAAGATGTTCAAAAGGAATATCGAGCAAAGCAAAATGTTATTTATTACATTTTCAATCCAAAGCATTACTGTATCTCTCACTTATAACAATAATAATATGTTTGTGATTAGTAAGATTCAGCTTCGTATCTTACGGTGTTGACACTGGATGTGTCCGTTCGGTCCCAGAGGACAGAAAGCATTATGCATGATCCTCATTTTATCAAAATATTCTAGTAAATTCTTTCTTTTAAATTCCCTCTAAATATAGAATGACAGATTAATGTAGATTACAGTACAAGCTGTTTCACCAGGCTCTCCATCAGTGTATTAATGTGTTGTACTGTATACTTGATGTATTAGGTTTATATTTGTTTTAACATGACGCATATCAATGCAGCACCATATGTTCTGTTGAGATTATTGTTCTAGTTTATTTTAGTATTCATTCCATCATTTTTGTTGTTGCAGGTAACGCATGTGAGGTCCCTGCATACCAGTGGATGTGGCCAGCAGCAGGAGGCTCTGGCTGGGGAGTCAAAGCATGAGCCGTTTTCAGTTTTCAGAACACAGGAGAATGATCCAGTAAGCAAATCTGACTTAATCAGTGCAAATGTCGTCGTCATCCTTTCAAGCAGAGGGAAATGGAGCTCAGCTGCCTAGTTGCAGCAGGTTTAATCCGTAGCAGCAGTTGTCTTTACATTTCCCTGATTGTAGCTGTTGATCATATGTATTTCGTCTCTTTCAAGGTGTGTCAGTCACAGAACCAAATCGGACAGTATTTCACGCTGCCCTCTGCACAAATCCGCACTCTGTTCCCTCACGGCCTCCCTCGGCGCTATCAACAACAGGTATGTGCTTATGTGTGTGACTGCGTGTATTTTTTACTTACTGGCTCATAAATAGTATTGTGTGACTGGATATATTGTTTTTGTTTAAATGTATAATGGCAACAAATGTTTAAAATAAATGTTTTTAGGTGAAGACGTTTAATGAAGCCTGTGTGATGGTGAGGCAGCCGGCTTTAGAGGTCATCTCTTACCTGAAGAAAGCAGACTACAGCCAACCCTCTCTACGATATGTATTCTGTATCCTTTACAACGCGTGATTACAATCACACACGTAGATAATCATACCCTTGATGCTTCTGATAACCTTGTGTTAACCTTATCAAGTTGTTCAGATGGGTTGAAGGGCAGTGGAAAGACGATGTCTCTCTGTCACACACTCCACTTCTGCTACACACAGGGCTGGTTGTTGCTGCATGTCCCTGATGGTGAGACAAAGTCAATCATACAAGGGTTTGGCTCCTCCCACTGCACAGAAGGTGACCCTCCTCATCTCTGTTTTTTCTAACACAGCTCACCTGTGGGTGAAGAACTGCAGAGAGTTGCTGCCGTCCTCCTACAACACCTCTCGCTTTGATCAGCCATTACAAGCCGTTGATTGGTTACGCAACTTTAAAATCACCAATGAGCAATTCCTTCCAAAGGTAAGGATCTCTTTACGCAGGCGTCAGACGATATATATATAGGTTTCTGTTTTTCAGTATGAACTTAATGACTTGAGTATTCGTCGTCAATATTTAGGCTTGTGGAGTATTACATATTTTGTCACATTATTACACATTATACATGAAAGCATTTTTAGCCCTTAAATGAGCCTTCAAACATATTCACAGCAGTTCATTTCACATGCCGAAATACAAACTGAAACTGATCTATGACGCCACCTGAATTTACCCTTATGCATCACTCTGAAAGGCAGAGTTTGTAGCGAAGTGTCTTTGCATGACAGATTAGCTATAGAACAGCACGCTATGATTTGAGGTTTATTATTTAAGAAAATATTTTAATGTACTGAGGATGGAGCATGTTAACTACTTTAGTGATCTTTATCAAGTAGAAAAGAGTTTTGAACATGGTCAATGAAACTCAGAGATGACTTCTCTCCCAGATAAAGACAACGCAGCGCTATTCATGGACAAAGAGAGAGTTCACTGAGGAGGGAAGTCCACTCGGGCAGCTTGTGGATCAGGTGAGTTTTCTCAGTGTTTATTTGAGATGCAGTTTACCTCGTCCTCCGAGACTGTCATCAATTCTTTTGTTTTTGTTACCTATCATTCCTTTATCTGCTCTATCTAACAGTCAGCGTCTTGACAGCACGTGAGACAAAATAAATCAAACCAGTTTTTACCTTTTTTTGACCTACAAAGTTATTTGTTGATTCGATATGAAAGATTCCACTGATTTAGCATTTCACTTCTAAAACATGGTCAGACTCATGATGGACAATAAAATAGAAGAATTGTCTTTGTTATTCCATGCATTGCTCTTGTCAAAACCTGGCACCTACATTACCCTCAATTAGGGTTGTCATACCATTGCAGATTTGCTCATCTACAGTATTGATGCATACAGGAGCCGTCTGGCTGTGTTGTCGCACCTATTTTGCTCTTATGGTCGTAGCACATTATTTTAAAAGCTATTTGAGTATTTAATTCAACATGCTACAGTGACGATAATATGTGAAATAGCTATAAATTAGTTATGTAGCATATTTCATGTTACATGATTTTAAGAGGTTTATAATTCTGTTTTCATTCTGCTCTCGTTCCTTGAAGGGAAATTGTAACATAGTGATAATTAATAATGTTGATACAGTGAAACGTGATATTTTCTGAGATGGTACCATAAAATCGTACTGTGAAAATCTCATACTGTTACAACAACCCACAATACAACTTCACCGCCAACGGTTGGGTTGGAGATTGGAGTGTGTGGTGTACGAGTTGATGCTTATTATAAACATGCAGTTATACACTTCAAGACCTGTAAGCAGTCTTTAATGTGCTGAATCCGCTGAGTTGCTTTTTAGTTGCTTTAAAGAGATCGTCATCAGGCGTCTGATGGAGTTTATTTTGCTGTAGGGAATATCTCGTGTGAAGAGCAGCAGTGATGTGGTGGGGGCGGTGATGAAGGAGCTGAGGGTGCAAAGCGGGCAGCCAGAGTCAGACTTCCGCCTGGCGGTGGCTGTGGATGGTGTCAACGCCTTGTGGGGAAGATCCACCATCATGAAGGAGGATAAGAGCGCTGTGAGGAAACTCAGAAGCAATCCCGTCACGTCTCATTTATGTCTCCATCATTCTCCTTTAGCTTATGTGTCTCTCTTTCTTACTGTTGTCAGGTGGAGCCAGAGGAGCTCACTTTGGTTTATAACCTGAGAAAGCTGATGACGAGCAGCTGGGTAATAAACTGCGATGACCTACCAATGAATATTACATCTCAGATTGTTTACTCTATTAACATTCACTCGTTTTGTCTTAGACTGGAGGCGCCATCATCACTACTCTGTCACAGACGGGGTCTCTCTACACTTCAAAATCATCCTACTTGCCTCAAGAGCTGCTGGGAGAGGTCAGAGATAATTTTATTGTTGCTGTGTGCTATTATATTATTGATAGCAGGCATATTCTTTTAATATCTGCATGTCATAAGATCAATAGTGGGGTCATATAACATTCTTGTCTTACCCCGAGGATGCTATATTTGCACAATATTAATAATTTAGATTGCTGGTCTTTATCCCTGACCAGTCACATATGTTGACTTCCTGTCTGCGTTGTGCTCTTCAGAGGGGGTTTGACTGCATGGACCCGCTCATCCCGGTGTCGGTGCCCAACTACAGCGAGAAGGAGTTTGAGAGCTGTTACCTCTATCTTATGGACCGCCAGTGGCTGCAGCACCCGCAGAGTGAGTGATGTTACTGTGAATGCTTTTCTTCCAAAATAGAAAATACATTTTAATTATGCTGTTTTAGTAACTTTAAATATTTGTTCTTCATCAGGTCGAACAGAGGAAGGAAAGAAAGAACTCATCTTTTTGAGCAACAGAAACCCAGCGATGTTGGACAGAGTTTGTTCCTTCTTATGAAGTTTGCATAAAGACTTAAAACACACACAGGCACACACACAAAACACACATAAATATCATACACACAAATATACATAAATAGAAATAAATAAATGTCAATACCTTTAATATGTGTAAATTTTGATGCATGTGTGTAACTTTGATAATAAAATGTTGAATAAAACTTCAAACTAATATTTAAGCGGGCTTTAATTGCAAGTAGTTCTGTCATGAAAGCCAGATAGAAACCATGGAAGAAGATTTAATCACTAAAGGAATATGAAAAGTGTTATCTAGGAATGAAAAGATATAAACTGCGAGAGGAAAGGGATGCAAACATCGTCTTAAATCAATATGTTGAGAGGTACTGTGTTTTAGTTTGATAAATATTAGAATTTGCACAAATAAAACTACAGAAACATTCAAAAAATAGGTGTAATGTTCTTTGTAAGCGTCAATAAACAAAACAAACCTTGGAGAGGGCCTGTCATGCTCTTATGGCCACGCGCCACCTGGCGGCGGTTCAGGTTCCTGCACAGTTGTTCACGTGACAGTTTACAAGGTCACATGACTGGCCAACAATAAACGTGATCGCCCAAACGAAGTGGTCGGAGGACGCGCTGGTATGGCAGCTCGGTTGAAGTGACGTCCTGCTGTGAGTATGTCGTCATCAGCCCGCCGGTCTCCTCGGTTCTCTGACTCACGGTGCAATGTCTCCGCTAAATGAACGAGCAGTTGGGTCTTTATCCACTTGTACTTTACGGTTTCAAGTGCTTCCCGACACTCATTCAATACGTGTTGTTATCGAGTATAAACTCTTAATTTAGATGTTCTTTTTTTCTAGATAAAATGGCGTTGTTTTTGCCATCCTCTGTGCTGTTGGCCCTGGTGTTCCTCATAGCAGCAGTGACCCTCTCCACAGGTAACGACACAACGCTTGTCTCCTCTTCTGTTACACGCACTCGTATAACGTCTGTTGACCAGCACAGACGGAGACATCATGTTGCTATGACTGCTTCTCGTTCCAGGAAGCCATGAATGTGTTGCTAGAAACTTTGGCCACGACTCTGTGGTGTGTGAGTGTAATGCAACCCATTGTGACAGTGTGGGACCGGTCACTTTGCCTCCACTGGGCCAGTACTCCTCCTTCCTGACCAGCAGGGCCGGCAGCAGACTGGAGGCGGGCCGGGGTCCGGTCCAGGTGAACAGCACCGGAGCAGGTGAGCGGTTATTGTCTTTAGCTGGGCAGTCTGCTGGAGCAGGTGCAGAGCACCGGCCTCACCTCTCTGTGGATCTTTCAGGCCTCAGGTTGACGATTGTTCCCTACCAGAAGTACCAGAAGATCCGGGGATTCGGTGGAGCTATGACGGACGCAGCAGCCATTAACATCCTGTCTCTTTCTGCCGGTGCACAGGACCAGCTGCTGCGTCAGTACTTCTCCCCCGAAGGTAGAAATCTCCTGGAAATACTCATTGTATGTGCAATAATAGAGGGTTTAGAAAAGAGTAACGCGCCCATGAACTACTGGGATAAGATACACGTTCGTAAAACAACTGTGTGATATGTATTATTATGTGCTCAAAGCCAAAAGCAAACAAAGATGAAACCCGAAGGTTGCTGAATGGCCACGCTGCTGTGTCTCCGCAGGTATCGGCTACAGCGTGGTGCGCGTCCCGATGGCCAGCTGTGACTTCTCCACCCGTCTGTACACGTATGCTGACACACCTGGAGACTACAACCTGGACAATTTCACACTGGCCCCGGAGGATGTCAACATGAAGGTCCCTCTCTTCTCCTCCTCTCTCTCTCGCACACTCACACATGTCCATCACCTCCTGGCTCGAGTCTCTCCCTTTACTCCTCAGATCCCTCTCCTGCAGCGAGCTCAGGCCTTCTCTCCTCGCCCCTTGTCTCTGCTGGCCAGCGCCTGGAGCGCCCCTGCCTGGATGAAAACTAACGGTGCTCTCATAGGAAAGGGCTCCCTGAAGGGCCAACCGGGGGGCAAGGAGCACAAGACCTGGGCTCAGTACTACATCAGGTGACACGTGGGGCTTCAATGCAACGTCACATGTTGCCAATGCTTCTTACAAAGGGGACATTATTCTGATGGTGGTTGTTTTTCTTTCTGTCATCTCAGGTTCCTGGAGGAATATGCTAAATATAACTTGACATTCTGGGCTCTGACGACGGGAAATGAGCCCTCTGCAGGACAGATTACAAACTACAGGTCTCTCCTCGCATTATATTACAGCGAATGAAGCATCAGCGTGGATCATAAACGGCACAACAGATTGAGAAGTCTCTTCCTGCAGTTTCCAGGCTCTTGGCTTCACTCCTGAGGAGCAGAGGGACTGGGTGGCTCTGGACCTGGGCCCTGCCCTGCACGCTTCTTCACACCCACGCACACACGTCCTCATCCTGGATGACAACCGCCTGCTGCTGCCCCACTGGGCCAAAGTGGTGAGTCCAAGGACGGAGAGACAGTGGAGAAAGTCATGGCACTCTTTGTGGTACCTGAGGCTGCTCACTCTGCAGTTACAGGGAAACTATTTGGATTTTTAACATAAATCAGTGCAAGGAAGGCAAATATATTAAACAATACTAAAAGATCTTTATAATAATGTTTGGTACCATACAAGATATGTTCAACACAATAACGATGATATCAGGTAAGAAGCAAGTGTCTTTATTCTCTGGGGGAAAGAGTCTAAAACTATCAGGAGGAATCAACCTGAAGAAAGGGCTATGGGCTTTGTTTTCTTTTGTCACGGCTGCAACTAGGGATTATTTTATTGATTAATCAGTAAATAGTTTGGTCGATAAAATGATGAGATAATTGTTAGTGTTGAAAAATGTGAAGTGGCATAGGAGGAAGTTCTTCATACCTTCATAGAGCAGAAGACAAGCAAGAAGCTGGAATCAGAGAATTCAGACTAATCTTTTCATTTGAATTCTTTTTTTCTTTAGAAAATACCCAAACTAACTTATCCAAAATTGTTGGCAATTGAATGAATAGTTGACAACTAATCGATTAATCTGTGCAGCTCTATTTTTTTTTGAGGCTCCTAATCCTTGCCACAAGATGAAATAAGGCTCTGTGAATAATATAATACATTTCTACAAGGTTCACTATGATTAAGTTAATATTTTGTATTATTTAACATTATTTGATCTAATTATATAGTTTTATATTACACTTAAGTTCTTCTCAGTAATGCATAAAAAAATTCCTAATGTTATAATCATTTGCATGAATGCAGCATGGACCCAATGAGCAGCATAAAACGTACAGATGGATTAACCAAATAAAAATGATAAATTAAGTTAAGTTAATTAATGTTGTTGCTAAAATTAACACTCGCCCATTGTGAGACCATGAGATGCTTATCTGTTGTCGCGCACAATCCCTGTTGCACCGGACTCTTCAGTTCCACATGAGGCCTTTTTTTGCAGAGGAAGAAACTAAAAGCAACGTTTTTATGACTATTCAGTACCTGCAGACATCCTAAAAGGCCATCGTTATGTCCCTGAATGCATCTTAGGTGTTTTATTTGTAACTTTCCCAGGTCCTGAATGATATCCATGCAGGAAGGTTCATTCATGGCGTGGCAGTTCACTGGTACATGGACGGCCTGGTCCCAGCAGAGATAAGCCTGGGAGTCACCCACCATCTCTACCCAGAGTACTACCTGTTCGCCACGGAGGCCTGCGCTGGCTGGAGCCCACTGGACCGAGGGGTGAAGCTGGGCAGCTGGGACAGGGCGGAGCAGTACGCACACGACATTATAGGGGTAAGAGCAACCGATCTGCTGCATGAGGCTTGTTCAGTCAGATCCACTGTGACAGGTTGGACAAGCTGTGAGCGGTTGCTGAGAGGTGAATCACCTCCCTCGGTTTACAAGTTGCTGCACACCGTCTTCAGAAATGACCCGCAGGCCGTCAGAGCGTGCTGGAACGGGTGTTTAGTTTATTCTTTCTTCACTCTCTCCAAAATGAAATTGGACTCCCTCCACTCGATCTATTTTGCATGACACCATTCAGACTCTCGAGAGTCAGGAGGGATTTGTTTGTGTCGACGTGTTGTTCCCCGTGACGTTTTAACTCCAATGAGTTAATTTTAACAAAACAACACCTCTAGGTGCAACGTTACAAAGCACAGACTAGATGTTGAATTGTCGGTGTTCCCCTCACGGCAGGACTTGAATCATTATGTGGTGGGTTGGACTGACTGGAACCTGGCATTGGACCAGACCGGTGGGCCAAACTGGGTTAAGAACTTTGTGGACAGCCCTGTGATCGTGGATGCACAGCGGGACGTCTTCTACAAGCAGCCTCACTTCTACAGCATGGCCCACTTCAGGTATGGAGCTGGCTCTCACTTGTCACACCGGATGGCTTTTTTTCACCCTCATCACAAAGTATAATGAGATCTTATTTTTTATCCAGTAAGTTCCTGTGGGAAGGGTCTCAGAGAGTGGGAGTGTCCAGCAGTCAGAACACAGAGCTGGAATACTCTGCCTTCGTCAGACCGGATGGCTCCGTCGTGCTCGTCATTCTCAACCGGTACACGACAGGTTTTTATGTGCAAATGACAAGACAATCTTTGTACTTAACCGTGTACTTTTTATTTTTTCAGGTAGTGCTGGACAATGTTTTAAAAAAAATGCATTATGATTTGTAAAATTAGAGGAAATTATAATTTTTACTTAATTATTCTCATTTTAATTCTCGTTTCCATGATGATGGTCGGCTTTCTGCAGAGATATGAACCAGATAAAGATGTTTGGGTCCGTAGAATATGTGTCGTCCAGGACAACTAAACCTAATATTATGCCTCCTGCTATTTGAAAACTGAAGTGGGCCATATTGCGATTTTGTTCACATTTGTATTAATTGTGCGGCGGTTTTGTAGGTCATCATCAGTGATCCAGTTTGAAGTCGAGGATCTGGCTGTGGGCTACGTCTCCTCCACTGCGCCGGCTCGTTCATTGCTCACTCTGGCCTGGAACACACACTGATCGTTAGTACAAGTTCACAAACAAATGTTTCATGCACTTTTCATGTTGAAAACCGCGTCCTGACCAAAGCTTGTATTATTCTGAATGGGTTGTTTGAGCCACTCACACATTTGTATAATCTGCCGTGCTTTTTCGCAGCTTTAGTGATTTCAGAAGTCACAGAAATTAACCTCAAACATGAATAACTTCAAATCATTTGATTTTCCTCAAGTCTAATATGTCCTGTTGGGAACCTGAAAGTGATGAATGTATCAGTTCACCTGTGTGTAACTAATGCCTTGATTTCCAGCTAATAGGATGATTTGTGTCCTCACAATCACAAAGAAATCATATAAATAATGTACAAAAATTGTAAATGCCTTCTGTTGCTATTTCATTTTAAATAAAGTGCAATTTATTTTTTAATTCCACATTTGAAGTATTTTCGGGTGCAGTCACCCAGGGAACAAATACTGTAAATAAGAGGTTGAGAACAATGAAAATTCAACTATGACCAGTTTTGTCAATTTATTAATACATCAGACATTTTTTCATATATAATATACAGTTTGATAACCAGGTAATTTCACATTTGTCTCCATTCTCAAAGTTCTTTCCTTTGCAAACCATAAGTTGTCGGACTAAAATTATTTACATCAAAAAAGTGAAACAAGATAGTCATAAACAGGAATAAAATGACAGGGATGCCATCTGTTTATAATATATACACCAGGAGACTGTTTTAATCTAAATGACTAGAGTGGGAACCTTTTATTCCCTTATTGGTAATTTCTTTCCCCGTACGGTGTAAGGAATCTCTTGCTCTCATTCAATGTCACAGCTTCCATTTGTGGCCATTAATTAAACAGCAACTCAACATGATTCCTAAAAACAAAAAGTTATTTCATTGAAGTGCACTAGAGAGTGGACCCAATAAAATAAACACCGTTCCAATGCAATCCAATAAAACACCAGCATAGAGTTCAATCAAGACCTTCTATAAAGGAAAGCTCAACATAAATTATTCATGTAGCCTTCATGAACAGAACATGTGGGCTGCAGGTGTTCATGTTGTGAAGTCCAGACCCTGTAACGGCTCAATGAGTGAAGGGAACCCCGACAGTATTTTCAAATGCCATATAGGGCTCAGTTATAGGACTAATTTTATGATGAGTGAAGAGGGCATGGTGGGATATAAAGTCTGGAATTTCCCCCCCAATAGTGTATTGCAGCAATGCATTTCAAGAAAGATGGAGTTTGCTTTAGAGGTGGAAGTAGAGAAGACGTAGGCTTGATCATCAATGAAGGCTGGTTTTTATGAGGCAAAAGAAAGATCTAGACCTCAACTGACTGTTAAAAGTCTACACGGTATCTGTATACAAGGTTGAGGAGAAAGGCATTAAAATAGAAAAATGAAAAGTACAAAAAAATATCAGACTGAGATGATTAAGACAGCAACAGAGATGAAAAGAGGAAAAGTGAAAGCGCTTTGTCTTCTCGGTGTGTTGTTGGATGTAGGCGGGGGTCGTCTCAGAAGGACCATCTCTCCTGTGTGCGGGGGTCCATGGAGAGGGTGGGGGACTCTGATGGGGGCTGGCTGCTGCTGTCTTCTCCGTTCAAACTCTTCCTACACACTGGACATGTGTCATGCTGAGTGGCCACAGAACAGAATATAGATGACATTAGCTTCAGGCAGATGAACATTGAATGATGTGTAATCCAAGCTTCTCTGTGCCCCGCTGGTTAGCTCCTGGTAGCTCCTACAGCCGATAACGCACCCGCCGGTTAACACCGTTAGCGCTGTCGTTTGCATTGTCAAGTGGCCGCACTAGACATGCTCGGATTTGCACCTTTAACAATGTATTGTTGATTTTCATTTAAAAAGCTATCCAGGAAATTCTAAAGTTAAGGCTGGGAATATACGATACATTTTCTTATTAGAGTAAAACGAGCATAACCCACAATGGACTGATCCAATTAACTAACCAGGATTTCAAATCCAGGTTATTCTCCTCCGTTGTCTGAAAACTATTGTGAACACAAATGAGCCGCTCAGTAGCACCAGGCAACAATGTTCCCTATTTTCAATAAACAGAGGGACATTTTTATTTTGAACAACTTTGGGCAGACAGAGCACGAGTCCAGATTAACTTCAGGTCTTAATACTTGCCTGAGTGATGTGAATATCTCACAGCATCACATGTCAGATCTATTTAGTGAGTTTGTCAAACCCTCTTTGTTGTGACTCACCATTTCCAGCCATGGTACGATACAGTCTGAATGAAAGAAGTGGTTACAGGGGAGCTGTCTGACTGGCTCTCCCACTGCGAAGTCCTCTTTGCACACCGGACATTCCATACAGCAGTCTGCAGGGCGGAAGAGAAACGCATTATCAATACCCTCGTGGACGGGAGGGATTTATTGGGTCAATTGTCACTGACTTAATGATTAGCTACAGATCGGTGTTAACGGTATCATGCATGTTTTTTTTAACCAATTACACAAAAGGATAAAGGCCGACTCTTTAAGACACATGGATATTCATTTCTCCAAAGTAAGCTATTCTAAAGTGGTAAAATAATACAGCATACACAGAAGAGGAAGTCAAGAATAACAGACCCACCGCACATCATCTAAAAGTAATTCATGGAAATCATTGTTGATACAGTATTGGATTTTTCATTCCAAACTGACACTTTCGGAGGCGTCTCTTGGCAGCCAGCAGCAGATGCTTTGCTGCATCCAAGTGCTGCACAGACCTCGGAACAAAGAACATACCTGCAAACTCAGAAGGGCTGAAAACCGTGACACCGTCGTTTGATGAAACCTCAAGCTTTCATAACTACGGCCTTTTGATTCTTCTGAACATGCTAAACTGATCTGATAAAGATCTCGTACGGAAATAATAATAAAAATATATACATTTTCATTGTATACAATATGGTTTAAGTCATTCATGAAGCAACTTCTTTTCTTTGTCCTTCAAGGACTCGTTTGCGCTGCTTAGCCATGAGCCGTCTCCTTGCAGTCCTCTCTACCTCCTGCTAGAGTCGTCAGTAGATGTTGCGGGCTGACATTCAAGCTAACCCAACGAAGACGCTGGAGACATCTTAACGCTGATTGGCCAAGACATGACACACCAAAGATGTTTTATTGCAAAGATCACAACATCACATTTGATCCTTGTCTCTCCAATCTCAGAAACGCTGGACGGCCAGTTCCAGTACTTGGCAAGTTCAAAAAGAAAGACAGGAAAATAAGGAATAACTCACCTGCTTGTTCCTGAGAGATATTGACAGTTGGGAGAGAAGAGATCTTCTCTTTCTCTGCTGGAGGAGGTCCTGTGTTCTCCAACTGACCTAGTAACTACACACGCGAACACATTAGTAAACATTTAAAAGATAACAGGTAGATAAAGTCCTCCTAGGTTTGGTTTACCTGCGTTATCACGGCGTCTAACCCTCCCTGTCCCCAGGCGTAATCGCCTGGGTTAGAGTGCAGCATCCCCGTCCTGGGAGAGTCACAGACACCACAAGCTGATAAGAAACAGCGTTTACACTGTGACACTAACACTGTGATGCTGCTGCATCTTACCATGAGAGGGGGGGTGAGCCAGGGACTCCAGAGTTGGCAAAGAGGCCGGCGAGAAACTGTTGCACAATCCTGAGAAAATATACAACTGTCAATGTCATCACCAAATACCAGAGCATCTAGTATTAGCATACCTAGCACTGTCGTCAAGTGGGAGAAAAGAGCCGAGACGACGGTAAACGAGACTGAGCTGTCAGTTGCTCACCCCTCCACAGCGGGCGAGCGGTCTGGTCTACTGCTGCCTCTGGACCGGTATCTCCTCTGGCTGTGCAAGCGAGAGGGACGTCCTTGTCCCCAGTGGTCTCCGGCTCCTAGTAGACCCCCCATAGGTCCCCCGAGGCCTGCTGGGACCGAACCCCCGATTGGTCCCCCTCCCAACCCTCCCAGGGCACTGAGACCCCCCAGGCGTCCTCCAGGGAGCCGACGTTCTGAGTCAGGTGTGTCACCGTCTGCTGTAAACGGTCGCTCCAGTAACAGGTGCCATAGCTACAGGATGGTGGGATTTGACCGGGGAGGAGACGGGAACGGGTTTGAAGGAAGAGATTTTGAGACAGAAAGTGGGATTAAGGGAAAGCAGGCAGGACAAGGGGAAAAGAGAGGGAGAAAAAGAGAAAAGTTGAGTCAAGAACAGTGCAGGGAAAGAACAAGTTCATAAAACATAATTGATTGCAATAAATCCTCTTCGCCCACTTCCCCACCCAATTCTCTCCAAAATCCGTCAAGTCAGCTTCTACCTCTGCAAATTGTGTGGCAGCGTCATCTATCCCGTTAGCGACACCCTCTAGAAGACTGAGAGGAAACACACACCAAAGGGACGAAAGACACATTATTAGTAACGTCCACTGAACCCTACACAGTGACCAGGTTTAGTGCTAGTCTGGGACAAAACTGCAAGGTAAGCAGAAAAGTTTCTACAGCACAACATCTGGCTTCTTGTTAATGTCCACGAGGAAACAGCTCGTCTGCTTTTGGTCCGGACGACACTAAAAGTGAGAATCAGGTTGATTCGTAGAATGACACACGTCTCTCACCTGGAATCTTCTGTTACTTCCTCTATGAATCCCGAGTCACATCTTGGACAGATATACTCCTGAAATATTCAGGACAAAGATTAAGTTGCAGTGGAGAAAAAAACGCACATTACATTTTTTCTAGACACCAAGATGACATTTTAAAATGTCTCGTTTTGTCCGACCAACAGTCCACAACACAAATATATTTAGTTGACGATTATAAAAGCAGAGAAAAAACCCTGTAGAAGCCAAAATGTAATTTCTGCTTTAAAAAAATAATTGATTATCAAAATAATTTTCTGTTGAACAATAAATGGATTATTTTACATTTTATTTTTCAGCTCTACTTTAGTAAAATCCCTTTGAGATGATCTAGTTGGATGATTTTATTAACCAAATGAAAAATGAAAAATAAAGTATTTATAAAATAAACAAGAAAAGCCATGGTTGAGGTTTTTGTTATACACATGTGAAAGGTTGTGTCTGGTGTAATACAGGAGAAATTACCAGTCAGATTTAAAAAAAGTAATATCTGGTATTTGCCAAATTGTGATATAATGATACCAAGGAAATAAACACTTGGTCTTTGAAGGGAATAATAAACACATTGTAAAGACATTATGTTTTATAAATGTAGCCCAGGAAGTAGAGCTGGTCTGCCAGCCACACCTAACTGTAATGTGTGCGTGTGCTATAGAAGCCAGAATGTGAAACACAACTGGTAGTTGGCAGACTGGATCATGTCGTCAGCCGAGTGTAAGACAGGGTTTCCCCAACTACGTGAACAGGACTGAAGTGTGGTCATGTAATATACAGCAGAAGAGATTAGACTGATATGTTTGTTAGACAACAGGTTGGAAAAGTAGGTCAACAGATCTTATAGTATATATTTTAACTCTGTTCTATTCACTGAATGCTTTTGAAAACAGAGAATAAAAGAATACCATGCTCAAGTGATTATACAACATCCTTTATTAGCTGGTTTACAAACATTTGGGGATGTAAAACTATCGTCATGTTTTTAATCGTTTGGAAAAACCCTGCAGTAAGCAACACCTGGCAAGTGAGCTGTATGTCATTAGCTCAAAGAAACGTTATAATACCTGTTGCATAAATAGTTACATGACCCTTTGGGATATACTGTCGTAGTGTGGGTGTTGCACAGTTGGCTCAGTGACGACATGCCGCAGGGTTGAGTGTTCTTGAGACAAGCATGCAGTTTAGAGTCAATGACGGGGCCGGCTGGAATTACCCTCAACCATACCATAAAAATATGGATTCAGTTTACAGCAGGATAATCTGGTGGACTGAGATGCTGACAGATATATAGACAGTGCCAGTGTATTAGGTACTTACTTTTGGTCCACCTCATTTATATCAAGACAGACAAATAAACACGTAACATATTAGGGCAGCATCTAACACCTACTTTTGTATTCAGTTAATCTACCAATTATTTGATCATTTAATGGATAAATGATTGGGTCAGGATAACAAAAAAGGAAAAATAGATTGTGTACAACCAACACATTTAAACCGAAATATATACATTTTACTTTCATAAAAGATTATGAAAACCGTGACATTTTAACATTTGAGTGCTCCAACTGGACAATGTTTTCATTTTACTAAATGAGAATTAATAAGTTATCAATATTGTTAATTTTCTCTCCGCCTCACCTATTAATCAACCAATAATGTCAGCTCTTGTCAATGTATCATATTACAAGTCAGACTGAAAACAGCAGCTTTCAAAATGACCAATACATTGAAATAAACACCTCCTTCAAACAGTTTCAACAAATCCACAGTAACCTTCGTGGACCGAGGATCTCGCTCAGGGTTGTTGTGTTCTGCTTGATTGGGTTTAACTAACGCAAGGTGTACCGAATAAACTGGAGACTTGGTGTCAATAGAGAACCCTAACAAATACAAAGGACGTCGGATACGCGTGTAATCCATGCTGCGGGTCGTTCAGGCCTGTGGAGATCTGGACCATGCAGCGTCTCGACATTATGTTACTCTCACTTTTCACTTCACAGCTGAAACTGAGAACGACGTGTTTATGTTCCCTGAAATCCCCCAACGCGTCCTGTCAAGTGTGTATTTAACATAAATAATCCTGAAAACGAAAGTAACCCTTGTATCAGTCAGCTAATATAAACACTGTCAATATAATAAAATAGGAACAACACACCTTTGAGCTGTTTCTGTTGTTCACAACACAACGTCTCCAAGCTGTCAAAGCGAGGCGTCACGAACAGTGCGTTCACCAAACTGTCCCATACATGCCACCCGGACTCATATCGATGTTTGCTTTTGATGCCGATGGTTGGACAATGCATTTATGTCACGAGTTTTATTTAGAGAGTTAACAACAACAAACGCCGCTGACTGCTAACTGGCTAGCTGTAGTGTTTAGCTGTAAGCAAGCGAGCGAAACAATCGGTATTTCGGGAAAAAGGTTGACTTGTCAACGGCGCATTGTGTACAAGAGGGTGTGATGGACAAAGACAAGAATACGTCTGCCTTACCGGGAGTTTAGGATTCACTTCTCCCTTACAACAGTGACAGAAAAACCGATGCGGTGGAACAGCCGCAGCCTCCGCCATCTTCCCCGGACCAGCACAAACACTGACGTCAGTCCTCCACGAACTGAAGACAGCTGTCCGCCTCCAGCCCGGCATGCACCGCGGCACCGCGCAGCCAATCCGAGCGAGCGAAGCTGAACACCGGAAGTGCTCGCGCGTCGCCTGCTGTGGTTTGTCTGCGAGAAGAAGCCGCGTGGGTCGAGTTGACTTTCAGTGGGAAGCTCAACTTCAGGATTTTGCCTGGCTGCTGACACTTGTCTGTCGGAAAGGTTTGTGAGAAAGAAGTATCAGACTTTTGATGACAAAGTGTAAACATTAGCAGTTAGCTAGCGAGCTCGTATGTAAAGTAGTGCTGTTGCTTTGCTGTCTGCGCAGCAATGTCCGTGTGATTGTAGAAATACGCGTATTTACTTTATGCTTTTGAATCTAGTCAAGCTATGTGTTAACGAAGTGCTGACAGTGGCTTTTGTGCGTTGTGATTTAGTATAGCACTTCCATTCAGTTGTGGCATTACGTTAGCACTTCCATTACGTTGTGACAGTTTTGCATGACACATTAACAAACGGCCCAGATGTTTTGACTTTCATTCAGCTCAGTTAGTATCGGTCCAGCTCCAAACATGTTTATTGTATTGGCGCTGGAAGGATCACTTCATCAGTTGAATAGTGGACAATTGTCATTTTGCAATCAAATAGGCCACACATTTTATAATGTAAGATGTGCTGCTTTTCTGTGTTGTCATTTAAACTTGATAGTTAGGGGTTGAATTGTTGTTCTTACAAAACAAGACATTTGTGGGAAACGGACAGATATTTTTCACTAGTGAGACCTGATATTGTTCATTTCGGCAAACTGTCGCTTACTGGAACACTTCAATAAAACAGAGCCATTGTGAATTGGTAATATTATCAGTAACACCTGTGCTGCAGTGCGAAAGGTGTATGCAAGTTTATGTCATTGATATTATATAAGAAAAACATGACATGACTGTTCTTTCCCAGTTTGTTTGCAATGTACAGTAAAAAGGGTTTTTATGTGTACCATATGTCAATGTGGAAAACATGCACTCTTGAGCAGGTGAGAGTCGGGTGACTGCATGGTCTGTTGTGCTAAAATTATTGTTCATAAATGACATGCGGATAAATGTTTAGAATATTAAGACATTGATTTCATTCTTTATTGTGCAAGTTAATCTATATTAGTGAAATGATATAATTTATCTACATAGCAGTCTTGTTCTTGGGTCTGAGATCGATTGCTTTAGTCTCCGCCTTCGAGGGAAATCGCGATATTTTCCTCACTACAGTAAAGCCCTTGCTGAGGAAAACGTCAAATCACTCTCGTATTTATTCTCCTTTTTAAGGTATGTTGTCGATTATGAATGAAGTTAACATGTTGCTATGGATGTAAGATGTTCCCTGAGAATGTTGTTGTGTTTTTCTGTGCAGATGACTTCCCAGGCGGTGCGTCTGTGTGGGCTCCTGCTGCGGGAGCATTTTGGAGAAGTGGTGGAGAAAGTGGGAACACACCTGCTCAGAGGTGGAGCACAGAATTTAAGAACCATCATTCATGAGACTGGCATCCCACTGGACCTGGTACCACTGCTACTCTTTCTGTTTCAAGTCGTATGCTCTCTTCTTCACACCATGGAGACATATTTACACATTATGTTGTATATGTTATGAACACAGATTCTCAGCATTTTCTAATGGCGCTCAGCAGTCCAGCCTTTCCGGTGTCATTGGTGCACAGTAAAGCTGTTTTAGGAGTTATTTGCGCTGCGTTTACATGGAGTCGTTTTTTGCATTGTGCGTTTAAATGCAACATCTAGTGTCTCTTCACATGCCTGGTCAATTTGTGATCCCAAAAAAATATTACATTAACACCACGACAAGTGAAACAACACCATAGAGAAAAACACAACAATCAGCTTTTGCATGTTTTTTAAACATAAATGTGCTCTTTACTTTGTTTATTGGAGCAATAAGAGTAGCACAATATGCAAATAGTTACATACAATATACAAATAACATGTCCACCTTAATTTGATTAGGATTATTGTTTTCACTTTTGTGTGCATGTAAAGGGAATCCTGAAGTAAAACACCTCTTCGCTCTCTTTTCTGTCTCATGTAGGTCAAGAAGTCCTTGTGTGTGCTGGTGCAGCATGGGGCCTGTGTGTTCAGCTCAGACCGCAAAGGAACTGGGAGCCCCACAGAGTATCGGACCAGCTGTGATTCGATTCTGAGAATTCTGAGATACCCGCGTTACATCTACACTGCCAAAACCCTGTACGGTGACACCGGAGAGCTAATCATAGAGGAGTTACTACAGAGAGGTCACGTGACCATGAGTAGCACTGTTAAGACAGTCGCCGACCGCCTAACACAGAACATGGAGGGTCAGTATCTCAATGTCTGTATTGATCAAAGAGCAGCTTCTCCCTCAGTTATTGAAGGCATGTTTCAAAGCCTAACTTTTGGTTTATTACTCAATACTATCTTGGTAGTTATCAGAGCCAGAAAATCTAGACGTTTTCAATTGGCAGCCTTGGTGGAAATCAAGCATAATGCACCAAAACATAAACTTAATTTCTCGTCGTTTTATCTATGTGGAGATTGAATTCGACATCAAAGAAACAACAGCAAGTTGTCTTGTCCCTGTGGTTCTAGAGGGTTGCTGCATGGATTACAACGAAGTGACTTCTGCCTTCTCCAAACTGGTGGAGACCCATTTTCTTCAGCGCTGCCCCTTGATG
Source organism: Pseudoliparis swirei (assembly GCF_029220125.1). Lineage (NCBI taxonomy): Eukaryota > Metazoa > Chordata > Actinopteri > Perciformes > Liparidae > Pseudoliparis > Pseudoliparis swirei. Next base: position 13,413,119 of record NC_079409.1, read on the forward strand.
GCGGGAGCAGGAACAACAGCCAGTGCAACTCCAGCTACTGGTACTCCTACTGCCCCTGTCAGCATCGCTGTGCCCACGGCAGAGAGCTTCCCCGACTGTTACAAGGTGCCTCACCTCACACTCGTTGGGCGAGGCAAACGCCAACTCTGCGGTGAGGATGGAGAGGACCAAAGGAATGCAAAGAAGGTTAAAACGGATTCACAGGCGAGTCTCCGTTACACTTTTAACACTTTTGCTGTACTTTTAAAACTTAAATGACCTCTTCTTTTCCCGCTGCCTTGCATATAACACTGCTTGTTTGTGTGTGTCCTTCCATCTCTCTGTGTGTCTCTCATGCTCAGACTCATGGTGATGAGAGGATTTGCTGGCAGGTCAATTTTGAGAGGTTCCATCTCCACTTCAGAGACCAGGCCATCATCAGTGCTGTAGTCAACAAATTGGATCAGGTCAGTTTTTCACACATGAATATTTTAAATATGTTACTTAAGGAATAGTAATTTTGGTCTAAACGAGTAGATTCATACCACTCTCATGTCTGTTTGCTACAGCACTGAGTTAGCATAACGATGGGGAAATAGGGGGACGCAGTTAGCCTGTGCAAAAAAAACCATCAGCACATTTAAAGCTCACTAATTAATGTTAATTTGTGTCCACTGTTTTCATAGTAACCTCAAGGTGATAAGACTCAAAGAAGTCACTGTGCCCGTGAGAAATATACAAATAATTAAACTAATTATCTTGAAGATTTTCATTTAAATAAATGTCTGTTAAGTCACTTTGCAGAATGAGGTAACACAATGGTGATTGTGTCAATACTCCACGGATGCATATATTTGCATATTCTTTTCAATAGTTTTTGTGATTTGTAGACAGAACCAGGCTTGCTGATTCTGCCTGGTCTGCCTTCCTGTTTACTAGGAAAAACATTATTATGGTTGATTATGATTGTCTTCCTAAATAACTGAAACTTGTCACCCAGATGAGCAGTGAGATAGTCAGGACTATGCTGAGGATGAGTGAGGTGACGACCTCGCCCACAGCCGCCTATACGAAGCCTCTCTCAGCCAACGAGATCTTCAGGTCCCTCCCGACCAGCTACAACATTCCCAGGCCCATCTTAGACCAGTACCTCACGCTACTGGTTGATGACCCGGTATGACCTCCGCAAGGCACCTGTCAAATGTTATCTTAATTTCTATCTGCAAAATGTATATGGATCTCTTTGTACTTTTCATTTCATAGATGGAGTTTGTGGGGAAGTCTGGTGAAAGTGGAGGAGGGATGTTCGTTGTCAGTATCCTTTTTTCGATCGAGAGGCTCATGAGCTTATCGTCAAGAACCTACACGTGTGTTTTGTACTATTTGGACACGGCATGGGGGCTTTTCTTAACTCGCCTCTCAGATCTGCACAGAGCGCTGGCCAATCTGGCTCGAGCCACGCTGGAGTCTGTCGTACAAGAGAGGTAAGTGGGTTTTCAACGGTCTATACATGTGATCTCCCTTTCATCATTATTTATCACTTGTAATCTGTCATCAGATTTGGCTCCCGATCAGCGCGCATCTTCCGTCTGTTGCTAAGGAAACGTCACCTGGAGCAGAAGCAGGTGGAGGATTTTGCAATGATTCCAGCCAAAGAGGCCAAGGACATGCTCTACACGCTGCTCTCACAGAACCTGGTCCAGCTGCAGGTACAAGCTCGACACGTGAAGAGGCTCTCTCGATGCCCTTCTTTGTATTCATGCATTTTGGGATGATGGACCGCTTTTCCTTCTTATTCCTGCAAAAACACTGAAACACAAAGCAGACCCTCTGAGCTGTTGCCACAAAGGATTTATAACTTTGACACAAAAAAAAGAAGTCACACTGAACACTGATGGATGTAAATATACAAAGCAAGATTCTCCAAGACAATTGTCTTAGTCTACTTACATAACGTAGCAGAATAAAAAATAAAAATAAATGATCCAAAAAAAACGACTGAAAATTATTACTAAGTAAATGAAATATTTTAAAACTAGGGCTGTGAAACGATTAAAATTTTTAATCGGGTTAATCACAGGTTTTTGTGGATTAATCATGATTAATCACATATTACCGATATTCTCGGTATATTTTGTGAGAACATAGAGATTTATGACAAAAGACAGATATATACATTTATACATTCTTCTATACAATGGTGCTGCAACTCAGCAGTTATTTAGCAGTTTTCTTCCATATGGAACATTAATACATCTTCATCCTAAACAGAATGTTTAACCCTCCTGTTACCTTTCGGGTCAATTTGACCCCATTCAATGTTTAATGTCGGTGTTCTTTGGGGTCAATTTGACCCCAGGCTGTTTTTCACTGTGTCAAACATATAAGAAATATCAACTTTTTTATTTATTTAAAGGGCTATTTAGGTAGTCAACAAACAAACATAAAGTACCTCACACTTAAACTTGGGAAGCAATATTCATTCTAATAATTTTCTGGAGGTTTTAATTACTGGGGTCCAATTGACCCCGAGGGTAAAATATGTTAGTAAATGTAAAGGTAACAGGAGGGTTAAACAGAACATTTTTCTCTTGTTTGTCAACCATTAACTCCACCATGATACAATCTAAAGGCCTCTAGTCTTCCTCTAGCAGCTGCTGAGGCAAACTGATTGTGGGTTTTCTTCATGAACTGGGCCGTGATGAAAGGGACGGCGGGGACACCGCTGCAAAGCTGAAACCTCACCGGCCCGGACAGGTGGACAGATTGACAAGTGACTTTTTTTTGCTCGGTCCCGATGCGCGCGCACGGAGCTCTGTGGCGCGCGAGACGGAGATCGATAAGTGTTAACCTTAGTGCTGCATTCGACACCATTGACCATGACATCCTGTTACAGCAGACTGAGGCAGTCAGTTTTTTTTGGCACGACGGCACACTGGTTTAATAAAATCTTATCATCATCGATCTCAGTTTGTATTTTTGGTACGATGTAACCGATAACCACCAACGTTAATCCGCTAGTTTCCCACAGGTTTCTGTGTGACCACATTTATTTTACCTTATACATGCTTCCTTTGGATTATATTGTTCCACGAGTAATTTTTAATCGGCTGAGCACCCTTGAGATCTGATCGGGACTTCCTTTAACCCTCCCCAAAGCAAATAAAATTGGTTCACGCTGTCACATTCTCGACAGACAGATTACTGCAACTTCCTTAGGGCTGCTGCTCTAATCTCTTAGGTCCGCTGCAGCTCGTGTTTCTACTAAAAACTAAGAAGAGAGATCACATCACTCACTAGCTGCCTGCCACTGGCTGTAAAATCAAGAATCACTTTTAAAATTCTTCTCTTAACCTACAAAGCCTTGATGATGCTCCATCATCTCTCTTTTTAAGCTTGTCTCTTATTATTGCCACCAGAGCTAGACTCACTAAACTATGGGACAGCTTCCAATTTCAGTCCGGAGGCAGACACAGTCACCTCGTTTAAAGAGACTTAGAGACCCTCTTTGACAGAGCAGAGTTTATAGGCTCAGCCCCTTGATATGCTGCTATAGGCTTTAGCTGCCGGGGGGGTTTTAGGATGCACTGAGTACCCATTCTTTTTTTTTCTCCCTTAATGATGAATTTTCATCTCAATCACACGTTACTAACTCTGCTTCTCCCCGAAGTCTTTGACTTACGCCTCATGGGGTCATCGGACCCCTGAGACGGGCAGATAGATCCCTGCCTGATGGACTGCCTGGTGGGAATTCCCTGCTCATGACTACCATGTCTTGTTGTGTGTCCACTCCTCCCGCCATCTGCCTGATGGATCGTGGAGGTCCGTCATCGTCATGCCTACTATTCCATCCTAGGAGAGGATCTCCTCTGTTGCTCTCTCCAGGTTTCTTCCTTTTTTCCCCTGAGGTTATTTGAGTTTTTCCTCTTTTCCGATTTGGGTGGGGTTTGGGGGCAGTATGTATGTGTACAGATTGTAAAGACTCGAGACAAATTTTGTATTTGGGCTATACAAATAAACTGAATTGAATTGAATTGAACGCGAAGAAACAGAAATGACATGCTGCTGTGGAGATACGATCAACAACAGACGTTTAGTTTAATAAAAGAACAAAGACGTGCTATAGAGAACATGTCGGGGCGGGCCGATCTCTTTAATGTCATGCGATCTACCAACACTACGCCGCGATCGACTGGCAGGTCGCGATCGACGTGTTGAGACCCTGATCTACAGGAAGTAAAAGTCGTAACAAGGTTTCCGTCGGTGAACCTGCGGAAGGATCATTACCGATGAACAGACCGTCTGCATGAGAGCGGACAGAGTTCAGATTGAAGTGGTGGATTGGAAGCTCATTTTGCAAGTGACTTTTTTTTCGTCCCGACGACCAACAACAGACGGATTGAAGCTCATTCTGCGCATGCGTTAAATGCGTTAAAAATAAATAACTAGTTAAACCTGTAATTGAATTAACTGAGTTAACGCGTTATTTTTCACAGCACTATTTAAAACACAAACAGTTTTTTTAGTAAAGACTGAAGCTTTATTCTTTATGCTGTGTGTCTGTGGACAATGACACAGGAATAAGTAAAGACAAGTAACCTTTTGGCAACATTGGTCATTTGGAATAATTTGTGTTGTGAATTTTGAGGGAGCAGCCCCAGTTGTTCTTTTAATCTACCTACTCGTTCTCTCTGAACAGCCATGACGTGTTTTCTTATTCTTCAGGAAATCCCAAAGACTCCTGACTTCGCTCCCTCTCGTACTTTCTATCTTTACACCGTCAACCAGCTCCCGACTGCAAGAATGCTGCTTCAGAACTGCTACAAGGTAAAAACAATGAACATGGCGTAACCTTCTGGTTATAAGAGGACTACAAATGACACGCTTCTTTCTTTTGCCTTTAAATGTTGGTTTGGTCTTCAGACATGTTTTGGGTCTTGACATTTTTCTCTTGCAGACAGTCGGCAACCTCATAGAGCGACGGCTGTTTGAGTCCAAAGAGAGCAAGTGAGTTCATCATGCCCAGAAAATCAAGATCATTTCACACGACGGACTCTGCAGATCTGCCTGGCTCACCCTCTGTGTCAAAGATCAATGTTTGATTAGTGTTCTGCTTGACTGACAGGCGTCTGCTGGAGAAATCCCAGCGAATCGAGGCCATTCTGGCATCTCTGCAGGCCAGTGGGGCCGAGCCTGAGCAGCTGACGGAGGTCGAGGAGATGATCACTGCTACTGAAAAGCAACAGCTGGAGGCCTTACGGCTTCATATCAACAAGTAAGTGCTCAAAACAAAAGTACAACTCCCTTTTGTTATGGTGACAATTCTCACTACCGTTCTCTTCCCTTCAGGTTAGATTCTGCTGAGAACCAGGTGGATGAATCCATTTTTCTCATAGAGTCCTATGTCACCTCCACTGCGTCCACAAGTTGAGGCCATTACAACTTAAACATTGTACTTTTGAAGGTTTTCTCCATTACATTTTGTGAATGAATGGTGTCGAAGTATGGCTGTTTTATAGTTTATATGTCTGGACTTATGCAGTTTGCAGTGCAGTCAAATTCGAATAAATAATTTTGCTTGTTTTTATTTCAAGTATTAGCAAATTAAGAAATTGAGCACCAGAATACTTCTTTTGAACAGTTTTAATTTCACTTTAGAACAAACACAAAACTGTAAGACAAATATGGGACAAGGTGATTGTTTGAAATGTAAAACCATGAAGATGTCTGTATATTAAATAAAAGAATTGTGGTTTAATACACTTTGGTTTTTCCATAAAATTAGAAAAACATTATTTACATAAGTGCTCCCGACCCTGGAAATAGTGGGTAGTGCATTTCCGTTGGACCCTCTCCTCGTTTGGTCCTGGAGGTCCCTTTTGCATTTGTGTATCGAGTCCAAACTGTCTCTGCCTGGTGAGAGGTGGACTCGGCTCATGTGGTAGTCGTCATGGCAAATGACTGTTGTCATGGCAGCAACAGTTGGACTCAGTCCTCATGGTTCTCATCCTCTCCTCTTTGTTTGCGTGCGAAGAATCCCATCTGAAGAGAAACAAGAGATGAATATTCTGTCTGCAAGACACTCCATTTTCCAGAAGATATTTTAAGTAAATATAACACGAGAATACCTTCCAGAGGATGAAGATGATGAGAGCCAGTAGCAGCAAACCACCAATTATACTACCGATCAGAATCCACAGCGATATGGGAATTGCCCGGCCTTTTAGCACCTCCAGTACAGTCTAGAGAAAAATAGACGAAGGAAGAGATTGGAGAAAGAAAAGTCCAGTCCCATTCTGCCTCTGAAGTCCTGCCAGTCCTCTTACCTCCCTCCAGACAGTTCCTGTGCCCAGAGTGATGAGGTTAGTTTCCTGAGCCGAGAGGCGATAGGCAGCTATTATCCTCAGTGACTTATATTTGGCCTACAAACAGAGAAACAGAAGTGATGACCAGTGTTTGTGTCATAGAGCATAAATATTTGGGCTGAAATTAGTGTGCGTGCGGTTGCGTAACTCACTTTTCTGAAAAAGTCATCATGAACTCTGCGACTGACGCGGATGGCGGCGGTCTGCCCGCTTAGAAGCTGCTGCACTTCACACACGATCTCCGTGCACCACGATCTGCTGCAGTTCTAAAAACAAAGACATGCATGTTTACTTGTGTGCCGATGCTGCTTAGTGTTCAGCAGCGGCTGTGCAGGCAGAGGCCTCACCAGTATGTCATTCTGCATCATGTCTTCAGGGTGGAGGGCGCGTACGTCCCTCTGTCTGGCCTTCAGCTGGGCCAGATCACTCAGCACGCTGCAGTTCACCCCTGTGGCCTGCGGGGCAAATCAAATCAGTCAGATATGTCCTGAACAAGAGTTACAGCCACTCACCACGCAGCACTACTCACATTGTGTGAGACGTCGGTGACGGTCATGAAGACTCTGTCTCCTGCAGCCACAGAGGGCAGATGCAGCCTCAGCTCCAGATTACTGACCGAGTAACAGCCCAGGTTCTGCAGCTAAAAGCACAAACAAGACAAGATAACGCTCTAATTCTGCCTCGTTTTGTTTGTACGCCTCCTCTTCAGTCCGTCGGTCCGTCACATTTTAGTGATGACAATATCTTAGGAATGACGAAGGAATTTATACAAATGTGTCACAAACGTCTACTGTGACTCAAGGATGAACTGATAAGATGTTGATGGTCAAAGGTCAAGGTCATTGTGACCTCACAAATCACATTTTGGCCAGCATTTTAGAATGTATACTCTACTCATGACACAGTGTGTTGACATTTTGGACGGACATGGTGGTAAATCGCAACTTGGCTGGTTGGCCGAGGCGTACAAAAAGCTAGGCAGTAATTCTAGTTGAGAGTGACTATGAGCTTGACACCGTGGGTTGCATTAAAGTTCCTAAAAAAGAGCATGTGATCCATCGCTTTACCCTGAGGTGAGTGTAGAATTCTGGTCCAATTGCCTCCGACACTGTCCGGGTTGGGTGGACCTCATACCGATTCAGATTAGAGTCACTTTAGAGAACAATTAGAGAGAAAAAACAGATTGATACAACAATATTTATAGTTACAAAATTACAAACACTATGCTGCGCGAACATACCTGGTCACAAACACATCTGGTTCGTACTGAACAAAACTCTGCAGCTGAACACTGTTGTCCCCCAAAGTGTCCTCTCTCTCAACACTGTCACTGACAAAGAACCAGAGAGTTACACAAACTAAGGGGCTTTTTACAGAACAGAAACATATGTTTGTTGAGGTTTTCAGGATTTGTGAACTGTGTGTGGACAACGTTGAGCGTGCTGCTCTAGTCAGCTACCTGGCAGCGTGAAGCTTCATCTGCACTCGGCTGTGCAGAGATGTGCAGCTGAACTCCAACTCCAACATGAAGTTAACCTTGAAAAGAAAAAAAAAAGAAAACAGCCTGCTGAAGTGACACATTTCACCTGGAGGAAGTGAAGTATGAGTGGGCTGAGTCGAGAGTGATGGGAGCTAGTTCCTCTGCAGGGACATACTTTTGACTGGGAGCGAAATACCGGATAGCTGACATTACACAAGTGGCTGTTGGCGCCAAGTGCTGTACACTCAATCTTGAAGTGGGCATCCTCCTACATCAAAAGGAAAGGGGAGAAACAGGATGTGTGCGTTAGTTCATTGGTGGTGTGTATATATGTGGACGGTGAGTTAAGTGTTTCTGCACGTGTTTTACCTTAATGTTGAGGTTGGAGAAGTGCAGGTTGCGTGAATAGTGCAGCGTCAGGCTGGTGTTGTAGGCGTTTTCCAGTCTGTTCTGAAGCTGCACTTCCACCGTCATACGCCTCCGAGGGCTGCGGATCACATACGGCTTCTGTCTGTGGGGGAAACAGAGGAAACTCACTAAAAAAACAATCATTGAGTCGATATCTGATTTTGACAAACTGATAGAAAGGAATGAGCATACGAGGAATATCTCAAATGTGTACCTTGTCCCAGAGATGTCCATATGCGCCTGTAGCACCAGGTCTGTTGTACACACATCGTCCTCACCGCAATCTTTAAAGAACTGGATCTGGAGAGGAACAAGTGGAGAGGACAGCATGGTTGATGGAGAACAGAGGGAGCAAATGTCATGCAATAAGGAAGCTAAAAATGCAAACCACTCACAGATCTCTTGACAGTTGTTGGCCAGCCTTCATCCAACACTGGACCACTCTCTGTGTTATTGATCTTAAACTGCAGCGAGAAGCTAATTGGACGGATGTAATCGGCTGTGTCCTGCAACAATGACGGAAACAATTGTTAGTGATTAAAGTCACCGGATCATTTTACTTTGACTTGTGGGTTGATGTGTGTAACCCTCACATAGACATGGAAGGGCAGTGTGTAGCAGAGAGTTTGTCCTATGTGAACTCGGACTGCCAGCTGGGTCTGCCGGTGGGAGCTCTCGTCAAACAGCGCCCTCGCAGACAACTTCCTGTCATCCAACATGGCCGACACCCACAGATCTGAGGAGAGAGCAGGTCATTAGGGCCAGTCGGGACAGATGGAGAGTGTTGGAATAGTCCCATTCTAATTAGTATGTGTCTGGACAGTTCACAGCACTAACAGCCCTCGTCATGAGGATGAGTGAGGATGGAATACAAAGTGGCGTACCGAAGCTGTTGCTGTGTGGTCCAGGGGAGCGGGAGACGGTTGTGAAGCAGGCGGTGGCAACGAGACAGGCTGACTCTCTGCCTCCCCTCTTGCAGGTCTTCTGAATGACGTTGATGGAGTGAGGCTGGAAGGACAGACTCACGTTGATCTGGACGATGCTTCGAGAGCTGGACACAGGAGGACCAGTCAATGATTAAACAGGATTTAAGTTTTAGCCACGTGACACCACAACACGTAGTCCTGAAACCTGGAATCTAGTTTGCATAATTGAACTACCAGCTGAGTTCCCTTGTGTGGAAGTCAATGGGTTTCTGGTTAGAGAAGTTTTTGGTTTACACAAGTGTAAGAGTTTTAACGGTATCACATTGTGTTCCACTATATAAGATACATCGGTACATACTCGTCTCCTGAAGCTTTTAAGTGTCTAAAAAGAGGCGATTGCTAAAAAGTTGCTAAATAGAACTACAAAACGGCATCATGCCCATTAGTCCGCTTCCACAGCCTCGTGGTGCATCCTCGTGCTCATTCAGCCACGATGCTGAAACTTTTACTTCTGACTGGTGCATTCATGTTTGAAAACTCATAAACGTAGTGTTCAATTGTAAAGATGACCTTGTTGAACAAAACGTGAAAGTATTGTAAATGTTATGTCTGCCAGGGAGATCATTTTCTGCAAAAATCCCAACAAAAAGACATCATCCCTGCAGCATTTAATGTGTCTGCCGTCATTATCTCCCAGTGCTCCAGCTATAAAACCTGCTCTGGCAATGCCCTTCCCTCTCTTCCGTCTCACCTGAGCAGAACAGCGTTGCCCTGAGCTCCTACTGCCAAGTCTATGAGCTCATCTCCATCCAAATCCAACCGAGCACTCACACTGCGGCCAAAATACTTCAGAGAGGGGGAAATCGATGACCCTGAAATACGCTGAGAGGACGAGAGAGGCAGCAAAGAAAACATCAGTTGGATTTAATCCTAAAAATCTATCATGGAAAATGTAGTTGTAGGCAAACTACAATACCTGCTTGTAATTTTGTATGATGTAAATGCCATCACCGTGGTAGACATAAAGGGCGCCCCTGTGCTCGTCCTCCAGCGGGGCTCCAACCAGCAGGTCAGTGAAGCCATCGTGGTTGAGGTCTGGAGTGGCCGCCAGTGCGTAGCCAAACCTGGCATCCTGGGACTTATCCTCAGACTTCAGAGTACCGTTAGACACAAACACCTCCTCCTGGGAGACAAGAAAGAGGGAACGGGATGCACCGGTCATTTGAGAAGTTGTTACGGAAACCTTACAAGAGTTTGATAAATGTTATCTGTGATAATAATCCATCAGGAGAAGAATGACCTGTGCCTCGGCTGTCTTACCCCACTGAGTGTGTAGATGTAAACTCTACCAGTCTCCTTGTTTCCTGAGCCCAGGTACATTGGAGCTGCAACCAGAAGGACATCGGTGATGCCATCCTGGTCAATATCCAGCCCACACACCTCACTGCCATAGTAAGAGCCAATCTACAGACAGAAACATGCTCTATCAGTTCACTGCCACTAGGTGGAGTCCTTGATTTACTCTCTATCCATTGAGATTCAGGCTTTTCATCTTGTGAACAAACAAGTAGAAGAGGCAGAAGGATTGAGGAGGGGTCATGAGCTGAAAGCTGTACCTGTTCTCCATTGAGAGCCTGCACGATGTTGACATCGCCCTCGTTGCTGAGTTCAAACAGGATGACTTTGCCTTTGTGTTTGAATCGAGGAGCTCCGGCCACATAAAGCCTTTTCCAGTCCCCAACTATCACAGATGACACTGTGTAACCTGGAAGCACATATAATTAAACTATTTTACATCATGTAACAAGAGTCTCACTGGTGTTGTTGAAGCAACTTGATAAAAACGTCCATAATTCAAATGTATTGACCGTGTATTTTCGTCCACGGTTGCATCCTAGTCACCGTTCATGCTGTTAAAGTATGGGCTGACTTCAGCCGACTGAGGACAGTGTGTGTTTGTATGTGCTGGTGAAAGAACCTCTGACCAGAGAAGTGAAATAGAGGTGAAAAGCTTTCTGGGGCCCAGGCGTTACTTATTACTTATGAAAACAACATTTATTCATAATTGCTTTCGCAGAATGTAATCTGTTTCCAGTGTTGGGCAGTAGCAGCGTTGTTAGTTTTAGTTTGAGTTTAGTTTAGTTTAGTTTATTTCGATCAGCAATACTATACAAAAATCAAAATTTCAACAAAAGAAGAAAGTGGCCGACCGAAAGGGTCAAGGCTGAAGCTATCAAGCTTATAAGTGCCCTAACCTATGCTGTCATGAAAATACTTATTTTAGAGAACCATTACATATACCTATATATATATATATATAAACATATACACATGCATACAAATTCACACACCCATATAAACATATATACACACATACCTACATATACATAAAACAATCAACAAAACAAAAACAAAAAAGCTAGTCCCCATTATCCGTTACTTATGATGCGTCATCAATGCTGATATGTCTGTACTTGTCCAGTCATGTCTTTAATTTTTTTTGGAATATCACCAGATTCTTACTTTCCTTGATGTCATCAGTTAAACTATTCCACTGTTTCACCCCACAGACAGATGTACACATGTTTTTTAGAGTTGAATGAACAATCGGCTGTTTGAAATTCCATCTCACTGCATTTCTCACTTTTGTCATACATGAACTGACAGAAGTCTTTCCGGATGAGTAAATAAGGTCGACCAATCGTTGGGTTGGCACTAACGATGCTTCTGCTGCAGGAAATACAGACACGCAAACTTGTGTTAACTTGATGGAGAGGTGGCAGAGGGCGTCGTCATGGCCGTAGACCTACAATTACAGCCATACATATACACTTTTGATTATATTCATATGCTACATAGTGTAGTTGTACACTGTACATATTAAATTGAATATGGGTTTTGGGCTGTTTGGAAGACTCAGTTGAAGATGTCCCCTTGGGATTTAGGACATTTTAAAAGGGCATTTTTTTCTAAATGACAGATAAAACAGTTAGTGGATTTATTTATTGTATATATAAAATCGTTGCCGTCCAAATACAATTATGAAAAAATTAACTGGTGAGTGAGATTTGGGGTCCACGTGTGGGTTGATTCGGCCCTGCAAGCAGATCAAAGTTTCTAATGTCTGAGCTTTTGACCGACACATGAACACACCGTCCTGGAAGAATCAGTCCAAGTTACACCGCACAATGACACAACAATCTGTGATAGAAACTCATAACATGGAAACAACACGAGTACGGTCCTGTGGGTATAGTGTTCAGTGATGAGATATCCACAAACCTAGATAAGCAGCATGATTTTTGAGCTCCAATGGAAACTCGCTTTCAAAAGCCTCTCTGGGCGGCATGATGCGCCCGTTGGTCCCTTCCTTCAACACGCCGCCGTCCCAGTCGTAGGCGCCCACCATCCCAAACAGGATGCCGTCCTGAAGATGGAGCAGGATGTGGATGAGAGGAACAAGTAAAACACATTTACTTCACTCTCAGGGATGAAGGCGACTGGACTCACATCCAGTGTGTGTGTGGAGAAGCCGATCTGAGACATCTCCATGTGGAACGAGCTCTCGTTGTAGCCCAGAGTGCCTAGAAGAGAGAGAGAGAGCACGTCAGTGTTCTACCTCATCACGTTTCTTTACACATCTCCTTCCTTCCTTCCTTCCTTCTTCCTTCCTAATCTAGATTGCCTCATTAGCACCCTCTCACACCCTGAGGACACGCCTCATCCTTTCCTCTCCTCCTGTCCCTTCCTCTCTGATTTCCATAAACATTAAAGGGTGGCGTCGCTTTTCATCAGCTTTCCTCTCATCCTGCAGCAAATATTGTGAAAGACACTTTCTTCAACCCTAAATTTCACATGTGTACATAGTAAACCCACCAAAAAGAACATCAGATGAATACTATAAAGTATATATATTTAAAAATGAATGGGCTGAAGATGATGATCCTCTGTGCTAATCCAAAATGACTTAACAAACGTTGCTCCTTTCTTTTTCCTTATTTTCTTGAAACATTGCGTCTTTCACTCCTCCCCATATGACAGACCTTCCAGGGTGAAGATGCGATCTCCGAGGGCGTCAACGATGTCATTGAGCGCCGCTTCATCGGTCACATTGAAAAAGAATTTCTCTTCGGGTTCGCTGGCGATGGACTTGATCTCTTTGATGAACATCTCTGGGTCCTGCTGCCGACGGATGTAATGACCGAGAACCTAGAGGCCAGCGTGAGAGAACGAGGGAGAGGAAAAGATAATGGATGAAGCTGAAAGCAACACAAACAGATCACATGCACAGACGCTCTGGCATGTATTAGAGCAAACACTCCTCTGGAGGGACAGTGAAGAGAGAAATATTTAATACAAGTCTGAGGGAAGAGAATATATTTACTCTTAAGTAGCACTCAAGTTACCTCGAGTAATCTACTTGTAATCAAGCAATCTCCAAAGGCAACAACTTGACTGGAAAACATGTGAATGGAGGAAATGGTTGCCACGAGAGATTTGTAAATGAGGAGCGCAGGCCTCGCCCTGAGGTGAGGAGATGACTGATGCAGGAGACATACTGCAGCCTATGGCTTCAGCACAAATGAGAAAAATTCCATAAGAGAAACCCAAGAACTCCCCCCTGTGATTTCAGCTGCCAAGCAAACCAAGGAAATCCTACGTTTTCAAAGGGTAGGGATGGAGAGGGGTGCAGAGAGCCTACACATAAATATGAATGTTAAGATTGTATAAACTTCACTCAGGCGACCGACCGCTGAGAGAATGGAGATTAAAGACAGAAAAGAAGGATTTGTGTTAAATTGAAAGCAGATTTCCAGATTTAAGGGACTTGGATACATAATGGAATTTGAATATAAGAATACAAGTGTGGATAAAGATAAGTGGCCCACATACACACACACACACACACACACACACACTATCCCTTACTTCCTACGTTGGTCAAACACTCGACCACAAACCGAAGTGTTCTCTCTTGTTTTCTTCATCCAGTTTTGTTTGTTTCTTTTTGCATTGAAGGCTGCGTATTAAATGTCTGCTCTCCCCAAACTGTGACACTCCATCTTTGTCTGTATGTCTCAAATTAAATGTTTGCTGACCCAGCAATATGTCATGCACATGTAAGATAGAGTTGTTGTTTCTGTGGATTGTCCAGGCTCACGGTCACTCTCACATTAAAACCATGCCATCACTCAGTGTGTGGAGGGGTTCGGGTGGGGCTGAAGGGGAAGAGGTTGAGCTCCCACATGGCTATTTAAATCTGGTTATTTAGAGCCATGTTTTTGGGGGGGGAGTGGTGGTGGTATTGTGTGGTTGCGTGAGCATTCATATGGTCACCTAAATGTAGTTGTTGTTTGCTTCCCACAATAGTTTCTCTGCTTGTAGAAAGTTCCCAGAGCTCAATTTGGACCATAATAAAACACTAAAACTCACTCAAACATCTTGATCATTTTATGTCTGCAGGTCCTTGAAGCAGAATGATAAGACTAGAGGAGGTGAACTCACAGCGATGGCGTATCTGGTGATGTTTCTGTCCACGCACTCGCTCAGAGCGTCTTGTAGCTCCTCCCCGTCGTGCGACTCTCCGTCCGTCACTACGATCATCACCTTGGTGGCACCCTCCCTCGCTCCTCGCTCTGCACTGAACGCCTCGGTGCTGCAAAGAAGGAAAGGCACCGACTGAGATGAAGCATGTCGCCCGGCTGAAATGATGCCGAATCACGACAAACAATGCAACAAGAAAATAAAAATCAATTAAAATGAAAGTGCAATGAGTGAAAGAGCCTGAGGGAGAGGGAGGATACCAGAGAGAATCAATTACTTGGTTTCATAAAATCTCAAATAAACTACAATATAATATACAATCTCAAGTGCTTTATTAGAAAATGAATAGCCAGTAAACACTGAGAGATTGAATTTAAATTGCGACAGATTAACAAATAGTCCAAATCACAAGTGTACCACAATTATATTAGTCATATTTGGCACACAGACTTTGGCTGCTAGTCATGGCATGCAGTGTGCACATGTCATTGCACACAGCGACCACATCTGTGCATTCCCATCCTGCTGTGCCGTGATACGGAGAGGAAACCTAAACGACACACACTAACACACCAAGGCACACCCTGTTTGTGTCCAGTAACCTGTTCTCAGTGGGACCTGACTCACGTGTTGAATAGGGCTGGTAAGCCTCAGACTAACACACACACACACACACACACACACACAAACATTGAACTGAGGAGAAGAGTCACGGCCAGTGAACTCAGTCATTTTAAGGCCTAACTCCAGCCCTTGTCTAAATATAACATTGTGGTCAGCCACAAGAAACTCAGAGTTAAAAACAAATGTTTCCCCTATGCAGTCTGCAAATTACATAGGGGGCAGAGAGGAGAAAACAGAAGTGAGGACAAATAACAGAGGAACAAATAGATGAGTAAAAAACTGGATCAAGATGAGAAACAAGAAATGGCAAATAGGTAACAATTAGTCTGGGAAAATAGAAAAAAGAGAGAGAAAAGGGCGAGAAACCGAGAAGTAATAAGCACGGGAGCTCAAAGGAAGAGAAAAGGGTCGGGAATACAAATTAAAAGTGATAAAATGCGGAGCCAAACATTACAACTGAGAAGTTCAAATCCTGCTCTGATGTGGCCATAAGATTGTGTGATGTATCCAGTTAAATAAAACTGGTGGAGAAGAGGGAATTATACAAGGGAGAAGTAAAGTGGTAGAAGAGAGGGAGAGAAATAATGTGACAAGACATAAACAGGGAAGGAGGGAAGGAAGAACAAAAAGGAAAAGAGGGAAGCACAGAAACATTTGGATTAAAGGAGAGAGACATGGAGATGAGGCATGGAAGGGGAGATAAAAGAAAGTAAATAAATAGAAAGTGAGTGGCGCTAATTGGGAGGACTGGTTGTATTTACAAGCTATTTTATGGAGTCACAGCAGTGTGGTAACGACATGGCGCAGCGGTCTGTGTGTACTTTTGTGTGAGTGTGTGTGTGTGGGTGAGCGGGTGGAGCAACATACAAATCAGTGGTAAATCAAATTGTACTGTGAGATGTTGATCAGTCTGTCATCTTCTCTGCATTCAACCCATTACTGTCATTTACTTGTCAGCGTCACACTCAGTACGCTCAAAGCAACTTATATTCTTTTTTAAATTGGCAGCTCCAGTAATGCAGGGTTTTCTTTTTAACAACTGTATTATCATTGTTCTTTTTTTTGTCCTTTCAAATGATTAGTTTGAAAGGACAAACTAATTAGGAAAAAAATGCGCTATTTTGCTTTCTTGCCACTATTTAGACAAGAAAATCAATACCACTCTCATGTCTGTAGGTTAAATATAAAGTTACAACCAGCAGGGGAACAGCTAGCCGGGCTCTTTCTAATAGTAACACAATCTACCTAAAGCTATTAAATGAACACTTTACATCCTGTTTGTTTAATGTAAAATAAAAACAAAGTGTAAAAACAGTGTCAAGTTACAAATTACATTCTTGTTACTGTAACAATTAACAATATGTTTATTTTGTGTATCCTTAAAAATCTGTATTTTTCTTTTACTTAAATAGGCATATTATTAATCACGCCAAGGCCTCATTCAGCTCAAAATGTTTTGAGTTTGAAGAGCGCAGTGGAACCAGAGTGGACCGGTACTACTGGGGGAGGCAGAGTGGACTGGTTATGTTGTGTTTTGAGAATGAAGGAGTGCAGAAGTGGAACCTGCAGTCTGTGGAGGACATTGTGGTGCTCAAGATGTGCAGGCTGTGGTCGTGTTGGTCCAGTTTCCCCAAGTGTTGCCCTCATTTTTCCCTTTATCGTGTTTGGAGATTCATTCTTTTTCAAACTGTTCTTGGGTCTTACCACAACACTTTGATAGCATTAGTTTATGAAGTTACATAGACGATTTGGTGAGTTTATTTCTACTGACTTGACCAATGAGCCAAGACTCAGCCAGTCTGGTCTTAGTCAAATCCCCTTCAAGTCAAGTCCTTCAAGTCTAAAGGCTTAAATCTACAGCTCTGCATGTGTGAGAATAGAAATACAAAGCGTGCATGTGAATTTGAGTGTATGGCGTGAACCCGTAATATGTGTGTCGGTGTTCATCGGTGTATGTGTGTACTGTAAGTGTGTATTTTTACAGCTGTAAGAGCACCACTTGTCTGACCAGGCTGGGTCCGGCTGGGCCACAGCCCACTGGACCAGCTCAGCTAGTCCCACTGTTGTTCTACCCCGTCACGTCCCTGAGGAGCGAGCTCTGCTATCGGCCCATCTGTGTGTGTGAGCAGGAGTGTGTGCTGTGTGTTCCTGTAAGTCCAGACACAAGTTGTTATATTGATATCAAAGTAATTAAAAATGATTTTAAATACTGTGACCCCATCTTGACTTCTTTACAGTGACAGACACACATTTAAGAAAATCTTCAACAAAGCTATTTTAAAATGTTCTTTAAATAGTTTTGATGTCTACGTTTGATTGTGTGTTTTCACCGTCTTACAAGGCGGGAAAGGTAATGAGATCAAAAGGTCAAATGTGTCTCGATTTCCTGGTGTTTTAATGCCACAGTTACACTAATTTACTGGCTCTATTTTCCAGTCACTGCTTTTCAATATACCTTTTAAATGTTCCTTCTTCACTTCTCCAACTTTTACCTTAAAATGTAGCAGAAAAAACAGGAACTCTCCAATTACTTGTGTGTATGCGCGCGTGTGTGTGCGTGTGTGTGTGGGCATGTGTGTAAGAAGTGGAACATCTCTCCAAGACACACACATCCCAAAAAGAAACTGTGGCCACACATCGGGTCTGGGTGTGGTGCTCCATGTGGGTACGACTTTAATAAAGCAGGAATTTGATTTTTAAAAGAAAAGATATTTTAAGACCAAGAGGTTTTCACTGCCGCTCAACATGAAGAGCTGTTTCTTTAGACTTGGGTTACCATCTTAAATACCATGAACATACGTCCACGAAGAACATTCATGATGAGAAACTGATGAGAGTATTTTAAAGTTGGTCTGCACTTTTTTGTCAGGAATGTATAATGTATATCTGCTCAATAAACTAGAGATGTTTTTTCTGCTGATTGGTGCTGGGCTAGTGGCATGTACGGGTGTGTGTGAGGTCGTGTTGCTGCAAACACTCAACTGTCCCACAATGCATAGCATCTGGGTGCCTTGATACTGGGCGTCATGTGAGATTTAAAGCCAGGCTAAAAGCTGTTAATATGTCCCTTTATTATGATTTTTTCCATTTAGATTTACTCTATGTGGACAGTTTATCCAAATTACACCAGTTTGGAAACGTCCTGCATTGTTTCTGAGATGGGACACAGCTGCTGGTGGGTGCATTGAGACTGGCCTGGCGGTCAGTCATGTGATTCCTCTTACTTGAGAAAACTTCAGTGTAAGAAGTCTGACGGTAAAGGGATACTTAATTGTTCATTTTGTGGTCAGTCAGCTGATTGAGTTCATCTATATCGAACGTTAGTTGGCAATTTAAGTATCTTAGTAAGCTGTTAATAAAAATCAGCCTGATGGGATCATACACATAGTATCACAAAGAACAGACCAGAAAGAAACAGACCTGATTGTCATCATAACTACAAATTATATCGTGATATAGTTATAGAAAAACAAACTAAGAATGTTATACCAAAATCTAAACAGCTAGAAAATGTACAGTCAGCCAGCCAGATCTACCGAATACAAAGAGCATCAGCCAATGAGAGGGGAGTAACAGTGATTGACAGCCTACCAGGCCGTGTGGATGGCGTAGGCGGTGCGCGTCTCTCGTCCCTCCTGTCTGCTGATGTTCTTGGCGGCCTCCACCACCTCCTGTGTGGTCTGGTAGTCTTTCAGAGACCACTCGTGGACCGCTACCTCGCCATACTGCAGTATACCAACCTGAATGTGCCCACATACACACACACACACACACACACACACATTTCAACAATGCCACATGTTTATGGTTGCGCTGGCACACTGTTGTGGAAAGCAACATCTGAGACTCTTGTTCGGGGGGTGAACTATCTATCTAAGTCACAATATTGTTCTTAAAGTAAACAGAGTTCTCTGGGAATTTTTTAATTCATTCAAAAACCAGAGGTATTTCCTCTTCACCTCACTTTGCCTGCTACCCCTCATCCTCCCTTTTCAAAACCCAAACGCCCTCTTGTTGTTTAACGTTCCCAGAGCCCCCCCGACTCCCATTCCTCAACAACCTCAAACTAGCTCTGCTTATGTCCCTTTACATTACTGAAGCAATTCATTCGGGTTATATTTGCCAAACGGGTTCCTCTGTCACTCTGTGCATGTTTTCACTCAAGGGACGAGCTTGTCTGACTCTTCTGGGCAACAGCTAAGGGGTTCCAGAGATTTAAGTGGGAGACTCACTCAAATTCAAACCCACAAGTTTCCATTACTAATGTAAATAATATGTATCGGCAGAGCAAATAAACATTGACTTGCACTTTTACCTGCATCTGGTCCAAGCTGATGTGGAACTTGCTGAGGATGTTGCTGAGGAAGTTCTGCACCTCGTACCAGGGGTAGATGCTGTTGGAGCCGTCCAGCACGATCACAATGTCCATGTATGTGGAGCACCCTGCACATGTCGGGGTAAAAGAAAGAAAGAATTGGTTGGCTGAAACGGGCCTGCAACATGTTTCTGTACCAAAATGAGTCTGGAAACGTGTGGTTACTCTGCGCTGTCGGAGCGATGGTCCCTCTTGGTTCGAGGTTGTCGCTGACAGAGGCACAGATGCCAGTGCTGAACATAGAGGTACCGCACTCCTGAGACCACAGAGGGGCACATGCCTGCCAAACACACACAGACACATAGAAACACACATCAGCTGTCTTAGAGGTGAAGCGATTTCGGGAGCAGCTACAGTCAATTTGAGCCGTTTGTATTTTCAAGTGTTTGTGTTTCGCTTGCAAGAATTTTCTGTGTTTTTTTGGTCGTTATCAAAGAGTTTGAACTCGTAGACAAAAATGGTTGTGTGACTGAATAAACACAAAAATAGCTAAACTAGGGCAGACGGGTAACATAAAGAAAACAAGTCATGAGAGGGAATAGCTCATGGAAAAACTACAATAGTGTGGTTTTCAGGGGGGGGGGGGGTCTGAAAAATGAGGGAGAGGCAGGGAGATAGTTGTTGACGTATTTGCGCTCTTGTCTTGAGTGGTTTAACAGAGTTGGAACACCAGACCAGTAAAAAGCAATTTACATCTGATCGTGTGTAGGGGGTTAAATGAGGCGTGGGGAGGGGGTACATCGTATAAAATATTTCTGACTTCAAAGCTTTCCATTTATTTGGCTTTCATGCCGAGAAGGAGATTATGGGGGGAAGTGCGGAAAGAGAAGATAAAAGAGAAACTCATGCATACAGCAGAGAGACAAAAGAAAGAGACCGAAAGTGGGAAAAGATGGGGGAGAACGAGAGAAAGGGAAACAGCCTGGTTTTGCTCGCTCTGTCATTATAAACGGTTTTCTCCTAAGGCAGAGGGGAAGGGATGGAGAGATGGATGAGAAAAGGGAAGGAGGGAGAGGACGGAGGAAAGCGAGTGAGGTGCTATGGCTTTTGGTAAGTCTGTCATTAACAAAGGGCCGGAGACGCATTCCGATCCTGTTATAGACCTGACCACTGGGGTTAAAATAAACACACACACACACACACACACACATGCACACACATTAGAGTGGGATAAGCTGGATGGCGTTCATGAACTGTACTCGACTCCACAACAGTGCAACAGTAAAAACCTGGTGGAGACCTATTGCTTGTGTCTAACATAGACACGTTAGACACTGTTTCTAACGTACACACATACACACAAAACAGACGGCTAGCAGGACTTGCACTTGATTGATCTGAGATTTAACTTGAAAATAAAAACAATATTAGTCTCAAAGCGGTAGCCTACCTCCTACAATCTCTCAAAAATAGAACGTACATTTTCCCGAGGAAGATTAGCTGTAAAAGTTGCATAATTACAGTATTTACACTGTTATGTGTAGTTCAGTCCACCAACTCAGTCTGTGTTTGACTTTTCAATTGTGGATATGGATCTCAAAAAGGTATCTATAAGGTGAGGATCAGTGAACCGCATATGGTCACATCTGAAGTCAAATGAAGAACACAGCAACAGAGATGATTCATTAACATTCTGTCAAACGAACTCAACCGGGTCTCCGAATCACTTCAGGCTCCCAAACTCAACCACATGCCCACGTAGCAACAATACAAAGTCTTGTCTCTCAGTGTTGAAACCACGTACCAGGAAGCCGTCAGGAGATTCTGGAGTCAGCGTCATTCCCAGGTGAGAATTTCTCAGGTTTTTAGAAACGTTCTGGAGAGCCTCACCTGAGACAGATAGACAGACCGGTTTATTGTAGCATCTGGGTCAACACAGGGAGAGTTGAGCTGTTACTGGTATTTGTTTCTCTCACCGAGATTCACTTTGCTGCAGTTTGAGTTCATCTCCTCTCCCACGATGCATTTGTACACATCTCCTTTCCTGTTGTTGGGCGGCCCGTCCCAGGGAGCGCCGACCAGCATCCTTCAACAGAATGTCATTTATCATCAGAACATTCACTCTACATCCTCTCTGTTTAAGAATCGTGAAATGTAATTATTTGTTGCTCTTTTCTTTCATTCCTATTCACACAAACGTACAATTTCTCTCCATCTGATTCATGTTGAAGAACAGAGAAGCCAAACAGAGCGTCCGCTGGACCGGTGAAGATGCGAGGATGCTTTACATCGATGTTGAAGCACCGACACAACCCTGAAAAAAAAAAAAACAGAAAAGATGAATACACAGATGAAAAAAGACAAGATTTTGTATTTTGGAATGGACATTCCCTCAAACTCTTAAACTCTACACCACAGCCAGTAGCATGCTAGCTTAGCATAATTACTGGAACAGCTTGCTTTGATCGGTCCAAATGTAACACAACCTTCCAGAACACCTGAAGCAAGTTATCTCTTGTTTGTTTAATAAGTAAAAACTAGAAGTACCGCCTTGCAGTTCTATGTTTCTACCAGGTTGCAGTTTACATCCATGTCTGTACAAAATGGTCTCATTTTAACTATTTATCTAAATTTTTCATAATTAGTATATCAGTTATTGAGTTGTGGCCAAAAATGTGTTTTCTTGGCTCACAGGGACTTTTGACCACAACATTTTGATCCGTTCGTCCTTAAGTCCAAACGGATGTTTGTGTCAAATTTCCTAAAGATATTCCTGAGATAAAGACCCAGCTTAACAATGACAAATCTCACGGTGGGTGATGAGCCAGACTACTTTTAATAACTTCAGAATTACTGTAAAAACAATGGACGAGAAATTGACACACATTTTTGATGTATGATTTATACTTTCGTTTAACGACGTTAACATTACGAGTTGACGTAAATAATATTGATTAACCGCTAGAATGATTGATAAATATGCAAAATTTGGGGCTGTGTGAACACAACTGTAAAGTCGAAAGTTGGATTATTATTTTCCGCCTTGGCCTTGGGAGAGGGGATTCGAGGGAGGGAGAAGGGGGGCTGAAAAAAACGAATAAACAGAGTGAGCAAAGGCAACCTCTGAGGAAAAAGGGAGTTCAGTCTGAGGGGAAATGGGGAGAAAAGAGAAGAGGCAAGGCAGGGAAGGGAGTGGGTTAGAAAAACTATGCAGTATAGTGAGCCCCCTGTTGTAACATACAAGCTGGGCCTTCATTCAATGAGAGAGAGAGAGAAAGAGAGAGAGAGAGAGGTGAGGGAGACACAGAGAAGACAGAGAGCAACAACATGGGAGTCTTAGTTGTGAACATTTAGGATTAAACAGAAGCACGAAAAGTTGTTCCAACGGGAAAATTGAAAGACACACATCTCTTTTTTTCACAGTCTGAAAGGGAAAGTTGTGTATAATATGTTTTTTCAACGGCAAAGAAAATACATAAAGGTAGGTAACACGTGCCTAGTTACTACGTGCCTAATGTGTACCATGCTAATCAGAGTGAAACTGAATGAACAAATGAAACAAACCTTTTAGAAATTAAAAATGTTTCAAAGGAATTTAGGATTGCCTCGTTAGCACAAACCTCCATATAGTCAATTCATGTATTATGACTTGTTGCATCTAGGTATTACGGTTAGGTATTATGTTTTCTGAAGACAATAATCTAATTCTAAATTAAACAAGTTATACAACTCATCTTGCCGACATCAGGTGTGAGGTTGTCTCCGATGTCTGTATCTCCTCCTGCTCAGCATCACAATCAGTCCGTCTCTAAATACCTCGTTTCTTTGTAATTAGTTTCGACCTGTTTCCTGTGTCCTGCTGGTGTTAAGATGTATACACATGCACAGTGTACTGTGCAGAGCAATAACAAATGGATCCACATTTACTGTGCGGTCCAATACCCATTCTGATTCATATGCCAGAAAAAGATTTGGTGTGTCCCAATACATAGTGTCTCAAATGCACCATACCAAAAATAACAGGATGTCCTACGACATCTGGTCCATTTTGAAGCTTTTCTGACCCACAATCCTGTGGGCTAGAGGAGCAAAGTTCAAACTGCATAGCTAGAGAAGAAGTATATCCCAATTGAATGCACGCTGCATGTAACAGTACATACTTTGTCATTTAACACAACTTTATTCTCTGTTTCAGCAAATGTGCGAGCTGAGGTCGTCAGGGGCTGACAGGAAACTAACTCTCCTTGTTATTTCCTTTAGATACACACTTCCATCGAAATGAAAGAGCATCATGGCGTAGCCTAGTCTCATAAACACAAGCTGACAGTTCATATTTGACTTGTCACACTTCATCTGTGATGTGTAGCCCTGGAGGGTGTTCTGGGTATGTTTTCTTTTAAGGGATTTCAAAATAATATAGAGTCGACATGTATCGTGAAGACCTACTGTGCACATCTCAATGATTCCACTATAGAAAAGTACTCAAGATGGGGAACAAGACGAGAACACTGCAGCCGTGACGATACTCCAGCTCACGAACAGATACTTCCCCACAAATACACACTGACATGCAAAGACAGTTACCCAAGACAGGCCCGTCACCGGGGGATTGCGGCTGGTTTTGAGAAGGAAACTAGATATGTTCAATGTTTCTCCTACATCTTTGCTCCTGTCTTTCTCACATACTGTTTCTTCTGCCTGCGCTTTCATTTATCCTTCCGTACAGATGTTTTCCCTGTATCGTCCTGGATGTTTCTTCTCTTACTCAGATTTACTCAACGCACATAAAGTTGCGATTCTGTGTTTTTTCAAGCGTGACTCGAAGGATGGCGATGTCGTTTTGCTGATTGCTCCACCGGTTTGCTCCAGACTTCCAAAATCCCCAAGGGATGAATCGTGTTGACTTGGAAGATCTACTGAGTTTTGTCCCGATGTTGTTTAATTGTGGATTTGATTTCAATGTTTTAACAACCATTGGATGCATTAGCGTGACATTTGGAGCACAGATTAATGTCCTAAAGATGAATTTTGATGACTTTAGTGATCTGTTATGTTTTCATCTAGCGCCATGATCAGGTCGAAATTGTACTTTGAATTATGACCAAACACCTGCAATCGAAATGGCAACCCAATCATTCTCAGCTGTACTTGAGTGCTAAGCCTGCTAAGATATGAAGCATGGTAGACATTAAACCTACAGTTAGCACTGCCATTGAGCATGTTAGCATGCCAACAGTGGAAGGCCACCAGCTGTGGACTCGTAAGTCTGGTTTCTGCTCATCTTGCAGATCTGAGTGAGGTTTCAATATTTGAACATCCAATCCTCCAGTGACTTTGAGATCCAGCCATCTACCGTATCTCCACAGATGCTTAATGCACTTCACCGATGGGATTATGCGTATGCAAGGACAGATTCATTTCTTGATACTAAATCGTACGTATTCATGGCCAGAATGAATTTCAGTTTTTCCATCCAGCCTTTGTTATTCTCTCTTATTCTCTCCCACCACGCTTGTATCCACAGTGCAGTAAACTGTGTCTCTCTCTTCTCGTGGCAACGTCCACCACTCTCTCTAATTCAAAATTGCTTTCCAAAACAAACGAGCCTCCCCCGTAGCAGGGTTTTTTATCGGGGGGGACTCCCTGCTACTGATTTTCTCTGTCATCCTCCTATTTCACTCATTCTCTCATAAACCATAAATTGCTCCTTTCTTTTAAAACTCTCTGAAAACACACACGGTGCCACACGGCGCCCCCTCCCTGCACAACCCACTCAACTGTACCATCGGTCCCTGTTTTCCCGCCCTGTCCTCCCTCCCCTGGTTCCATTTTCATTGGGGTTTATATGTGACACTGCACCGCAGCCTGTCTGACCACCCATCGCCATGACAACTGGCAGCCAACATGTATCAAGGCGAACTCGGTCCAGATTCTCTCAACCACACACACGGCTCTGGGCGTACTGTGATGTGTGTGGCTGTGACTGGGCGGTAGACTGTATGTCAGGGCTATTCAACTTCAGTAGCAAGTGGGCCAAATAAGAAAATCACAGGGGGTGTGAGGGCCGCACAGAATATTGATGAGTTGTTGTTTGGTGGGGGGGGTAGTAGTGAGCGCGCGCGCGAGGAAGGTTGGCGGGGTTGACGGGAGGCGCGTGAGAGGGGGAGGGGTGTGGGAGGGGGGAGAGGCGCGCAGGCGCCAGTTAGCTGGTTGGCGCAAGCGGAAGGGGTTCAAAGGCTAAAAAGGCCTGCTGTATGTATATGTTCACAGAAAGTGAAATTTACCCTCCCATGTGTTGGAGGCTGTAGAGACATGCCAGCTCTTATAGCAGCATCCAGACACTGATGTGGGTTTTTAACTGGACTGTCTTATTTAAATGTTGCTTTACTTCTTGTCTGTTCCTCTGGTTCTTAAATGTCCCTGTGCGATGTCCTACAGAAGAGATGTCTGCTCGTCTGTTTCTATCATCTTTATTAAACCGACTCATAATGTTCCCCCGTGCACCCCCCTTCTCCTCCCCCTTCACCTCTTCTCACCCCCTTTAACAGATTTTCTCTCCATTATCTCGCTCACCTTCTGTTCTCATCTCTGTCACCCTCTCGTGGGAAATGGGGGTGGAGGAAGAGGGGGAGTAGGAATGAAAGTCAACAAATTATGGGAGAGTAAAAAAACACGAGAAGCGAAGCAAGCTGAGAGAATAAGAGCAACACATGTAGGAACTAGAATGGGCACTCGGTAGAGCGCATACCTTCGCATATCACAAGATTGGGCATTGAATTATGAACATTTTGGCATTAGTTGCATGCCAATTGGACAAAATGTATCGTGCTATGGTAAAAAAAAGAGTTTGACCTTTCCATTACCTTGACCTTGACCTTTGACCCGATTGATCCCAAAATCTAATCAAATGGTCCCCGGATAATAACCAATCATCCCACCAAATTTCATGCGATTCGGTTCAATACTTTTTGAGTTCTGCAAAAAAAATTGACCTGTTCATGACCTTTGACCTTTGACCCGATCGATCCCAAAATCTAATCAACTGGTCCCCGGATAATAAACAATCATCCCACCAAATTTCATGCGATTCAAGAACATTTTGACCTGTTCATGACCTTTGACCTTGACCTTTGACCCGATCAATCCCAAAATCTAGTCAACTGGTCCCCGGATAATAAACAATCATCCCACCAAATTTCATGCGATTCGGTTCAATACTTTTTGAGTTCTGCGAAAGATTTTGACCTGTTCATGACCTTTGACCTTTGACCCGATCGATCCCAAAATCTAATCAACTGGTCCCCGGATAATAAACAATCATCCCACCAAATTTCATGCGATTCGGTTCAATACTTTTTGAGTTATGCGAAAGATTTTGACCTGTTCATGACCTTTGACCTTTGACCTTTGACCCGATCGATCCCAAAATCTAATCAACTGGTCCCCGGATAATAAACAATCATCCCACCAAATTTCATGCGATTCGGTTCAATACTTTTTGAGTTCTGCGAAAGATTTTGACCTGTTCATGACCTTTGACCTTTGACCCGATCGATCCCAAAATCTAATCAACTGGTCCCCGGATAATAAACAATCATCCCACCAAATTTCATGCGATTCGGTTCAATACTTTTTGAGATTTGCGAATAACACGCATACAAATAAATAAATAAATAAATACACGGCGATCAAAACATAACCTTCCGGCATTTTCAATGCGAAGGTAATGACTGGGATCAAACACACACACACACACGCACTCACACACACACACACACACACACACTTTCTCTCTCTTTCCCACACACACACACAGAGACACACACACAATCTCACACACACACACTCTCTCTCTCTCTCTCACATACACACACACACACTCTCTCACACACACACACACACACAGACATACAGACACACACAAACACCCACACACCCACACACGCAGACAGACACACACACACACACGCACACACATGCATGTCCTGAATAAATAATTTAAAAAAAATATAATAGAACAAATCATGACTGACAGAGCTGTATGAAATGCTTAAATATATAATAAATAAATATAATTAAATATATGTTGTACAGCCCCAAATCAGGAATACAAATAAAGCAGTGCTACAAAACAAGACCTTATTGATCTCCGTATTAATCAATGTTACACCACTGACATTCATAAGAAATCAAATATTGACTTTTAGATCAATTACCCCCCCCCACACACACACACACACACACACTTGTGTTCAACAACTCAGTAAAGCATAACAGTGGAACAAATGCCTGCTGTCCACATCAGGGGAGCTCTGCTGAATCCATTAACACACATCCCTCACCCACATGCTCCTCCTGTAGACACATGCAGCAACACTTACACTAAGGTCTCATACACTGCAGAACAATTTACATCAAAGGTTGCACAATCAAAAGAGGGGGAAACAATTACCCTGCTCATGCTTGATTTAACCTGATGATGGGGGGCAATGTGTACACACTTACCACAGGCGGCTGGCATTTGTGAATAGGTGTGTGTATGTGCGATGCGGTGTAAGGTCCTTGTTCATTACTCAGATTCTGGATGAAGTATTTTGAACAGCATGAAAATTGACTTTGTGGATTATCACTCTTCAACATGCCAATGTCTCAATCTATACACGGCCTGTGTGACTCAGAGCAGGTACAAACTTAACATGCCTTGCACAACATAATATATCAGCCTATTGATCTCATTTTGCTTCACTGCATCCCATAATTCAGCAGTTAAACCCATGCTTATCAGCTGCATAATCACTTCTGTAGACAACAATGGTCTTTTTCTTAGGTTCCTTGCGTCAACGAGGTGTGAGGCCGCTCTGCCACACCGAACGTGAGTACAGGAGCGGAGCTGATGCTCCTTGGCGAGAACACACATGGCACAGAGTGCTTATTAGGGGAATTTTAGCTCTTAGGTCTAAGCGATGGATATGGCGGATATGGGTTGAGTTACTCAGCTGCAGGGTCAGAAGGTTTCAGCTGTAAGAGGAGAGGAACCACGAACCTTTGGCAGAGGGAACACGCAACGACCGCTGATTCTTCCTTATAACTGACATGTCTGACAGATTGACCGAAGGATCAGCCTTTGAACAAGGAACCAGTGCTTTGTTGGACTCATGCACAACTTCTTTTTCTTTTGATCTATTTGGCAAATGGTGTGTGCCATATGCTTAAATATTCCCGCTTCTCTCTCCTGGACACAATCATGTTAAGAATGTCTTCATGCTCACTCACTTACTGTCACACAGAATAAAGCTCTTTGGGACTCAGCAGGGAGGCACGCATGACACAATCGTTCACACATGTATGTTCAAGTGCAGGAGTTGTAGAGGTTAAGGATCATATCACCCAGAGAGACAGCGCTTGAGGGAAGGAGAGCAACTGGGAAGTGAAGAGGCATCAATCATGGACAAGAGGTTGACTTAAGGTCTCCAAAGTTCACAAGTTTAAGAGCAGGGATTCCCCCTCGGGTTCAGCCTCCCATCATCCTTCAGCAGTTCCATCTTATTTTTTAAACAGAATGTGCAAAACACAAATTTCAAGTCGACTTCTTAATCGAAATGTATAACTTACCTATTAGAAGAAGGATGAAGTCCAGGCACAACCGATATTTACGCAGATCCATTTATGAAACTGAATGAAAGAGTCTCTCCTCTATTTGTCTCTGTTTGCAAAGTGTTTCTCTTGAGTTGTTGTGAGTATTCGGCGTCGACCACACACACGCACACGCACACACACACACACACACACACACTTAAATGCACACGCGCGTTCTCAGCTCTCTCTTTCCCCAAGAGATGCGTAATATCCAGTGAAACGCTGCTCCAGTGCGGCCTCGTTTACAAAAGCGATCTCGAGTTGTTGAATATAAAAAATAAAATAAAAACTTCTTGATACGATAATTCCTGAACGTGATTTATGTTTGTGATTGTTTCTTAAAGTCCCTGTGGTGGGTGCCCCCACACAAAGTTAAACCGCGTCGTAGTGCACGGAGAGCTCTTTAAGATCAAGAGAAAGGACTACATTAACACCTCGGTGACCCATGTTACGGCGTGAAAATCCTGCACCTGTCCCATCCAACAAGAGGCAGCAGTTCAGAATCATGAAACCATTACTAATGTGCAACACCTTCCCAAACTGTCTGCCAGCACGGCGCGTGATGCCCCTCGACTCCGGAGCGCGTCTTTGAAGAACAAGCTGTGGTTCATCAAGCCACAAGTTGAAGGTGATGTTCCTCAGATAATTTGTTATCCATGATCCTCTCCGCTGATTGTCTCACTCTAAGAACACACTGGTTGTTCCCCGGCAGTCATGTCGATGTAAACGTGTGCCTCTAGCAACGGATTTCACTTTGAAATGAAAGAGCGCATTTATCCTAGAATTGCCCTCCCTCTATCCCTCCTCCATCCAACTAGTTCACATTGACAACCCTCAAACTCACATCTCTCTCCCTCTCCCGCTCTCTTTTCATTTCCAACTGAAGATCGCTCACCTCTGACTACTTATTTATTTTAGATAACCCATTATCTCACACCCTGTGGAGCATAAAGTAACACCCAATCATCATCTATCGAGGGGTTACAAGAGATGTAATTAACGGCGGTATAACTGGTTCATAAATAATGTAGATCCATTATAACCCATCATAAAGATCAACTTTTGGGTTGCCAGGTTGTGGGAAATCATTTGTTCCGTTTCTGAGCCACTAGAGACTTCATCTTCAGTCGCCTGCAGTTACAAATGTAAATAAAGTTCATTATTCATCAATAAAGGCGTTTTACAACAAACCGTCCAGTCTGAGTCTAGTTTAGATGCCCCACTGCCCTTTCCTAAAAGAGGTAAATGGGGAGGGGGTTTCATAATTAGTTGAAGATAATGTATCAGGCTCGCTGAAGTAAGATTTTAAAACCAAAACTTATATTAATGGCTTATAACTGATCTATACAGCATTAGACTTTTCTTTGTTGCTTTGTCAAGCATGAATGAACTAATGAATCACAGCGTATTGACTATTTACATCAGGTGACACAGAGTGTGGGGGCATTTCCCTGGCCTCCCAGGTGTAACCAGGGATGCGCCACTCAGACCTGCAGGTTTGAGTATCGTCTGATCAGACATACCAGTATTTAATTAATCATCTGCTTCCTCATTGTGTGGAAATAAGAGCATATGTTGTATGCTTAAGGCAGTAACTATACGGGATTGAGTTAAACATTGCTTTCTTGACCAACCGGATGCAACCGGTCTTTTTTTAAAAACTGGACCTAAAGAGTTAAACATGGATACGGAATCGCACCTGAGACACTGACCACTCCAGAATATTCCTGTAAAGCTCGTGGGCGCCCCTCTCAGGTCCCTACAGTTACTGCTCCACATGTCCTCAGACACGAAGTGCAAAAATACAAGGCGTTGACCCTGTTACTGTTTCTGCTGAACATGTAAATACTCAGCTTATAGCAAAACTTCATAAAACAGCTACAACTTCAATTGTGTGAGTTTGTTTCTTCTGGCCTTCTGACCTTCTGACCACTAGTGATCCCTGCTTCAGGGAATATCTTAAGTTGTAACAACCTGTTCCATGTCTCCTCTGTTTCTCTGTCTCCTCTGTCTCCTTGATTGTTTCATTCCCTTCACCTGCCCTCAGCCACTCTCGTCTCGTTAGGGTCTCATGCCGTACACCTGTTCCCCCCCCCCCCTCTTTATATTGTGCCAGTCTTTCCCTTGTCTTCTGCTGGATTGTTGTCTGTAGTTTTGTCTTCCTTGTTCTCCTTGTACCTCGTGTTTTTAGTGCTCAGCTCTCTAGCGTTACTCGTGTATATTCCTGACCTGCCTGTTCTGACCCTGCCTGTTCCTCTGCACATGAGCTCTTACCCCTCTCCACCCTCCACATAAGTGAGACGGGCTTTCAAACTGGCCCAGTTTTTAATGTAATGTTCATGTTTTTTGGCTTTAAAGAGAAAGTTCAAGTTTGTATGGCTTATTTTAGACGTCTATCATATTCAAAGACACTGGATGGAAAAAGACAATATTTCAGAATAGATTCACATTCAAACTTAATTTCTGAGCCCTCTAAGACACGCATGCTGTGTGATTGATTTATTTGCAACATCTGGTAATCCAGTTAATTTTTACACTAATTTGACCTTTAGTTAGAGGACACAGTGGACTAACATGGTCCATATCTGTATATGGTACAGGCCCATATCTGCCACACAGAGATTTTGTAAATGTGTCATTTGCTCAAGTTAAGAGTCACATTCATTTGGAGGCTCGGGACCTAAATCCTTATCTCATTTGTATTTGTACTTTGTCTGTTCATCAACTTACTCAATATCTGGGAATATAATTAGTACTCGCTCCGGTCATTAAAAGTTAAAAACCTTGAACACTCTTCCTGTTATATCAAGAAAAAAACATTTCAAAACAAACTCATTTCCCATACTGTTCAGAAAAAGAATCTTCTGAACTCTGATACTGTTTAGTAACACGTGGGAAGGCACAGCCTCTAAAATCATGTGAAAAAGCCTCGGCCTACATTGTTTTGAAGTCTGCATTGGGTGTTTCTCTATATTTCTAGTTTGCAATTTTATTCAGCGGTACTTGATGTATACTTATTATTCTTTAAGCTGTATAGTATTTTTGTTTTTCTGTCTCAAGAGCTGAGGTTCGAGCAGAGAGGTGTTGGTGTGATGTGGTGTCTTAAAAAAATAAATAAACAGCTTTTCTGATTAAATGTGCTGTGATTAAATGCATTCTCACTTGTCACCACTTGGTGGCGCTCTGTCTCAACTATTGCACTTTCCAAGCCTGTCTCAATAGTCTGACCAGCTTCAGCTTATAACAACTGGTCCAGATTGATAGGTTTTTATTTTTAAAGCAAATGGCCAAGATCATCCAAAGCCATTTTATCCACTGATTCTCATGATGGTCATCTGATGACAGATTCATATTCTGCTGAATCCCATCATTCACATTTGTAGTAATGTTGCTGACTGTCTTTTTATGTCTCTTGAAAATTAGCTCTCCCACTCGAGACTCATCACGTGGTGACGGATGTCTGCCTGGGCTGGGATAGAGAGTGCAATGGGGTTGAAGAGTAAACTCATAAGTGGCTAACACATCTAGAAATAATATGGACTTCATTAGCTTTTGATTTATGAATCCAGTGGTGGAGGAAGATAATGATTATTGGATAATTGACCTCGGTCTCTCCATCATTGCTCTTACAGTTACTGCCTAATTGACATTGGTCTCCATCAGTGTCCTTGCCATTATTGCCCCCTATTCTTCATTTGTATCTTCTTCTTTCTGCACCTTCTGTCTTCTTCCTCTTGGATCTGAGTGGTCCCGGTTCTTATCTCATATCAACGAAAGACACACACACTTTTCGGGTTTGCAGTGACCTACATTACCATTGTTTTGGTCGCTGCTGTTACTGTAACTCGACTGGCAGCAGCATGTTCAGTCAGATGCCCTAACTCACACGCACACACACACACACACACACACACACACACACACACACACACTTTGCAGAGTGGCACTGCTGTAACACATTTGAATCAATAAAGAGGAGATACACTTTACAGCTTTTTCAAACGGCACATTAAAGTGAATACTGACTACAGGCACACTTAATTGTCTGTGTTCCCACATATGGACAATAACATTGATTAGTCATTAAAGACTTGTCTTAATGTTTTAGACTCTCGACAAAGACTTTTAAAGCAAAGATTAAGTACCAACGCTTTTTACACACAGAGTTTGATGTCTCATGCTCAGTGTGCCGAGTTCCACTTTCAAAGCAAATGCACATTTTAGGATAAGGAGCACGAGGAATGTCTGGGTGTCGTATACTGGCTGGCATGTGCATGGGATATTTTGCCCGTTGGATGATCAGTAAATAAATGTCAGACATAGAGCCTGGCTGCGTGGATGGATAGATGGAGGGCAGAAGGAGACCATAGCACACACGTGTTACATATCAGTGCCGTACAGTAGCTGTGATTTATGGACAAGTGAGACATTAGTGGCGGTGAAGTGTTAGCAGACAAGCCTGTTTTCTATCTGTCAGCAGGTGCTCCTGCAACGTCACTCTTGTTGGGTTTGGCAGCAGCCGCGCCAACACGTTACGCCTGTGGTTATGATGATGAGTTACTGCCAATGTGCAGCGCTTCTTCCCATGAGGAGTGCACGACTTCAGAAAGCTGCTTTCTCACAAATACAGCAGCTTGTGGTGGGCAGCAGATTGTGATTTATTTTCATGCACGCACACGTCTGTGCTAGTTTGCAGCAGCTCGTGGTTTTTACAAGGTGTGCTTCCTCCACCCCTGTTTCCTAAATCACAGTCTCCTCCTGCCACCAATCAAACGACACCACAGCACAACTTGTCCAGCTTTGACAAACTGGTCTCCGGTATGTGTTGGCCTGGCAACCGTCTGGAGCTTGTCAAAAGAGGAAAGAGATGTAGTGTCCGTGAGGAAGGGAAGGAAGGAAGGAAGGTTACAAAAAAAAGAAAGAGAGGGTGATAAGCTGAACCTCATGTATGCAGTAATCACATGCAGGCTCGTTAAAAGTAACACTCATGTGACTCCATGTATTGCTTTTCCTTTTAAGTGTTCTTAATGTTGTACCTCACCTTTTCTTTGATTCTCTGGAGTCTCTCAGCGCTCGCATCCAGCTTAATATATTAAATACACTCATCCCCAGTTCTTCTGTGTAAATAATCTGCTGATCCATCACAAAAGCCCAGTAGCTGTGGAGGACCCACGCTTATTATAACACACCAACAAGTCATGTCAAAAGGGTCACAGGTCTGCATGTGTGCGTCGCCGTCTGTGCATCGGTGTGTGAGAGTCAGTGAGCTGATCCTATAAATAGAGGAAGGAGTCACGCAGCTCTGTCAATCATCCTGAAACGCCTGATGATCCTTGTGGTTGCCCCTCTTCACATTCTCTTTCTCCACTTATCACTGTTATGTTGCTGATTCCATGTGAGCATGTTGCAGTCTACGACCAATTAATGCTCCCACATTCGTGTACCACATACATATTTTTGACAGCAGCATACTTCCAAGTCTGTTGACTTGTTGTTCCAACATGTTTCTGGAGCCAAAAGAGCGGAGGCTGTTACAGCAGCATGTTTACCCACCATGTCTCTAGAAAGACCTATATGGGTGTACTGTTGCGGCAATAAAGTGGAGATCCTCTACTGGCGATGAATTTTGCATGCCCTTTAAATTTTAATGACGTAGAGATTTGTCCTTCAAAGGTCTCTTTCAACGAAAAGCAAAGATGACAGCTACTTTCAGAGATGGTGAAAACAACTCTGTTCACTTTAGGAAGCACCATGTCATAGTTTCCTATATATGCAGCATTTGTCCTTCACCTTTACCCAACAGGGTTTCAAAGTCCACTTAACTTTCTATGCATTCAAGATTCAAGATTCAAGATGTTTTATTTGTCACATACACACACAGGGTGTGCAGTGAAATGAAAGTGGCAATGCTCAGCAGGAATGTGCAAGGGCAACAAGTACACACTATTTACAATAAAAAACAACACAATATTTACAGTACAATATTTACACTAAGTGTGTGTGTGTGTGTGTGTGTGCCTAAGAGGGGCAGTTGTGTGGGTCTATGTGGGGGTCCTGGTGAGGTCGGAGTTCACAGTCCTGATGGCCTGAGGAAAGAAACTCCGTCTCAGTCTCTCTGTTCTTGCAGCGTGACTACGGAGGCGCCTGCCTGACCGCAGCAGCTGAAACAGTCTGTTGTTGGGGTGGTGAGGATCCTTCATGATCCTGCCGGCTCTGGTTCTGCACCTCCTGGTGTACAAGTCCTGCAGGGTGGGCAGTGTAGTTCCAATAGTGCGCTCAGCCGAACGCACTACTCTCTGCAGAGCCTTCCTGTCCTGAGCGGAGCAGTTGCCAAACCAGGCTGTGATGCTTCCTGTCAGGACGCTCTCTACAGCTCCAGAGTAGAAGGACTGAAGGATCCTCTGGGAAACTTTAAATTTCCTCAGCTGCCTGAGGTGGTAGAGGCGCTGCCTTGCCTTTCTCACCAGAGTGTCTGTGTTTGTTGACCATGTCAGATCCTCGGTGATGTGGACTCCCAGGTATTTATACCCGCTCACCCTCTCCACAGTAGTCCCGTTAATCCCCAGTGGTGAGTACGTCCTCTGTTGTTGTGCCCTCCTAAAGTCCACAATCAGCTCCTTAGTTTTGGTGACATTCATGAGGAGGCTGTTGTCCCGGCACCAGAGTGACAGATCAGCAACTTCCTCCAGGTAGGCCTTCTCGTCGTCATGGCAGCTATTGGACTGTCCCTATACTTTTATTTATACCGACAAATAATGCAATGTCTCTGTGTGTAAGAGCATTTTTTTTCCTTTCTTTAACTTCTCCCACATTCTGTCTCTTCCTCATATTCTGTCTTTAATGAAACAGTATCTTCCATCTTTCCGTCATCTCCATCCAGAGGTCAGCGTCAGAGTCTGTAATCAGATTTAATATGTCATTCTTCATCTCTACAAAGACCTCATTCAGCCTGCTGTACTGTGAGACCATTGTCCTGCACTAGGTGGAGGAGCAGGATGACGATGCTCCCCACTGAGCTGACAGTACGGCTGCAGACGTCTCAGCAAAGTACACAAATAAGTCTTTGGCCCGTTTGTGTGTGAGTGAATGAATCATCTTTTATCAAATTAGCCAAGGAGGTTCAAAGGAAGCTATACCTCTGAGCTCAGCGCTCGTTTAGTCAGTGACTCAACTTCTCCTTGTCTCTCCATTCCAATCCGCTTTGATTTTATTTTCCCTAATGGAAGGATTCTCTTCCCAGAAATGAAAGAGAAGAGCTTTAGAAGGTTTTTGGGTTGATTGTCCAGTTTGTGGTCCTCTTCCTGTGAGCTTTAGTGAATACGACAGAATAATGGCCATTTTAAGATCATTTCAGATCATCTGTAAACAAAATGTAAACATATGCATGTTTGTAAGAGTCCGCTTCAAGATGGCCTGTGTGGTTTTGGTGACTTCTTTTTCTACTTTATCTCCCATATACATTTATATAGCTATGTAAGAGAGAGTGTGTGTGTGTGTGTGTGTGTGTGTGCGTGTGGTAATGCCCTCGGCGTAAATCCTACTATTCCTAACCAACGTTTTACAAGTGGCCTCAAAGGGTCCTGGGTGGTCTAATTGCGTTTGCCACAGGAGATTGGTGCACTTCACCACGGTGCGACTGTTAGATGTGTGTATCTGTTTGTCCAGGCTTGCAGCTATGTGTGTGGGTGTAAATAAATACTCTGGACGGAGAGAGTGTGTGAGTGCATTTAAGGACAATCACCTGTCATCACACTGTCACATGAATTATATATCTATGAATCTATGTGCGTGTGTGTCGACGATCACAAAGATATGTGCCTCTTTTACCCCGTCACACTCACACACTCAGATACCTGCAGGGTATTTTTCTACGAGTCTTGTCTATTCTTTACGATCTAACCCGGAATATATTTGACCCGAATGGCAGTAATTGCTTCAACCAGATCACAAATCACCCGTCTTGTGTCTCAAGTATGCAGACAAGTGCTCACACTCCACAGCTCCCTGCACGTAAGTCATCTATCAAACTGCAGCTTGACTCAGCCGCGGCCCCGGGCACCCAAACTAACCTGCTCTCATACAAGTGATGTATATTCAGATGGTCTCGATGGTTACCTTGCTAGACATGTTAACGGTGATCTGATTCCCACCTTATTCTTATTGATCAAATTACTTCTGCATACTCATTTAACAAACAGGTGTGTTTTTATTTTGTCGGTATATGCATTGCATCTGTTGTTAGTCTTTCCACCGTGTGTCCTGTTTGTTTCTTGACTTACAGGGAATGTGTGGAGGGAGGTTTGTCTTCTGTTCCTTGTGAAGTTTTCTGTAAAGCCAACAACCTGCAGGGATGACGATGCAGTCCGGCAGGCAGATTGTCTGTCCACCCTTTAGGTGAGCAACTGCAGTGGCTTATGAGCTGTGTGTACAGTGTGAGGTTTGATGGTATGTGTGAAGAGTTCCCAGAATGTGTGTTTTTAGTTTGGGACCAGTTTGGTTTTTACAGGGGTCCATCGTTTTGAAGGAGGCCAGACAGCTGCCTTTTACTGCCCCAGGGGGTAATAAACAGTCAGGGAGGGGTAGTTATTTAGC
The DNA here is from genome assembly GCF_029220125.1 of Pseudoliparis swirei. Classification (NCBI taxonomy): domain Eukaryota; kingdom Metazoa; phylum Chordata; class Actinopteri; order Perciformes; family Liparidae; genus Pseudoliparis; species Pseudoliparis swirei. Next base: position 13,450,988 of record NC_079409.1, read on the forward strand.
CCTTTTATTAGGGCAGGAGGCAGAGGGGGGGACTTTATTGGGGTCACACTGTATAACTACACACAGCTGCAGGGCAAGAAGAGAGATGAAGAGATAGTTGTAAAAAAGAAAAAGAAAAAAATCAAATGAAAGAGCTGTTTTAGCATCACATACTTTCTCTTGAAATAATCTAGTTTTTAATTGTGTGTGTGTGTGTGTCTATGAACGTGGGGTCATCCATCTTTCTCCCCAGCCCTTTTTCATTTCCAGGTTCCTTAACGGTCTGCTGCCAGCCCGCTGTACCTTGTCATCTAATTGGCATTTCCTGCCATTTTAGACGTGCCCACCGATCATTTGATGATTGGTCAAGTTGTTCACCGACCCATAATCATTTCAAGTTGACCTCTATTTGCCTTATCAGCCTTAGTTGCCATAACAACAGCTGTTCCATACATTAACGGATGTTGGCTTAGCTTAGCATAAATACTGAAACAAAAGGAAACAGCTAGCCTGACTGTACAACAAATGGCAAAACCCACCTCGCAATAATTCTAAAGCTCACCAATGAAGTCATCATGTCTAGTTGGTTTTATCCTTAAACAACATAAGTATATTGTACCTGTAATGCCTTTGAATGGAGCTTGTGGTTACGACGTGGGAAGCTGTGTACAAGCCATGCTTGTGTTCAAGTGGCGAAGTCATGAGAACACCTCTGCGAGAAGCCACCGAGGCGAATAATAATATACACATCAGGGCGATTAAGTCCCCTTAAGAGAGCGAGTAGCGTGCTACCCTAAATGTGAAACTATTCTTTTAAGTCAAGGAGCCTTTAAAGACTTTAGATTCCTGGGGAATAAAAACTAAATTTAACCAACTGGCAAGTTAAATGGAAATAAAACAGAGCAGTTCCCACAGCTGGCCCTCTGTATGTTGCTTCATTTGCCAGGGGACATTTCAGGATGGACAGATCCACATGAAATGTGCAATAAAAGTGACCAGACAGAGAAAGGAAAAGTCAAATGGAAAAGTATTTAGCCTTGGAACTTTGCACGGCGTGAATAATGAGGGCATGTGGCAGAGAGATGACTGACAGAGAGGCGAATGGGAGGGATGAGGAAACAAACAAACTGAGAGTGAGCGAGAGACGGAGAGGGAGGGCACAGACAAGTTATTCTAGTTGCAGACAGCTGACAGAAAGACTAAAATAAGATTGAGCTATCTAATGTGCACATATTCCACAGCTACACCCACAAACCATAAAACATGTGCTCTGTTAAAAGCTTTTATGCAGCTAATGGTTTTCAGTATCGGAGGGCCAAGAGTCGACGTCAGGCTGAGTTAATATCGTGCTTTATTGTTTTCCCATAGAAAGTGTTGTTTCCTATGATAACATTTCGTATAAAAGAGACACAAAGTAAAAACGTAAGCAGTACTGTCGCAGGCTTCTAATGAAGTAATAAATATAAACGTCGTCATGATAGAGAAAAGGTTAAAGTTGTGGGGCAGGGCTAAAGGAACAGAGAGGAGGTGCACATCAAAACTGACCTGAAACTGGAAGAGCTCAAAGATTGGTTTACACATCTACAAATATAGTCTCACACCTCTTCTGCTGCCTCACCCACACACACACACTGCCAAATAAATGGCGCTGTCACTCAACAAATCCAACATACATTTTCATGTTTAAAACCCAGCTGGTCACGTTTGATGGAGCTGCTGAGATAACTGAGGAGCTCAGACCACCGTGTGGATATGTGACACACAGCGGCCACACTTATTACATAGTGAGGCGAACAGAGATAATGGAATAAAAAACTAAAGACTGCGGTCTCCCCGTCCTGCCACAGCAAAGGGGTTGAAGAGATGCAAGTGGTGATGCAGGAGAGGGGGGGGGGGGGAGTGCGAAGTGCTCTGGTTCATTGTCGCTCGTAGAGTCTGGTGCATATCACATCATCCGCTCCCATGGTCTGAAAAGAGAGGAGAATGTAGATGTGTAAACACGGACACAGTGATCTGCAGTTCAATAGGAATTCATAAAGGTATTTCCTAGAACAAGTCATTCATGTTAGTTATTTTTCTGAATCTCCAAATTGAGCATTTTAAAAATGTTTCCAGGAATTGAGAAAACAAACGAACATGCCGGTCGGTGCAAAACACTCCAGAGTTATATTACAGCGGGCTGCGCTGGTTGTTAAGCGCATTGTCAGGAGACTTAGATGTGAAGTCATTGCCAGCTATGCCCCATAAATACTTGTTCTCTTCACAGTTCGTGGGGAGAAAAAACATTTACTCAACTGGTTTTACTGGGCTGTGTGTCCCATTCAGGTTATTTTACTACTACTATACTATTACTACTACTCATCCCTGGCTTCTTCCTATTCTTCTATTTGCATTTTTCTAATAGCCTGACCAACATCGCTTAACGATCGTATGAAAACGGACAAAAAATTAACTTGATTTTACTTTTACCTGTACGACCGGTGTGAGTTCATCCAGGTGCTCATAGTGCTCTACATTCTGCCATATTTATCACCTGATGTTCGAGAACTTATGCACTCAAAACACAAAATACATTTTAGTCAAACGGAAGTGCCAACTGGGGGGAGTTTCTCAATATATACACTTATGTTTGTGGACAGTCATCTTTGTGATGTCACTTGGTTTAGTATTTCTATTTCAGCCTTCACGAAGAAAATCACTCCACATCATAGTTGTTTGTTTTCTCTGTTGTGACCAGCTCAGATGCTGTGTGCACATAGGCTTTAGTGACCTGTTTCATCACGTTTCAAGCTGTGCAATTGCGTTTGTAAATGCAGCTGAATCTCTTTTATCTCCTGGTAGATTTACATCATCGTATTCAAAGCACAAGTATATAATTATATGCTCTTAAGGCAAAACTTCATCTCAGAGCCTGGATGTTACAGTGTCTTCTTGTTGTACAATTCTAATACATGACATACCAGAAGTTCAAACATGTCTGGACAATTATGAAAAAACCCAAAAGAGTTGCATGTTGGACTGGGATAGTGAAAAATAGCCTGCAAGTATGAAGTAGAATATGCAAGATACAATCATGTCATTCCTAAATATAAAGTGTTGGAAAAATGTTGAAACAATATAATGATATTCCGGGGGAATTTACAGTTTTTGTGTAAATCATTTAAACATTCGAACTAAGCTACACTTTAAGAGGTTTTGTAAATATGGTGTACAGGGTATTAAATAACTATAGGGCACATGAATTTCATTCCTCAGAATGTTATTAAATTATTACCTGTCTAATAAATAAATACACTGTAATATTGTGTGTGCTGTTTAGCAAAGTCACTTAGGTCCTCGGAAAATTAAAGCATTACTGGAGCACCTTAGTGGCATAAAAAGGCATAAAAATGCACCTACAAAGGTTGTGAAAGTCAAGTTGATTTATAACTATAGTCTGAGTGTACAAAAATATTAGGCCGTAATCTCAATACTGTACAGCAATGCGTTACCTTTGTTGTTCCTAAATCTACACTCTGGTTTAGTGGATAGTTTGTGTGCTTTACCAGGATCAGTTTTCCGTCATTGGTGATCTCTCGGGTCCACGACGTCTTCGGTCCTTCTCCTTTCGGCAGAGTCTGCTCACAACTGATCTTACTGTCGGTTTCCCAAAGTGGAAAACTCTGAGGACAGAGAAATAGAGAAGGAGAAACCTCTTTGTCAGATGGACTGTTCATGTTGCCATTCAGATGGAAAGGGAGCTCTTAAGAGAGTTGCTAATGGAGGGAGAAAACACCAAAGGTGGAGCAGGGCGATCACTGAGAGGCGATAACTTGTGATGCGCTCATTGTTACTAAAGCAGAGCGCTGGCTGGTTGCGTGTGTTTGCTTTGGAGACGGCCAAACAGAGGCCATGTATGGGAAATGGGGAAACTAACGGGGAGAATTAGGGAGGGACGGAGGGCAGGAAAGGGCAAGAAGGGGGAACGAAGGGAAAACGGAAAGTTCAAAGGGGTCATAAAGAGTGTGATGGAGTATAATGTAACATGATGGGCCTTCAGAGACTAAGGGAGGAGTAAAGATATGCTATCAGTCCAAATATGACGGGAAGCCAAATCAAACAGATTGATGTAATCTGGACAGTTCCCCAAACGCCCATTTATTATGTGTGTGTGTTTGCTTATGTGTGTGTGTGCAGAGAAAGTAGGTCTGTGTACCGTGCAGGGGCGTCCGTCCACCGTGGCCTCATTGAACTCCTGCCCCACGGTGAAAGTGATGTGGGTGGTGCGCACTGTGGTGGAGGTTTTAATGGACAGCTTCTCTCCGTCCTGCGAGATCTCCACCAACGGCTTGGAGGCTGCCTTCACGGCAATCAAACGCAGCATCTTGTTTACACCTAGAAAAAACGAGGAGCAAATGAGAAAACTAGACAAGATATTGGCACACAAAGATAAAAGGAGGCACTCAAACTGTTCTGGATACTTTGGATAAATATATTCCCAGGAAAGCAGAACACAAGCACAATGATCTTATTGTTTTTAGGACTCAGCCCTCAGGAGCAGGGCAAGCTAAACTTGTTTTTACCAAATTATGTATAACTGCAGGCCTGCGTGTGTGTGTGTGTGTGTGTGTGTGTGTGTGTGTGTGTGTGTGTCTGTGTGTTTAAGTGGTGTGGTGTTGATGCCTGTTCTCCTCCACACTCTGGGTAAAAGGAGAAGCCTCGCATTGCACAGCTCTGTCCAATAATGATGACAGAGGAAACAATGAGGTCATACCCAGCACATCTGCATTCTCCTCTGACCCGATCGCCTTCGCACGCGCACAGACCCAAACACACGGACGAGTGTGGTGGTTTGAACTATAATCTGCATTATTATTATTTTTTCAAGCAAAGAGGGCACACTCATTTCCCCATAGTGTCCTGCAGTGAAACTAATTATGCAGCCTGGGGGTGGGACCAGGAGCAGTGTGGTGAGATTGAGGGAGGGAGGGAGGGAGTCAGACAGACAGGGGTCAGGGGTCAGTGGTGTGTGAAGATCTCTGCCCGAGTGTGAGGGGAAGTTTGTGTACGTCGGCCAGCGTGTATCTGCCATCGAGTTGTGTTTCACACTTCCCACCTCTCACATTCCCACCTGTCACCAAGAGTAAATATATACAAACCCTGAAATTCATTCAGCGTGCACTACACACACACACACACAACACAGTGTGCATGTGCATTGGTATTATTATTATTATTATGTGCAGATTCATTGATCGTGTGAAACTGATTGTTGACTCTCGCATCGGACTGCACGTTGTGCCGCAGTGAGTCTTATTAACGTCTTTTAAAAATATATGTATTAGTTTCACAGACATACAGTTGAGGTTAGAAAGTAAGTACATAAGTTAGTAAATAAGTGCAATATTAAAATGTTAAAATGCATATATATATATTTATTTTCCACATATTATGAATGCATTATTAACATGCTGTTCGATAGTTTCAGCTTATGTTGGAGTAGTTTACACTGTGGCACTGCAAACTTTATGTAATGTGGTGGCAGTTATTGTAAAGAAATGATTGATTGATTATTTAATCAGTAAATCATTAGAGAAGGAATTTCCAGTTTCTAAAGTTGCGGATAATTGCTGCTTTTCTCTCTTACATCATTAGTATCAGTGCCTGAACCATATTGTGTTATTTTGGACTAAGAGATTTAGAAGTTAAATAACACATGAACAATTAAAATTAGTTAAACTATAGATTTCTCCTGATAATATACAGAACTTATCAAAAATGTGATAATGTATGAATTCAACCTTAAAATACAAAAAGCTAATATAAGGAAACTAAAAACTAAAAACTTTGCAAACATGCGTCATCTCAAGTGTCTAATTCACACCCGGTCACAGTCAGAGGTCATAGAGCAGGGGCAAGGGAAGTATTTGGGAAACGGGGAGATGAAGGAAGAGGGGAGGAGTGTCGAAGAGCAGGAGAGAGGAAAGGAAGAGAGGATGGAGGGATGGAGGAGGGTACTGGGTGCCGACAGGGTGCTGACAGGCTGCGTCCAGCTGCGCTTTGTTCCCCAATGAAACCACAAGCCTTTTCTCTCCGGCAGCCATACCAATGCAAAGGAAGATCTAATTCTGTGTTGTTTATATTTATCATGTTATTCTAAAAAATAAATGTATTTATAAATTTTTGTACTAGGCTCCAAGAGTTTAATCTGAAATTCCTCTCCTTTCCCACATAAGTATGAAGTAAGGGCACACAAGCAAAAAGTACACCCTCATAAACAGGCACAACTGTCACAAACAAACCATGCAGCCCCTCATTATGCACACGGTGTGACGTCATCATATTCTCATCGTTATACTTTAGTTATAGCGGAGATGAAGTGTGTGTTCAGTGTAACAAAGATATTTGAATTCATACATATTTCAATAACCTTCTTGTGTGTGTGTGTGTGTGTGTGTGTGCATGTGTGTGTGTGCGCGTGTGTGTGTGTCAGTCATCTCTCTGTATGAGCGTATGTGCTGATATATGAATTGCAGGCGTGCACTGGCAAGTCATCTCATGGGAATTGGCTATTGAGGACAGACGGCTCTGAAGTCGCGCGCACGGACGTACGCATGCACACACACACGCGCCCTCACACACACACACACACACACACCCAGGGTTGGAGTGGGGCCACTTTTCAGCCCGGGAATTTCAGGCTCAAGACCAGCCCACTTTTTTTATGGTAGTGGATATTGGATAATGCAATGCAAATACTTGCGCGCGCCGGCATCGAGCCGAGAAGAGTTGTTGACGGGGGGGGTGCAAGTGACTATTTTTTTGCTCCGTCCCGATGCGCGCAGACCGGCGTCGGAGCTCTGCAGCGACCGCGATCAACCTATCGAAGTGTCAACAAATAAAATTCTCGACCGGCCCAGAAGTGAAGCGGCCCACCGGGAACTCTCCCGATTCTCCCGATTACCCACCCCGGGCCTGCACACACCTACACCTACACACACTAACACGTATACACTCTGTTGCTTATCCAGACAGATGCACCAGTGATGTACAACAGAAACTGCGTGAATCTCAGCAGCAGGTGTTTAACCGGGCTGTCACTTCAGATAAGGATGTGACTGTCCTGCACTGTATCGTGCATAACGGTCCTCTCCCACTTGTACACGCACGCACGCACGCACGCACGCACACACACACACACACACACACAGGATCTGCGGCTGCGACAGACAGATGTGCCGCCGTTTGTCTCTATTGTGTTAGAAGGGGAGGCCAAAGGGGGGAGGAAGGGAAGAGGGGTGATGCTGGCTGGAGGCCAAGCATCGAGTTTTGGGTTATGCAGAATGACAAAGACCCCCCACCAATGCGGTACAGGGGGTGATCATCGCTGATGCACGGGCACAGATGATTATTTGACCTATAAATACTGAGAAAGCTACAGTTGACACAAACGGACTCATCTGATCTCATTACGCACAGAAATAAAAGCTTCATTAGAAAACACGTGCGCCAAAAAAAAAAAGCCAAGCTGCCACATTCGGCCACAGTTTGTTAAAACACATATAAACATATAAGTATAACAATATAAACATATATTTTATCACCTACCCAACTTTTTCAAAAGTTCGTCAAAGTTTTCAGAACTCTTCATCTCCCAAGTGCCAGCGAAATCAGGGATTTTGCGCTCCATGTTAGACTGAAGGTGGTTTGTCGATTAGTGGGCTGTCAGGTCCAAGTGTGGCGTCTCTGCGCGTCTTGAGTCAATAATGCTCCAACTCGGCCTTATGAATCTCGGCTGGTGTGTGGGCGCACCGGATGGGTTGACTCTGCAAGTCCAGTTGCTTCTGCCCTCTTCCCGCGATGAGTGACAGACAGTCAGACACCGTGTCTTACCTATGTACCGGTGCACTATAAGTGGCTGCGATACAAATGAATGGCACGGAAAGCAAAGACACTTGTGTAGGGGTACACACGCCCCTTTCTGGACGGGCACGCCCCGCACGTTAACAGAGTGGCTCAACCTGACCACGCCCCTGAAGGCAACATGTGCATGTTGCCCATAGCCAGTATTTGGAGACGCCTCTCGTCAACAATCGTATACCTTTTGCGATTGATATGATATTAAACATAAAGTTCAGCTGTGATGTTTTGCCATTGCGATGCAGGCAGTAATGAAGGACTTCAATGTGGTGAACATTAGGTGCAAAACAGAAAGGATGTCAGCCAGGCCAGACTGTCGTCTTGCAGGGCGGTGCGAAGGAGGAACCCGTCAACTGGCAGACTGGCAGCGCAGAACTGCTGTGTGTGCTAGAGAGAGGGCGTGTTTGTAAGGAGAGGGACAGAGAGGCCAAATTCACCCCGAGCCTCCAGCGCGCCACGCACAGCGGTGTGTCATAAAAATAAAAGTGGTGGTAATGAGATACAGCTTCTGGCCTCGGCCGGTGGGCTCTCCATTTAACGGGGCCTGCGCAGTGGCGTCCCTAGGCTAAAAAACCCGGGGCTAAAGTCCCGGATGTTTTTTAATTAGCCCCGAATGTTAATTTTTAAAAAAAAGAAAAAAAGATTTGGCACACAAGTGGTTAACACCTCCAGGTCGCACGTGACGTCATTCACCCAAAACAGCGGAGTCAGACTGGCAGCAGGCGCAGGCGCACGTAACAGCAAGCTTCTGTCTGATAGTGTTTCTATGTCTACAAATTTCGCTGCTTCACTCCTCTGGGCTAAGCCCAGCGCCGCCGCGACACATCCGCACACTCTCACTAGAAAAACTCACTAGCACCCCCCACCCCCCCCCCCCCCCCCCCGTCGACAACGCTCGCCGTGGGTCACTTTCCTATCTAAACTGCATTGGCTAAGCCCCAGATGTATCTAAATCCTAGAGACGCGCCTGGGCCTGCGTCAGAGGAATAAACAGGGGGGGGGGGAGAGAGAGAGAGAGAGGATAATAAAATAAGAGTTGGGATTGGCGTAGGTCGGCGGCGTCTCCTCAGAGCTTTTCGCCCCCCGCTGCTCGGACGGAAGAAAGGGTAAAAAGAGGAGGAGGAGACGCCGGAGCATTTGGAGTCGCGCGTCAGACAGGCCAGTGGGGCAGGCCGGGTCAGGGGCCTGCGGGGTCGGAGGTAGTCCTATAAAGAGCATGCACACTCACACACACGCACACACACACACACACACACACACACACACACACACACACACACACACACACACACACACACACACACATGCACGCGGGGATGATGGATGGAGAACGGGACAAAGCCGACGTTAACTATTGACTCTTGATGGATGATCCCATCCGCTACACTGCACGGCGAATTAGCGCGAGGTAAACCGGGCGACTTGGGGGGGAAAGGGGAGTGACCCCCTCCACCCCCCGCTATTACACCGGATCAGTGCCAGACTTATAACACAGACACACTGACTAACAACGGTGAACATTAGCCTCAGATTGATATTTGGTAACGCGATACGCGCTTTTACGCACAGACCTACGTCCAAATCCAGCGCTTTGCACCAAGCCTGGCGGCTCTGTTTGATGTGAACAAAGCACACATTGTCTCCTTCATAAGCGCGCAAACACGCACACACACACGCATGCGTGCGCGCGCGCACACACACACACACACACACACACACTCACACACATACATACACCTTACTGGCCACACACCATGACACAATCACAGCATGCCCTCACAAGCTACTCCTCGTAGGCCAATAAACAACGGAGGTGAGCCATCAGATCAGACAGTAATGTCCTCTCCAACCTTTTCTTTCTTTCACTTGTTCAAGTTGTTGTTTTGCAGTTGTTTTAACCCTTTGAGGAATCTGACCACAATGAAATATCTCAGGAAAAGTACTGCGGGATATAAGCAGCAGCAGTGAGCCAGCCTGATGCTTATACCACTTATTTAAGCATCAGGCTGTCCAACACGGCCTGTTCATGGAGAGGGAATTGATCAGGTCCCCCAGTTTGAAAGTGACTAATGCCAACACAAAGGTCACAATAGAGAGCTGTCTGGTGTTGGGAAAATTCATCTTCAGCCTCGCTGGCCGTTAGCAAATTACCATGACACAACAAGAATGGCATCAAAGGCCGCCGAATCAAACGGGCAGCCATGCAGCACACAGCGACAGCTTCACCCATCGTGTGTGCGGGCTGTCCAGAGGGGGCTTGATAAAGAGCTCTGAGATGTGTGTGATGCTGCATGTCAGCACGTGATGACAAAGCACAGCTCAGCATTCAGACCCAGTCAACCGTGGTGCGCTCCTCTCAACTTTTCTCTCTCCGCTCATTCCTTCCCTCTACATCCCCTTTTCCGTTCTGCCTCTCCCTTACCTCACGGAACTTTCTACTCCCCCCCCCCCTCCCCCCTTCTCCTTTTCTTTCTCCTCCTCCTGTCAAGCTATTGTTCTTTTGTGCTGCTCTGACACATTCCTCAAACACGCTGCAGAGAGGGAGAAGGGTAAAATAGAAGGGGAGAGGATGGAAAGGAGAAGAAAGAGAAAGGGGAAAACTAGAGACTAGAGTGCAGGTCATTTTTTATCTCATTGTTGTGTGGAAAAAGGATATGGAGAGTGAGTCAGCAAAGAGAGAGAGAGGGAGAGCTGCGAGATCAAAGAGAAACAGATAGTGACAGAGATGGATAGGTCGAGAAACAGTGAAAGAATGAAGGCGTCACATATGTAAAGAGAGACTCTGGTTTGCTCCTCTGGTGCCAACTTTATTTCACTCATCTTCGTTTCCTTATGTTCCCCTCCAACTATTATCCGCCCATATACTGTTCCCTTCTTTTGTTCCATCATCTTCATCATCTGTGTTCAGTCTCATACCAACAGCCTTGTTGGTAATTGATACCTCCAACAGCCAACGCAACGACTCACATGCCGTACCACATGCAAGCAAAACAAAGAGTATTGTGACTTGTTTACAGTAATGTTTGACACATATCCGCGTGAGTTCACGACAAAAACACACTCGGTGACACCAGAAACAAATATGACGCTCACTTTCTGTTTTACTGCTTTTTGTTTCCTATTTTTTCACCTCATTCAAATGACACAGAGTTGAACCATAGCGGTGAAACATCCACACTGTCAACTATTTATTGTCCCAATGTGAACTTATTTTGGTCTAATAGGAAACTATCAAGTTATTCTTTATGTAACATTTGCTGGTTAGTATAGTGATGCAGCATTGGCACAATCAAATATTAGTTGTTTTTTAAAGGAGCAGCTTGCCTGCACAAGTTAAAGCCTGTGCATGTGAGAGTGTGTTTGACCAGTCCGTAGTAAAGTGACACTTCAGTGGCATTCTCCCCTTTATCATCCAGATGACCTGCAGTAAAAACGTCTCACCCCAGTAACCCTGGTAATCCCAGATGTGAACTTGACCCTGGCCTTCCCCACCGACAACTCCTGGAAGTCATTATCACCCTCAGAGGAAACCACTGGGTAGGATGTGCACATGCAGACACAAGTGTCACGGATTACAGTATCATTCTGTTATGATTTACTTCTGTTCCAGTGGGGGGTAATGACCTCTCCAAGGGGTCGTATGATACATCTGAGGGGGTGAGAGAAGATTAACTGGGCAGGAAAGAACGATGACGCAAAGTGGGGTCCTTTTCTTTAATCTCTGCTCTTTTCTTGTGAAATACTGCACAGTTCTGCCTCCTCAGGCCTCTTAAAAATATTATTTTACACGCAGAAATCCCTCACGGCTCGAAGTTTAATTTTAAGGAGTCCCACAGGGCCAACATGTTCATGAGCCACTTCTCTGTTGGACATGCACAACAGTTGTGCACAACAAACGGTCACAGTGACTCACACATTCACAGCCCAGTGTGTGCGGCCCTGTGGGGTGCTGGCATGCTGACCTTTAAACCCATGTGGGTTTGATTAGAGCAGCGGAGACGGCAGCGGATAACCACCGACCTGCGCCGGAGAGCCGGAGAATGAGGGCGAGGAAGATAAACCGGAAAGACAATTAAGATGTATTGACATTTGCATGAGCAGACCTGCAGTGTCTTGTGTGTTTGGTATATTGTTGATGTAATGTGGTAATCACAGCTTGCCAAAATCATGAAACAAAAAAATATTTTGGGGGTCAAAAGTTCCTTGTTTCACGGCAAGATAAGGCCAGCTTTGTGTGAATGCTGTAAATGCAGCTCTGTCTCCATGAATGTGTGTGTGTGTGTGTGTGTGTGTGTGTGTGTGTGTGTGTGTGTGTGTGTGTGTGCGCATGCTTCCTCTACCAGACAGTTTTATTATCCTTTTGGGTAAAATTAGATTTTACAAGAATCAAACGCTGTGTGTCAGACATTTTAAATCCTGGCCACACACACTCGTCACTGTACACACGATGTGTTGTGTTTAAAGCCTGAGAGTGGACAGTGAGGGTGAGTGTGTACATGAGTCATGCAGAGTCTCTTGTGTACATGAGACTAAACCTCCAGATGCCTGGGCAGTTGCACCCAGACGCCTGTATTACTCACAGTCTTTTCCTTTTGTCCTTCACCCCCCCCCCCCCCCACACCTCCCAACTACTAAAATCTCTCTTCCCTCCCCCTCGATTCTTTTCAATTATCGCGCTCATTTGTGTTGAGTCGGTCTGGATGGAGAGTGAGCGGGAGCTGAGAGAGATTAGATTAGGATGGACAAGAACTGCAATTGTGCTGAACTCGTTTATTAAAAAAGTTCTTTTTAATTTGATGTCGTTCATGATCCGATCGTCCCTTCACTCTGCAGTTTGTCTTCTCTGTCTGCCACCTACAGTTTAACGGGCCCGCGGGCCCCTCCGAGGTGTGAACGGACAACAGCCCTGTAAAACAGCATTGTATGGGCTGAATGATGCTGAATTGCTTTATGCCTAACAGGAAGATGGAGCACAACAGAAAGGAAGGATTTAGAAGAGGGAGGTGAAATATGTAGACAGAAGAAGTGAAGTAGATGGAGATGTTTGTGAGGATGGAGGTCTGGAGTTGACGTGTGATTAGGGTAAAGACGAGAAGAAAAACACGCGCTGGTTCCCAGACTCTCGCTGCTTTTCACCTTATTTTATGTCCATGTGTTGTTTTTTCAACAAAAAAAACCCACTAAAACAGTTCATTAAAAGTGCAGCCCTGGGTTTTTTTTATCGTGTCACCCCTCCTTCTTGCTTCCTATCGCTCTGCCCCTCCACCCTCACACCGCCTCTCACGCTGCACTCTCCCGTTGCCTTTCCTCTTTGACCCGAGTCAACGATTGTTGTTCGCTTTTGCGTTTTCCTCAGCCATGATTGTGTGTGTGAGAGAGAGAGAGAGAGAGAGAGACTATTATGATGTCATGGACTAGGCAGGGCCGTAGTTGACTGTTTCACTGGAGGTCAACCTCTGGTCACTGTTACTGTATGTGACCACTGTGGGTCCATAAAGTCTTCAGAATAAACTGATAACAATTGAACTTAATTATGTTTTTTGATTGTTTTGTAATCATCTTGTCACCCCCGATGCCACTGGAAAGGAATGATAACAATTACGGAAGTTTAGCTGCGTCATTGCATTTCTTCATGATCGTATGACTTTGCCCACGGCGTGTGAGAAAATTAAAGCATAAAACAATTTGAAAACTGAACTGTTAACTAAGAAACACTTATATTTTCCTGGCTCTGTAACGGAATCACGAGGCGGAAAATTATAAGAGGGGACGGATGTCTAAAGATGCGCTGTGCTCCAATGGAAAGTTGCAGAAGTTTCACAAGATCAGAGCTGCATATTTGCCGAGGGGATTGTGTGTGATCAAACACATGCACCAACACAATGTGAGCTGCATCTGCATGCAAAGAGTGTGTTGGTATTAGAGTTTGTTGATAACTTTGGATACTAAAGTTTCATCTCTAATCAACTTCCTGAGTGAGACTAACTTTCTGCAAAGGTTTAGTTTCAGTGGTCACAGAGTGTGGAGTTATTGTTACTTGACACTGGAACATTATCAGCTCTGGAAGCAAAGACAGGCAGGATGATTGCATCATAACAAGGTTTCAGCATTGCTCCTGATGCTCTGTATGGAAATATGTTAAAATAAAACCTGTAGAGTGACAACGTCCAGTTGTTTTGTGGTTAAAGATATGGATGTATAAGATAAGGTCAACGTTACCATGCAGTTTAGAAAAGGTCAAGGCAGCAACGCAGGTAACGCAGCATCAGGCTTCAGCTTCAGTGCATCAGGATATGAAAAGGAGTTTGTAAATATTGCTAATAGGACGTCACTTTTTATATGAAATAAAAACTTTCGTCTTAACTTTGGGACATTTAAACTGTCAGGACTTGTTGAGCAAATGTGCAGTCTGACCGTTTAGTGGTTTCAGTGTGGTCCCGCAGGTGGCGCTCTTGAACATTTCTATTACTAATGCATGCCTTATTTACATCAGCTAACTACACTCAATAACTACAAATGGAGGGGGTCACTAAGCATTCACAAACTGAATTGATCAAGTCCTTAATTCAACACCTGCATTTTGACATAATCTTGTAGAGGGGCGCTGAATCAAAATCTAGTTTTCAAGTCTTCATTACTTCAGTAGATAATGTGCTTATGGTGCATTTATAAATTAATCTACTGATTTTTTTTTTTTAAACCTACCCAACATCAGCCTACATCTACAGTTGGTCACATGCATCTAAAGATAATATACATGTATAATAGAAAAGACTTTCTTTGGTGGCTTTTGGTAACAACTGTGTGTAATACTGCCACCATGTGTGTGTCAACTGTATCAGCACGTTGAGGCTCATTGATATTGTGTGTGTTAATAGTGATAATTTAATATTCTACATGCCTTTGTCTACTCTGCTCAATAAGCTACTTTCAACACGGCGATATTATTTAACTATTTTAATGCCTTAACAGAGAAAGTGAGTACAAAGCAAATAGTTTAATTGAATTTCTCAAATAGGTCATGAACAATTTTCTTATGAATTTTTTTGATTTATTATTGGCACAAGTTGTGAAGGTGCTGTGACCTATAGCCATTTATTCATCGTTCACTTGCATTGTACATCTGGACCACACTTCTTGAGCAATAATTATGGATTTGAGTCCAGTCTTTTTTGTGATTTTGGTTTGGAAATCAAATCTTATCAGAGCATCAGTTACAGCAGGATGGAGTTATTTATCTTCTGGAGTAATGATGAAGCACTAATTTACGTGTATTGCTCATAGCTGCAGAGTTTTCACTGGTTTCTCTTGTTTTTCTATTATAGATTGTCCAGATTGTGCTTCATGTTCAGTGAAATTGTTACAAAGATCTATATCAGATTTTACGCAAATACATTGTCATAGAAATGACTCGATCCATTTAAAATCTCTTGTTTATTAATTCATACATGTATACAAATGAAACGTAATCCATTTTACAAAGCAACTAAATGTATGCAAGTAAAATACACATGTGTACCATTCGTGCAGTAATTATTGTAACTTGAAATGAAATGGAATCCCTTAATACCAGCATAGCATAGTTGAATATAACACATACATGTGTTCCCTTTCAACATATTTGGTTGATGTGTTGCGGATTTGAGATTGATATAAAGATATAAACTTGACTAAATGCTTGAATGTTTTTCTGAAACGTGTGAAAAAGCCTTATTGTCCGATCTATCAAATTAACGTCGGTAACCATAAACAATAACAAACAGAGGCAATAACAACCAGAGCCACGTCATTCTGAAGCTGGGAGCATCATCACCAGCGCGTGAGCCCTGACATCCTCTGGCGTTGTTATTGGGCTTTGCATCTACAGAGTTCCCCTCAAAATGGACCGGCAGGCACTGGTTGCTCAGCCCCTCGCAGGCCAGGATCAGATGTTTGGTTTCCTCCCGCACGCTCCTGATCCCGCACGTGCCCGGCGCGCTCCTCACCGTGACGAAGGTGAAGGGCTTGCGGCTGATGCACAGGTTCTCCTTGTACATGGCGCCGCCCTGGTCGGTGCACACCGCCTTCACCCGGGCCAGGTCGCTCGGCCGCAGGAAGGACTGCGTGGGTCGGTCACAGCCCCCGTTGAACTTGATGTAATTCTCCCATTGGTTCTGGTCCAGAGACTCGGGAGTGCCGGAGCGGACGTGGCGTTTGATGAACGTGTCGAAGCCGTTGTTCCATCTGGAGAGCTGGCACGGGGCGTCGTTCTTAGCCGACGCGGGACGTCCCACGAGGAGACAGGCGGCGAGGGGGAGCAGAGCCCCGAGGGCAGCCATCACGCAGCAGGCCTGCGGGACAAACAATGTGACACTTCACCTCTTTCCCCCATTCAGTTATCTTTCACGTCTTACTTGTTCTGTTTCACACCACCCTCCAATAAACAGCGTGCGCAGAAGAGCAGCGCGCAGCTGGGTGTATCTTCAGGAGTTCAACCATGAAACGGGAGATACAGGGAACTTATCTACCTAGTTTGGGAGGCAGTGGAGTCGTCTGTGGTCGAACAGGTCCTTAATAGCTCCACATGATAGATTCCTTCAGTTTCGGTCCCACATTTTAACTTCCTGTTTGAACGGATGTGGTCTGAAGTTCAGAGTCTGGACCGTGTGTGTGCACTATTACATGTGTCCACACGGCTGTGCTTCAGAGGGGATCCACTTACAGCCAGAAATACCTGTTTATAGTCCAATGAGCTATTTTTGGACTTCTCAGTGTGTGTGTGTGTGTGTGTGTGTGTGTGTGTGTGTGTGTGTGTGTGTGTGTGTGTGTGTGTGTGTGTGTGTGTTAGTTTCCCGCAGTTTTTGTAATAATACAATAATGTGCTTATCGTATATTATCTACTGAATTACATCTAAAAAAGGACACCAGACATATTATATTTCCAGTTAGATCGACAGTAACCTGTCTTCTTATACCACTTCTGTGTTTATATTCTCTAATTTGTGGATACTTAAATTGTTTGAGATTTAATTAAAATGTAAAAAAACATAAAGTGATCAAAATATAATGTGACTGATAATTTAGATAGTTGTTTGATTGAGTTCAATCTGAATAAATATGGGAATACATATTTCCCATTTCTAATTGATTCTACTCTGCAAACATTAACATGATATGTAATGTCAACTCATGCTAAATGTGATCAATGGCATCATAATGCATTTCAAACAGCAGATAATAGTAGACCAGTTTATTTCTTTTGAAAGTTTAAAAAAAACCAAAATATTGGTTTCATATTAATATATAAATATATATATATATACATATATATATGTATATATATATATATTTATATATATATATATATACAGCTTAGTTGCCTCGATTCAGTTCTGATTTCTCGTTCTGTGTGAAACAATCATCAGTCCTCTGAAGTAGAAATTGTGCTAATAATACAAAATATTATAAACATGCGTAGAACTGAGAATTAAATATATAAATGCTAATCAAAGTTATTTATACATTTTACTGTCTCTTTTTCCTGTTGGCCTGATTTTGTTTTTTCTTTAAAAATGCAGTTAAGGACATGCTCTAATTTATTATTTCTCAAACCCCTAAATTTAAGATTCAATTCTAATTTAGATAAACCAATCACGATTCTGGGACAAATCAAAGGCTTTAATTAATGTCCCTACAGTCTAGTAGTTGAATTAATTAGGTTATGCCTTGAGCTGCAGAAGGTTATAAAATACATAAGGCACACACTAAAACCCACAAAGACAACATGTTGAACTACATTGTGTGTTGTTGAGGTCCCACTTTCTTCTTGAGTCCAGAGCATAGGATAAGGAAGTTTATTGTCATTGTAAAAAAAACATACAACGAAATTAAGTTGGTGACTCATCATTCAGTACAGCAGCAACAGAAAATAAAAGATTAAAACATTTAAGACATTTCTCAGGATTAAGGATGCACCGATCCGACCATTTCAGTCCTGGTCCCGATAATGATCCCGGCTCTGGGAATCTGATGGAGTGTTTAATTAATAAGCGGCCTCACTGTGGGGTCATTCTTTTATATGTAAGACAAGATCAAGCTTCACATAAAACAAAAATGTAACAATGAAATATATTGATATAAATGTACTGAATTTATATTTATTATTAAAATAATATAACAGCAACTCAGTAGAAACAAAATTAATAGGAAGTATGATTCAAGTGTACATCTTCTCAATGCAGCAACAAAAAACTTAAGTTGTCAAAACTTCTAAAACTGCAGCATAGACGATTTATAGTTTATACATATTGAATTGAATAGATCGGTCCCATTGTCACTGTCCCATCCAGCTATTTGAGTCATCGGCCCGATATCCAATATCAGTACATATAAGATAAGAAGACAGGGAATGTGGATGGATCTTTGTAGTTTAATACTTTATTGTCAATTTTGTTAATTATTTCAACAATATGTTGAATGTGTAAGATTTCTTTGCTCCAGACTGAACATTGCATTGTGGCAGTCCAAAATAATATGTCCCCGCTTTGAAATAAATAGCTCGTGGGAAATGTTAACAGCACACACACACACACACACACACACACACACACACACACACACACACACACACACACACACACACACACACACACACACACACACACACACACACACACACACACACACACACAGAATGAAGAAATCAAAGCAGGTGAGGTTGCCAAGTTCGGTATTTTAATGAGGTGCCCATGTTGACAAGTTATATACGACAACAAAAAGAAAGACAGACAAAGATAATATATGGCAACAAAAACACTTTTTCCAATTGAATGAACGCATGTACATAAATATAACTCATTAATTTACAATATAATCCTCTAAATTGAGTCCAGAGATGTCTTTGAACAGCATCAGTCTATACTTAGCACTTTAAATCCCTTAAAACCATCATCATAGATTTTCATTTTAAAATATCTCCTGTGTGTCACTGCTCAAGTCCAAGGGCTAAATAAAAATCATAATAATACATTGAATTCACAGGTAAATATTTCATAAGTCTATTACATGTCATACAGTACAGTGTGCTTGTGTTTCAAGGCAAATAACATCCAAACGTGTAACAAAAAAACAGCAAAATATATCATACAAAGTATTTACATGAACTAATCATGCATCCAAGACATTGCAAGAGCAAACATACGACTCAGCAAACTGACACAGTTACACCAGCAAACTGAGGGTCATGTGAGTGCCTGGACTGAAGCCTGGACTGAAGCCTGGACTGAAGCCCTTTAGTTGGGCTCCGCCTGAGGAGATGGTGACGGCTCTTCTTTCTTTTCTGCTTCAGATGTCTGGTTCAGAGCCATGTCTTGTTTTTTCTCGTTATCTTTCTCTGGCTCCTTCATCCTGAAACATGAAAAGGAACAGTCATCCCCACGGAGTCTGTTGGATGCTTCAAGTACGCCATTCGTGGTGCGTTATGTTGTCCAGCAGAGGTCCTCATTTGTTAAAGAATACACAGGGTTGTGCGTGAGTAGATGGCTTTTAGTGGAGGTCTGGATTTTGAAGGCAGCAGTAATACTATAAAAAGAGGTGTTAGAGGAGAGGGTAACTCACTATGAATGGGTGGTTAAAGCAGAGAGAGGTGGTCAGGAATCTAACTCTTACAGGTTACGGTTTTAAAGGTCAAAGGTTATAATTTTTAATGTTGACCTTGACATGGGAGCAGGCTGGTTACTGGGTAGGACGTCCCAGCTAGACGTAGAGCTGTCACAGATCAAAAGACAGAATCACATGACCAAAACAGAGAGAACATCTTTGATTTATCATTTCAAAGAGGCCGTGTACAAAGAGTTCAAAACTCACGCTCTCGCCATCCTCCGCTCTTAATGGTGACATTTTAAAGTAATCGCAAACGGCTGATTGACATTATGAAAGCCAGTGTGGTTCCCAAAGGGGGGTGCAGGGCCCTCTGAAGGCTCCATGGATCCTCGTAAAGGGGGGGTGAGGGTTGTGATCAGTTCATTGTCGTCTCATTTGAAGATTAAATCTCTCACTCTCCCCAATCTTCAGTTTAAACATTAACTCAGTTCTATGCAACATATTCAACATATTCAACAATAAAAATCATGTTTTGATTCTTAACATTAAAACTCTGAGGTAACACATACTGGAACATACACAGGGACTTTGGGAACCCCTGGAGAGTTTAAGTCACTGACCTGGGGACCCACCGCATACTTTCATTAATCAGTGGTGATTATGAGAGAAAATGTTGAGGAACAGCCATGTTATTGCAGCAGAGGTCAGATAATCAGATTATCCTTAGCGCTGATCTTTGAGTTGCTTGTAACTTTTATGTTGAAACCTTACAAAGAGGATTATACATTGATTTACAATCAATCTCTTTAGAGTTCAACCAACACTGGTTTGAGGTTGATGCCAAAAACGTAAGCTGCTGATGAATGAAGTCCCATCGAGTCATTGTGTGAGTCTTTACGGCGACACTCTTCTTGTTGATGCTTGAAGAGATTCCTTGACCCACATTGTATATCAATTTATTATCAATGTATATCAATGAGGATGGACTTAATACTCAATTATCTGCTAAATGGATCCTTTTTACAAAATACATGTCAGAGTGTCTCTGTTGGACATATTGTATTTCCTCAAACATCTTTAGCATTTATTGTTACTTGTTGGCTGAAATATATTCCAATACCAATATATCTGTTATAAGCGCAAATCAGACAGTACTATCAGCCATGCACCTGTGTTGGTCGGACTCTAAGTTATATCAGGTTTTCAACATCAGTTTGTGTTTGAAATTTGATAGAGAAATGTTCTATCATATTCCCAGTTTTCTTCAATAACCCTTTGTGTGTCATGGTTTTGATCAAAGATCTGCGCTTCAGGAATATCTGTCGAGTCACACTGTCAGTGCAAAGTTGCGCATCCTTGTCAGTAATGAGATCAGGTAAACCACCTGTTTACCATGACTGATTCACGGTGGAGGAGTGTAAAAAATCTGCCGAGAGAGGAGACGGAGAATGAGAAGAGACGGGATGCTTCCACACCGACAGCTGCCACCGTCTGCAGCTCGCCCAGTTAAACCAGAACCCAGTTAAACCAGAACCCAGTTAAACCAGAACCCAGTTAAACCAGAACCAGCCACCGGCAGAAACACCGGCGCGCAGCGCCTTACCGTATCGTCTTCACGATGAAGCGAACGACCACTGCCAGACCCACGCAGCCACACATCACGCCGATGACTATGGCTGTGACTTCACCTGCAGAAGGAAAGGAAACAGCTGTAGAACTATTCAGAGTATGGATGTGATTAGTATCAGGCACACAGGCACAGACACAGTCGAGGCTCATGTATTCTTACCAGAGGAGAGCTCCTTCCCTGAATCTACAACAAACAGAAGATGAATCATTAGAATCCTTTTAGTTCATAAACATGTATCTCAGCTAAGTCAGCTGCTCCGCTGTGTAAAGGCCGTGCTGCCTTTGAACTGTGCTGATGTCACAGGTCTTCCAGTTCAGCCCCTCACGACAATGACGACTTTACACAAATTCGTTCTCCTTTGTCTTTGATCACGCTCTTTCTCCCTCTTTCACTTCTCTGTGTCACTTTTTCTCTCTCTCTTTTCTCAGTTAGACTCTCGTGATAACAATGGAGTCACTGTCTCGTTTCTGCAAATCCTTTTTCTCCAATCAGCTCGCAAACAAACACTGAGTCCCCCTGGCTGGTCCACCCTTTGCCCCTTTTCCTGTCCCTCTCTCTTTTCCTGCCGGCCAAAGGCTCTTTCACTCAGACAAAGTCACTGCTAATCTCTAATATTCCCACATTTCTCATGGATTGTACTAATTGCTATGCTCCACATGGATACCCACTAGCTTGTTATTGGGGTTTGCATACCAGCGGGCTGACACTACAACCCACCAGTTCAGATGTGCCGTTGGTCTAACACATTGGAGGTCACAGCAGGAGTGACTTTTTGCAACTTCAAATTTGTGGAACCCGAAAGGAT
Source organism: Pseudoliparis swirei (assembly GCF_029220125.1). Lineage (NCBI taxonomy): Eukaryota > Metazoa > Chordata > Actinopteri > Perciformes > Liparidae > Pseudoliparis > Pseudoliparis swirei. Next base: position 13,472,881 of record NC_079409.1, read on the forward strand.
AAACTCTGAGAATTTGCATGTCATATATTTCCTTAATAAATCCCCTAAAATTGATTCTCAGGAAGCAATTTGTTAGGCAAATGATTCCTAACACAACATGTGGTTATACTGTATTTCAGGTTAGCAGTTAACATAAGGATGAGTGATGTCGTCCTTCATGCTCTGTCCGTCTTACCTGCACTGAAGGAGGCGAAGGCGACTCTGTGGTTGGTCGGCTGCGTCGCCCGGTAGTTGTCCTGCAGCAGCATCCTGCGTTGGTCTTTGGCTTTACTGGAGTAAAGTATTGTCTCCATCCTCAGCAGCTGGAGTGGAGAGGTGGAGAGGTGGAGGAAAGGAAGGGGAAAAACAAGTTACAGTCATGCTGAGGCCTGAAACTTTTAAAAAAAAGTAATTGGCTGTAGTAGCAGTAAAAACTCAACAGGCAGTCAGCAATTATTAGTAAATATAATAAAAGTCACTTTGTAGACTGGTTCAGTGAGAAAATATTAAATCACGTTATCAAGTGGTGGATATTAGCTCCCAGGACTGTGACACTAACAGTGGATTGAGGGAGTGAAGAGAATAATGATGTCAATAATTACATTTAGGTCATAAATCGACTTACAAATAATGTCAGACACTAAGAGCTTATTCCTTATGTTACTTCTACTTTATACTTATTTCATACAAAATTTAAAAAAGAAAGTATTTTGTAGGATAAAACCTAGAAATTGCTGCATGGGTTCAATCAATATTTGCTGCAAACTTTGCATTCAATCCACCAATTAGATAGATTTTAGGGAAAGAAAAAGGATCGTATGACAGTAATGTTCTGTATTTCAGCCCATCAACTATCTGACGACAAATAAGCTTCTGTGGTATACTTCTGGGGTTCATCTAATAACTGCCATTGTTTACAGTCTGATTAACAACTTGAGGTGTTAGAGTTGAGAGATGACATGTATGACCGTTTGTTACACAGGTAGTCAGTTTACAAGCTAATGTTGAACCAATAAAAAAGCTTAAACATGATTGATTCGGTCAGATTGATCATTTTTTAAATGATTTTTATTAGTTAGTTATTCTATGTAGGAATTGGGATGTGATATATGGTCTTTGGTGGTTTGATAATGGAGCACAGGAATGCAAGACTATCATTTTTTAGGCCAATAATTAAAATATTGTAGGATAAAATAATTACATAATTAATTGAAAAAGTCACAAAAATTACGTTATCGATGTATGGTAAGGTTATATACTGTATGTATATATATATATATATATATATATATATATGAACTTGATAATGTTTGCGAACCAGTTTATTGTCCGTTGTGTTTACATGCGTGTTTGTGTACATAATAATGTGAACAACATTTTAGACAAATCTAAATCTAAATCTTTTATTTATTGAGAGTATTTTAATATATTTGTACATTCTAATATCAATGTCTGAATATTCTTAATAATTAAAAATGCATTGCTCTTTGAAAGGGTGTACTTGCATTATTATATTAATCATTAGGTTAGTAGCATGAATGATCTCTAAATGACAATAATATTGCTTTTTTAATTATTTCTGCGACAATAAATCTACCAGCAAAAGTATAGTTATTGTCATTAGGACCAAAAATTCAATGATTCAAAACCCTACAGAAGTGCCCAGGTAAGCACCAGTACTTTGGTGTAGACGTGTGGTATTTTCACCGCTCCAATACAGATCTATGTAAGCATGGGACATCATTTCCATTCATGTTGGATCCGTTTGTCTTGTAAGAGCCATCAGGGATCCAACACGAAATCAACGTCTACATGAAAGGAAAACCCTGAGTGGAGACTTGTGTGATCCACTTCTGCAGATGTCTGTGTTTCTACCTGGGCCTTTGAGATGTGAACCCTCTCGTTGAACAGGGTCCAGGTCACGCTCTGGTAGCAGGGCGGCGTCGTCAGGGAGCCGTTGTAGCGGTAGTAGCGTCCCAGATCCTTCGGGAGCAGGGACTGGATGTCGAAGGCTGGAATGAACACCTTCTGATCTGCCAGTGGGTGGAAGGATGAGAAATGAGTATGTGAGGTCTCATGGACATATATAAATGATAGTATGCATCAATGTTTGACAACAACATGTGTAAAGAATTGAGAATGTGATTTATTTGCCATAAAAATGGAAAATAGAGACCGCAAACTAAGTAGTAAGAGAACATGCAACGTGATTGTGTGACAAACGAAACAACGTGTTTTCATCGTACGTACCAGCATGTCTGATGCGGCTCAGGTAGTTGAGGATGTTGTTAAATGCTGGGTTGGTCTCCTCCCCCGTCTGGGAAACCAAAACTCAGGCTTCAATGATTATTGCTTTGCTCCAAAATACGATGAATGCTACTGTTGATTTGCGTTTTGTTTTTATTACCTCAATGAGAATTCCTAAAACAGCCAAGCCGTCGCTCTGCGTCATCGCTGTGGACATGTTGGGGTAGAGCTCAGAGTTGTAGTGCACCACATGGAGCTGCAGAGAGGAGGAACACCGTTAGTGTGTCCGTTCACACGCGGGAGAAAGAGAGAGACGTCCTGGTGTATCCTCAGTTGACCTTCTGAGAGAATGAACGAAGAAAAAAAACGAGGAGACGGATGAAAATGAGAAAGAGCTTAATTGTCTCATTATGTAATAAGACCATTCATGCAAAACCAATTTACTAATATTTGTCCTCTCTTTTGTTTTGTTGGTGATTTTGTTTTTCTCACCACCAACTCATGATTTCTGTCTTTTGAGTCTGCTGTGCGCCCCAGTAGCTCACCTGCAGAGCTGGGCCCCAGTCAGTCAGACCGACTCCTTCCCCAAGTGGCCTGGGGTCTCGTTCCCTTTCCTGTTCAGCTGCACTATCGCATGAAAGCAAACATAATCCTTCACGCCTTCAACCAGTTTAAACAGTTAATGTTGGTTTAGTGTGCGTTGGGTTCATTGGTCCTGTTTTCATGCCTTATTTTCTGTTAGGTTTAGGTTAACGGTGGTTCAGATCCTTAAGGACCCATCGTGGATTGGTCTGGATGTCGTTCCAGACTAATCCAGGTGGGGACCAGTTCAGAAAATATGAACAAGTAGGCATTGTGAAAAGAAGAGAATAATTATTTATTCTCCAGGTTTAGTTACAACTCTTTACTATTCCAAGATAGAAAGTAATGAATTGACGTGAAATATTGATTAAAAATGTAATCTTAAATGTGTATGAGCTGCCATGTGGACAATACGGATGCACATCTCTCAGTAAATAACAACTATGAAAGAATCTATACATTGAAATCTGGGACCAGTTTAATTGGAGTTTTCTCATGCAGGCTTGACCCTGACTGCCCCCTTGCTCTGGTCATTACTGGATTTTTATAGTGTTTATATATCCACAATGAGCCGTGTTTAAACGTACCTCTGCATCTGCACTCTGTCCGTTGACGGTGTGTTCACTGCCCCCGTGACTCGGGCCGCCGCTGCCCCAGTGGAGGTGCATTTGCACAGCTGTAAAGAGCCAGGGCAGCCCCCCCACCCCCATCCACTCGGGTAGCTCAATGACCGCTGATGGAGAGAGGAGCCCTGAGTTCAACTGACGGGGGAAAGACAGCTGAACAAGAACATACTGAGAAGGCTTTTATTCTTCAAAAATCAGTACAAGGGTCATCTTAACATTTTAATCATCTCCTGGATTTAAAAGTAAAAGGTTTGCTGCCAGGTTACAATGGAGGATGGTGCAATGCAAACAGATGGGGCGCGAGGCTGCTCGGATACCGGGGAGTGGGTCGTGTTCGGCGCTGGCTGCCATAGTTACCTGTGTGTCCATTGTTGTACATCGTGAAGGGCTTGTTGCCGTGCTGGCTGTAGCCCAGCGGGGTCAGGGGGATCAAACTGGGGTCATATTTTATCAAGGTGGTAACCACATCAACAGGAGACTGAGAAGTGCCACCACAGTCAGGGAAATACTGCGACCACTCGGACTGACCCACCAAGCCTTTGACGGGGGAAAAGATGGAAAACAACGATGTCACCAAATCACACAGCCGGCTGGCTTCCAGTCCCTCGGTGAAAGTCTCCTTTGATCGGTCTCTAATTATATAAGACACTTAATCAGGTTCTATTTAGGCTCACAGCCTAATGGTGGTGAATTGCATAACACATACAATAAGAAAATAAACAAAAACAAGATTGTTTTTATTACGCAATGCTCTCTTTGCTATTGATGGTTAAAAATCCTTTCACTGACGCTGCATTGAAAACAAGTGGAATCTTATTAAATCTAAATTTAGAGATTTGTCATTACATTCAACAATCCAGAATGAACCTGGGTTACCATTGTTCAGTGATGCATTTTGCCCATCAACACTGGTATCACATGGGGGGGGGGGGTCATAACCACAGATACCATCGTCTCAATAATCACTTCTAACCATAGCTGAAATATTTGTTGAACTCTAATAAATGCTGCTCTGGATCAGACTATCAAGACCAACATTTAAATAAATTTAAATGCAGGTGACGTGTACCTCGCATGAAACTAAGACTCATTAAACAACCACGTCCACTGATAACCAAACATAATCTATACAGACTTGGACCTGATCTTACCTTTTGCAAACTTGGTCCTTCACTATTATCCAGATGCTCTGACATCTTTAGAATAATTGCAGATAAATTACAGAAATAAATGAGCCTCTTAAGCTATAGATCCTTAAAGTATCGCAAATAACGGAATAACTGTTATGCTATTTATCTGTATGAGCTTCTGCTAAATGTGCACAGGTCACAAACTTAATATATATTTTTAAATACAAAATGAATTTAATCTTGCATTAAGTTATATGAATTGTGTTTACCTAGCTGGGCATTGAGATCAGAAAAAACTAATTATTTTCTATAGAAATAAGATTTGTCTTTAATTAAGTGTCTATTTCCCGAATTGAAAACATATGGAATTAGTGTATCGCATAGCTAAATATTAAAGATGTTCAACTGACTGTTGAAATCACAAAACTTGATGAATCCCAGGAACACATTTTAAAACAACTGATTCCTGTGTATTGAATCCAACTTCACATTTTTACATAAGAAAACAACTGATAAATAATAATATTATAATAATATTTTTTGGAAACTTCCTCTCAGAAAGATAACGACCTAGATATTATTTTCATTTGAAAATCTGTAAAAAGGTTTCGGTTATTGTAATAATCTGCTAATGTCTAGTATTAGCTGACGTACTTTGGTGTATAGTGTATTAAAATATGTCGTAAAATATGCTCTATTTAAAAAGAATTAAGACAAATGTAATTATAGAAAGGACAGATAGATATTGAGAAAGTAACTGAGGGAGAAGAGAGTGATTCAGTCTCTGGTTCACTGGGTAAAAAAAGGAATCTTCTTTCCCCAATTGCATAATAAAAGAAAGTTGGAGAAAAGCTTCTGAGAGAAAAAGAGAGTGACATGTGAATCAAAGAATCTGAATTCCAGTTTCAAGGAGAGGAATGCTTTAGAAATCAGACCAGAGATGTGTCAGTAGTTGCAAAAAAAAACATATAATTCATATATTTTCAACTGCAGATTTTTCAAATGTTAAAGGTTTTAATAATAACAAAGTATGTTTATGTAAAAGGTATAAGAAAAAAGGTGACGCTCAATCAACACCACAATGCATAAGAGCACTGTACCATGCGTGTAATACAATCAGGCCTCTCTCTTTCCCCCTCTCTCTCTCTCACACACACAATGCGGGGGGGACTTTACATTCGTGATGAAAACCTCTTCTCCTCTCCCACTGCTTTCCCAGTGAGTGCAACCCCCTTGCTCTTCTAATCGGTGTTCTGCCCCCTACCCTCTCTGCAGTAAAGCCCCTCACCATGACCCAACATCAAAAGTGAGTCCCGTGGCCCCGCCACCGCTCGCCATGGAGGTCCCCATGGTAACCGGAGGGTGAACATTCTGACCCTCATGCGCTTGCATGCCGTCCCCGTCCAGAATACAGGCAGGATCAAAAACGCACACACATCTATTGATTCAGATCACGGTGAGAAAAAGATGAAACGTAAATGTGAGGCCGACTCTATCTTGATTAATTAATAAATGTATTATTATTTTATAAAAAAATGTTGTGCATAGCAAAAGGGACTGTCCACTTCAGCTAACAGCTCCACAGCGGCCACATCATGCAATGCTGCGTCACACATCATGCCTCTCTCTCACACACACACACACACACACACACAAACACACACAATCTCATTCATATGGAATGTGAATGGATCTCAGTGACTGTAATTTCAACAAATAAAATTACAAAAAGACAAATAAAACCCATTTGAACCCATAACACATGCCACTAAACATACTGGCAACGAGTCTATGATTCCACCACTAATGTCTGCACAATACACTTCATGCCTCCATGTATTAAGGCCTAAAGGGCCGATGTATAGATGTATAGATGTATAGATGTATAGACTCCAGTCTGCTGCAGTCACAGCCTCTGTGTGCTCTGTACTGTCCACCGGTGTTTCTCTCCTGAATACATGCAGATTGGTGGTGTGTGTGCCCCATTCATTCCCACAATGTCATTGTCCACGGCATAGGCAGCCAGTGTGCGTCCACAAAACAATCAACACATCAGTTATTGTGCGCTGCAACAATACAGGGCATGATTTGGTATGCTTTTGCTTCACCCCGTTCCATCTCCCTCTCTCTGTAAAGCACCCTCATCCTCGTGCACCTGTCTCCCTCCGCCTGTCTCTCTCTCTCGGCCTTTCTTTTTGCTTTCTTCCTCTCTATCCCCTCCACCCCTTCATCATCTCAGTGTGACTGCTGTGCTCATGCCAGCTTGTTGAACTGTTACTAATACAGACAGAGAGAGAAGTAGAGGGAAACAGAGGGAAACAGGGTTGGGAGATATGAGGAAAAAAAACCTCCACAACGTACAGAAGCTTAAATTAATGTTTCAGAGATTCAGGTTTAAAAGTCTGCATACGAGTAGCATAATAGTATTTGGGACTTATGTTCAGTAAACTTTAAGATGTATTTGTTATTAGCAGACAATATTACTCCAGATAAATACTTGACTTCTCGATTTTGCTCCTGGTCTATAAAGCTTTTGATAATAAAGCCCAAGATCACACATTATATTTAACATGTGTAAAATGTATCCAGATTATCATCCATCCTCTTTGTACGTGTTTTTTTAATCAGGCTCTGCTACACTTTGATTTCCCTATGCATGAGATGATGTGCCTTACAAATAAACTTGAACTCACCAGCGTAGCTCCAGGTAACTTCCTCTGAAAAAAAAAATAGAAAACTTCTAAAACTCTCATTTTTTGCCTTTTCCTTTCACAGTTCACAGGGGTTCTAGATTTAATTTTCTTTCAAATCTGACCATGTCAAATGCATCACACATATAAGTATAGTAAATATCCAAAATGTCCTATAGCTCTATCACATGTTGTGTTTTCATCACTTCTAATCAGTTATCATTAATATCGTTAAAGTGCATTTTTAAAGAAGTGCTCAAATACTACTGAACTCCAATTGTTAATCTGGATTTTTACTACAGCCACACCAAAACACCCACACACTCTAGGAAAGCAATATCACGGCAAAACAATCTTCTCACATGATGCAGATTATTAAGTTGATAAAGACCTTACCAGCAGCGGGGGCAGTTGTCCACTGGAAAAACTGAACCATAAGAAGGATAAAAAGACCCAAACAGTCCATGTTAGCCTCCCTTGCCCATACACAGTAATGAATAAAAATGTGCATAGAGATGAGGAGCGAGTGAGAGAGAAAGAGAGAAGGAGAGAGGGAGAGAGAAAGGGAAGAGGGGGGCAGGGGGGGACTGGGTCCAGCAAACCCACCTGCCACGGCTCTGTCTAACAGCCAGTGTGGATGTTACACGCTGGCTCCATTCTGGCATGCAGGGCACCAGAACAGGTCTCAGCCAGCAAGAGAGAGATGGAGAGAAAGAGAGAGAAAGAGAAATACAGTGGGCAGAGATGGAGAAAATCAGGGACGCAAAGAGGGACCAGTGTGTGAGAAACTGACTCAGTGTCATAGCTGCTGGATAAAAGAGGTTGAGGAGACAGAGAGGAGGACACAATGCAGCGCTGAGGAGGTTCAGAGCCGTCTGATACCAATGCAGCGAGCACATCACGGGGAGATGTGTGAATCCGAGAAGAGGCGTCTGAATGATAAACGCTTTCAAAAGAGTGAGAGAAAGTTTTTTTCATGAAGATGAATTGACGAATCTAAGTAAGATGAAATATCTCAAATTAAGGCAATCTATGCTTGTTTTTTGACTGACAATATATTTCTTCTTACAAGGCAGTTTGCATGTTGGAGCATTTCACTTGTTTTAAGTGTTTTAGTCCTTAATTATCTTAATAAGTTATTAAAACTTGTTAATGAGATGTTATTACTTGTTTTGAGCAAGTTAACGCTTGAAACAAGAATTGACATAATCATAAGGCTGTTTGGTCAACACTGACAAGTACAGAATTGCTTTGTTAGTCAGACTTTCTTATTTCAAGCTTCCCATCCTTTCCATCTATTTACAAATTAAAAACAGATAAAAACTCAATGGAGTTTATTGTTTTGGTGTCAATATTAAAACACAACGGAGCAATTATGTATTCCTAGACCAAATACAGAACACAATTGTATATAATAGACATATCTGGGGAAAACACTGAGTCATTTGAACTGTTGTGCAATTCTATTCTATCTCCAAGATGGTATTTTACTTGTACGTTGGAATCAAAAGGAAATATGTTTTTCACCAGTCAAAATTCTGACATATTACCATTCAGTACTTTGGCGCCTATGCCTTCGATGACGTCAGTGAGCAGATCTGTCATAGATTCCCTCTTCAATAAAAGATAAATGTGAATTATCAAGATCAGAGAACAAGTGTACTTTTATTTATTCATAAAATGTACATCAACGACAGCACTGTCAAATATTTGTAATCAGAAATGATAATGAATAAATTAAAATAAATTCTGACACTAACATCTTTTTAAACACATGCATACACACACACACACACACACTACTCAGCCAACTGGCCCGTAACCTCCTAATTGTCTTTCAAATTAACCTTACATATAATATTTACCTAAATATAATACGTTGAGGTCATGGGGTGAAATTGCCTCCAAAACCTTCACAAGAGGAAAATCCTTAAAACCAGTCTTTTAGTTAATTTTTCGTACTTTCAAGCAACTTAGAGATGTGGATCCTAGAGGGACATCTGAATATGAATACCCTAAAGTTTGGGACTGATAGCTGCAATTTAAGGGCCCCCAAAAAAGGTCCAAATGGTCAAATTGGGCCTTATTCTCTTATATTCGCATATATTTGATAAGTGCAAAAATGGTCATAATCTCCTAAATATTAGTCATGGATATCCAAAATTGAACACAAACACTCAAGACAGGGCCTACAATGAGGTGAAGGGGTGAAATTTCCCCCAAAACACCCACAAAAGTTAATTGGCTGTCTGAAATCCAGGACTTGAAGAGGGTGTGTGGCTTTGTAAATCTGAGATCCTGTTAAGAGTTTGGGCTGATTTTAGCTTCTTTTTTTCTAAACATGTCAGATCTTAGCTTTCTTTTCCAGGTTGTAGCCACTCCCAAATGGGGCCCAACCATGTAGGCTGGCAATATCTAGCACTTAGCATCCCTGCTTGGTAGCGGTTTAAAAAACGAGAAGAAAACAAATGCACTCCTTTGAAGGTTTTCAAGGAAGTCCTCAAATGTTTGTAATATATGAAAAATCTCAATTATGATGTTCTACGAGTCTGTTAGACCAGTGCTCTGGACTTCTCCGTAGTCTGCTGGGGGAGCAGCATTGTAACTGGAGAAAACCAACCGACTCACTAAACTGGTGTGGAAGGCCGGCTCCATCATTGGCAAAGAGGACTATCCGGAACAGGTGGAGAGGAGGACATGAAGAAATGTTTGTTCATATTGGAGAACATGAACCACCCTCTCCACCACCTACTGCAGGGACAGAATCAGAATCAGAATCAGAAACAGGTTTATTGCCAAGAATGTTTTCACAAACAAACGAGGAACTTTTTTTGGCGGAAGGTGCAAGATTCGCGCACCAAGACACCGAGGCGCCGTCCGCGGCGCCATCTTGGAAAGGGTGGATGAAAGATGACAGCATAACATGAGGGAAGAGAGGCGAGAAAAAGAAAAAGCCACCCCCCGACTATGCCCCTAGAGGGGTACAGTGTGGGAGCAGGAGAAACAAAAAACACCATTGCACATAAGCACATACATCTTAGACATGACTTGCAACGAGTAGGAAGGGGGGGAGGGGAGGTAATCCAAAGACTGGGCGATAGCCCCGCCATTGGGGGCAGAAGGTAACCAGCACCGACAAGCAGCCAGCCCGGTCCTTCGCCGTCACGGCGCCGGACGCAGACCCCGTCCTGTCACCCTGGGGGGGCAAAGCAGGCGAAGGCGTGGGATGGGGGGGGGGGGGGTAGTGAGTGCATTTCAGTGTGTTGAAGTTCGTGTGTGAGTGGCCTGATGTATCGTCCTCCCCCAGTCCACAACAGACAAAGTTCCCAGACCGCAAGATGGTCGTTGCCATGGAGATGGCCTTGAAGGGTCCTGGGGAGAAAACAACCACAGGTGTCTGTGGATAGGGGGAAGGGAATGAGAGAGAGTCTCGCTTCAGTGATCTTCGGGGGAGTTGTTGTTCCAGTCACGGCCTTGGCCAAGGCCCGTCCTGGTAGAGGGAGCCGAAAGCAGATAAGATTGGGATTGCGGAGCACGTTCTTCAACAGACTGCTTCAGCTCCGCTTCACAAGGACAGACCGGAGAACATTCCTGATACAGAAGAACATTCCTGATAGAGGAGAACATTCATGATACAGGAGAACCTTCATGATACAGGAGGACATTCCTGAGACATGAGAACATTCCTGATACAGGAGAACTTTCCTGGCAACTATTAGACTTTACAATAAATCACCTCAGGCCAGATCCTCCTCAAATTGAACAACATCAATGAACATTGCACCGCTTTCACTTTATATACACTTAGATACACTGTATTTACTTTCATTTTTATTATTTTTTAAATGTCCTTTATTATTTAAATTCTTAAATGTAATATGTCCTGTCCTGCGATTTTATTTTATTGTATTGTATTCTTCAAATAATCTAGTTACTAGAGAAGAAAACAGCACAGACAGCCAGAGACAGACAAGAGAACAGAGAGAGAGAGAGAGAGAGAGAGAGAGTTCAAAGGAGAGGCCAGGTGGCAGTGATCAGACTAATCACAGCAATCAACAAAAGAAAAAAAGCAACGATCACAGATTGAACTGTTGAACGATCTGGCCGGAGGACTCTGCTGGAGGGAGGGCGGAAGTGACTGCTCGTGAAGAGATAATTCTCCGTGTCCGCATTTGCTAGCAGTGAGATGGCGGGGCGTCCCCGAGATAGAGGTGGAGGGGGGGGTGATGTGTCGACAAACCTGCAAAGTTACCGAAAAGAGCGCTCTCGAAGTAGGAACCGTGATCGAGAGAAAGAGATGGCGGCGTCATCTACAGGACATGCACGAGGAAGAGCTAGTCGGCAGGTTGAGCGACATTTGAATCAAGAGGAGACAGATTCTTTGGAGGCAGTTGGGCACGAGTGCTCTGTAAAGGAGTGAAGAAGAGAGTGAGGGGGAGTTAGGAGGGCTGAAAAGTAATGGTCGAGGCAAGTATGTACAGACTAATAAACAAACAAAAGCCGACAATAATAATTCGGAAAGTGAGAGAGAAGGAGATGAGCAAGGGCAAAGAGGAAAAACAGATAAATGTATTGTCATAGTAAGGTTCCATGAGAATGATCAAGAGAACATGAAGAAAATCAGTCCGTTTGTACTAACAACAGCTCTGGCAAATAAAATAGGGGAGATTATGTATGCAAAGGTTCTAAGTGATGCGTGCAATTTACTGGTGAGGTGTGCGAATGAAGAACAACTTGAGAAAGCACTCGGTCTGACAGAAATAGTAAAAATGAAGGTGTTGAGCACAGGGAGGGTGGGAGCACAAAAAGGTGGGGGCAAAGGAGTTATCACAGGGGTGCCAGTGAGTGTTGATATGGAAGAACTAAAGAGGAATCTCAAAGGAGGAGCAATTGTGAATGCTCAAAGGATGAAAATGACAAGAGAGGGAGTGAAAATGGACAGTGAATCAGTACTGATAGAGTTTGAAGAGAAGAATGTGCCAAACAAGGTTTTCCTGGGTTATCTGAGTTACCCAGTGAGAGTGTATGTGCCAAAACCTCTGAGGTGCTTTAAATGCCAGAGATTTGGGCATATAGCCAACAACTGTAAAGAGAAGAGGAGATGTACTCGGTGTGGTGGAGACCATGAGTATGGAAAGTGTGGAACAGGGACACAGCCACAATGTTGTAACTGTGGAGGAGCCCATAGTGTGGCATACGGGGGGTGTGAAGTGATGAGACGGGAGACTGAAATCCAAAAAGTAAGAGTGGAAAGAAGGATCACTTATGCAGAGGCGGTAAGAGAAACAAAAGTAAGGAACAAGGTGACCAGGAGTCAAGCAAGACAAGGGGATCAAGAGCTACAGAAAGTAAATGACAGGATATATGTGGACAAGAAGAAGTTAGTAACTTTCATTGCAGGAGTGATTAACAGCACGGCAGAAGTTAAATCCAAAATGATAAAATCCAGCTGATTGTCAAAGCAGCAGTGAACCACTTGGGATTAGTGGGACTGACATGGGAAGAGGTGAGGGAGAACCTGACGAATCAGTCAAGCCAGGAAGCGCCATGGATTGGTTAGTACTGATCATGGTTATATTACTCCAATGGAACGCCAGAAGTTTACTGGCCAATGGCCAAGAATTCAAACATTTCGTTAAAGAAATGGGTGTAAAACCAGATGTAATATGTGTTCAGGAGACTTGGTTGAAACCTACTTTAGACTTTGTAATGCATGGATATTCAATAATTAGGAATGACAGAGATCCTGGGGTGGGGGAGGTCTGCTACATTTATCAAACAAAATATTCCATATAGGGTACTGGAAAAGGGAGACAGTCAAGAGTATATAGTGGTGGAAGTGTGGGAAAAAGCAGAGCAGGTGGTTATAATTAATTATTACAATCCATGCAGACGGCTGGATTTGGACAGCCTGCAAAAAATTCAAGGACAAAACGGAAATAGAATTGTATGGTGTGCGGATTTCAATGCTCACAGTACAATGTGGGGGGGTATGCAAACAGATTCAAATGGAAGGGTAATTGAAGAATTGATGGATGATAGGGGTCTGATCTGTATGAATGATGGTAGAGGAACAAGGATAAATATAAATACAGGTGCAGAGTCAGCATTGGATATCACATTAGTGTCCAATGCATTGGCTGGAGTAGGTAAATGGGAAGTTTTGACAGCTACAACAGTAGGCAGTGATCATTATCCAGTATCATGTTTGATAGGAGAAAAAGTGGAAGTTAGACCAGGAAGTGGAATCCCAAGATGGATCTTTCAAAAAGCAAAATGGGAGGAGTTTCAAACCTTAAGTGAGGGAACAATGACAAAGATTGACGTTTCTGGAGACATAGACGACATAAACAAGCAGGTAACTTCAGCTATTATTATGGCAGCCAATGGAGCTATACCCAGGAGTAAGAATCAGAGAAGTAAGACACGTGTTCCTTGGTGGACAGAGGACTGTGGCAAGGCAGTTAAAAGCAGGAACAAAGCATTTAGACTCGTCAGAAGAACCCACAACATGCAGCATTTGATTCAATACAAAAAAGCACAAGCAGTGGTGAGAAGAACAATACGACAAGCTAAGAGAGAGAGTTGGAGACAATTTTGCAATAAAATAGGAAGAACTACTCCTGTGGGAGAGGTATGGGGAATGATAAAGAGGATGGGAGGAGATAGAAGGGAATGGGAGTACCCAGTTTTGACTTCTGGCGAGGAAACAGCGGTCTCCAATAGGGAAAAAGCAGAGATAATGGCAAAAGCATTTGTGAAGATTCATGGTTCAGATAAGTTGTCGGAAGAAGAAAGAAGTAGAAGGGAGAGTAGAATTAACCAGCATCCAGGTGTGCTCGATAGGAGGGAAAGAACACATGATAACATTGATGAACCTTTTACTCTGGCAGAGATGGTGAGAGCCATAAATGGATCAAAACCAACATCGCCAGGGGACGATCAGGTATGCTACGTCATGCTAAAGCATTTGGGAAAGGGAGCACTTTTTAAGCTGCTGTGCCTTTATAACAGAGTATGGGAGGAAGGAAAGTTACCGAGCGTATGGAAGGAGGCAATAGTGATCCCAATTAGAAAACATGGCAAAGATCCATCTAAACCAGACATGGGCAAACTACGGCCCGCGGGCCACATCCGGCCCGTTAGGCTTTTTAATCCGGCCCGCCGAACTTGTCCAAATCGCGACTTTGTTTACTTCCGGTGTGCGTTGGCGCGGAAAGCACTCGTCACACAAAACCCTTCACCGTGATTTGTCAATCCGTTTGTCTGTCAAAATTTGCGGAAAAAAACAACCAATGAACACTCAGTAAATCACAAGGGACCCGCCCACCACACAGGTGAGACTCATTTAGAAACCGCTGCAGTGATTTTGGCGAGCAGCGCGGAGCCTGGAGGAGCTGTAGAGCCACGAGGAGGAACACGCAGCCAGAAGAGAGCCACTTGGACCGGGTAAGAGTCTTTACTACACGTTACGTGTCACGGTGTCCGTCCCGGTGTCCGTAACTTGTGCGCGGTGCTGACTAGTCTTGTATTTTACAGAGAGGATTCACCAGCGCCTGCAGGCGGCCCCGCCTGCAGCTCCACCTGCCCAGCCAGCAGAGAGCTCTCGTGACACGATGACATGATGTTATTATAGTGAAGCCATATTGTAAATAGTCAATAGTTGTGTTCTGTTTTCTATTTCTCAACATGTATATAATGTAGATTTTTTTTTTTTTATGTACAATACATATTTATATATAAAAAAATATGTAATGGTCATTTTTTATTTGCACACACCCCATGAAACTTTATCTGCAATATGAAGTCATTTCTCAGTCCCATCTTTATCATTTTGGTGAATGTGTGACAGACCACATCATTTTTACTAAAAAAATGTTAATACAAAATGTGGTTTTCCTCATTTATTCAATTCAGTTTATTTGTAGAGCCCAATTTCACAAATTACAAATTTGTCTCAGAGTGCTTTACAATCTGTGCATATAGACATCACTGACCTTTGACCTTTGACCTCACATCGGATCAGGAACAACAGAGGAGGATCCCTCTCCAGGATGGACAGGTGCAATTACATGTATCGAGCATTGTATTCAGATATTTCACTGCTTTTGTGAACCTATGACCTTTGGTAAACCAATTTCAAACACCAAAACAGTTTGTCCACATGAGTAAAGGTGTGTTTTCAGAAGAGATATGAATAATTTTTAAAAATCGAACTTCAATTGTCAGCTTTAGGGTAATATTTTCTCGAGTAAAGCGCTGTCAGTCTGTTTGTGACGGGTTCATACACATGCTGACCAGATGACGCCGCACATCGCCCTCAATTTAAAGACCCCTTTCTAGTTTCTGCTGCAGGCAGGATATTTAATACAGTCTATCTCTCAGGACAATCCATCCATTATTTTGCGGGGTTTAAAACAATTAGAAATTATTGAGCTTGAGTATTTCGTTGGGTAATAATTTGTTTTGAATGTTGTAAGTGATTCCATTGATCTCTTTCCAGTAAATGTTGATTACTTTAACTTTGCACCTTAAATTGAAATGTATAAAAAACAGACGCAATCTCCAGGTTTAATAAATTACATTGCGTGTCCAAATGCTCCTGGCCCGGCCCCTCTGTCACATTTTAGAACCGAATGTGGCCCTCAGGTCAAAAAGTTTGCCCACCCCTGATCTAAACCCACCAGTTACAGACCAATATCACTAACATCTAATATGTGTAAAGTAATGGAAAGGATGATAACGGAAAGACTTTCTTATACACTTGAGAAGAGAGGAATGCTCACGAGTTTTCAGAGTGGATTTAGGAAGGGTAGAAATACCATGGACCCAGTGATAAGGCTAGAGACTGACATTAGAAAGGCCCAGGCAAATAAAGAGGCAGTCGTTGCAGTGTTTTTTGACATTGAAAAAGCCTATGACATGATGTGGAAGGAAGGTTTGCTAATCAAGATGCACAAAATGGGAGTTGGTGGGAGAGTCTATAACTGGGTAAAGGATTTTCTGTTTGGGAGGAAAATTCAAGTACGGATAGGGTCAGACGTGTCAAATCAATACTTAGTCGATAATGGCACGCCTCAAGGCAGTGTGATTAGCCCGCTACTCTTCATCATTATGATTAATGACATATTCACAAAGGTACCAATAGATATCGGTAGGTCTCTGTTTGCTGATGATGGGGCATTATGGAAGAAAGGAAGGAACATTGAACATGCAGTCAGAAAAGTTCAAAAAGCAATCGATGAGGTGGTGGAGTGGGGATATGATTGGGGGTTCAGGTTCTCAGTGGAAAAAACACAAACGGTTTTTTTCACCAGGAAAATAATTAAGGATGGGATGAAGCTTACGATGTATGGGAAAGAATTAGAAAGGGTGGGCACATTTAAATTTCTGGGGGTTCTTTTTGATTCACGGTTAACATGGGCAGATCACGTCAGGAGAGTAGAGGAAAAATGCAAAAAAGTAATAAATGTGATGAGATGTGGTAGGGAGTGGGGAGCCAGCTGTTCAGCTTTAAAAACCATTTATGTGGCCTTGATAAGATCGGCGTTGGATTATGGAAGCATAGCATATGGATCAGCAGCTAAATCTTTAATTGGTAGATTAGATGTGGTTCAGGCGCAGGCATTACGAGTTTGTAGTGGAGCTTTTAAAACATCGCCAATCCCTGCCCTGCAGGTGGAAGTGGGAGAAATGCCGCTGGATTTAAGAAGAAAGCAACTAATGGCAAACTACTGGGCTAATTTGCAGGGACACAATAATGCTCACCCTGCAAAAGGAGTGTTGCAGGCGGTCTGGGAGAATGGGAGGAGCCAGAAAAATAACTTTGGTCGGATAGGCAATGACATTGCAAAGGAGTTTAAGGTGTTTGATCTCAGAATAAGCCCCTCTGTGGTTTACCCGGTGGTGGCTCCATGGACACTGGTGTGGCCTGAAGTAGACTGGTATCTGTTAGATTTAAAAAGAGAAGAGAAAGGAAAAGGGGATTTGTTAAGTGCATTTGAATATCGAGTCACGGAAATATACAGTGAATATACTATGATTTATACGGACGGTGCGAAGAAACCTGAGACAGGAGTGACAGGATTTGGGGTGGCAATACCAGATAAAGGAGGAGGGATCAACAGGAGAACATCTGATAGGCTAGGGGTCGACACAGTGGAGATGGTGGCAGTGCTGGTGGCGTTACGATGGGTGGAAAAGGCAAAACAGGGCAAGGTGTTAATATGCTCCGATGCAGCCTCAGTCCTAGCAAGCATCAGATCTTTTCATTCAAGCAGTCGGCAAGATATTCTCTATGAGGTCCTTCAGTCGGTCACACGCATAACCAACCAGGGAGGTCAGGTGACATTCATGTGGGTTCCAGCACAAATAGGGGTGAGTGGGAATGAGAGGGCAGACAAGTTGGCAAAGAGTGCTTTAAAGAAAGGAGACATAGAAATGAGAGTTAACATCAGTAAGGCGGAGGTCAAGAGTATTATCTGGGAAAACGTCAACCAAATGTGGCAAAATAGGTGGGACAGAGAGGAAAAAGGGAGACATTTGTATCTTATTCAAAGGAGTGTTACGGCAACCAGGGTGGGAAGTTGGAACAGGAGAGAGGAAACGGTGCTGACAAGGCTACGGTTGGGCCATACTGCACTCAATATGACACTGAAAATGAAAGTGAAACACCAGACAAGGATGTGGAGAAGAGGAGTCGGTGGAGCATGTGGTGGTTCATTGTAAGGCGCATGAGACTCATAGAGAGGTGATGAGGAAGAAACTGGGGGAATTGGGGGTGCGTGAGTGTACACTGAAGGGAATACTGAGCATGGGGGGGAGAGCACAGATTAGAGTACTGTTCATGTTCTTAAAGGACACAGGGGTTTATTATAGGGTTTAGTTGAAATATAGGGATGAGGGTTACATTTTGGTTTGTTATATATTTTTATTTGTTTATTTATTTATATATATAATTTTATTTATCTTTTGGGGGGGGGGGGGGTTTGTTGGTGTTGGGGGTAAGGCGTCAACTAACGGAATAGTACTCCAGAGGGTGGCGGTAATGCACCAATTATATGGATGCCAACCGCCGTTAAAAAAGAAGAAGAAGAAGAAGTGAACTGTTGAACCCGGTTTCGCGCCACTTCTCCGCACTTTGGGCTGCGCAGTGTTGCCAGGTCCGCGGTTTTCCCGCGGAATTGGGCTACTTTTCAAGTGTTGCCGCGGGTTGAATTTCTTGTCCGCTGGTTCGGGTAGACCTATTTTGCATGCAAATTACATGAATATCTTTAAATAAAAATCCATATTTTAAATGAAATAATTTATTTATACCCAAATCCTACCAAACTGACTCCAGATCAGCACGTACACATGGACATGGACTTTAAAAGCAGTGTATATGGTTTGGCACGGGCATATTTTGAGTTCTGATATTGGGCTGGTTTTTGGGCTGGTTTTATTGGCCATTGGGCTGGTTTTGATTGACCATTGGGCTGGCTTTGTCACACAGACCTGGCAACCCTGGCTGCGCGCTGCTCTCCTGCTTCAGTGACTCACGAAACGCCACAGAGGGAACGACAGCCTCCTGACATGACAGCTCTTCTTGAGGTAAGAATGCCAACTTAATTTAATTTCAGAGAGTAACGTTGTATTGAACGGGCAACGTTAGTGACACTGAGGTTTCTACTCGGCTCTCTGGTGAGGGGTTGAGCTAGCCTCGTGTGAGCTAGCGGGTAGCTACTTTTGAATTCGAGGCATGGTGTTCTGCAGTTCTGTCGCCTTGGACGTCAAGAGTAAGTTAATTTAGCTATCTGATGGTTAAGTGTCTTCACGTTTCTTTAACATCGTCGATGTAACGTAGGTTGTCGGTTTCTGTGTTGAAGGAGCCAACATTAGCTTACTTTACCACATGTTAGCTCAGGCAATGTGTAGCTAACGCTCGTATTATAGGTTCATTACTGTGGCAGGTGGGTTAAGACACCTGAGGGGTCACGTGCTACACACTTCATCTAATAACGACCATGTTATTGAAGTGCTTTGAAACTGGTTCCAAGCAGACATGTATAGACAAGCTCACATATACCGGAGCGGTCAGTCCGGACAGTCACGTGACCAGACACGTTATTGTACAGGTCTGTTCACGTGACGTCGGGACTCTGTTCACGTGACCGCTTTATACTGCGCTGTGTCATATGCTGTGGGGACTGCTGTTAACGTGACGCTCTTAACTTGATGCTGTTGACGTGGTCGGGACTCTGTTCACGTGACTGTTGTTAACATGACGCTTATAACTGCGCTGTGGCGGACATGACAGCTCACAGCTCCTCAGAAGCGCCGTGAGCTGTCCAGTGAGGGGATGGTTTCATGTTCAAATCTTAATTTACCGTCCACATTATCAGATGAGGACGTCACCAAAGAGTGTCCTTTGAGTCAATGTTTACATTTATGTACAGAAAATTAAGGACATTTAGTTTATCGTAAAATGCTAATTATTTTTTCCTGCCACCTTTCAGACATTGTCATCCAATTTGGATGGAACAACTTCGTAACCTTAATGACACCCAGCAACACGGTGAGATTATAATCTATTTAAATTCCCGAAGCATGACATTTTTAAAGATGTTTTTTCTTTATTTGTGTTAGAGAGAAACACACAAAAGCACACAAGCACCACAGGGGAGGATCTGCAGCAAAGGGCCCACCGGAAATCAAACCTTGGCCGCTATGATGACGACAACATGAGGCACTTGAGTGTGAATCTAGCCTGTTCATTTTGATTTACAACCTTGGCATTGAAAAGAGCAAAAGTTGATGCTTGAGATGATTTTGTTTTACTGAAGAGGATGTATGTCCTCCCCTTGTCCTTTATCCCCTTACTCTTTCTTTTTAGGTGTGACTACGACTACCAGCATGAACCTCAACACCTTCTTTGCTGTTCCACTAGTGTGACCCATGATCGGATACAAGTTGTCAAGGATAAACGGTGGTAAGTTGTTTTAAATTCAGTGTGTTAATTTAACAACAGAATAAATTGTTATTGTTGTAACCACTTTGTCATGTTGTAAATGCTATTTAAAGTTATATTATTGTTAATCTTTTCAATTGTCTTTTTTCTGGCTGTAGAGAGAATCATGTCAGCCCACAGACAACCGGTTGACCTGTGAGTCTTCAAGCAGTAATGATGACTACGCCTGCCTTAAGTTCCAGTTTCCTGAACATCATGGCATGTCTGCAGGAGATTCGGTCCCCACCTGTCTTCAGTCTGGACCTAATGACTCAGACACCAGTCTTGTCGAGGCTAAATCGAGGTAAGCGGTGATGTAGTTCAGTATAGCAAATGATAGGTGCAAGCACAACTCAAACCTCCCTCAATTGATCATCCTCAATTAATTTTATTGTGGTTTGAACTGATATCCCCCTTAAATTTAGTTCCACGATAGCAGAAACATTTCATTAATTCTATGGCATATCGTCATGTGTCCTATCTTTCCCAAATCCACCCTAAATAGGTTTGCAACTCTGTCTTTGCACACAGGTGACATGTACTATAAATGTAATGGTAAATGCAGGAGGGCATTGTTTGCAATTGGACTGGGTCTCATTAAAACAATTTAAATGTAAGGCGGAGGAAGATATATCAGCTATTGTACACTGAGTATTTCAGTTATACAAATCCACAACAGGCTAGACTGTAATCTAGTTTATCCTTTTTTTGCAATAATAATTGTGTTATTGCTTATAGGGGTACATCAAAATGTTTTATGTTAGTGTATCTTAAAAAAATACAAACATGTGTATAAATGATGGAATTAATTGGATGGGCTGTTACCCTGGTTGGAAACCCGAACCGCGTGAAACGTGATGATGGTCTTGATTGCCTGAGTGGACTCATCTGTAGGCTGCAAGATTACAGACATGTAACACATTGTAATGCCTTTATGCTAAAATATGTCCTTATTCAACATTGAACCTGACTTATTAATATTGTTTAACTATAAAGGTGACTTTATCATTGGAGCTCAGTTTACCAGAAGGCAGTGAATGTGTATCTGTTTCAGTATCATGCTCAAGCACTGCATCAATCTAACTTTGCCTTTGCTTTGTTTTTTTGGCTGCAGAGAGGATCACCTGATGTCAACATACGAGTTTTCAAGAAGAACTTCCTGAACTTTGTGTCTGTGTGAGACTCAACCATGCTGGGTGCCCTCTTCAGTCAAGTCTGGACACAGAGACTCATTGCTCTTCATCAACTCTGGGCAAGTGGCTAATCTTTTGCTTATTCATGGGATATCCTTCATGTCCACATCCTGTTTCTTCAAGATCTCAACAATGCTTTGTGAGTATACAACACATGTGAGTGGATCAGTTCAACCTGTTTTTCACAGAATGTTAGTTTCTTAAGGTTTTCATCAACGATGGTTTGTATCTTGTTTTACAAAAGGTGTTATTAAGATATTTCCATTTGTAATTTACAATAATCAAATGTTGACTGTAAAATCTATGCCAACCTATTGTTATACACTGTACCATGTTTTTGCAAAGGAATTCTGGTGACTTTAGTTGCCAGCAACTTCCTTTGAACTTTGTAATAAAATACCGTAACTGTAATAAAGTTTACAGTATAACTGTTGTTTTTACGAAACTTACTGTCATGTCTTGTATGTTCACCGTTAATTGGAACTTTTCAATAAAGTACCATAATATATTATACAGTTGTACTGTGTTTTTCATTGGGTTTACAGAAGAACTACACATTTCTAGTATTATATACATTGTCAAATTACTGATTTTAAGCATATTATGGTATTTTTCTCTGTAAATTTCATGATATTCCAAGAATATTGCATGAGCATTGGATGCTAAATTTAAGGAAACTTTCCTACATATTGAGAAAACAATTCTTAAATTTGTCATTGTATCAAGACAAATGTACTTGTTTTTAGTGTAAAATTACTTATTTTAAGATGTATTGCCTAACATATAGCCTTATTGCAAGATGATGGTACTTTCATTTCCAGATTTTAAGCACATTTGCCTACATATTCAGAAAATATTTGTTAAATTTTTCATTGTATCAAGATGAATGTACTTGTTTTTAGTGTAACATTACTTATTTTAAGATATATTGCCTAACATATAGCCTTATTGCAAGATGATGCAGGGTGTCCGCGGGTCCTTAAAAAGTCTTAAAAAGTCTTAAATTGCTTTTCCTAAAAATAAGGCCTTAAAGTCTTAAATTGTCTTAAATTCAGATTGGATTGGTCTTAAATTTTTTGGGTGTCATGTCCAGGGGTTTTCCTGGGTCAAAATGGGTCTTCGGTGCTCCCAAAAAATATGTTGGAGCGCTGCGCGCGCACCGTCTATTTATGCAGGTCGGGCTGTTGAGTGATCAGCAGCTGTCCGCTCGGTCCATTCGCGCACCTCACAGTTGCGTATTGATCAGACAAGAAGACACGCTTATCAACTCCAGTGTTTCCCCTATAACAGGGTGAAATCCCCCCCCCCCGCAAACAATTCTCGGCTCGCGCGACAGAGCGATGCGCGCCGGCATCGAAGCTGCCGTGATGCGCGCACACGGGTGAGCACCGCGTATTCGGTCCTATCAATCCCCTACAACGTGAAGCATCGGCTACTTTAGAAAACATGGCAGGATGCAAGTTCAACAACGGCTTGAAAAGAACGAGTGTTTCTGGTCACGGTGGGTGAAATGCTTCTGAATCTGCGTTATGTGTCGCGAGACTTTCCAGCGGTGGAATCTCACGTGCAGAGCAAGAAGCACAGAGACTAGCGAAGGCCGCCCGCGGGGCTAGCTGCTGCTCCGCCGCTAGCTCCTGCTCCGCCGCGAGCTCCTGCTCCGCCGCCCGCAACGACGTCAACGCTACAACGCTGGAGGTCACCGGAGGAAATCCAGCGCCTTGCAACAAAGAGCTCATCACCGAAGACCAACGCTGCAGTGCGTTCTTCATTCTGTTCCACGAGACTCTGGACCAGACCACCGCGAGCAGACAGCTGGACTTCAGGTGCGTTATTGGTGAAATGACCACGTCCAGTCAGGATCCTGTGGAGCTCATGGGCCATGACACGCCCAGGACCTACTTCAGCACCTCAAAGTAAGTCTAACATAAATATATGTATTAACTATCCTCTTGTATATGAGTATGTGTTTCATATAGTTAAGCTTTACTCATGTGTCAAGTTAATAACAGCTATGCATAGGCGCACTACACATTAATTAGACTAATTAAAAATAGTTTTAGAATGGTAGTAAGTAGAGTGGTGTTTACCTGTCAATATGTCTTCATAGTGTTCACGAGGCTCAAGGGATGGCTCACGTTGCTTCATTTGTAAAAATAGTATTCATTCCTATTTATCCAGTCTGACATTAATCTGAAGTGGTGGTGTCATGAAGAGATGTGGTGACTGTTGTTTGGCTAATGTCTGCCTTTTTTCTTTCTTTTTTCCAGGAGAATGGACCAAATGTCAACTGGAAGTTTTTATATTAATACAGTTTGAAAAGGATTGTTTTCCTAGTATATTCACAAAAGCTCAGGAGTAGACATGAACCTGTGCACAAACATCCATCACATAGAGACATGAGAACTCACACTCACTCACCCACACACACATACATTCTATTATGTAAATGCATTTGCATTTTAAAAGCAGCTGGAAATGTTATTTGTTATTTTATGGATTTTTTTTGTTCAAAAGGAACTATGTTGCATGTATTTTTTAAATATATTTACTTAATTTTAGAGACATTTGTTCATGGGACTTAAATGTTCTGAAAATGTATTAATAAATATAATTTACAACAGCAATGACATTTGTGTTATCCTTTTTGCATTACACCATACTGTTAATTTTGAACAGACATCAGTGTGTTTACTTTGAATTAATTAATTTAGATTAATGTATATTTCCATCGTAAATTAGGTCTTAAATTTTATTTAGACGTGGTCTTAAAAAGTCTTAAAGTCTTAAATTTCACTGGTTTATTCCTGTAGACACCCTGTGATGGTACTTTCATTTCCAGATTTTAAGCACATTTGCCTACATAGAGAAAATAATTCTTACATTTTTCATTGTATCAAGACGAATGTACTTGTTTTAAGTGTAACATTACTTATTTTAAGATATATTGCCTAACATATATCCTTATTGCAAGATGATGGTACTTGTATTTGCTGAATTTAAGCACATTTTCCTACATATTAAGAAATAATTCTTAAATTGTTTCATTGTATCAAGACAAATTTACTTGTTTTTCATCTGGCTACACTAGTTTTAAGATATTTGTGGGTTCTTCAAGGCTAGATACTTTTACTTGTTTTAAGAAATCTTGGCAAGTCAAATTTTCCTGTTCTGTTGGCAGATAATTTGGCTTATTTCAAGTAATATTCCCTCATTTTATTACTTTTTGTTCTTGTTTTTTGAGGCCGAGTTTTTGCAGTGTAGTGAAGGACATATTTGATATCCTGTATATCTTGTGTTTTTTTTCATAATGATTTGTGCATAGTATAATTTCATTATATAGATTATTGTTTCTATACAGTAAAGTATAGTGTTTTTTTATTTTTATTATGTATATTTGTTTCTTATTTTCTACCCAGTGATCATTTTGTGACCCCTGGTGTCCCACCTCAATGAGATGGGAACCACGGGCCTAGCAAAAGGCCATTTTAAACCAATTAATTTATAATTAAGTATGTATGCGTGCACGTGTAGTATACTCATTGATTTTGTCATATAACTTTTTTGTAAATGAGCAAGCTTGATGGAAGGTTGGTTTATTGATTTCCACTCAGATAGAGAGCTTCACGTATGTGCTTTCACACATAGCTTTAAAATAATGTTAATGTGAGAATAAAACGCACAACAAGTGTGGAGTGTATATATACTTTAGATTGTTGGTTTTGATTTTGATTTTTTTACATAAGACATTTTGTAAATAATAACATTAACAATGACTATAGAGCGGCTTCAGGGTCTTCACGGTGTCATGCTGCCTCAATGGCTCATTATTAATGATATCAGTAACATCTGTGCCGATGACGACTCAAAATGACGAGTCAAAACGTCTCATGTGAAAAAGGTCTGGTTTTCTTTTCCATCCTAAATTCTCTGCACTGCCAAATGTAGTTTAACTGTCTCTGTTAGGATTTCATACACAACATTAAGAACATGTTGTTTAATGCAGGTTCAGTGTGACGTACACTGGCCCTAACACAGGACGACTTGTTCAGATTTGAACAGGAGAGGGAGCCCTCTGCACGTGACATGTTTTAGGCTGATTCCTTACACAGACAATCCACCCTAAAACTGCATTTACATTATTGCATTCCTTCTAACGTTGTAAAACCATGTTAAAACCCTGGGACTGCTCCACATATAACAAATAATGGAACAAAGTGGTAATTGTGATGGAAAATCGTGGCTCAAAGCTAAATTACAAAATATAAACCTGAGTCCATTAGTATTTCATTGTAACGTCTACATACTGCCACCTGATTACATTCCCAGTGTATGTTCTGATGCAGTGATACGATTTTAAAATTCTAGTAAATAAATAAAGGTAAAGATTGTTTTCTTCTTTTTCTCTACGTTTTTTTCTGCACCAAAATACGAGGGCAAATCTCATAGGGAAAAAACTGATTATGATTTGAATTGTGTTTTTAAGGTAGATTCTCCCTTTAATATCTCAAAGGAAATCCAGCCTAGGGTCTTTTGATCTAGATTACATCACATCCAGGAGTCATTTATAGATTTAAAACATTACATCACTTTGCACTATTGCATCACTTACTGCATTGAGCATGGTAACGCTAGAAGATGGATGGATGGACTATGATGTATTTGATTGTCATTATTGTATTGTCTAAATTCTAATTAGTGGCACTATAAATCCATTTTTATTTATTCTCCATCCCCTCACACCCACTCAAACGTGAAGCGCTTCAGCCAAATTATGCAACAGCAGTAACCTTTGCCAGCTTCCCATTGGTCGCTCAGCGTTCCAAGGGCGTGGTTAGAGAATATTCACATACACCATTGGCTGTGTCTTCACGTTGGGGGTGTCATCTGATTTCATTCACAAATCTAGCTGCGGAGCATCTCTCCGACATGTGAAGATGATCCAGGCACGTACGCAAACATTTTGGGGGGCAGGTGCTCAAACCCCCCCAAAATTTCTGTTGATCGCTGTAACTTGAAGTGAGCAAGTAATTGGTTGCTGCGAAACATCTGAAATACATTATGTCGTCAGTTAGTAAGTAGTTATTAAAAGTGTTGTTTTTTCTTGCGTTTACTCTTTTCCCCCCTTTGCAATGCTCATACAAGATTGATCTTTGTAAAACTGGAACAGACACAACAAAGAGGAACATACCACATAAAACAATGTGGCACATGGATAGCATGACACCGAGAGCTTGCATAGTTTAGTTGCTATTTTCTAGCTGTGAATTATTGTGACATTTATAAAATGAATTAATAAATTCAACGTATACTTTCGAAATTGTCTAAATAGCATTTATACAACAACGCAAAGAAGATGCCTGTACATCTCTCCCTCTCTCTATTCTCTAAACAAGACTAACGTCAGTAAACGGCTGCACGAGACTTTGAAATCACGGATTTCGTGAGTCTTAAAAAATAAACTCACAGGAGGAGGAGGGAGGGGCGCAGCGGGGGCTCGTGAGCGCCGCGGAGCAGGTCGAGGCGAAATTCTCACAAGAACTCAAATAAATGCCCCGACCGATATCCAAACACATTTAGGGGGAATTGATGACAGAGAGAGTCACTGTTATTCTTAAATACTGATTAATGAAGAAAAGATGTGGCTCCAGCAGAAGGGGCACTTTTCTCATCCAGGGCAAAAGGGCCGGTGCTTGAGCACCACTAGGGGTCTATCTGTGCACGCGCCTGTGAAGATCATTTTTTATAGCCACGGACACACGTCCGGTTCCGCCGCTGTGAGCGGCCAGAAACGGCTGCAGCGTTGGCAGAAGGAGGAGTGAGACGTTGATGTGTGGAGTGATTTATGCTCAAAGTATAGCCTATTACAAACATGACATTAATTCAATTCAATTCAGTTTATTTTGTTTAGCCCAATATCACAAATTACAAATGTGCCTCAGAGGACATCCCTGACCTTTGACCTCACATCGGATTAGGAAAAACTCCCAAGAAATAGAAAAAACCCTTTCACGGCGAAAATAAAGGGAAGAAACCTTCAGGAGATCAACAGAGGACGATCCCTCTCCCCGGATGGAGAGAAGCAATAGATGTCATGTTTACAGAATGAATCATTACAGAGTTACAACACCTTCAATGAGTATGACAGTATGAATAGTAAGAACATTACATATGATAACATCATTAGTCGGATGGTTTCAATTCGAAAAACAATCATTTCATTTTGGCTACTAAATATAAACTGCAGACTACTATCCAGACACCATAACAGTAAACACTTGAGAATATTATTCATCTTGTTTCATTATACACTACCGTTCAAAAGTTTGGGGTCATCCAGACAATTTTGTGTCTTCCATGAAAAATCACTTTTATTTATCAAATGAATTGAAAATTGAATAGAAAATATAGTCAAGACATTGACAAGGTTAGAAATAATGATTAATATTTGAAGTATTAATTTTGTTCTTCAAACTTCAAGCTCAAAGGAAGGCCAGTTGTATAGCTTATATCACCAGCATAACTGTTTTCATCTGTGCTAACATAATTGCACAAGGGTTTTCTAATCAGATATTAGTCTTCCAAGGCGATTAGCAAACACAATGTACCTTTAGAACACTGGAGTGATCGTTGATGGAAATGGGCCTCTATACACCTCTGGAGATATTTCATTAGAAACCAGACGTTTCCACCTAGAATAGTCATTTACCACATTAACAATGAATAGTGTGTATTTTTGATTAATGTTATCTTTATTGAAAAAACAGTGCTTTTCTTTGAAAAATAAAGACATTTCTAAGTGACCCCAAACTTTTGAATGGTAGTGTATATTGATAACATTTCTGTAATTTAGAGACGGGAGAATTAGGAGACAGAGACACATGCAGTGCAGAGAGGACACAGCAATGTGTCACTGCTTCCCTGTTGAAACGTGATATGCTGCTCGGCCTCTGCAACCAGTTTACTAGTTAGTCTCTCTACCGGCCCCTGTCTTCCGGGGGGAGATCAGATTTCTGTTGTGGTGTCTTGCTCTGGCCACACCTGCTCGGTGCGTTTTGGCCTTACAGGAATTCCTGCGTGCTTTCACTACATGAATGATTGCATTCTTTCACAATGAGTACGACTTCAAGTCAAACGTCTTCTGGGTTAAGTTATAGATCAGTAATCTATACACCTGAGTCCAATCCCCTTCGTTCATTCTCGTGCTGACATAAACCATATGATAATGTGCATGCCCTACATGTCCCGTATGGACACGGCCTCAGCAGTCAACAAATCATTGAGACTGTTTTGTAACTTCATCTGCAACACATCTGTTTTTATTCCAGATGATACATTTCCATCTTGAGTAAGCTACCTGAAGCAGGCTGTTTTTTTCCCCATTTTGGTGACCAGTCTGACACCTTGCTCTTTGACCCACTTCATTGACAAAGCACCATCCATAGGCTTATAGGCTTCACATGTTCACTCTTATTGAATTCTCAAGCATGTCAATACAAGGGGCTGATAATGGGACACACAACACAGAAACCAAGTGGGGGATGGGACGAGAGGGAGATAGAAGGATGGAAATGACAGGGGTGGGTTGCAACACATGAACTCAGAGGTTCATTGGGTTCACGTGCTGCAGAGGAATGCTGTGGGGGTTGGACAGCTTTTTCTATCGACCTAGTGCCAGTAATATATAGAACAAACAGAAACCTCTCCCTTGGTTTGCTATTACTAAAGGTTAACCTTTAGTATGTTTTGACAAAAAGAGGGGCTGGTGTGCTCACCTGGTGTTGAGGTACGTGACAGTCCACAGTTACAAGGCTCAAAGACCGGCAATGTCACTCAAACAAGGACACAGCTTGGTACGTGCGTGTGCATGTGTACGTTGAGGGGGAGGGTGCAGTGAGTTCATGTGTATGTTGGATGTATGGTGGGGGATGGGAAGCCTCTATATCCCTGACTCTAACATGCAAGGTGCTTAGAGGCATCCACCACTCCTCATGCTTTGGTATTTCCCATCTAAAAATGCCAGTAAAAGCTGCAGCATAATAACTGACCTGCAATTAAGGTCTTAACCCTCCTGTTGCCTTCGGGTCAATTTGACCCCATTCAATGTTTAATGTCGGTGTTCTTTCGGTAGTCAACAAACAAACATAAAATACCTCACACTTAAACTTGGAAAACAATATTAATTCTAATAATTTTCTGGAGGTTTTAATTGCTGGGGTCAAATTGACCCCAAGGGTAAAATATGTCAGTAAATATGAAGGTAACAAGAGGGTTAAACATTGAATCGGGACAAATTGACCCTAAGGCAACAGGAGGGTTAAGAGGAGCGAACATAGCAACATGAGTATATGGGACAGAATGTGTGTGTGTTTGGTCTGTTAATGTATGGTGGTGGAATACTACTGCACGTTTCAAGCGAGGTTCACTCAGTTCACTGTCGTAACCTTAAGAGGAAGGATAAGCTGCTGCGTGGCCATAAATCATGGACCGGTAAACAGACTTGCTGCATGTCGGTATATCTATGTCACTAGTTCTTGTTAAATAGAAGACGATGATATGTTTAGAACAGAATACAATATCTGTTTTGTTTTTTAATTATTTGACTTGTCACCCTTCCAGTTGTGCAACCTGTACAATGACATCGCTTTGAGAAACATTTGATGTTTGTGTCACAAAGCCTGGAAGTCCGTTTAACATGAAGACAACTGAAAAAACATAGCAAATTCACATCTGTTAATGCAACTACATATACAAATGTGACAAGAACAGATTTGTTGTCGATATATCCCCTATGGGTTAAATAATTACGATGTCATAATCGATCAACCTATTCCAGGCAATACTGCGTATCCCCGCCTTGTGACCTGCTCCTGAATATGACACATCTTTTAAGTTTCCTCCTATAGGATCTTCAAGTAGGCTTCTTGATGACTGACTTATGTATATAATACCTTTACTGTATGATTACACATGTATTATAATTGTTTTGAACCTTTTTCTCAACATATGTCTCTTGTTTTATTCATTTTCACTATCCACTATAATGTTGTAATCCTGAGGTAATGAAGTAATCTTATCTTACCTCTTGAAGAGACTTATTTGTATGGCCTAATAAAGGAGGAGGGAGCCACTGAGGGGTGTATTATCATTACTTCAATATGAAAGTTGAATTGTGTCATATAATGAAATAGGGGTTATGGATGTTGAAGATTGAGTCTATCCACTGCAATTGACGTATAGGATAACTTTATTTCTCGATTATCCCTCATGGTGTCAAAGGCATGTCTGTGAGGGGAGGCCGGACTCGCTCTGCATTGACACACAGGCAATTCATGTTATATCTGTTTTTCAGTGCAGACGAGACGTGAACGACTCCTCTACTGACAGGTCGGTGAGCCTCCACGCCGAGGGGAAAAGATAATCTCTGCTTCTTTGGTGTTGATGTGCATTTATTATTAGGCACATCGGCGTGTTCCCTAAACTGGGTTGCCTGCAGGTTTCTTATTCTCTGGCACGCTCGGCCTTTTAATGTATTGGTCGTGAGTTGTAAGGAGGCGGCGTGATAAATATTGTGCACATTCTTTGCAATATTGATGCATCGAACATATTGTGAGTCTCTCGGGCCAACGCCGGAGTGAGCGCTCGTGTTTACACCCGCTTGCTGTAGCGGAGGAGGCCTGCCCCGACACGGTGCGCACGGGCGACACATGAGTGGGCAGGACCGTAAGAGCCCGGGTCGCTGTCCAATCGGCGGCTAGTAGAGCGATCACTGGTTGGAAGGGTCGGCCAATAGCGCGCGACACCGCCGGGCCGGCAGCCAATAGAATGCGCGCAAAAGGTGGGCACGTGGATCCGCGCACATGTTAATGCTCGTAAACTGCCGAGAGAAAGAGCGAGCAAATACACAAACAGATGAACTGGCGGCCGGGCAGTGTGTGTTTGAGTGAGAGAGAGAGAGAGAGAGAGAGAGAGAGAGAGAGAGATAGAGAGCTGAGGCTGGACGCCCCGATGCTGCTCCAGCTCCGTGTGTATTGACGGATCTGTGGTATCAAAGTAGGAGATAGAGCCCGTAACGATTATTTCTGACAGCTACTGTTTTTATCCTACATTACTAAAGGTGAGCATTTCCTTTAACATCACACGTTTTTCTTTTTCTTTTGTTTTATGGCTTCGTTTCACGAAGTTGTCTGCTAGCCTAGAGGAATTTCCTGTCTCGCTGTATCCTGTATGTGCCCCCGGTAATATTGGTTAATAATAGACAAAAGCTTATTTTTCTCTCACGTGGCGTTGTTACATTTATTATTAATATTATTATACATATCATTATTAGTAATATTAATATTATTATATTATTATAAACATGTTTTGGTTAATATTTCATATTTACTTTGATGTCATTCAATGTTATATCCTTGTGAGACATTTTTTTAAACAGCATGTATGAATATTGGCTGTGCGCAGACAGGCAGCCAACACCTGAGACGCAGCCTCATGGTCCATGCATAGCCTACCTGTGCAGACTGTACCGACAAAATGCACCACCACCACCACCACCTATCACACCCATACCTCCATCCCCACCCCATCCACCGGGCCATGAACTGGAACACACACAGCTTGGAAAAATAGGCATAAGCACCACATTTTTACAGTTTACCTGCAGATGCGTGTACACAGGTTTCAAGAGGACGCTTGCCTGAAGGAACGCCAGCCACCAAACACTAACAACCTGTACACCACATTTGGTGTTGTTGTACAAACACACCTGGCTTGTTGATAATGTTTAATTCAATGAGTAGGTTGTGCCCTTTTCTCTTCAGCGTGGCCACACTGCAAAACAATTGTCAGTCTCTTTTGTCTGAGAGTGATTTTAGACTTCATTTCAATTTTTAATAAAAGCTGTGTTGGTGTGTGACCCCTCTAATATCCCCCCACTGTGTTGGTGGGATCAAAGACCATCGGCACTCAGAGATTACACTGAGAGCGAAAAGAAAAGAGGAAGAGAGAGAGGGGCACATGGCCAGAGATATAGAGTGTAAAATGTGAGTAAGAGAGGAAGAGGGTTTGGCCTGTGGAAGACGAAAGGAAGAGGAGCACCAGGCGTGTGCATAATGAACTGGATGAGCTGAAGGGAGAGCAGGCAGCGATGAGAGGCATACAGAAATAAAGCCGTAGAGGAAGAGGTGTGTGTGTGTGTGTGTGTGTGTGTGTGTGTGTGTGTGTGTGTGTGTGTGTGTGTGTGTGTGTGTGTGTGTGTGTGTGTGTGTGAGTGTGAGAGAGAGAGAGAGAGAGAGAGAGAGAGAGAGAGAGAGAGAGAGAGAGAGAGAGAGAGAGAGAGAGAGAGAGAGAGAGAGAGAGAGAGAGAGAGAGAGAGAGAGAGAGAGAGAGAGAGAGAGAGAGAGAGAGAGAGAGAGAGAGAGAGAGAGAGTCTACACACTCCCATCCCCCTCACAGTTTGCTCTCCTTTCCAGTCTCCGATCTCCTCAATGGGAGCCAGACATGCACTACCATTGTGTGCCCACTGCCTACCCCCAGTCCTACTCTGCAACATGTTAAACTAGGGCACTGGTATACCCACCATTTTGAGCAATTGGGGTTAGTATTTTTGGGAACGAGAGAGGATAAAATAGATAGATAGATATATACTTTATTAATCCCCAAGGGGAAATTAGTTCTCTGCATTTAACCCATCCTTCGTTATTAAGGAGCAGTGGGCTGCAGTGATGCGCCCGGGAAGCAACTGGGGGTTCAGTGCCTTGCTCAAGGACACTTCGACTTGCTACTAATGGGGAGAGCCTGGATCGAACAGACAACCTTGGGGTTGCAGGACGACCCCCTTACCCCACTGAGCTACAGCCGCCCAAATAGATTATTGCCAAATGGAAAGCCGTTCTTCGCTATTATATTCCTCACTACGTGTCTGTTTTGATTTACCCTGCCTCTCATTCTAGAAGCAAACTGATCATTTGGGGTGTTTAGCCAAGTCTTTGTTGTTGTTTCTTGATAGGCTTAGTTGACTGTTAAAATAACCCCAATCCTCTGCTTCTTCCCGACAGCGATGCAGTCCAAGGGCAGCACTTCCTCCCAGCCCTCCTTCGATTCCCTGAGCTTAAGTGACAGCCTCTTGTTCAGCGACTCGGAGCAGGCCGAGGACGACACAGACGTCTTCCTGACAGACAGCTCTTCCTCAGTCATCATCGGCGGGGGGGTCGGGGCTGCGGCCAATGGAGACAGGGGGTCGGAGAGTCCCGGGTGCCAGTGGACGTGCGATGAAGAGGAAGAGGAGTCCTACAGGTCGGAGAGCGGCAGCAAGGCAACTCACATCAGTTTGGACAAGAAAGAGCCGACAAGCCAGATCCCAAAATCACAGGGAGACCTGCTGTTTGCTCAAAAGGTAAAGCACTGATGAGGATAGGGATGACGGAGCAATGTGTGCAGGGTGAAGCCCAGCAGACGGATTCAGACAGCCAGGCCTAACCCAAACTCTGTAGTAATCTATCTTCCTCTTCCTCTTCCTCTGTCAGTGTGCTGAGCTACAGGGTTTTGTGAGGCCCATGCTGGAGCTGCTGAATGGACTGAAGAGGGGCCGATTCGATCGAGGTAAGCATCCTCACATCACTGCTTACAGTCAAGCCTGCGTGCAGACCGGCAGCCAAAGTTGTAGATGCGTAACATGAGTTTGGACGAGCCGTGTGGCCTCCGTCCATTTCAACAGAGAGCGTTCCTTTGTGCAGCGGTGTGTATTGACGCAGCCTATTGATGGAGTCCAAAGTGCAGCGTGTGTGAAGCGACAGTCTTGTGGCTGACTCATCAGCTCACGAGAGTTCATTGATATCACAAGTGAAAGCGGTGTGTGCAAGTGTGTCTGTCTCTGTGTGTGTGTGTGTGTGTTTGTGTTTGTCGGAGAGGAAAGAGTGTGTGCATGTTCACACGTGCATGCAATTTGCTGTGCAAATGTTGACTGTGGGATTCTGTATTTGATTGACAGGTTTGAGTGGTTTCCAGCAGAGCGTCGCCATGGATCGAATCCAGAGGATTGTGGGTGTTTTACAGAGACCCAACAGCGGGTAAGATGTTGTCCACTTTGTCCCACCATCCACCCGCCGTGTCTCTGACTGTTACTCATTCTTGTCTTGCCTCCGCATCACTAGACACTACATCTTAGCTAGATGTTAGCATGTACATGATGATGAATTGGAGTTATAAAAGAAAGGATGAGTGAAGTAGTCTTCCATTTGAAGCCTCATCTCCTGGTCGATGTTTTATTGAACAGTCTTTGTAGGTAAAGTTACAGAATTTACTGGCAGTGCATAGAAACACCAGGCTTCAGAAGAAGCTGTATCTAGATTGATATCCAGGTTTCATCCAATGTTATAACACAATAGCACAGACAACTTCTCTTCAGTTAAAATGTTTATTGCCTTTTCTTATTTTTTACTTGTCTTGTGTTTTGTAGGGAGAAGTACCTGAACACTCTGCTCCAGGTGGAGATAATGCTGAAGCTTTGGTTTCCTCAGATCCACACTCAGGTTGTCTCTGCAGCCTCCAGTGTCGCTGCCTCCCCCACCGCCTCCCCCGCTACCTCCCTCCATCACACGTCTCGCTCCACCCCGCCTCACAAGCACAAGGATCAGTTACACATTCCCGTCAAGGTGAGAAGACAATAATTCCTACCTGCGCACACACACACACACAAACACCATCATCATCTCCACAAATGTAATTCTACATATTCACTTGCAAACTCCTCTCCTTCAAATTTTTCAGAAGCGCAGACTCAGCTGGACAAGTACGGACTCTCCCGCGCCCTTCCCTGTGCTTCTCCATTGCCCTCGTAGTAGTGCAGAAGAGAAAAGAGTGAAGACAGATTGTATTGAAAGGGACGGCACTCCTTCTCCATCATTGGCGCCCGATGCAAACCGGAAGTCAGCGGATGTGGCCGGCGACAATCAGCTCCACGAGGACACGCAGGGAAAAGACAGTGACAGCGAGGAACGTAGCAAGCAATTAAAATATAAAGCCGGTCAAAGCTCTGAGCCGAGCCTGACGTGGGTTCACGTCGCTCCCATCCTGTCCCCGCGAAAGGCATGCCCTTCCCATGAGAGCACAACAGTAGCAGTTAACAGTGAGAAGCAGCCCGTCACTCCGCTCCTCCCACTCAGAAGGAGGCGCAGTCCAGAGACACAAGACACCTCCATCTCTTCGACCACACACTACAAGCACGCACAAAAGCTGAAGAAGCCGCTCCGTTGCCAAAGCCAGCCCATTACCGGACAACAGAGCGAGAACGCCGAGACATGTCCGGGTCCAAATCAGGCTTCTCCCGTCCCTCCTGCGCCTTTGCCAGAGGCGTGCCCCACCCCCCCGTAGACCCGATGCATTGAACGAGCATAGAGCCGGCAGCGTCGCTCTTTTACACCACTGGGCTTAAAGCTGCTGCGTGAGAACGAAGAGGAGAGGTTGAATGATTATATATGCATTAAAGGGAGAAAGGGGAGGAATACTTGTATCTTGTATTTATCACCTGATAAATGATGGATCTTCCAAAGAATCCTCATCAAAACCACAATTGCAACCAGTATTTTGAACATCAGGAGTTGATCATCACAATTACATAATAATCTAAACCTGCACAAGAGGGGATAGTGAAGGACACCCAAAACTGAGAGGCTATTTGCAGCTTATTGAGCAATGATCATGGGAGAGATTTTGAAGAATTATGAGGAGCAAATAAAAGTCTCTCCTCCGCATGAAAGCAATCACTGTATTCAGAGATGACTGTTTCTGCAGACATCTAACTTGAGGGACTCAATCCAAAATTAGAAAAAGATGATGTCAACATTGAGAATGAAAGCTTCCCAGGTTTATTTTAATGAGGTAACTTCATTGCAGAGTGAGTACCACTTGTAGATATAGGATCTGGCTCGGAGAGGAAGTGTGTGTCACTGTTTCTTGTAGCTAGAAATGTGAGAAATAGAGTGTAGAGAAGCAGCATTATACTGTATGTGTGGTGTGTTAGTGTCATCTGAGCCGGTGGGGAAAATGATCAACTCACGAATGTAATCCAACAACTGTCTGGGCGCTTTGGGAGGTGATCAGCAATCAGAGGTAGACTGTTGTTGTCTTGCTGAGGATCAGATGTTTCTGCCTGGTCCACAACCTCAAACTTACCAGCAATCAGTGTCAGAAAGACTTTGAAAAGACCAGAAGAAAGAACACGGGTCACTCAAAGACGTACGACTCCCACAGTTAATTTATTCATGTGTTGACCGGTCTGCATTTATTTAATGTTTGTATTTATTTATTGGGCAGCTGAATATGGCCTGCTGTGCGCTTGCATAGTTTGGCCGACATTTGTTTTGAAAGATGCTGTTGACAGTTTGTAGTTTTTACTGCTATCATAAGGGGGATGAAGACGAAGGAAGTGAAGCGTTATGATTGGACTATTGGACTACTGTGCCTTTTTACCAAATAGGATGTGTTCAGAAAAGCATTTGGTGCTTTCAGTGCGTTTTTACTGCATCTTGATTGTTTGCTTGAATTTCACAAAACCCGTGCACATTCAATCGTGAGAGTCATTTTCACTTTGCTTCTTGAGTTCGTACACACAGCATAAAAACCAACAGTATCATCAGCAATCCATGAACTGCTTAAAACCCCGGCTGCCTACATGTCTAACCTTCCGCTCACCAACAGCAGTGGCTACTATTGGTCGTATAGGACTGACGTGTAGCCTCCCGTTGGAGCTTTTTTCTCTCCTTCTGATCAATCGAGGAACAGACTGGACCGAACGTGAAGCTGGTGCCCTTGAAAACTTGAAAAACAGAAAGTATAATTGTAAGGGAGGAAATCTTTATTTGCACCACCCTCTACTGCTGCTATTATTATTTTGATTCCAGTTCTAATTTACATGTTTGAGGAGAAATCTGCTCACAATATTCTTCTAAATGTAGGAGGGTTTTCTAGCAATGTGACTATCGCAAAAGTATTGTACATATTTAGACTCAGATATTTTTTTAATTGATATGAGTGGTTCATACACTATTTACATAAATGGAGAGGGGGAATGCCCACGTTCCTGTCTCCTCCAAAACAGTGACACCACATTTGAACACAGACCCACTGGCAGCCTCCATTTTACTGCCTATGTTTGGAGTTCAGAGAGTAACGACCCTCAGTCACAGACCCGGAGTCAGACCGTCTTACCTCATCCCATCTTCAGACACGACGGTACAAGGTGCCAGACGCTAATTCTGCATCAGAGGCTGGGGGCGTCTTCCACCCCACTCCTGTTTTTATATGATTATGGCATGACAGAGAAACCAATTGCACTTCTTTTACATTGTTTATGTCCTATTTACATGTGTGTTTTCTACTGCAACGACCACGCGGTTGGTCTGGAATACTATTTTTTTTTTTTTTTTTTGCCGCTTCAACTGTAAAAGCTGTCTGTAGTTCCCTCCTTGCCTCCCCTCCCCCAACTCTGCTGCATTTGTCTGCCCTTGCCCCCTCTCCTTCATCTCCCTCAATCCTGTTAGGATCTTTTCTATCCAAACTCAACTCTCTCTCTTTCTCCACTCATCTTTACATGAAATTACTCTTCTGGCTACTTTTTCAAGAATGATGAACGGAAAAAAATAACTTTTAATAAATGACACATTTTGGAAAGCTGACATGTCTGTAATGTTGTAATTGTCTGGTAAACTTTGAGACATTTATTTGTGTACCAACATTGGACCTTTTTTTCTTCTTCTTCATTTAATATGCAACTATGTGAGTGAGACTCCTGTTTGGGATAGCGGCTCTCATTAAACAGATGTGTGACTCAGTGGGGTGCAGATTTACAGACTTTATGTTGAAGTGTGGGCAGGAGGTCGGGGGGGGGGGGGGGGTGAGAAGGAGGGGCAGCTGGGTGTGAGACTACAGTCTCATAATCTCACTGGCAGGAGTGGGGGAGCTGCCTGATCCTCCAACCAGCTGCCTCTGCAGAGCGAAACATAGCTTATGTGTGTTGTTTATTTCATGAGATTACAATGAGTAAATACCTCCTATAGGTGGTAGAGAAGAGCCAGTAATGGATTCTTATATTGTCACAGAGCAGTCGAACAGGCTGAAGTCTAAATTCAAAAGGCAAAGGGGTCGAGTCAAAGTGAACCTCCGCACAGCGCCCTGTGCGGCTGTAACAGTCCAGAACACCTTTGTGTTGCCAGGGACGTGTTTGTAAACCCCAATAGGTCATTTTTGGTTGATTTTGATTTTGTATTTGTACATATAATAGTAGTCACAGTGAATAACACCAAAGCTGTGGACACAAACCTGATTAGTGATACATGTTTTTTTAAATCTGCAACTCCAACACTCCAAATATTCTCTAGCCCATGTCAGGTTTAGCTGATTTTTGGCTTCTGGATTTACAGTCTGACAAAACAAAGTGTTTGGAAAATATTCACGATATTTTTACTACATTTTATAGACTAAAGAAATCATTCAATCGAGAAAATAATTCAACGATGGCTCAATCATTTAAGTAATTGTTTGTTTTATATTTAATCAAATAATAAATCTTATTAAAGTTAGATTCTGACTTAAAAATTATGAAACATTCACAATTTCCTCTGCATGCATCCCATCCATGGACACACACAAGCACATGAGCACGACATTGGCACATTTTAAGAGGGTGTGGTTTGACTTCAGCCATGCCACACACACACACATGCACACGTGCGCACACGTGTGCACACACACACACACACACACACACATACCCAGAGTCATAAACGTGCCACTCCCCACTGCACGCTCTGACACACTGACTGGCTGATTTTATGATGGGCCTGTCTGACACTGACTGTGGGCTCCGCTACAACAACAGAGACTGCCCGCCCTCCATTCCTCCTCCCCGCTCCCTCCCTCTCTCCCTCCCTCCCGGCCCCCCCTTGTATCCATGCAGTTTTTAGCCGAGAAGCCCTTGCCCTCCATCTCCTTCCCCCCCTTCTTCCCCTGGAGGATGTAAACGAGGGGCAAGAGGAAAAGTACGGGAAGAGGATGTGTGGAGGACACCGAGAGGAGACATGACCTCACTCCGTTTTTGGAGGAGCATGAATGACATTTGTTGTTTTCCACCATTTTTGTTAAGGTGCTGCACCCATTTATTTTGATTTTTTTTTCTCAGTTTTAACTTCCTAGAATATTTTTTAAATGTTTAGATATAAAGTACAATTCTCCCACTATATTACAGCCAAGTTATAGTACAAAAATATTATTGGCCACCCCAAATGAACATGTTTTCTCCTGCTGTATTTGTAGCAGTATTACACCACGTGGTCAGCAGCAGGTTTACTGAATCAGTGATTGTTGTTGCATCATAACTGTTGTTTTCACTTCTCTGGGTATTTAAACAGCATGCGTTGGATTAACTGAGCGTGTTAGTGCATGCATCAATAGGATTGCACAGAATGAATTTACTGCCCCGTTTTAATTCTGGTTCCAAGTCTTGTTATTGGTTTTAACAAGTTGATGGTTTAAGGCTGTCAGTCCAGTTCTGCAGCTTGAACTATGTGCATAATGACGGGAATGACACAATGAGGCTCTTATTGACTTATTCTACACTCCCCCACAATGCCCTCGCTGCACTCCAGTGAAACTCACGTGAGGTGAAGCCACGCTGTGACTTTACAACTACCCACATTTGTGCTCACACAAACGCACGGACACAGTTGGAGCATGCTCACACACTTGCTTTTACTCACCCAAAGTACTTTGTTGTGTGCAAACTAGTCCCAAAACAGCCTCAATGCTCATTAAAATTGCAGAGTAGCCGGTGGATGGAAATCGGAGATACTTTGAAGTCATATCTGCCCTGCTGGAGCTCACAGTGATGACGGGCTTTGACGTGGGTGGTAAGACGCCGCTCTGGTCACCATCTGTGATGACCCCATCACTGTAATGCCACCAACAGGGGACACGGTAAAGACAAGGGATACCATGACGACATATTCAAGGACGCCCGTGTATCTCATGACATTGTGTGGGACCGTTGGGGCGGCCGAGCTCCAGGCAAATTACATCCTCGTCAGTTTCTTTGGCCTGAATGTGTTATCGGGAGCCCGCTGTGATGACGGCCTCTTACGCGACTGCTCAATCATTCAAGTACAGTGAGTGAAAGGGAAATACCGGCTAGAATATACTGCGTAAAGAAGGCAGACTTGGCAAACTTAGCAAAAGTAGGAGGTTAAAGCATGCACTCTTAGTCTACGACTTGGCCTTTAGTGCTCGCACTTGCGCTCCCTGACACACACACACACACACACACTGAGGCCCTAGCCGCCCATTTGTGTGAATTAAAGCAGAGCCCCGTGAGATTATATATTCCAAGATGATTTACAGCCCCTTTCAGATACAATGAAATAAAACTGGGTCATCGTGATGAAATGCAGCACAACTACACACTTGATGAATCAAAAAACGATGTAAAGGAACGTATAGGGGATATCTTGAATGAAGTAATAAATTATGCACTTTCGTAATATTCATTGGGCGGTGGCAATAATGAACATGACTACTTCTGAAATCACATCGTGATTTAATAGGTTGAGGAGGAAATTGCTCAGCCAATGAAAAGAAAAACACTTACGTGAGACTCAACAATTAGTGCTTTGCCAATAGTGGACTTGGCATCGCCGGCCAGTGTTTTAATAGATGGATTCTTACAGCTCTCACCACACGCCCCCATGATGCTGTATAGCACTTGTTTTAGCTGCACAGACAAGTGGTGCAAGAGTATGTGTGTGTGTGTGTGCTATATATATATATATATGTATATATATATACATATATATATAGTAAATTGCATCTTTTTTGTAATTTCTTCACTAATTTATTAAATGTGCGGTATTTTAACGAGTTCCCAGAGCACATGGTGACGTCTTAAAAGTCTTGTTTTGTCCAACCAGTTAACAAACTATAGATAACTGAAGAACTAAAGATTGTCATAGAAGACAAACAAAAGTGGCACATATTCAAATTTGCAAAGTTGGAGGACATTTTTTATGTTGGCCTTAAAAGTCACCTAAACAATAACAGATTAATCAATAAGACAAAAAAAGCCTCATTCTATTTTTTACCTTGTTTTACAAGGGTCATTGGATTCTGCAAATGCACGTGCAAGGTCAAAAAGTGAACTGGGTCCAAAATTCACTCAAAGAGGCTCGAGGTGGTGGAGAAACTGCTATTTCAGCGTCACAAATAAGTTTCAAATATCCTCCTGATGCCAATCTGGTTAGCTTTAATAAATGGCTGACACCTTTATGACTGTTATGACTCTTCAGAAAGAACGTGTCTGGCAAACTATAACATGCTGTGTTCAGTTCATCACGACAGATGTACACAATTAGTGAGTGCAAAGACGTGGATTGTGGTAGAGGGAGTGGTGGGGCTGATCAGCCGAGTAGTGAAGTAGCCTCAGGCTCTCGACTGCATTCATGCTCACACTACTGCATTCAGTTGACCCACATCATGCAAAGATAGAGACAAAATAAGGGGAGGGGCCGACAGAGGAAGTAAACCGAGATCACCTGATTATACCACGTTTTCAGGGGAGTGCTTTTATGACAAGTCTGTGGTTAGTTAGGCAATAGGCAATGTTTTACTATACGAGTAGTGATAAAATTAGTTTATTGATAGGTTGGACTTTTACCATGTTGTTAGACTTGAATCATAACTTTAGTGCGGGCTAGTGGAAATGTAAGATAATCAAACCCACTTTGTTCACAATTTGATTCAGTTCATCTTCAGGTTAATACACACTATGATGCATTTTATATCAACTTTGTAGATGGATAGAACAGCTTTTATGTTTGCCAACAATTTTTACAGAAGACGTCATCGATAAATAGAACAAATAATAGCTATTGGTCGATGTTGACTCTTTATCTAACATATACCTTTGGCTGGCTCGACACAATTCAGCATGTTAGTAAATTAACCAAAGCTGTGACAATGGTGGAATACCAAGTAATAACTAAATACATGAATTGATAATGTGATGCATGGAAGTTATAGTATGAAATAAACATTTAAATGTGAACTTAGTTTATCTTGTATGGGCTATTGTGCATTATCTGGTGGTTTAAACTTGAGTAGTAAAGTTCACTCTTGACCTTGAGCAGTTTGAACAGTGTGTCAATTTTTCTTTGTATACATATATGTTGTTGTGTGATTACAGGGGAGTTGAAGTTATCAACTACTGTGTTGGAAACCTATTTGACAAAGTTACATTTAAATACATTTTGAAGGTCATTGTTCTGTTGACTACTTTCATCTGTATGCTTTCTTAAATTGATATAGAGACAACATTACACTTCAGAGGAAACTAATATAAAACATGAATAAGTAAGGAGCTAGGCAACTTGATAAATGTAACGTTGTGTGTTGGTTTTATGGATAAAATAGAAGAAAACACGTTTGACCCAGTTCATAATGTGTAATAATCCCACTGTTTAACATCCTCTTTTAGAGCCGTTTCATGTTTCTCTCATACTAACATTATTTCACAAGAAACGTGACGCGTCGTCACAATTTTTCTAAGAAACCAGCGTTACCATTACCTTGAAGGAAACCCCTTCCCTCCTGCGCCGCTAGGGGGAAACAACGAGCTTTGGACCGAAACGACTGCGCGGAAACGGCCACGAAGAAGAAGCCGCAGC
Source organism: Pseudoliparis swirei (assembly GCF_029220125.1). Lineage (NCBI taxonomy): Eukaryota > Metazoa > Chordata > Actinopteri > Perciformes > Liparidae > Pseudoliparis > Pseudoliparis swirei. The sequence continues at coordinate 13,516,020 of NC_079409.1, forward strand.
CTCCATTTCCTCTTCCGGGTCCGGGACAAACAAACGTCGTGTGAAAGGCGCGACCAAACAGAAACTTTTACAGAAAACTTACCAGGTCTGAGTATTTCACGTGTTTTCAAAGTGATACTTTTTGTTCGACGTAAACAACGTAAGTCCGATAGAGGATACGGGCGTAATGGAAACGTTTGTAGGTCCAGTTCCTACTCTCCGGTAGCAGCGTGCTAACGGTAACGACGTTAGCACGGGAGTTTTGGCGGATGTAACGTAAATGGGTTTCTGCTTGTGTGTTGACCCTGGTTAGCACGTGTGTTTAGAGAGTCTAACATAACTGTTTCCTGACCAGCAACAGATATGGGTGTGCTCGTGTGAATGGGATTGCTTTGAGTACCATCAAGTAATAAGACCGTTGCCTGTGTGCTCATGTTACGAGGCCACACCAGTCTTCAAAGCTAGAAGTTCGGTGCTATTAGCTACCTGCAACTTGTGTGTAATGCAGCACTGAATGTGGATTTCCTTTTTACCGAAATGTGTGCTATGTTTTTTAATGAAAACTGTGTTGCTCATGTTTACTCTGATCTGTTACCGCTTGTCGTTGTGTTGATGTTGTTTCGTGTGTCAAATGTATTCTATATGAGATTGTCTTAAGAAAATGTTATACATACAATATTACCTCCGTTTGGGATTATATCAGTTTGACACAGCTGTCCCAAAGAAACACAAACCTAATGACACCGGTCTTTAATATATATGATGTTATATTAATATTGCTGATGTTTTACATGTTGTGATGTTCTGCAGTATTGGAAGATGTCTCTTCCTAAACGGGAGGTCGAGGAGATGAGGCCATGGGTGGAGCGGACTGTGAAGAAGGTTCTGGGTTTCTCAGAGCCCACAGTAGTTACTGCTGCTTTGCACTGTGTCGGAAAAGGACTGGACAAAAGGAAGACCGCAGGTAACTAATAACGATTTGAGACCTGCTGTGTTTTATCCAGATGGTCAACATCCAGTTTGGACAAAATGCCCTTTTCACTGGACACCACTTGTGATAAGTAAACTTCATAACCATAATTCATTTTATCTATGTGTAAGATGACGCCATGGTTAAAAAATGTATATTGATCCACGTGAAAAATGTGAACAGCCAGAATGTTCAGATTTCCGTGGTTAATTTTTTACAACACGTGAAGTGGGATGATTGACTGGAGTGTACTACACAGCCGCTTGCCTCAACTGTCACACTCTTATGTTCAATTTCCTGATTGCTGCTAATTATGGATCACTCATTTCCACTTCAGACCAGCTACGTCCCTTCCTTGATGAATCTGCTGGAGGTTTTGTGGAGTGTCTTTTTGAAGCTTTGGAGGAAAGCCGCAATTCACGAGGCAACAAAGGAGCAGGAGAAAAGCACCGCAAGAGAGACCTCAAGGTAAGCAAACAATCGCAAACGTCAACAGGCCACCTCTGTATCGCTTCTACATACTAAGTCTGCAGCTATCAATTTTTCTTTTAATCAAGTACGCTTTTAAATATCCTAAATAATAAGACTATCAACTAATCTCAGTGATGTAATTTACAATGCAGTATTACAAGAGTCAGGTAATAAGATATTGCCTGTGCACATGCTCACTTTGATTTGTTAAAAATATATATGTACAACACATATGGTGTGTTGATGTTATTGACGATCAGAAAATCATGATCATTATATGTCTAATCATATTATTGAACTGTCTAAACACACATGTTTGGCTTAAAGGGGACATTATATTTGTGTTTGGTCTCAGGATGTTTTTGGTGATATGGCTGAAATTGCTGTCGTACGAGAAACTCCAGAGATAAAAGATGTGCCAGCACCAAAGAGGAAACGGGTTCCTCGCTTCGAGGAGGTAGAGGAACCTGAGGTTGTACCGTGTCCTCCAGCTGAGAGCCCTAGCATGCTCACCAAACTGCAGGTATGAGATGCCTGACTTCTAAAGATTGTAACTAAATACCATTTTATGATGCATTGGCTAACCTTTTCTTTGTACTAAATAGATAAAACAGATGATGGAAGCAGCTACAAAACAGATAGAAGAGAGGAAGAAACAACTCAGCTTTTCCTCTGCAGTCCCTGCAGCACAAGTAATTAATCCCCCATCCTTTTTTCTTTTTACTCAATGTACGAGTGTCATACATTTCGTATAACGCCACATTTTTTCTCTGACTTTAGGGGTTGTCCTTTCTTCAGTCACAGCTGGAAATCTCTCCAGTCTCACGGCTTCTCGGCACATCCACTGCTGCAGGCGGAGGTGGTGCCTCGTCTATTGCTCCATCGCAGGCTGCCAGCTTTATGAATGATGCTATCGAGAAGGCCCGCAAGGCTGCTGAACTTCAGGCCCGCATCCAGTCCCAGTTAGCCATGAAACCTGGTATCCTCGGCGCCCTGGGAAACTTAGGGGCCCACAACCTAGTGGCACTAGCTAATTTACACGCCATGGGAATTGCCCCACCGTGAGTAATATACCATTAGTATGGATTTATGATGAGAGGGAGTAAAGGAGGACGTGTATTTGTTGATGCATCATTGAGAGAATAGACTGTTTTCTCTGTGTCCCCTTATAGGAAAGTTGAAATCAGGGAGGTGAACAAGCCAACTCCTCTTATTCTGGATGACAAGGGAAGAACTGTGGATGCAAGTGGCAAAGAGGTTGAACTCACACACCGCATGCCAACACTGAAAGGTATGTGTACAGTGGTCCAATACCTGTGTACACAGTCTTATTTTTGTTACCTTGTTTTTCTTTAATTCATTCCCCTCCATATTTGTAGCTAACATTCGAGCGGTAAAGAGGGAGCAGTTCCGTCAGCAGCTGAAGGAGAAGCCCGGGGAGGACTTAGAGTCCACGTCCTACTTCGACCAACGTGTGACCATTACACCAGCTCAGCGCCTTCGCAGGGGCTTCAAATTCCATGACCAAGGGCGCTTCGAGAAGATTGCTCAGAGAATAAGAACTAAGGTTGGATTCAGCTCCTAAATGTTTATATCAGCAGTTTTCTCCATTCTGAGTATTTGTATTTCAATTAATTAATTGTGTTTTGTTCCTCCTGCATTGATCTTGGCCTCAATCAGGCCCAGTTGGAAAGGTTGCAGAATGAGATTGCCCAGGCAGCAAAGAAGACAGGAATCCAGGCATCCACCAAGCTGGCACTGATTGCCCCAAAGAAATTGATTGGAGACGGCACGGTGCCCCACATTGAGTGGTGGGACTCCTACATCCTGCCCTACAACATAGACATGTAAGAAAGTACAGCTAACCCAGAAACGTCTAGTTTTATGTTAAGTTAAATGTTCAAACTGCCCTTTGTCTCATTCTCACTGCCATGGCAGAGCTGCATAATAATTGATAATGCAGTCTGTACATTCAACTTCCTGAAGTTAACTGGCATGCTTTCCCCTCTTATCTAATGAAGATCACTCGAAACATCATTTGAAGACTTGGAGCTCTTTGGTGTGACCAATCTGGTAGAACATCCCGCCCAAATCAACCCTCCAGGTATGTGTCTGGAAGGTAAAATGTCTGCACACTGCTAAAGGTGCTCCCAACAGATGTTTGTTAAAAACATGAACATTTCCGTCCCATAAATATTTCATGAGGTAGAAGTGCACTCGGAGAGATACCATTTGGCATTGAAATTAACATGAACCTGTTGAGTTAATCAGTATTAAGTAGTATAGGTAATTACATAAACATTTTAAATTAATTCGGACTACATTAAGAATAGAAATGATAAATTTACAATTCATCATTTGTGTTCAATTGCACTTTAGACAACTATTTTCTCCATTATTCGTCTGATTTAAGGCACAATAATGGCCACTAAAAGAAAACGTAAAAGTTGCAAACAAAATTAAATTGTAATTATAGGTTGTATCTTTCACTGACTCATACCGTAATCCTAGGCTTTGTTATGGGATGCTTTTGTCTGGAAGACAAAATGTATTTTACTTTTGTGCAGTAGGTTTTAACAATGTGCAGCCGTAACATACTTGTTTTTGGTTTTCTTGATCTGTCTATTTGCAAGGCTCTGATTTGTTCAATTCTTCCATGTGCTTACCATCCATTACACATCTTTTTATAAACGTAATGATTTCAATTGACTAGAATTGTTACAATATTTATATATAGTATGTTCTTTCTCAGTTGACACAGATAAGCCGGTAACGCTGGGCGTTTACCTGACTAAGAAAGAACAGAAGAAACTAAGAAGACAGACACGTAGGGAGGGACAAAAAGAAGTCCAAGAGAAGGTTCGTCTGGGACTGATGCCTCCACCAGAACCCAAAGGTACACACACACACACATTTCTAGTATTACAAACTACTACAATAATGAATATGCACATAACGGATGTTTTCTTTCATTTTTCAGTGCGCATCTCTAACCTGATGAGAGTGCTGGGGACGGAGGCCGTTCAGGACCCCACGAAGGTCGAGGCCCACGTCAGAGCACAGATGGCCAAGAGACAGAAGTTAGTAACGCAGTTAACCGAGACACCGCTACACTCTCGTCATTTAGAAAACTCCTTTTAACTTTGTATGATAATTTCAAAAAAATTGTTTTGTTTTCCACTCGTGTTCCCTTCTTTGCAGGGTTCATGAGGATGCCAATGCAGCCCGCAAGCTCACAGCGGAGCAGAGGAAAGAGAAGAACGTCAAGAGGTTAAAAGAAGACCTCAGTGATGGTGTTCACATTGCAGTGTACAGGTGTGCATTCATAGCATGAGGGCACATAGTATAGTATAGTTCAAATGTATAGTGGAGTGTGTGTGTCTGTTGCAGCGTAGAAGTGTCTAATTTAAGTGCCTTCCCTGTCCAGGATCCGTAACCTGCACAACCCTGCTAAGAAGTTTAAAGTGGAGGCCAATGCCAACCAGCTGTACCTGACGGGCACTGTCGTTCTGCACAGAGACGTCAACCTTGTGGTGGTGGAGGGAGGTACGGAACCACACTGACGAGATCAAACCGGTCAATGCTCTCTGCCTCTTTCAAAAAGAATAGCTCGTGCTTTTAACTACCTAATTTTAAATATTTTGTAAATTGCTGTGGGGGAGAGGGGTGCGAGATAATTAGGTGGATCTCTTTCACATTCATGATTTCTTTAAAAAAAATAAACGGTTGGCATCACCTTTTTTATTTTATTTTATTTACTCCATTCTGTACTTAATCCCCCAAATGTTATAAAATGTCTGGTGTTTGGTGTATCATCCCAAATGTTTTTTTGTCTTGCATTTGCAATTTGAGTCCCCTCTGCTTTGTCGTTATTACTTAAAGCTGTAAAGTTATTCCATCTCATCTACGGTGTGATGGTTTTAGCTTCTTGTGCTCAATTATCTTTTGTGTGTATTTTGTAGTCCAGTGTATACAGGGTCATATGTAATTATACTACTGACGGCGTCATGAAGGACTACTTGATTTCCCATCTTGTTAAAAAAAAAAGTGTAGCTATACTTCTGAGGTTTGATGTTAATTTCAGATGGCTGAGGTTCTGCAATGTTTTATTTTCTCTGCCAGCCGAAGACAAATTAAAGCAGTGGGATAATCAAAGTCATAATTGAAATGTAAATTTCTCCCTCTTTTTTTAGGCCCTAAATCCCAGAAAAAGTTCAAGAAGCTGATGTTGCATAGAATCAAATGGGAGGAACACAACAGTAAAAGAGATGGTGAGAGTGGCGTGCCTTTGAGTCTTTTGTGTTTCATTTCTTGGTGCCAATTTCAGGGATACTAAACTCTTATTTTTTGTTTAGATCCAGATGCTGATGATGAAACGAAGAGGAACAACAAGTGCTGGTTAATTTGGAACGTAAGTGTTCACACATCCTGTCTGACTTAAATATATTGATGTGATTTTGAGTGTGATCTCATTAAACTCAAATGGATCCTCTTGCTTCTCCAGGGCACAGCTAAAGAGCGTAATTTTGGGGAGATGAAGTTCAAGCAGTGCCCGACAGAGAACATGGCCAGAGAACACTTCAAGAAACACGGCACAGAACACTACTGGGATCTAGCCCTCAGCAAGAGTGTGTTGGACAACCCAGATGACTGAAAACTCAAATAGCTCCCCCGTCTACACGATTCACTCCCTCACAGCCACGTGGTCCTCACTACTGACGGGCTGCCTTTATCTGAGGACAGACGGACATAATCAAGAGACTTGAACATAGAAACGGAGAAACCATAAAACTGTGTGGATGCTTTTGCAAGAATGTGTCTGTATGCCTGTCAGTGTTCATCATTTTGTTGGTAGGCTATTTGGTCATATTACAATATGATGGATTGCACTGTGATTTAAATCACTTTCCCAAAGTTTTTTTGTGCGATTAGACTCGTGACGAAATCCACATGATAATAAACAATGTATGAGTGAAAGTAGTGAATAATAAATGCCACATCAGTGAATGACCACTTGTTTAGTGTAAACCCAACAGGATTTTTGGGTCATGTTTCAACATTGTCCCGAGACTAATTAAAGCTACCAGTATATTTTACTGAATTTAAACTTCCCAATGACAATTTTTTTGTGGAGAAACTAGCAAATATTGAACTCGTCTGTAACTAACGTTACAATCCTCTAACGTTACAGTCACAGCCTTAAATAAACTACATTCAACTGACTTCTGTTTGGTTTTGCCGTCAGTTGAAAACGACTCGGCACATTAGACAACTTCGTATATTTCATGTTGTATGCGGTGACGTCCACTCGTGAATACAGTAATCCGCTCATGATAAAGTGGCATAAACATGTGGGCGTGTTTTCTCTCGCGCTCATATCGGTCTGTCCCTCGCGCGCATCGGCAGCGCGAGCCTCCAGCCGACATAGCAGTAAAGATGGCGGCCGGTTCAGGGGCTGCAAGCGGACACGGAGCCCGCGGCTCCAGCGCTGGCCTGGAAGCGTCTTTAGACCGACGGTTTCAAGGAGTATCCAATACCATGGAGTCGATACAGGCACTATCCAACTGGTGCATTGAAAACAAAAAGCACCACGGCCTCGTCGTGCGCCACTGGACGAAGTGGCTCAAAAAATGTGAGTGTCTGAACCGACCCGGGAGAGAACGGTGTCGAACATTCGGCCGCGATCGAGTTCAGCCTCTTGTGGCTCCGCGCGCAGCGCGAGGCCACAACGCGCAGAATTAAACAATCATTTGAGATGTCCATTGTCACATAAAACATTTTGTTTAACTGCGTGGCTAGCGTTGTTTTCGCCACTTAAATGGACCGCTAACCTGAGCTAAACTAACGTTTCGCTGCTAGCTAGCACTGTTTACAAGTTGGGCCTCCTCGGTGCAGGTCCGGTCAGACTCATCCTGGTCTCACGAGCACGTCCGCCGTGCACTGCACAGCAGGTGTCTAAGCACGAGCTCCTGAAATAGAGGTGGTTACCAGGTGTTTAGTTAGATTGTGATGCATATCAGCTGTAGTCGGTGTTTATTTATGTGAAACTGTCGTCTTGCATACATGACTGTTGGTGTGATGCAGTGGCTTTTTTATATATATATATATATATATATATATATATATATATATATATTAATACACAGGTAAACTAGTTATGGAAAAGTAAAGTACATTATAACCAAACTATATCGTCAATGTAAATAAACAATCCGAATTTCAATGTCAGGTTGCAATTTATTGATGCACTTGACAGCAGCACCCTAATATATTTCCTCCATTTGCTTAATATTGGTTTCTTACCAACCCACTGTACATTACTATTATTATTATTCCCATCTGGTTGCAGTTCAACTTAAGTAAATATAAGTGGTATAGTAACAATAATAGCCTATGTTGACCAAGCAGACACGTTCACGCTATTTAACCTGTTGGTGTTATTGTATAAGCACACAATGTGTCACCAGATATTCATTAATTCACCAGTTGTTCATTAACTCACAAATGTGTTCAAAGTCATCTATATTTTCATAATTATGACTTGAAATCCCAATTGTTTTGGATACTATTGACAGGTGGCAACATTGTACCTGTCTATTGTTGTCACTGTTATGTTTTATAGACTTTACAACATTACTCGGACCCTATCTTACAGCAGTGACGACACATGTCCTCCATTTAGCTCTCCTTGTGAGATATTATGAGTCCTGCATGCAGCATTTGAAATTGTCCAATGGTGAAAAGGGGTTGAACTTTACTCTTATGATTAGATCACATTCCAAAAATACTTTCCAATACCTACACAACATGTATACAGCATCGAACGTCATTAATATAGTTTCCACAGTCAACAATGTGCTCTGTGAAATAGTGAATTAAAGTGAGGTAACACAGTGGACTGCTAACTCTTTTTAGCTTTGCTCTTAGACTACAGCCTAATCGGTTCATTGGTTCGTCTTCACATGGGGATGCTGTGTGTTGCTTTGGTCCTCTTGCAATACTTTTTGATGTTGCTAGTTTACATTTTAAACTTAAAACGACAAAAGGATTGTAGCTGTCTAGTTATAGCTTCAAAGATGTTTATAACACTATTTTGTAGAAAATGTGAATCCTCGGCGATTGTGGAGGAATGGTTGTGTTAAATGCGGACTGGCTTTTCAAACATTGGAGTGAATGACTGTAGATTTCATCAGCTCCTCAGCTGCGTGTGAGCAGAACGAAGAGGCAGCAGAGTACTCTACGTATTTTGTGCTTTGGCCTTTGGTGTCGGTGAATGCAGAGATAAATGTGTTTGATGTTCGGCATTATTCATCATTAGAGCTTTTATATTGTATCTACTTATAGGTTTTGAAAGGTTTAGTTTCACATCTGTTTTTGGAAAGAAGTGAAGTTAATATCTCAAAGCTGTTAAACCATGTCATGTTTACCTAATGTTACCTAGTTGGTTTTGATTAGGATTAACAAAAGATATTGGATTACATTTGCTACATGATGCTACTTTAGTTGTTTAGATTTATGGAAGACGATTAATTGTGTGGAAAAACATGAATGCTCATACAATCTAAAATGGACATGATTTGAAATCTAGATGAAAAAGTACAGTTCCCACAGTCTCACCATGAAAATGTTTATGACATATTTTGTCTCCTAACCTGATTTGAACATAACGGTGTGAAAAGTACAAACTTTAAAAAGCCAAATAAGTAATCCACATTATGGAATCCTCTTAAATGAGGAGTTTTCTAAAACGTGATGGAAGCTTGTGCTGACGGCACACTGCAAACGGCTGTGCACCGGCTCACCCATTGTGTTCTGATCAGCAGCGCCAACTAACCAAGAGTCAGTCGACTGATCATTTATTGCTGGCTGTAGGCTACAGCGTGTGTGTTTCCCCCTCCAAAAGGTTATCACATGGATGCATTTTGAGTAAAAACAACCCATGCAAACCAGTTTCCAAAGCAGATAACACATTTTCCTTTTGTTCTCCTACACGTCAGACATTTATTAGTTTGTCTGAATTCTACAATGGGATGTCATGTAATTTTTTATTTCATTCCAAAGTTGGGCTTTATGATTTGTGAATGGTAATGCGGATGATACAAAGACATCAAAAGCTCTTCTATGATGGAAAAAGAGCTGCAGCTGTGTGGAAGATTATAAATACCTGCACTATATCTTCAAGCACGAGTGCAAACATGCGTACGTTGTCTTTTCCATACTTAAGACTAAACTTTAGTATTAGTTCTTAGCAAATGAACACGTTTGAGCAATACTCTATAAGGTATGATGTTTTTTACATCTACAATGTTACTGTTGTGAAGAGATCAAATAAGACGATCCATTGATTAATCACACAGGAGAAATATGCAGCATAACAGCAGCAGAGTGCTGTAGAGCAACGAGATAACACTGTAAAGGTATAATAAATAAGTAAAATATGATGTCGTCGGCCTGAATGGATGAATTGTAAAGACTAAACTTTCAGTGAGAATTATAAAAATGCAGTATGCAGCCTAAATAGATTCAGTATAGTTCGTACTGTGTGTTAAAGCACCGTGTTGGGATAATAAACTGAATTGACCATACATTAATGTCACATTTACTACAAAAATGATAAACATAATTTCTACCATAATACATTTTGGCATGCAATGTAATCAATAAAGGGAGCAAGCGGTACTTTGAAGAAAGGAAATGTTATTTTTTTGCTTATGTTTTGAACCCATGTCATGTATATATATTTCATTATAACCATTAAATCTATTGATTAAAGTCTTTAAAAGTATTGTGTTAAAGCTATATTTAGAGAAATCCCTTTTCAGCAAATGCACAACTATTTTTACAGCAATACATTTTAAAGTAGAACAAAACTAAATGCAGTATTCAATTGATTAATAAATGTTTTCCTTTATAATAGTATTAGGCAAAATGCACGTTAACATATTGCTATACGTAGTTTGTATTAAATAAAGCCCTCAGTTTTCTGCTCAAAGGAACTCGTCAGGACGATCACAAACTACAATGAGAGCCAGATTTCAAAAACATTTCTAGCATTTTTTTTTTTTTAAGTGAGAAAATAATGTAACTTTTTGCACACATTTGACTGCTTTCAGCATGAATAATCCGGTTGAATTGTTGTATTTCTAAAATGCAGATGCTCAGGGCCGAAATGGAGTTGGTGCTGCATAGTCTGGGGATAGTTTTAAATGTCATTTAGCAGCTTTTCAAGTGAGTTTTGCGAGCTGTTTCGGCATTGAATGGTGGAATAGAAGTACAGATACTGTTATTTGAACACATTTTACATTTGGGTGTCATACTGTGTGTTTTCAAGTGACACATGCAGTGTGTGTGTGTGGGTTTGCATGAGTGTGCTGACTTTGAATCGGGTTCAGTCATCTGTTGTTCGTACTGAAGTATGTATGTACTACTCGTGTCGCCCTCTTATTTGAGGCACATTTGTAAAAATCCGCCTCGGTCCGTTCTACTGAGGATTACCCCTCATTGTGACTTTATAGAAATCCTTGTGTTTTAAAAATACATAAATATGTATTTGTTCTTAAAAAACTTAACTTTATGGTTAATCCTGGAAACAGTTTTAGCGTTGTCAACTCTTAACGGTGAGAGCATGCATATTTCAGTATATGCTGATATGATGTATTTGATCTATGTTAATAATATTAACTCCCTTAGATAATTAATACAATATTTCTTCACTGCATATTGGCTTTTTAGTTTTTTTTTGTTTATATTGAGGAGCTGGTCATTCAATTAAGTTAATAAATATATATGCACGCTTCTTTGCATAAACAGTTGTAATTTATTTCTGACAAAACAAATGAATCTTGTGGACTAACAAACTAAGATGCTAAAATGTACCAGAATGTGACCGAGGTTTAAATCTTTTTTTAGCCCAAAGTCCTGCTTACGGACTGTAATTGAATCCTGCCTCGTAAAGTCAGGGTGCTGAATCTATTTTAGGAAGCAGTGGGAATCATTGGTTGATTGCCAATATTGTATTTCTTTTGGATATGAAAATGTATGACTGACACTGAAGTTAGGTGACATTTTAGAGCTGATATTATTGGTTTATCTTGTATTTGCATCAGTGTTGTCATCATTATTACATGCTTTTGACCAATGAAAATGTACACTTTTTACAAAAACACAAGCTGTATGATAATGAGCCATAAGATCTTTTTTAATACAGTTGGAAATGTATGATTGCATCTCTGGTTCTAAATTAGCTCAAACTTTTCTTTCCGTCTTTTTCAGCTGATAACAATCACCGCTTGAATCTCTTTTACCTCGCAAACGACGTGATACAGAACTGCAAGAGAAAGAACGCCATCGTCTTTCGTTCAGCCTTTGCAGAAGTCCTTCCTCATGCGGCCCAGTTTATCAGGTGAGTACAAGGCAATCCAGCTGAACACGGATACGTCTCTTTCCCACTTCTTCTAGGACTGAGATGTCTTGTTTCTCTTTTTGTCTTCAGAGATGGGAAAGTCCGAAAGGCAGTGGACAGGATTTTTACAATTTGGGAGGAGAGGAGCGTGTACCCTGAAGAGGTCATTGCTCAGTTTAAAGATGGCTTCAACAGAAAGGAAAAGGAGCGAGAGAAGCAGAAGCTGAAGCAGAAGGAGAGGGAGAAGGAGAAGGAACGGGAGAAGGAGAAGGAGAAAGAAAGAGAGAAAGAAAAGGAAAAACAAAAGGAGACTCCACCGGCAACTGGTCAGTTTGGTACTTAATTTAAATATAAAAGAGAAATAACTTCCTAAAAATGAAGCCTCATACTTGTATATTTCAAACTATATAGTTGCAGTTATAAGCAAGTTATTTAGTTAATATTTGTCTTTCACTCTCTAGCCCCAGCCAACACCAAAGCTGCCCTGAAGTCCAAGATTGTAGCAGAGTTTACAGTAAGTCTTGCTCAATATTGTTGTCTTGTATTTGGAAACTATCTGAAGCATTATAATTTATGTAACTTATTTCTTTGTTCCTTTTCTAGCCCCACTCCCTCATTGAGCAGTTGTCGGGATACAAGCAAGCAGCCGCAGAAGAGGAGTTCAGGGAGAAGCAGCTGGACGCTCTCGGGGTCGATGTCTGCAGCACGGAGGCTCTGAAGAGACTTAAAGGTTGGCGCGTTTTCTAAATCATCACACACTTATTGTCCTTGCTTATATCCTAATCCTGTGCACTGTACGTCTTAAACAACACACATACTTGACATGTCCTCCTCATGCCACATCACTAGTAGAAAGTAGTGTCTATGAAGACGGTTTACAATCTGTGGATTATTGTTACCGGGAAGAGTTTTGTAATGCGTGTGATGCCTTGAGCACCGACTCTTTAACCAGTGTTGTTGGTCCAAATGTGTTAAAAGAAGTCTGGCTTTGTAGTGAAATGGAAGATATAAATGACATTTCTTATTATTGTCTCGTATTTAAAATTGTGAAAAGTGATCCGTATTTTCTTTTGTAATGACTATCTTTTATTGAACCATCTACTTTTTTAGCTCGTTCATCAATTGTCTGCTCTTTCAGACAAGGCCGGAGGGAACAAGTTTGCCACGGACTTTGAGGATGGCAGTCTGAAGCTGCAGGAGTTTGTCGTCTTCATGGAGAAAGAGTTGAAAACGGGGCCTCCTCTGCTGGAAGCTTTGGGAAACGCTGACATTTTCTACGAGATGCAGTACAAGGAGGTTAAAATTGTGGCCAATGTGAGTTTGTGGATTCAAAAGGAAAATGATTCAGCAAAGAATGATTTGGTATTTGTTGACCTATGTTGCATTGCACTGTTTCTCTATATAATAAAACAGTGTTCACACAGATATTTATTGTTGTTCCTATGTTGCTTTGTAATAATGTCCGTTGGCAAATCGATCCCAGAAATCAGCATAAATGTGACAATATATGGCTTGAACATCCTTTTTATCTTCCTCGTATCTCCTTTTTAATGATGTTTCCTCACTTCTCTTTTTGCCGATCGGCTCAGGCGTACAATGCCTTTGCTAACCGTGTGGCCAGCCTGAAAAGGAAATTGGATTCCCTCAAGTCGACTCTACCTGGACCTGAGGACTCTCCCATCCCCTCACCCTCTGAAGACGCCCCCTCTCCCACCGGCTCTGACTCCCCTTACCTGGGACTCGGCTTGAGCAGAGCCCAGGTGGATCCTGAGCTGGATGGCAAAGCCATGGATGAAGGAGATATGCCCAGTGACAACAGAGACATGGAGGACATGGACATGTCTGATGAAGACGTTGCCGTTGCCACAGAGGAAGAGGGTTAGTGGCTAAAGAATGTTGTAGTGGGGGGATAAATGTCCATTTTGTATAGATCATATTGGGCGGCCTTGTTGTAGCGTGGTGCTTCAGATTTGAACATTTATCGTCTCTTTGGTTGTTTTTACTAGCAAAGGACAAGACGGACAAGACGGACACTGCTGTTGCCAAGCCAGTTGCAGCGTCAACGGTTCCCACCACACCTACGAAAGCCTTGAAGGACAACGCCACTGCTGTTGCCACGGCGACAACAGTGACTCCCACCCCTGCTGCAGCTCAAAGCGCCCCATTAACCCCGATGGGAATTAATCTGGAGAAAGTTGACCTGGGAAAGATCAGCTCCATTCTCAGCTCACTCACATCTGCCATGAAGAACACAGGTGTGTAAGAGGGTTTGCGGAAGATGAGCGTAATAAGGATTCAAACCTGCAGTAAAAAGCTCTCTGATAATGTCACAAGTTATGACAAATTATGACATTTTTGCTGATATTGTCACTTTGTTTTGATCACAACAAATTAATTCAAAAGAATCCGAAGCAAGAGTTAACTCATCCCAATGTCAGTCCCTCCATAAAAACATTTCATTGTTAATTTTAGAAATGCATCTACAGGACTGTCTCAGAAAATTAGAATATTGTGATGAAGTTCTTTATTTTCTGTAATGCAATTCAAAAAACAAAAATGTCATGCATTCTGGATTCATTACAAATCAACTGAAATATTGCAAGCCTTTTATTCTGATTTATTGCTGATTATGGCTTACAGCTTAAGAAAACTCAAATATCCTATCTCTAAATATTAGAATATCATGAAAAAGTATACTAGTAGGGTATTAAACAAATCACTTGAATTGTCTAATTAACTCGAAACACCTGCAAGGGTTTCCTGAGCCTTGACAAACACTCAGCTGTTATAAATCTTTTTTTTTACTTGGTCTGAGGAAATATTAAAATTTTATGAGATAGGATTTTAGAGTTTTCTTAAGCTGTAAGCCATAATCAGCAATATTAAAAGAATAAAAGGCTTGCAATATTTCAGTTGATTTGTAATGAATCCAGAATGCATGACATTTTTGTTTTTTTAATTGCATTACAGAAAATAAAGAACTTTATCACAATATTCTAATTTTCTGAGACAGTCCTGTATTTGTCAATTCAACCTTTTAACAGAAACGATTCATATTGTTTAGCAACAGATTTGGATTAAAAACAACTGTTGCCTGCTGCAGATAAAAAAATGTTTGCATCCCTCTGTGTCTTTTTAAAATATTCCCAGCAGTTAGCCCATCACCTCGGCCGTCTCCAGGAACACCCACCGCTCCTTCTGGCCAAGCAGCAGCCTCCAAAGCAACGTCTTCGAGCCCTCACTTGGCCAACTTCCTGGCACGTGTTGATATCACACCTGAAGGCATCCTTAATGCTCTATCGAAAACAAAGACACCAGGTAAGACGCACACACTCGTCGATTTTTATTGACATTTTTCATTTATTAAGTTTTACTAATCATTTATTTCTGATGTCATCATTTCTGACTCCCCTGCCCCACCCTTTTTCTGTCTTGGTGCAGTTTTGTCCTCTCTCCTGCAAAGTGTGACAAACGCCACCTCGGCTCCTCCCACCCGAACCTCCCCAGAATCATCAGCAGTTAAAACCCTGCTCACCCCAACCACCCCAAAAACAAAACCCACTCTGGGGAACAGCCTCAAGCGAGACACACCTGGGAGAACCAGAGACTTGGAGAAAGGGAGACGGCTGTCACCTCCTCCTCCTCCACCCCCTCCTCGCCTCTCAGCTCCTTCGGTTTCTCCTCCCAGCCTAGAATCAAAAATCAACAGCTTTCTGCAGGGTAATCCCGGTTTTAGTCTAGCTCTAGGTGATGTCAGCCCCGAGGGGGTGGATGGGACCCCAGTGAGAGACGAAGCTGCTGGCACCCCTACCCAGGACGAGATCATGGACACACCCGAGAGTGTGCCAGAATCCTTGGGGTCATCTGGAGGTCATAACCTCTCGCCCACAGCCTACCGCAGTGAACCCTGGGATGCTGTGATCACCCCATCAGGAAGCAGCAGCAATGGAGACTTGCTGAACTCTTCCTCCTCTTCACAGCATGGAGCTGTAAAAAAGGGTGGCACAAAACTAAAGGAAGATGAAGTGATGAATTTGAGGAAGCAGGTATCCTCTTCCCCCAGTAAGGAAATGAAGGGTAAGAAAGATGGACAGCACGGCCAGTTAAAAATGATGGGAAACAACAGAGGGATTGGAGAAAGAAGACAGTCTGCAGGCTCTCGTACGGCCAGCAGTGGCTCAGATGATGGAGGGCTGAGTGGAAAAAGAGAGGGGAAAGCGGAACAGTCTCCAGGTGGGGATGGGAGGGAGGGACAGTTCCATCACATTGAGACACTAGTGTCTCCTTTCACTGAAGGGGCACCCATCCAAACTCTAAGCTACTCCAACCGCCCCCTCGCTGGAGAGCGCATCATGACGGTCGAGGGCATCCGAGTGATGGGCCGAGATTCTCATCAGCCAGGGGAAGCGATGTGGTATGAAGAGGAGGAATACATGGAAGCTCAGCCCCCCTTAAACCATGCTCTCCGCTCTCCTCTTAACATTGGCAATGAGGACAGGCCCCCCTCCATGCCTCTGCCTCCCCCACATCTCCTCCACCCTCCTCCATCCCATCCTCACGCGCGTCCTCCACCCCATGCTCCGTTCCAAATGCCCTACCACACGGATAACAACCAGAATCCTCCCCCATCATTCCTCCAGCAGCGTCCTCCTCCGTCCCATTTCTTTGGCCCCCCTCCACCGATCCCTCGACCCCCTCCACCTCCCATGCCCCAGCGCCCATCCCCTCCACGCATCCACCATGCTTTGCCCACTGCTGTCATGGTTGGGGGAGTGTTGGTCCCTGTTGACCGCCCCCTTCCCCTCGCTCTCAGATCTGACGGTGTAGATCGCAGTGGATTAGGGCCCAGAGGAAGCAAAATGGGTCCTCCACCCCTCATGGCGTCTTTGCTAGGCGAGCCCCCGAAGCTCCCCCGCCCCGGCACAGTCAAAGAGCCGTTTGTACCCCGTCATGCAGCCTCTCTCCACCGCCCAGGTACCCCTGGTCTTTCCCTCCCCTTACTGGGCAGAGTGAAGGAGCCTCTGAATCTACCTCTTCCACCCCACTCGCCGACATCCTCCACACCCTCTCCCTCCACGCCGAATTCCCCTGCAGTCGACAATCTCCCTGCTCGCCTCCCGGCTAATTCCAGTTCTCTCCAGAAGCCCCCCGCTAGTCCTCCTGGTCAGAACCGCAACCAATCCTCTCACCCCGTTCCCCTCCTGAACTTGCCCAGTTCTCGACCCTTCATGCTCTCAGGCCACATCGCACAGAGACATCTGCTGCGGGGCCGAGCCCCCCCTCGGCAGTTTAACCAAGATCGCCCCATGGGGGGATTCCGAGGGGGCAAGCGGTCCGGTCCTCCTTTCACAGGTGGTCCCTTCCATTCGGAGAAGAGACCCTTCCTACACCCACGCTACTGAAGTGGTCGTCTCACACAGGCGGAATGAGAAGTGCAGAGTGTGTTAGCCCTGCTGGTATGAGCCCAGATATCATTTCTCTGTTAATTAGCTTGAATTAAAACTACCATAGGTTGTGTGTAAATAGTGGATTAGTTCGTCATGCTTCAGCTCGGTAGCCAATCATCTTGCACTGTACAGTGCAGCTGTGAGGTTATCGGTCACATAGTGCAGAGTGTTGTGTAACAACCCTCAACCTATCCCATTTATTCCATTTCACAAACCTCTTCTCGATCCATAGGAAGACAATGCAGATAGTTTATTAGGGTTACTTAACTGAGAGGGAGCCGGAGAGTGAAAGAGAGGTATGGGTCTCAAAGGACACACAGGAAAGAAATAAAAAGCAATATTTTGACATCTTGGGAAATAAGCTTGCAAGTGTAAAAATGACATGTTGTTGTGATACAAGGGATAACATGCTGGTCCTCACGACTCAGGGAGTAACCCGCTGGCTGCCCTGGCTCCACAGTTCACATTTAACAGACATGTCGTCTAACTCAATAACTGCATTCCCCAGAATGTCAAATTATTCCTTTCCAATTGTTCAGATTCCAAAGTAATCTCTTGTGAGTGTCTGGGTGTGTGCTGTGTGTCCTTGCGTGGTGTTTCTCACTTGAAGTGATGAGACCTGTGTGGCAGCCGAGTACCTGCTGTAAATGATGTTCTTGCCTTGCTCGACCTTTTTCCCCCTCCCATCTCTCCCACTGTATATATTTCTAAGCTTGTAAATATAGATGAAACGTTTTCTTTTTTTTCTTCTTCAAGCTCTTGTTTCTGTTAACGAGGACATTGATCGTCAATCGAGCGTCCCGTCTTTGCTGTGATTGAGGCCTCGGATAAGCTTTAGCTCCAGAAGATTTTCTCTGCAGTGTCTGTCGCACCTTTCTGTCCTCCCTTTGAAACCACCACGCAGAAGAGGAGGGTGAAGATGATAATGATGTATTTTTATTCCCAACACAAAGGTTAAAGTTAGACTGAATCATCAGATTCTCCGTAGTGGACAGCGGGGTGGGGGGGGGGGGGGTGTATTTCAGTTTCCACCCACACTCTTGCTCAACTTCCACATGTACTGACTTGAATAAAATCCAGTTTCAATTCAACTGGGGGGGGGGAGGGGCATTTTATTTGGTCAATATATTTCACTTGAATTGCGCTGTTGTAATTAATTTGCGCTGTTCAGCTGATTTTTCTGCCTGTTTCATAAAGCATTAACATTTAATGCCTTTTTTATTTTTTTGCGCTGTATTTTTTTATGAGACAAAATTGGCAATTTCCCATTTGCAGCAGCGCTTACAAATGGTATCGGGGGAGTGACAACGATTGAGATAATGAGGAGTTTTGAAAATGGTTTATTTAGATATTCAAGTGGTATTTGGCCCCTTCCTCTTTTTTTCCTTATTTTTTGTGTTGCTTACTTCATGCTTCCCCCTCAGGCCTCTGCTTATCGTGTGCTCACATGGCTTTGTTCAGAAACACTTGTGCACCTCTCAAAAAAAAAAAAAGGGTCATCACAATGGCAGCAATCCTCCATCTTGTACAGGGGTTCTCGCCGTAATGCTTCACTCAGTTCTACACTGATGTCGTTGACAGTGAGAGGTGCATGATGGGTGTTGCTGCTCAAAGCGCCATGTTGCTTGTGTTTGTCTGATCGTGGGGTTTGTTGTCTCCTGTGCTCCTTTACAGTCACATCAACATGCACTGAGCACCCGCAAGCGTTTCCACATGACGTTTGATACATTGTTCAAATGTAACCACAAAGAGTGTATTTGTCACGACGGTGTCAGCGGTTCATCAGCGCTCTGATGTTTTACTGAATGTTCTACAAGTCTGTTACCACCTTCTGTAAACTGTCTTTTTATCTCATCACTCACTGAAGCAGCTAAATATCAACTCAGTTTGGTGTGTTCACGTTTCACAGGGAGAAAGCTAGATTCACTGTTGTAAAGATCTTCCTGCTTACGAAGCTCCTACCAAGTTCAACATTTCAAGTGTCCCTATGAATAACCTCTATCCATTTCCTCGAACAAGTTGAGTTTGGAATTGACTGAAGATGTGACGAAGCTGATGGTCTGTGTATATTTGATACGTTTAACTGCTCCTCCTGCTGTTCTCATCAATGATGCTTTATCCCCGGTCTTTGAGTGTCCAATCCTTTCTGGTGTGATAAACATGCACTCATTCTATGATTGTCAACGCGAATATATGCATTATTTAACAGCCGAGTACATCTGCATATCATTTATGTTTTTTGGTTTTTACACTAAGCATATTATAAATCACAAGATGACAATTTTTAGTGCCAATGATTGCCTTGCAGCCATTTCCTCACATACTTATTAGTATATCGGACGCGTTGTTTTGGGGTCACGATGACTGTAAGCAGTCGGTGCTCTGATTGAATAACGGAGGAGAGATTCTTTTTTCCATGACTTTTTTTCCGCTTGCAAAGACCTCTACTCAAACTTTTCTCTCATTACCTCCTTGAGAAGACTTTGTTTTTTGTTTTGATTGTTGCAAAAAAAAGAAGTTCAATCTACGATGCAGACTGTTGTTGGAAAGCCACATTTTAGAAATGCCATTTAATAACTTAGTGACACTAGTGAAGTCTGCTTTACAGCGAGGTATTGACCGTCACAGTACATGGAATGCAGTTACTGCATTCACTGAATACATTGTGACTGTTTGATGACCGGCCATAACCTCAGTCACAACAACAGAAAAACACTTAAGCATCAACTGTACACTTGTTAGTAAACATATATAGTTAATGCGTAAAGAAGAAATTACTAAATGCATTGAAATGCATTAAGCCAGGATCTTTTCAGTGACCAGAAATTCAAAGTGAAATACTTCATTATGGCCCATGTGCCATACTTCTACAGTTAACTGTGACATATTACGATATGTTAATGTTTAGGTAATTAATGTTAATTCAACAGCCAAGTTAGGTATTTAATGTTTGATCTGTATTTAATGGTAAATACAGATAAAACCACCAGCTCTCCTTTTAGACAGTCATTTGATGAACAGCACATCTCTTGCTCGTGAACGTGTAGCACGTGCGCGCTTTCCAGTGTATTTCATTGACAGTGAAATAATATCAAATCCTTAAAGGTGGTCCCATTTGTCAATCTCTATCTATATAAAATAATTGATTGGCTTCTCGATGTGGCTAGTTAGCCACGTGTTTAGAGCCGTCGGACTGTACAGTATCTATTTATACAATTCAACGTATTTTAAAACAAATAATACTTTGTATTTCTTTACTATGTAGATGAAGTACACGCGTTTCTGCAGTGATGTAGCTCCCCCAAGTGGCCGTTCACCGGTATTTCAGCTCCTACATCGAAGCAGCGTCGCCATGTATTGTTGTACCTCCTGTAACACTGTTGGCTTATTCTGAAAATGGTGACAATCAACATGTTTCCGTCCCTGGTCAGAATGAACGAAGTTGGTCACCAACCAATGTGCTTAAACTGGCTCTAGCTGTCCACCTGACAGTTATTACTTGTTATAACATATCCTGGCTTTCAGATGTAAAGTTAATATTTCAAATTTGTGTTGCAATAGTCTCCACAGGGAAGGCTCTAACATATGGTCATCATTTGTTAACAATAGTTACGGTTAAGATGCTTCTAACTTAATATATTACATATTTAAAGGACACCTTACATATGTAATATATTAAGTTAGATGTTCTCAATTTACTTACTAATCTACACCAAAGCTCTCGGGACCCTGAACCCGCAGGATTTAACGCTTTAACGCAGCTCCGTATTGGAGCACATTGGCTCTGCGGGTCCTTGTAGAATGACGTCATGCTGAAGCTGCGTGACCAGACTTCATACTACTGTGTTGTATACAAGTGGATCACTGAATTACAGGCGCCGTGTAGCGGATATCCGGTGGTTGTTGTCTTGTGTTATGCGTCAGCTTGAGATCACTCCAAGAATACACCACGTGTCGTTGAAAACCAGCGCAATGTGCGTGGTTTTAGCTGTTAACGTCTATCTATGAGCCCTCAAACGGATGCAGATGCCCCGTATGTGCAGCTCCTTGTGCGGGCGCGCGCTCTGGTTTGGATGCCTGGGTGCGCGCACGCTGCTTCATAATCGCTTGTACGCCGTCGACGTCACCGCTGCCGTCTCGCGTGTGTGCTTCCGGTGTTATGGCCGCTCGCAGAGAAGGGCGACAGTCGTGTGGGATGTGTGGGCATGAGCGCGGTTGTTTAGGCAGGTGTGTCTAGGATGGCGGTGACGCAGCTGTTTCGGCTGGTTACCTGTCGGTCGGCAGCGCGTGCGGCACTTCGCGCGCACAGGGGGTACAGCAAGGTGCGCGCGGCTTGTGACTGCAGTAACTCCAGCTAGCGTTAGCTAGAAGAACTGCTGTCTGTTCAGAGGGAGTCGTGTTGCCTGAAGCTTGTTTGTGCTTTGAGTAACTCTTCGTCTCGAGCTCAGTGTCACTATGAGATGCACAGGACATGGTCGGTACTGGGTTTGGATTTACCTGTGATCTAGTTCAGAACCAGTGCAGTGTTTATATGGGTGGCATGCACCCCACTAAACCCTCTACTGCCTCCTGGTTCTCCCTCTCATTTGGTTCCTTAAAAATGAAAGAAAAGTGACGCAGTAACAATATTTTGTTGGCGGTAAAGCTACTGTGAAGACTTTTACCAAACGAATGTTAAACTAATTGTTAAAGGCATTTCATTATTGTGTCATCCACTTCATTATATGCAGAGAAGACAACCTGAAGCTTAATCACATTGTCTCATCCCAATATTGATATGTGTGTATCAATACATGCGTTGTTACCAGTTTATTAGGTACACCTAGTTAAAGCTATTGCCGTCTACTGTAACCGCCCAGCATTCAATCCAACCTTTATGAAGGTCATAATGTTCAGTTTCTATTGCAACTTGTTTAAAGAGTTGTTTATTTAAACTCATGGGTATTGTGGTTGCTGTAGTGGGTGTTGTGCTATTGGATTGCACTTGTTATCCCCTGATCTCACCTCTTTTCTTGCCCTCTCCAGGTGTGCCCAGCTTTATCTGAGCGAGTGCAAATCTTCGAGTCCCTCAGGGATAAACGAGGCCACAAGAGGAGAGTTGAAGCTCCAGAGACTCTGCTCAGCATCCAGCTGGCCGATGGCCGGACCGTGAAGGGAACCGCTGGCGTCACCACACCTCTCTTTGTGGCTCAGAGTGTCCGGTAAATGCACTTTACAGAACTGTATCCTCTTGTTTGTTCTCACTGAAGTGATGCATCAGGGTTGTTGTATCTTTGCTTGCAGTGTGAAAGGAGCTCTGGTCAGTCAGGTGAATGGGGAGTTGTGGGAGCTCGGACGGCCCCTAGAGGCTGACTGTGAACTGCGCCTACTGGGGTTTGACACGCAAGAGGGAAGAAGGGTAATCCCACTTTTCTTTCATTTTATTTTAACAATATTTCTGTGTTCCTTCAATTTGTTTGCAATACACCGTGGTTGTGTGTGCCTCCTATGTCACATTACCTTTTAAGGTGGATCTTGATGACATAAAGTGTGTATCTTCTTGACTGAAATGAAAAACATTTTGAGGTCGGGAAAGGACAAAATGTGTCACCAAGAGATTATAAATAAACCTGGAACAGAAAGTGAATGTCACATACAATAGTCAAATATGACACCCAGGTCTTGTTAATCCTTGTGTTTACAATATTGCTAGAATTTCTGTATTTCCCAGGCTAAAGGATGAGTTTAAATTCAAGATGGCTAAATCATGACACAAATCAATCTCATGTTCACATAACGCATATACACATGGACACGAGGTGTTGCTGCTGATGTTGTTCATGTCTAGTGATGTACCGCCTTCTTTTTATACTACAGTGTTAATTTAAATTGTTAATAACTGTTGTTCTGTGTCCTGCTCAGGAACTACAGTTGAAAATAAGCTTTGAGCCAACTGTTACAGCTAAGAAGCTCTTGCACTGTCCGTGTCAAATAAATAAGGAATAGCTCCACCTCCTCTGTGCCGCCTCCCTGTCTTAGGCAGCATGGAGGACGGGGGCGTGCGTCCTGGGAGGAGTGCTGGAGAAAGCATTCGGTGCCGAGGTTTACAGAGAAGGAGCGTCGAAGCTCGGGCTTTACTGTGACCATCGACTACACAACAGGTGAGCCGTTTATTATATGGGCACAGAACTCCACGTGCAATATCATAATAATAATCCATTTAATTGTATATATCGCTTTTTAAGGTCCTCAAAGACACTTTATATGTGACATTAATACACCATAGACACAGCAACGGGGAGCAATTCAGTGTTAATTGTCTTGCTCAAGGATACAGCGACTAAGGTGGGGATTGAACTGCCAACCCCCTGATTGAAAGACAGACCTAACCACTGACTCGCAGTCGCCCCAAATATGCCAGTCTCTTTGTTTCTGTCTAAATATCATCTGTCCTTGTTTGGAACACCAAATAATTCCTGAGTATTTCTGTAATGATGTTTGGCTTCCCTGTCTGCAGTTAGTCACCGGCTCCTTTACATTTCTACCACCTGTGTTAACATGCTAACTTTATTAGTTTAATCGGCGGTCCTCTTCAGATTGTGAACTCCACATTGTTCGGTGCTGCTGTAACGACCTCGTTTCCATCCAGGCACAGCGCCTTGTCTCTGAGTGACGTGGAGGAGAGATGTAAACAGGCTGCGGCCCTCAAGCTGCCTCTGTCCAGACTGGAGCTGAACGCGGAAGAGGTCCGAGAGCTCTTCCAGGTCAGATGTACTGAAAACAAGACATCGTGTTCACAGCAGACCGTTTGACTTGTTGAAACTGAACTGTGTACACGTCTGACGTGTTGGAGTGGCTCCTGTTCATGCTGCTGATATTTTATAAAGTCCCAGTGTCTCTTTCTGAGTCTGGGCCCCTTTCTGTTGTCCAACTGTCCATATTAAACTGATGTGTGCGTGTTGTACTTCTTTATAGAACGATAAGTTGAGACTGCAGCTCGTTCAGGAGCAGATGACCGGCCCCACCATCACAGTTTACAGGTATTAATACACACACACACACAGACCCCTGATGTGGACTTACCTGCAGTGTCTTATAAAAGTTTCACCCAAAATGAAACCCGTTCTGTGTGACTCAGGTGTGGAGACAGCATCGTGGTCTGCGACGGCCCCCTCCTCCCACACACTGGCTTCCTCAAAGTCTTCAAGACACTCCAGGTGTGTGTAACTGGCTCTTTGTGATTTTACGTACTCTTACACTTTCAGTTCTCTCCTTTTTGTTTCCTTACATTTTTATTGCGCAACCGCTCCTAAATTTGCTTATTTTATTTCATCTTAGGAATTGAGCCAGTGTCTCGGAAGCTAACCATGTTTTTATCTATCATAGCTCTACCTCTTTTTTCTATTTAATGATACATTTTCTTAAAGAGATGATTAAAAAATAAGAATTACAATTTCACACAGGATGTCTTGATTAATCTGTAAACATGTTTTATTTGAATCTATTGAGCACCGTTCGTTCTGAGCGACACAAGCAAGGTCATGCTGGGAAATGTCCTTGCCTTTATTGAATAAGGAAGAGGGAGGAGCTTCCATATTGGGCTGCCACTGGGATTCCATGGCAGCCAGGCTGTAAATGTCAGCAGCAGGATGTTGTGTTTGTGGGGGCCAGTTTCCTGTTCTCGGCCTTTACAATCACATCACTATCCATCACGCTTGCTATCCCTCATTGGTTCACCCTTCCTCTTCTGGCTGACCCCCACTCCTTTCCTCGTTGGCCACCTCGTTGTTGGCTGATTGTTTTCATCTCTCCCTCTTCTCCCCAACATCTTTTCCCTGCGCATCGATTACGTCCCAGCTGTCGCCCGTGACCCTGCCCAATCAGACGGAGTGCTCCGGTTTGATGCGTCTTTTAGGCGTGGCTTTTCCAGGAGAGAGGGACAAAGAGGAGTGGGAGAGGGAGCAGGAGGAGGCGAGGAGGAGGGACCACAGACGCATCGGGACAGTAAGGCGAACTCTAGATTAGGAGAGGTGCATTAAATGAGATGCAAATGGGATACGAGTTGTTTCCTGATGGTAAATGCCATGTGTCCATGTGTTCATAGGACCAGGAGCTTTTCTTCTTTAATGACGTGAGTCCAGGAAGTTGCTTCTTCTTTCCTAAAGGAGCCCACATCTACAACACCCTCACGGACTTCATTAAGGTGAACACACACTCTCTTCAGTCACTGACTCTACAATAATCTGTCTGTGGACTTTATTCCTACACATTTATTAAGAGAACAATATGAGCAGAATTACTTCAAAAAGCACATTTGCAACTTCAAGTTTGAAGTATTAGAACTTTTCCTTCATATTTACATTTACAAGCCACAGTTCACTACAATGTCCGGAAATACTCAAACTCACCACCTTATCTTTCTGTCTTGTGGCTGATGTGGTCAACTCTTTGTGGTGATTACATTTAGCAAGGATCTTGAATAAACCTGCAGATGCTGTCAGTGGAAATGAATCCACATGCGTTATCTAATCCGTCTCCTAACTTGAGTTTTTACTCTGGTCGGCTATTAGTAGCTTCAGTTTTGTTGTGAAAGGAGGAATGCCGAGTTCAGTTATTTCATGTCATTTGACCTCTGCCACATTGAATCTGCAGCCACTTGAATGAAGTGAAACTTTATAACCGTGTTCAGCACTGCTGAGCAAATAAAACACAAATACCTCACATGTCTAAATTTGATTATGCATAACCAAACTATTGGTTATGGTAATCAGAAAGTCCTGATTCATTTAGAATGTTTCCTCCATTGGGTTAAAAGTGTAATATCGTCATCGTCAACATCTCGCACACGCATTGACATAAAGGATGCCGTGTGATTGGATCCCGGGGACACGCATGTTCATATCACTCGTCAGGATATTGCTCTTATTAGCCTTCAGTTACTGTTGAGACAGTCTGACCTTGTCCTGCACTCGTCACACACGTCCTTCCTTCCTGATGTCTTGCAGAGTGAATACCGACGGCGAGGATTCAAAGAGGTCGTGACTCCGACGTTGTACAGCACTGCATTATGGGAGCGCTCGGGTCACTGGGAGCACTACAGCGAGAACATGTTCACTGTGACATCAGAGGGCTCTCAGACCTACGCTCTCAAGCCCATGAACTGTCCTGCACACTGGTGAACACACAACGTTGTACTGGTCTCTGTCAGGAAGCTCACTGGCCCAACGCATTCCTTAGCCTCTTGCCTTAGCCATCACGACCCATCCCTCTGATCCGAACCTGAACCTTAAACCCAAGTCTGAGCCCTTAAATGATGACCGTCCGCCCCAAAGTCGTGCGAAATGTACTCGCGTTCCTCAAATGTCATCACTCGAAGGGCTAACGCACAAACTGGTTTTCCAAAGAGAAAAAAAGAAAGCAGTCCACGCCGACTAAGCCTCTCTCTCCTCTCTTCAGTCTCATGTTTGAGCAGCGTGTCCGCTCGTGGAGAGAGCTTCCTCTGCGATGGGCCGACTTCGGGGCGCTGCATCGCAATGAGCTCTCCGGAGCGCTGGGAGGTCTCACTCGTGTTCGACGGTTCTGCCAGGACGACGCTCACATCTTTTGCACACCTGAGCAGGTACAGAGAACGCGTATGAACCTGCATTGTGTTTCGATGCGGACGATCCTCGTCGAGGTTGCTGCTTGATTGTGACGGTGCTGTAAGCGAGATGGAAACGGAGTGGAAACGGGGTGGAGACCGGGTGGAGACCGGGTGGAGACCGGGGGGGGGGGACGCGCGTGGGACCATATTACAGTGATTAGATGGGCTGTAAAAATCCCCCCCGAGACATTCCAGGAGGCCACCGCCTGCATGAATGAAGGTCTTTGTCCTTCAAGCAGTCCACCTCCATATGTGCATCACTGTGCCTCGACAGCCTGGGTAATCCTGATCCCTGACATGTGGCTCTGGAACGTTCCCATGACACTCATTGCGCTCCTGCAGACTCAGATCACAGTCCAAAGGATAATCATCAGTCTGTTGGCTTCTCAAATACTGATTTAATATATGCTTTACACTAAATAAATTGTCAGATCTTTTTATTTCCTGACCCTGGTGGGAATTTGAAACCCCCCTCATTATTATGTCCTCTTGTTGCCCTTGTCTTCAACTTATTGACGTCGTACTCTGTCTTCACAGCTGCAAGAAGAGATTGTGGCCTGTCTGGACTTTGTGAGGAGTGTGTATCAAGTGTTTGGGTTTTCCTTCCACTGCCTCCTGGCCACACGTCCTGCACCGTTCCTCGGGGAGCCTGAAGACTGGGACAATGCTGAGCAGGTAAACGCACACACACACACATTCACACACCCTTTAGTGGGGTTTGTCAAGATCACATGTAGTCTTAGTCAGTGGCGGCTGGTGACATTTTTTTTTTTGGGCGGCGTGTCGCGGTGGTTTTAAAATATCAACTCAATGAGGAAGAGAGGTTTTGGAGTAGAAGATTGTAAAACAAAAATTTCGCTTTATTGCACGAAACACTGTCCACAACAACTATCAGTTCAGAGCAGCTTAAGGAACATTGGCTGGGGGTTTCAGGTTTTTAAAATAAAAAGTTTTCACCTCACATGAAAGAGGTTCCAGCAGATGTAACTGATGTAACGGGGCATGGAAGAAGATGCTCAGATGGCTCAGATTTTATTTTTTTACTTATATTCAGACAAGAAGACACACACAGCACTTCCACTTCCTCAGCAAAAATAAACATTGTCCATGGAAGACAGGACCACATTAAATCTAAATATAACAATTCTCATCAAAAACCATGATGTAACAACATACAAACAGAACAGAGACCCTAATGGAAAAAATAAATAACTACATGAAGTGGCTCAATGAAACAATGAACGCACCACGTATATTGACAGTCTACAGTCTAAACGACAGCTGGACGCCGGGGATCGTATTAATTATCCATTACTGTATAAAACATAAACGGTTAATTTATTAAAGAATATAGCCAAAAATAACTAATCGTTTTTTCACCAACTCACCTCACCAAATATAAAACCATTGTGACGTGAAAGACGGAGGAGTGAGCAGGAAGTGCAACAGATGGAAAGTAAAAATAACTTCAGGAAACAAATTTAAAAAAAAATAAAAATATAAAAATAAAATAAAAATAAAAAACACAAACATACAATTGAATACAAAACAAAAAAATAATATAATACATTGGAAAACAAAAATGACAGGTGCATTTTTAACACTTGACAAAGTAGACCCACTATATGTTAAGAAAAGTAGCCTCCTCCTCAAAAGTCTCTTCTCTTCTCAATAACTCTAAGTTAAAGTCAATCATGTCTGTAACCTTCCTCATTCCATTATTCTGGTTTCTGTTTTTCAGATTTTCTTCGTCTTGTTTTTCGATGCCAGTTCAGTTTGTTAACAGGGTTAGGTTAGCCTCTTAGCTAGGTAGACTTAGCATGTTAGCTGCTAGATAACAACTTGAAGCTCTGTAGATCCCTTTACACTTGTCTGAAGCTCTGTGGTCCGTCCCTCACCCCGTTGTAGTCCAGAGAAGAA
This sequence comes from Pseudoliparis swirei, assembly GCF_029220125.1. Lineage (NCBI taxonomy): Eukaryota > Metazoa > Chordata > Actinopteri > Perciformes > Liparidae > Pseudoliparis > Pseudoliparis swirei. The sequence goes on from NC_079409.1 coordinate 13,544,831, forward strand.
ACTAGAGGAACAGACAGGGGAGCAAAAAAATTAGCATATCGGCTAAGCATATTACTCCTCTCCAGCTCCGGTTATCAGCTTGTGAGAACCTCCGGTCTCCTGCAACCTCCTTAAAGCTTCTCAGCGCTGGTTTTAAAAATTATGTTCTGTTCCCAACTCCCAACTCTTTTTTCGGTCTCTAACATATATTCGACCCGTCGATGGTGTGTGGTTGTCGCCGAGATACCTAGAACTTCTCAGTTACATACTAACTTAACTAGCTATGTTGCTTAGCTGCTCGGTTGCATCCGTACCTCACCAGCTGTAGCAGCAAGTGCCACAAAACCAGCCCACAAACACAACAAAATACCAGCCCAATATCAGATATCAAAATATGCCTGTGCCAAACCCATATACACTTATTTAAAAAAGTAACAGCATATATACAAAGTATAAGCATATATGCTAAAAGTAACAACATATGTTTTTTTTTCAGTCATTAAGCAGTTTTCCTCTAAATAAAGTATTGTGGCTAGGAGCCAAAATGTAATTGTGTTATGAATATTATTTCATATAAAAAATAATTATTGGTGTGATGTTGATGCTATTTATTTGGTTTAGGTCTATTATTCATACATGAATTCATTCATTTATTTATGGAATTTATTTGAATTTATTCATTCCGCATCAAAAAAAAAAAGGCGCAACTGCCCAAGGAAAAATTCAACCCCCGCCGCAATTCTCTTCAAAAACCGGCGATATAGGAAATGCGCGGAGTTGACCTGGCAACATTTCTTCTCTGGGACCTCTGGGTCATATCCTCACAACGTCTGATGTTGTGCGTCCATCGCGTAAACACATTTGTGCCAAGTTTCATCCGAAATGTTCATCCGCCGTTGAAGGGAAAATACATAAATGTTATTACGAATAATAATATTTGCACACATTAAGGGGAGGGCGCCTCGACAGGGTAATTTTCCCGTGATATAATTTATATTTTTAACATTACATTTTTCCAATTTTGTGGTTTCGACCTCTTTGTTTTTTTCACACACACATTTCTATTTTTATGACACGGTATTTTTTTTTTTTAAAATGATTTTTTTTCTTTTTTTTTTCAACCGCCACTGGTCTTAGTCTTTAAACTCAAGGGCATGGTGTATTGATGTCCACAATCAGTTATACGAGAGGCACTTTTCAGTTGTGCCGGGCTGCTGTGTAAATGTTTATCTCTAAATCCCCATTGACACCTTTTTAAATAGGCACAGCGACAGTTTAAGCTGATTAAATTGACTGATTGAATATTATGGTACCCAGCACTCTCACACACACACAGACTAACGTGTGTGTGTGTGTGTGTGTGTGTGTGTGTGTGTGTGTGTGTGTGTGTGTGTGTGTGTGTGTGTGTGTGTGTGTGTGTGTGTGTGTGTGTGTGTGTGTGTGTGTGTGTGTGTGTGTGTGTGTGTGTGTGTGTGTGTGTGTGTGTGTGTGTGTGTGTGTGTGTGTGTGTGTAGCAGTTGGAGAAGAGTCTGCAGCACTTTGGTGAACGTTGGGAGTTGAATCCAGGTGACGGCGCCTTCTACGGACCAAAGGTCAGTGGGAAGGGCAACATGCAGGAAACAGATTTTCACACGTGAGTGTAAATATTGTTAATCACAGGGTGCGGTGCGTTCATAAATACTCTGAGCACTCGGCAACAAACATGGTTTGAAAATTGGGAGAGCTGTTCCATTTATTCAGAGCACAACACCGACGCTCTGTCTGAGGAGACGGAGCAGCAGAGTGAAGTGTGAGTGGTGAACGTGACTCGCTTGACTTAATATTCAACGTTTAGCTGAGATAACGGGGCTACATGTTCACTCCTAACTAGCACTAAACAGGTTTAATCTGCCTTTTGGTCATTTCATACTAACCTCTGTCATGCTCTCTTTTACTGAAGGGCTTCAGATTGAAAGAGCTCCAGCCATTCAATTGGATTATTGTTATTGTTGTGTTTGTGGGGCGGCTTTAGCTCAGTGGGGTAAGAGGGCCGTCCTGCAACCGCAGGGTTGTGGGTTCGATCCCCGCTCTCCCCATTAGTTGCAAGTCGAAGTGTCCTTGAGCAAGGCACTGAACCCCCAGTTGCTTCCCGGGCGCTTCACTGCAGCCCACTGCTCCTTAATAACTAAGGATGGGTTAAATGCAGAGAACTAATTTCCCCTTGGGGATTAATAAAAGTGTATATTTATTTATTGAATTATCTGTTCAATAAATGCTTAAAGGCATTTGAGTTTTTCACATCACGTTTGTTTCTCTAAAGGAAATTAAAAAGGTTGATTTCCACCACATGTTTCAGCTAATTCATATTTAATGGACTATGAGTGTGGTATCAATCTGTTCACTCAACTCTTGGAAAGAAAATGCACATTATAGTCTAAACGTGTGTAGATGTATCTGCAGGATTCTTCCGGGGTCAGTTTATTGGTGTTGTCCTTCTGGCTCTGCACAGAGACCTTTTTGAGAATGAAATGTTCACATTGTCCTCGACCACAGGAATACCAAACGCACCAGAGATGTGTGACCGGTGTTCTTTTGCAGCTCCTAAAAATTAGTAACTTAAAGCAAATGTTTTTCCTCGAGGCAATTTCAAGTTTTACTTTTACTTGTGCAAGAAGTCCGTAAGCGTGTCGAGGAAGTCTGCTTCAGGCAGACGTTGCATAATCGAGTTAATTTGGAGGCACAGAGGGTGGAGGTAGGTCACCGACACGCTCCATCACACAAACAAACATTCCTCAACTCCGCTCGGCTCCGGTGTGTTGGCCCGATCGGCTTCTCTTGGAGTCACATGTGTTACCATTTGTGTCCTGCACCGTGAAGCCTGATGCCAACGCACTCCTTCATGCTTCTTCTTAGGTTGACATTCAGATCAAAGACGCTCTTGGCAGACAACACCAGTGTGCCACAATCCAGTTGGACTTCCAGCTGCCAATCAGATTTGACCTTAAATATGTCGGGTGAGTAATACATTTCTGCAATTGGCTCGCAATCTCTTAAATATCCCTACATCTGTTGTTTAAATCTGCTCACTGTGGGACGAGCCCTTCCTGTGTATGATGTTCTGGAAGTGATCAAGTTAAAGTGACACAAATCCAACTTAATGGGACCTTATGTGATCATGAGAGATGAATCCTTTTATTGGACGTCTTCAGGCCAGCATTCTGGCTTTCTGCCTCTAAGTGTGCTCCACTCCCCGCCTGGTCCCAACCTGGTGTTCACAGTGTTTCACAGTATATTTCATTTAAAATGGCAAAATCAATATTTCTCATGATATAATTACTTTGATTGTAAACCATTTATGCAGAATAATAATAAAATATCAGATACTTTATCACATTGATGCATAAATATAACAATATTTTCAAGTGATTTGCAACATTTCATTGTGGCCTAATAATCTCAGAAATATTAAAGGAGAGCTGCTACAGTCGAGATGTTGTGGAAGATATCTGATGGGATCTTTTTTAATGATTTTAACCTGATTGTTTGCTAACTGCCAGGTGTGTGTGTGTGTGTGTACTTTTTTATGAAAAACCTTGATGTTGTTCTGCAAACAGAACTAATATAGTATCTGTCTATTAGATATTGTCCTGTCACCCAACACTCACTCCAATGGTAACCTTTAGACTCTTATGGAAACCTTCTGTCTTTCAGTCGGGACGGACAGCTGCACCGGCCGGTGATGATCCACAGAGCAGTGCTGGGATCACTGGAGAGAATGATCGCTATACTGGCCGAAAACTTTGGAGGGAAATGGTGAGAAGACGTAAATAACCACGTTGTAGTCGGCTGTATTTAGTCGGGCTGTTACCAGACAGTAGCTGTCCCCAAACGCATCACCTCTCTTTTGACTTCTCCCAGGCCCCTGTGGTTGTCCCCAGCGCAGGTCAAGGTGATTCCTGTAGGGGGCAGCAGTGAGTCGTACAGCAAACAGGTCAGTCTGTGATCTCCTGGTTCATCCGCAGAGCAAGTCTTTCTGGCTCGTGTTCTTTCTGCCATTATTGATTTGCGTGTTCCTGCCTGAAGCACCACACAGATACGATCTCAACGCTAGTGCCTCTCTTCTGTTAAGGTGGTCCAGCAGTTCTGTGAAGCCGGCTTCATGGCCGATTTGAATGATGATCAGGGAGCCACCTTAAATAAGAAGATTCGCTCTGCTCAGCTCGCCCAGTACAACTACATATTTGGTAAAGATAGATAGTTGGATGAAAGCTGTGGCTACTTAATGTACTTAAGCCTGAAACAACCTGTTTATTGCTCCTGATGTAACCAGAACTGATGATTGCCGACATTTTCTTTGTGTCCAGTGGTGGGGGACAAGGAGAGCGAGACTGGAACAGTGAGTGTGAGGTGCAGAGGGGGCAAACAGCTGGGGAGGAGGCCGACGGAGGAGGTGCTGACATCCCTCACACGGCTACGAGACACCAGGAGCAACTTGGATGAGTTCTGATGGAAAAGTCCCGGGCCAAAATTAGAAATGAGGCACTGATGTAATCAGTGTTTGTTTTACGTGTCCAAGCTGTTGTACTTTGGCTTTGTCTGAAGAGAGATTACCTTTTTTAATAAAAGTATATTAAAAAATCTCTGACTTATCTGATATCAGCATGACACCACTCCAGCTGCAATCTGTTTGCCAACACCAATAAATAGGCGATCCTCCCGCTTGCGTATGTCTGTGTCATGATGTCAGAATAGAAACCAGGCATACCTTTTAAAAGACTGGAATAAAGGGAGGATGCGGAGGGGATTTGACTAGAATAGGAGAGACGCAGCTGTGTCAGGACTGTTTTCATGTGTGTTTAGTGGAAACAGCCCAGTCAAGGTAAAGGTCAAAGAGATTGAACGTTTTTTCCTTTATAATTGAGGGAGGGCAGCAGTGACACGGGGTTCAGAGGAAGGTGTGTGTGCTCGGAGAGAATAAACTGGGATGACTGGACAAAAGCATCCGCTTCAACAAAGCCGGTCGTGAACCGGTGGAGTAGATTGTGTGTTTAGTTCTTCCTGGGATCAGCCGGAGAGGAAAGGTGAGGCCTGTTCAAGAAGACTCCTCCCTTGGGAATCAGACACGGGTCACCTTGGATTCAAAGAGTCTCAAAACGAGCGCAGACTAAAACTCCAGGATGTCCATGTTTACAACCCACAGAGGTTATGGTCATAACGTTTACTTTCAAGATGCTGCTATATACTAACGTATTTATTTACTGCCTGTATGCTCCTATTTATGTTCCGTGGGGGAATCTTAGGCCCATCTGAAGACCTGAGACTCAACAGTCTGGGCTTAAAGGGCCAGTTCACCCTTTTGTGACCCGAGTGAGGCATAAAGATATTTTGGGTTTTGACATGGCCATTTGAGACTCAATATCCTAATTTACTGTATGTGAATGAAATGTTTGGGGTCAGTTACAAGGACATGCATATCTGGACCAAATTTAATGGTAAGCTATTGATATTTCACTCCAAAAATTCCCTGAAAACACACAGGCAAATCCAAATATGGCTGAATACCACAACGGGGAAATAAAGAGAAGAATGTTGGAGTGTGGGTGACTTGACCCGATAAGTTCTTTCTCACATGTTTATTTGTTATCCGACTGTATCAAGATGTATTGTGATGGTTCTCCTGCAGCACAGCCATCAGTCAGCGTTGCACAGTAGCCGTGATGACACACCCCATTAGCTCCAGTAAACACCGACATCTTGACACGAGAGATAAATCGGGCTCTTTTCACTGCTCTCACCCTCTACCCAAACTATCTGTACTTTGCACACACACACACACGCACACAAAGCAATCCTTCATTCAACTGGTGGAGTCCTTCAGAGTTCATAGGAAATTATTTTTGGCTGAAGGGGTTTACCGAGAAAGAAAGCTGCTGGGGGGACGGTAAAGAGAAAAAAGCTTTTTGTATATTGCGAGACAAAAATGATAATTAATTTAGGGAGGCAGAGATTGATATCTACAGATCTTTAATATAAGAGCAAAGTCCTCATGGGAAAACCATAAAGAACTGTCCAACTCTTAAAAGTCAGCTTCTTTCAAAGAGTGATGGAGTTCTTCATGAGCATATTTTATGTTGTCGTTTTGTTATTTCACAGAAAATATCTGTTTCTCATTTCTCTGTTCTCTTCAAGGGGACGTTGATGTCACATACTTGCAGCAGTCAGGATTTGGCAACTTTTTAATCAGTTTGATGGCAGTTGGTTGTTCGCTTGTTGTCCATTATTTATGATTATTTTCATCCTTTTATGATTCATTGTTTTTCCTATAAAATGTCTAAAAATCAGTGCCGTGTATGTTTTTCCAAGTTGGCGTCTTCAAATGTTTTGTTCTGTCCGAGCAATAAACCCAAGCCAAAAAATATTCATTGTCACATTTGAGAACCAGCAAAAGTTTGAGATGTCTTGAAAGAAAATATTTGGCCATCAAAATAGTTGCTGATTAATTTCCAGTCGATGGAACGCTTTATAAAAGGATGTCTGAAGATGTATTTTAGAGAAGTACTTTTGGATATCAGTGGGTTGAGATTGAGAAAGTATTTCCTAATGCAGACGCATTTTGGGCAGATGTGAAATGACAGATTTTGAGATGACTGTTTTCCTGGAGGGAGGTGGGGTGACGGTGACCCCGGCAGGGAGGCACAGCCTGACAGGCAGAGGAAGATAAACAGGCAGCTCGGTATTGTTCTGCTCGTATCACCGAGAAACTGTCAGCCGGGCTGATTGAAGGCTGAACTCCCAAAATAGGAGCTGTGAGGCCGGGCTGCCTTCCCTTTCCACCCCGTTATAAATAATCCCTCTGTGTGTGTGTGTGTGTGTGTACGTGTGTGTGTGTGTCAGAGTGTATGCTCATGCATTGTGTGCGTTTGTGCTCATGCATTGTGTGTGTGTGTGCGTCAGAGTGTGTCCTCGTGCATTGTGTGTGTGCTCATCCATTGTCTGTGTGTGTGTGTGTGCGTGTGTTTTAGAGTGATCACTGCCAAGGTGGCCATACATGTGAAGCCACTGAAGACAATAGGAGGAGGTCTGTGGGACACCAAACAGTCACAGGGACCCGCAGTCAAGACCCTTCGCTGACCTCTTCACAACACACACACATGCGGAATTGGAGATATATAGTTCACCTCCAATCTGCTCTGTGTGTGTGTGTGTGTGTGTGTGTTTAAGTCGGTATTGTTCGGATAGGGGCTCGTAAACTACCACCTGAGGGAAGATCCCTCTGCTTGGTTCAACAGGTGTGCCGGGTAAATGTTTTTCATGCTAATAAATGCCACCAGTGCAGCAGCACTAGCACACACACACACACACACACACACACACACAACCACAGCTGGGAGGAGACTCATCTGCTTGTTCACAGCGCCAAGCAACAATCAAGCAAAACATTTATTTTTAACGTAAAGCAGCCGAATGAAGTTGTTAGAAATATGTCTCCTTAAACCCCAAACCTCAGGCCACCCACACTGCCTGGCCGACAGGCTCAGCCCTCATTCCCACTCCGTCTCTTTTCCTTCCCCGTCACTGTTCTGGTTCCAGTAATTCCTTCTCAACTCCCAGTTTATACAAAAGAGTGTCTTGGGGTATGTTGCTCCATATTTGATCTGGCGGCTCTCTCAGCCCGTCAGACGGTCTCCACTTTAATCCCTCGCTGTGCAGCTCGCCCCTCAGACGCAGGCGTGTGCTTCTCTTTGCTTCACATACATTGAAAGGTGATAGATGCTGTGAACGCACACCCACTGGGCTGGGGACTGAGCCCGGCCGTGGAAGTCACACTCACAAAGACACACAGGTAACTCACCACCGAGCACAGTGGGGTTCAGTGAGTGTCTCAGCTTGGCCTCAGTCCGCTCCCAAATATGTCTGCTATGCTCCACACACTGCTGCCCTGATTCCCTATCCTGCTCTCATCGGAGTGGGGGATGCTGAGAGAAGAGCGGGCGGACAGAGGTGGGAGAAAAGAAAGTCTCTCTCTGCGAATAAAGGCATTCGGTTTATTGTTCTTTGCCGACCCGCTGAATTGCTCTCAGGAGGGAGGAGTTTATGGGTTCAGGGGAAGGTCAGAGGTCATGTTGACGCTCCGGCCCGTTTAGTAAGCAAGAAGAATAAACCAAACCGCAAATAAATTCACACATATTTACGGTTGCCGTTCGGCTGCAGCTCACTGTGCATTCTCACATGTTGCATGAGGAGGAGGGAATGTTTGGGAGGGAAGCATCAGTTTTGAATTTGCATGCATGACTTTGTGCCATGTGGAGGACGCCCATGAGCTGACGGCCCACACGGCTGCTCGCGCTGTTTAAAACTTACGTGACACAAAAGAACCAAGGAAGACTCAAGGAAAACTCAAGGAAGACTCAAGGAAGCACGGCGCTGACAGAAACCCTGAGGGGGGGGGGGGGGGGCGTACATGCAGAAGCAAGTGAACTACTTGAAGTTGAAAACTGATAGCGGGAAGAGAACAATTAGGATTAGAGGGAAATCCGAATGATATGATTTTTACTGGAAAGTCATTCTACACATGGGAAATAAATTTGGTTAAATTAGACTATTTGCAAAGCAGAAGTTATAAAAGATAACGTTGCGGGTAGGAAGTCGATTCATTGTTTCTTTTCCAACTCTAGCTGTAATCGAAGCCGCAGCAGAAGCTGTTCATACAGACATTCAGCATCACGTGATCCGCTTCGCATGCAGTGTCCAGGAATGTTGAATAAACGTTCGATCCCATTCCTCATTCCAGTATGTTGAGCGGAGACTAGTGAGGCCTCGGGGAGTAAGAGGAGGAGAAGCTGACCTCACACTTTGACCCCAGGTTGTTTGCAGGATTCCTCCTCGTGGAGGGCACTGAAACTTAAACCTGGCCGAGAGAAGGAGAGACAGAGCGGTCAGTTCACAGAAGGAGGAGGAGAGGAGGAGGAGGAGGAGAGGAGGAGGAGGAGAGGAGGAGGAGGCGCTGCAGTCCACAACCAAGTCATTGACATAGATGTTTGAAATGTTGCAGGGCTTTATGATAAACACAGCTATTTCATGGCGGTTTCTGTATATTTCTGTATAATTATTTATTTCCTATATCTTTCAACTTAATGTGGGGCCGAACGTTCATTTGTAGTTTCATATTTTAACCAGTTCAAATAACCGTGTGTGTGTGTGTGTGTGTGTGCTTGTGTTTTTGTGAGATTACATAAAGATACAATAAACAATGTTCTTATTTTAAAGGAATGTTAATGAATCTAAAGCTGTTGTAAATTAAAGGATTAGTCCAACATTTTGGAAAATGTGCTCATTCACTTTTTTGCCGAGATTCAGATGTTGATGTGTAGAGAGTTGGAAGCATTCTCATATCTCTTCGTTAAATATGCAGCAAGCAGCTGGTTAGCTTAGCTTAGCATCAACACTGGAAACAGGGGGAAACTGCTATTTTCAATTCAGTTTATTTTGTATTGCAATATCACCAATTACAAATTTGCCTCAGAGGGCTTTACAATCTGTACACATACGACACCCCTGACCTTTGACCTCACATCGGATCAGGAACAACTCACAGAAATAAAAAAAACGTTCACAAGGACAAAAGGGAAGAAACCTTCAGGAGAGCAACAGAGGAGGATCCACAGAAGCAATAGATGTCATGTGACCAGAAGGAATCATTCAAGAGTCACATGAACACATGAAATGAGCATGAGCGTATGAATAGTTCGTAGTCGGCATCCAAAAACCAAAGCGTCAAAATGACAAGTTCCCCCGCAGGTTATTACAGACATGTGGGAGGAGTCTTCTCATCTGACTTTCGTTAAAATCAAAAAAAATGTATTCTAGATGTATTCTCTTTGAGAGACGTTGTTGTTCTTTTTTAATCTTCTGTGTTTCACCCAGTATGAAGACCTCACAGAATATTGAGGGAGAATTGTTTCTATTGAGGTTGGATTACAATTCCAGACGGCCAGTCCACAGGGCCCCAAATACAGAGGCTCCCCAAATCCACCTTGTTTCAGTCGTCATTTGTTCATTTGATGAAATGCTAATTTGTGTGGGAATATGCAACATTCAGACTCGGTATCGACCGAACGCACAGGGGCCTCTCTCAGAGCGCTGCATTATTATCCTCTCTCCTCTCTGTTGTGAAGACACTCGGGCCCCTTCACACAACAATTGGGGCGGACGGTACATTTCTGCCCTGGAGCTGCCACAGCGGGTTAATCTGAAAAGAGTTTATGTACATAAATAAGTAGGTAAAGAAACTTTTTGAGTGTTTTTAGGCTTTGGTTGTTTTTCTTTTTTAACTGATTACAATTGAGAACAAATTATCGCATTTTTAGAGTGTTAACACATATCTCTACAACTATCAGATATATTGCTATGACATTTAGTAGAGATGTTTAAGCTCCGGGTGGATTGCAATAACCTTTTAGCTGAGTTAAGTCTCCACAGAGATCACGTAACCTTTCCTTTTATGCTATAATCTAAAAACTAATCACGTTCCCATCAGCCTCAGCTGTACTTTGTGTTTGCATCAAATTGCAAACATGCTACACAATTAAACTACGTCAGTGAACATAGTCAATATGATTCCTGCGTACAGCCTCACAGGGACTGCAGAGCATGAACTCTTATATAGACTTTCGAGTCTCATCTCAATAATTCTGCGTAGTCTTCCCCATATCGCACCTTTTTTTAATCATTATGATTATTACTCTTAGTGGTAGGAGCAGTATTAAAAGAACGACTTTGAAGCCTGCTGCTCTCGTTCCATTAACCCATTTTTAAGTTCACAAAACTTGTTTCCATCAAGTCCGGCACAGCCATCTCAAAGTCATGACAATACATTCCTGATGTCAGATCTGTCATCGTCGACCAAGATCTCATGAATGACAGGAATTTACTATCAGCAGCAGTCAATTGAAATTCCGGCTGTGATACAACATGCAGTAAGACAGGTTTGAGGGTCTGAGAGGATCTGAGAGGGTCTCAGAAGACCTGCAGCTTTCAGGGACCTTGTTCCAGATATGTGGAGCAGAACAACTCAACTATATGTAGGCCCTTGACCATTCAGTGCTTTATAAACCAGCAGCAGTATCCCAAATAAACCAGCAGCAGTATCCTAAATAAACCAGCAGCAGTATCCTAAATAAACCAGCAGCAGTATCCTAAATAAACCAGCAGCAGTAGTCTAAATAACCAGCAGCAGTATCCTAAATAAACCAGCAGCAGTATCCTAAATAAACCAGCAGCAGTAGTCTAAATAAACCAGCAGCAGTAGCCTAAATAAACCAGCAGCAGTATCCTAAATAAACCAGCAGCAGTATCCTAAATAAACCAGCAGCAGTAGTCTAAATAAACCAGCAGCAGTAGTTTAAATAAACCACCAGCAGTAGTCTAAATAAACCAGCAGCAGTATCCTAAATAAACCAGCAGCAGTAGTCTAAATAAACCAGCAGCAGTAGTCTAAATAAACCAGCAGCAGTAGTTTAAATAAACCAGCAGCAGTAGTCTAAATAAACCAGCAGCAGTATCCTAAATAAACCAGCAGCAGTATCCTAAATAAACCAGCAGCAGTATTCTAAATAAACCAGCAGTATCCTAAATAAACCAGCAGCAGTATCCTAAATAAACCAGCAGCAGTATTCTAAATAAACCAGCAGCAGTAGTCTAAATAAACCAGCAGCAGTAATTTAAATAAACCAGCAGCAGTATCCTAAATAAACCAGCAGCAGTATCCTAAATAAACCAGCAGTATCTTAAATAAACCAGCAGCAGTATTCTAAATAAACCAGCAGTATCCTAAATAAACCAGCAGCAGTATTCTAAATAAACCAGCAGCAGTAGTCTAAATAAACCAGCAGCAGTAGTCTAAATAAACCAGCAGCAGTATCCTAAATAAACCAGCAGCAGTAGTCTAAATAAACCAGCAGCAGTAGTCTAAATAAACCAGCAGCAGTAGTCTAAATAAACCAGCAGCAGTATTCTAAATAAACCAGCAGCAGTATCCTAAATAAACCAGCAGCAGTAGTCTAACTAAACCAGCAGCAGTAGTTTAAATAAACCAGCAGCAGTAGTCTAACTAAACCAGCAGCAGTAGTTTAAATAAACCAGCAGCAGTAGTCTAAATAAACCAGCAGCAGTATTCTAAATAAACCAGCAGCAGTATTCTAAATAAACCAGCAGCAGTAGTCTAAATAAACCAGCAGCAGTATTCTAAATAAACCAGCAGCAGTAGTCTAAATAAACCAGCAGCAGTATTCTAAATAAACCAGCAGCAGTAGTCTAAATAAACCAGCAGCAGTATTCTAAATAAACCAGCAGCAGTATTCTAAATAAACCAGCAGCAGTATCCTAAATAAACCAGCAGCAGTATTCTAAATAAACCAGCAGCAGTATCCTAAATAAACCAGCAGCAGTATCCTAAATAAACCAGCAGCAGTATTCTAAATAAACCAGCAGCAGTATCCTAAATAAACCAGCAGCAGTAGTCTAACTAAACCAGCAGCAGTAGTTTAAATAAACCAGCAGCAGTAGTCTAAATAAACCAGCAGCAGTATTCTAAATAAACCAGCAGCAGTATCCTAAATAAACCAGCAGCAGTAGTCTAACTAAACCAGCAGCAGTAGTTTAAATAAACCAGCAGCAGTAGTCTAAATAAACCAGCAGCAGTATCCTAAATAAACCAGCAGCAGTAGTCTAAATAAACCAGCAGCAGTAGTTTAAATAAACCAGCAGCAGTAGTCTAAATAAACCAGCAGCAGTATCCTAAATAAACCAGCAGCAGTAGTCTAAATAAACCAGCAGCAGTAGTTTAAATAAACCAGCAGCAGTATCCTAAATAAACCAGCAGCAGTATCCTAAATAAACCAGCAGCAGTAGTCTAAATAAACCAGCAGCAGTAGTCTAAATAAACCAGCAGCAGTATTCTAAATAAACCAGCAGCAGTATCCTAAATAAACCAGCAGCAGTAGTCTAAATAAACCAGCAGCAGTATCCTAAATAAACCAGCAGCAGTAGTTTAAATAAACCAGCAGCAGTATCCTAAATAAACCAGCAGCAGTAGTCTAAATAAACCAGCAGCAGTATTCTAAATAAACCAGCAGCAGTATCCTAAATAAACCAGCAGCAGTAGTCTAAATAAACCAGCAGCAGTAGTTTAAATAAACCAGCAGCAGTATCCTAAATAAACCAGCAGCAGTAGTTTAAATAAACCAGCAGCAGTAGTCTAAATAAACCAGCAGCAGTAGTCTAAATAAACCAGCAGCAGTATTCTAAATAAACCAGCAGCAGTATCCTAAATAAACCAGCAGCAGTATCCTAAATAAACCAGCAGCAGTATCCTAAATAAACCAGCAGCAGTATCCTAAATAAACCAGCAGCAGTATCCTAAATAAACCAGCAGCAGTAGTCTAAATAAACCAGCAGCAGTAGTTTAAATAAACCAGCAGCAGTAGTCTAAATAAACCAGCAGCAGTATCCTAAATAAACCAGCAGCAGTATCCTAAATAAACCAGCAGCAGTATCCTAAATAAACCAGCAGCAGTATCCTAAATAAACCAGCAGCAGTATCCTAAATAAACCAGCAGCAGTATTCTAAATAAACCAGCAGCAGTAGTCTAAATAAACCAGCAGCAGTAGTCTAAATAAACCAGCAGCAGTATCCTAAATAAACCAGCAGCAGTATCCTAAATAAACCAGCAGCAGTATCCTAAATAAACCAGCAGCAGTATTCTAAATAAACCAGCAGCAGTATCCTAAATAAACCAGCAGTATCCTAAATAAACCAGCAGCAGTATTCTAAATAAACCAGCAGCAGTATCCTAAATAATCCAGCAGCAGTATTCTAAATAAACCAGCAGTATCCTAAATAAACCAGCAGCAGTATCCTAAATAAACCAGCAGCAGTATTCTAAATAAACCAGCAGCAGTATTCTAAAACCAACGGACCATAAACATACCGAAGCATTTATGACGCAGCTGCGTCGTTCCTCCGGTGTGTCCGCTGCCAAACATGGCTGCACCGTGCCAAGCCATATCTTACATGCCCGTTCACACACATATACACTCTTGTTTATTGTTGTTATTTGTACATAAGTGGCCCAGTAGCTTCTCTGAATGGGCAACAATTGTTCTTTGTGTGAATAATTGGAACACGGTTATTTCAGCCAACCAACTGAGCTGACCCCTCTTCCTCTCCCTCTCCCTCTTCCTCTCCCTCTCCCTCTCCCTCTTCCTCTCCCTCTTCCTCTCCCTCTCCCTCTTCCTCTTCCTCTCCCTCTCCCTCTTCCTCTCCCTCTCCCTCTCCCTCGCATGTCCTAGTCTCGCCAGGGTCGACTGTAACTCCTCATTAGAGCGCTACACCCGTCAATCCCCTTATCTACATCTTTTATCGTTTATTCTTTATTATCATCCAAAATGATGACCACCTTACAGTTTCACAGATCTAAAATGCTTTTCGTGGAAACACACCTCTCTGGTTCTCTCTCGGACTGTAAATGTCGGAGAGGTTTTGCCGCTTTCTTCTCCGGCCTTTTCTCCGAGCACACATGCGCTGCTTTGATCGGACCGTGGCACCGGATCGGTGGAATGGAGCAAATATTGACTCCATCCGAGCCAGACAAATCGCACCCCCTTCCTGCGCTCGTTCTCTTTCACTCTCCTTTACACTTGCTCAGTTGCCGTCTAATCTGCCATTACCTCTTTCTCTCACATTCCCTTTCATCCCCTTTCTGCGGCTGCCTTTCTTTCCACTCCCTTTGTCTCCCCGTCTGTCAGTCTCTCTCTCGTCTCTACTCGAGGCTTCTGGGGCCGTCTGCACTGTTGGGTCGGGACTCTCTGCCTCGTCAGCAGCCTTCACAGATGTAGTATCCATCCATCTCCATCTCAGTTTAAAGTCTGTCACCTTCATGTGCTTCGTGATGAACTACATGCTACTGCCTGAAGCATGGAACGTACTTTGGCATCTGAGAGTCTTCTGACATGCACAGGCAAAGTGTGAAGACATTGGTGAAGGCATGAGCTAACGTAGTTCATGTGATGCTCATATGTTCTGCAGACGGCTGACACATTTACAAAACCAGACAACACAAACAAGGAAAAGGAAAAACATTTAAAACCTACATTTTAAAATAATCCGTCTTGTGTTTTCACCTTTTTGGTGCTATGTTTGCCTTCCATGTTGACCCAACCCCATTGCTACTGGATAACCAGCTAGCCTATATGCATGTGTGATGCACTGGTCTAAAGATGAGGATTATGGGATGCCGCTTGGCGAAAAACCTAGTCAGTGATTAGTGATTAATGTTTGAACCAAAATGTGTCACAATCTTTCTTGTAGATCATGAACTATTTAAGTGAACACTTTGATCTGCTGTTATACAAGGAATGACCGGAAGCATCCATCCTCTAGGTCTGAACCGAAAACACATTTCAGGAGATCACCAAAGTCGTCTAGCTTCATCCTCTGGAGACCACGCCTTGTTTGTGCATCATTTCATCCACTAAGGCCCCCGAGCCGTGTCAGAGCGCCGGTGAGTGTCTGTCTGCCTCTTGATGTTGGAGCTTCATCAGGTTGATTCAGTCCAGAGAGAAATCAATCTGATCAACGGTTTCCCTGATCAATACACTACAACCATTACAATCTGGAATGAAGTGGTGAAAATAGTCGTCAAATGCTGCTTTGATTCATCATAACAACGATGTATCCACGTCCCGTCTCTCTTTTTAAAGGATGAATCCAGACTTCTGCTACCTGCTGGTATGGAGAGTTATTTCAGGCAGGTGCAAAACATACGTGCTCTTGGCGGTATGTTCACGTGCAACTTATTGGTTCACAGAGTTGTTGGGATATTTCAGTCTGGACCGACGTGGTAGAGCATCAGACAAACTGACCGTCACATATCTGCATGGAAGCACCTCTTCCCCTTCAAACACTAAGACGATGTTTCAGCCCCGACTCCTCGAGGAGTGAGTTTTCACTAAGCTCTCCTGTCTTTACCGTTGTTCCATGAACAGGGATGAGTGCGGCCTCTGGGAAGGTTATTAATGATAACCATCAGATGGGTCTTCAGACCCGTCCCCTCTGCCCGACCTATTTCAGTCACTCTGCCTCGCTGCTGTCTTCACAGCCTGCAGAGAAGCCCGGAGGCCTCATTAACTTTAACAGTTAAAGGGTCGCGGGCTTACTGGGGCCGAGGCCGGTGTATGTGTGTGTCTGTGTGTGTGTGTGTGTGTTTTGGAGGCAGGTTGTGTGTACATGCAAGGAGTTTTTCGAGTGATGTATCACTCCCACGGGCCCGCTACTCCGATCTGCAGGGCTATTACTCAAGTCAGCCGCCCGAGACGCATATCAGATCTGCTGCTACATACGGACCTCCCTGGACACCCACACACACACACACACACACAAACACATATCTGTATGTCGTGATCACTACTTGATACAGACCTTTTGCTAATCAGGATTCTGTGGTTGGTGTTGCGTGTCGGCAGGCCAACACATTAGTTATTGCTTCTCAGGGATCCAGAGAAAGAGTGAGAAGTAAGGGGGGAGGGAGGAGTGGAGCAGAGGGCTATAAGTGGTCATGGACCACTGCTGGCCATGGCAATGACCTCTGGCTAATTGTAGTTACTGATAGACATGCTGCTTAGAAGTACAGAGATATCCATTTCACTAATCACCCCCCGCTCCCGACCCTGCTATATGTGTCTATGCATGTGCGTTAACCTCTGGAATCTACCCTCATCATTCTGGGTATACGCCTTCAACCTTAATTTTTATTTTGATAGATCAGATCTTGAGCCCGCTCTGTAATGTGGTTTACGTTTTAAGTTGTTGGCTCGCAGCGGGCTTTGAAGTCTTAAATCTCCGTCCCCATCGCCGTGTCCGTGTTGGAGGTTGCCTGTCCAAGAAAAGCAGCAGCAGCTCGGCCCGGGGACGTCCCGGCCCCCGAGTGTGTGTTCCACCATAACTCACTGCGTACCCGCCCGCCCTCCCACTCTCTCACATTTCCACCATCTCGCCTCTCAGTGGCAGCAGGGTGGGAAATGTTATGCTGATGAGTCGGGCTCTGATCTCCTCAGTCGTAAACAATGTTTTTAGTACCACATTAGTTTCACTTTCCACTACTTTTTTTTCATCATCTTTCCTGCTGACTGTCGTTCCCTCTGTCTCCTGAAGGACTGTTCATTCTTTCCTCCCCAACTCTGTGTCACTCTTCACCAACCAACTGTTTTAGAGCGAGAAGGTCAAGTTGTAAACAAGTTGGCATCAGGCAGTTTTAACATCTGCTTCAAACCAAAACCAAGAAGAGATCACAGCCCACACACACACACACACACACACACACACACACACACACACACACACACACACACACACACACACACACACACACACACACACACACACACACACACACACACACACACACACACTCACACACAGACTCATCATTCCTGCTGAGAAGTGGCTTGTCTCTTGGGTGTAGTTATCTGCATGTCTGTTTTCAAGCACTTATGTGATTAAACAGTTATAAGAACACACAGCAATGTTTACAGCAATCCAGACATATCTTTTGCAGAGCAACTACATGCTGCCAGTGAGTCAACAGCCATATTTCAGGTATGCGAAATATAAAAAAATCAATTTCCACTTCCGACCTTTATTTTCCACTGTTACAGAACAATTGGTGTTTGTACTGGCACATGTAGGCTCATCACGCTGACAGTGAGAGATCAGAAGAGAGTTATTGTAGCTTACAGGGCCCATAGAGGTGTGTGTGATAGAGAGAGAGAGAGAGAGAGGCTGTGAGAGTGTATGGTGCATGCGTGTGAAAGAGAGAGAGACGGGGAGAGTTGTGTAATCTGTCTCCCCCTCCTCTCTTCCCTCTGGCCCCATGGCTGCCAGGCGTCACACCAGTTTATAATAAGGACCCCAAAAAAAGTTTGAAAGTGAACGGGACTGAAAGAGAGAGAAAAAAACAACAGAACCCTTCCCACTCTCCTAAAATCACAGGGAGTGACTGTGGCAAGAGAGAGAGAGAGAGAGAGAGAGAGAGAGAGAGAGAGAGAGAGAGAGAGAGAGAGAGAGAGAGAGAGAGAGAGAGAGAGAGAGAGAGAGAGAGAGAGAGAGAGAGAGAGAGAGAGAGAGAGAGAGAGAGCGCGCTGAAGAAGCCCTCGCAGGATTTCACCACATTTCTTTCAGGACCAACACAGACCGGAACACACCACAACCCGATCACTGACCCTGGACTGATAATCAATAGCTGGTATCATTCGCGGAGTGAGGACTGCTGTGGGAGACTCTTGGAGGAGCATGCGGCTCGGTTTACTATGCAGGTAAAACTTTGACTTTTACAGCTGCAACCTGCTGCCTGTCCCAGTCCGCTGGTACACCACATCACATTGGGGGTTGCATCCTCAGTGGAGCGGGCATGGTGTTGACACGGAGCCCGGCAGAAGTTATGAAGTGTTTTTGTTTTGCGGCAAAGTTTGGACTTTTACGCGCGACGCTTCTTGTTGCGCGCTGCGCAGGATTTGTGATAGGAATGTACCCGAAGACATCTGGGTTTAGGTTGAAGTCTTTCTCCTCATTTCTGTGAGTTTCCCCTCTGTCGCATATCTCTGTCTCCCTCTCTCTTCCCCTCTGTTTATTCTACAATGTGCCACAGTAGCGGCCAGGAAAACGTGGACCCGGGTAGGGGGTCCTTACTTCGGCCTGAGAGGCTCTGTTGTGCCGGGCTGTGCGGGACCTTTGTCTGGGGTTTTTTTCTGAGTAGTTATGTGGTCTGATGTGGGGAAGCTCGAGACCACGGCGGTGCACCACACTGGGAAGAAGGCACCAATTACCCTGCCTGTGTCGGGCTCGCGGACTCGTGGTTGTGGTGATGGTTTGGTCCATCGTACCAAGGCTATTTTCTTGGCAGATGAAGAAGTGATATTCCACTTGTTTCTTGTGCACTTGTGTCTGCAATTTCATGGAGATTGTTGTGACAACTCCTGGTTCTTTAAAACAAGTCCCTTTTAAGGGAAATGTAAAGCTTTGACGACTCATTATCACAATATTCAAAAGATAATCTAGTGGGCAAAGCATCCTCAAGTAGTTTCATGTCAAGTTTAAGGACACTAACCCCAAATTAAAAGAGACATTCAACACCACCCCTCTTCATAAACCACAGCAGAGCTCAAATAAATACTATCTAACAGTGCAACACTATGTGAGATATTGTGACTGATTAAGTCTGGTAGTTTTGTGTGTGTGTGTGTGTGTGTGTTTGTTAAAGCCACATCCTGTGATGTATAAAGGAGAAATAGACTTCTTGTTTAAACCCATTAGTTTCAGCGCCTCTCCAACTTGATTGAGATGTTTGCCTGTGAACCCTAAAGGGGAAGAGAAACTCGTGTTCACCCTGGAACCCTCACGCCGACTGTAGTGGGAAAGAAAGTGGCATCATTGGTTGCTGAGGTAGAGTTAGGTCACTGGAACACACGATCGGGTGTGTCAACACATTCAACTCCATTTACATTTGGAGAAAAATGTTGAAGAAAGCGGATGACCATTGAAGAGAGAACAAGGAGTCTCTGTGCGTTGGCAGAGTACACACACATTCAACTTTTAGATCATGGAACAATTCTGGAACAACTTGCTGATGTTTAAAATTATGTTAAAATATACTGCACTTATGTTCCCCTTTGCTCTCCATCCCTCCAGGCTCTGTGTCCTGTGGGGTTTTGTGGTGATCACGACCTCCGTGGCCAAGACAGCCAAGAAGAAGGTGAGTCATTCTGAGTTATGAGTGAGACAACAGCTTCATGATAAAAGGATGAAAAGTGATCATTTAAGGAAAGATTGACAGGATGTCATGTCCTACAACAATCCTACTGGCCCATATGCACTCTGATACAGTTATCGGTTGCTGCACATTTTTATACTGGCTGCAAAAAGTTCCATTTTTTCTTCTTTTTTAAAGGTTGTTTTTGTTGTCGTTTTGACCTTTTTTGGATCGTAAAGAGGCAGAATGTAAACGTGGGAGAGAGTTAGATGAATGAAATGCAGCTGGTTATGTGGCATGCACTGTAAACATTCAGCTACCAAGGTGCTCCCTCTCTAACCCCAATGGAAGAGATGGGAGACTAAATCCAAAGGCCTCATACTTTGCAAAAATACATTCAGAATTTCAGCCAAAGCTTACGTGGGGCTTCACTAGTTGGAGTCAGTCAAATTAGGTGGGTACCTTCCAGTCTTTTTAGTCTCAGTTTCTATTTGTGTTAGCATCCCTCCACTGCAGCTAAGCAAGGAAACGCCATCTAAGAAAACACAGAGGCTACTTTGTCCTAAAAAGACGAACTCAGTTTGCTGAAGCCTCAAATCAGCTTCCACTAAACTTTGGAACACATTTTTGTGAGAGATAACATCTTTACATGATCGACTGTTATCAAAAACAATCAGCTGGGTTCATGTATTTTTTCGCATAATGTATTTAGGTTTATATAAATGTATTTAGCTTCAAGCCGCTATCATAGCCATTTCTATAATATCCATGTGTCAAATGACAATGTGAAAACATTGTGAGAAGAGTTGATCAGGATGAAGAAGCTCAAGGGCATTATCACCTGGATCTCCCCGTTGGCTTTATGGCGCTCCGTTGTGAGTTTTAAGTCATTGTTTAGCTCATCTGTGGGGGAGAAGTGTTACTCTTTAAGTTCACTCTCACCACTCATAGTGTTCACTCCCCAGCTAGTAGATGTTACCCTCCTCAGGACCGAACATCAGACACATTTAGCGAGTAGCTGGGACACACTCCAACATCGGCAGCTACAAATCTAGATATTTCCCTCAGGAGCTGGTGGAGACCAAAACAGAGCCAACAGAGAGGGAGAGTTAGACTCACATGCATCAGGTGGCCAGAAGCACAACTCCAAATGAAGGATACTGTTCCTCCGTAACTGTTGGAAGAAACTATTGTTTGCTAACAAGTTTGCAAAAAACATTGACGTGTCAACGTTGGGTTCACTATTTGTTTCTGTTGCTGAAGGTTTGACAAGATTAAGTTGTTAAATTTATAAAGGAGCACTTAATCCTTAAATATGTGGGATGAAGAATACCTGTGGATTTGGTCCCCCATCTCTCCTGTCGGGAAACTGGTGAAGGACGGGATGTCTTCACTGGAGTCGTGGATAATTCCAAGATTCGGTTGAATGTACACACGTCAGCAGTGGCAGCTCCAGTCCGGTCTGGGTTACTGAGGCCCGGCGGTACCGTGTGGCAGAGTTTAACCAGTAGCTCCGGGTCAGCGGCGGCTGCTCCTGGGTCACTGCGCGGAGCTCATTATTGGTCCCAGTTATGTGGCAGCTGTGTGTTTGATGTCACTCATTACATCAGACAACACTTCCTCACTAGAAACACACACACACACACACACACACAAACTCTCGCCTCGACCCCCCTCATCTCTCTTACCCCTTTTTCTTTACTTGTCTCCCACCTTCCTGCCATTTCACAGTGAGAGGAACTCTTTATAATACACACATGCATAGAAACACACACACACACAGCAGCGTGCCTCTGACACCTGTCCTCTCTCTCCACAAACCCACAAACAGTTTGTACGGTATGTTTACTTGCATATTTCTGCCCATATACACACTTACACACTCAAAGAGAGAGAGGGGGAAAAGTGGAGTGCAGATTTATGTTTTGGTTCTTTCTGAATGGAAACTTTTGTTCAGCTCTGATGTGTGTCGCTCTGCCAGCGAGGCCGACGCTTCAGCTATGAAATGAGAGGAGAAACATGTATTTGAAGCCACAGAGGAAGACATCAAAGCCTGACCTGGCACCCATATACATGCTCTCTCTCTCACAAACACACATATATGTGTATGTATATATACATGTATAAACTGTATATACGCAAACACACACGCACAACCAGATCAGCGCCAATCTTGTCGCATTTATATGAATTTATCATTCTGCTCATAAGCTGCTGGCAGGTGACCGGGTCTCCTCAAAGCCTGAGTGAACTATGAAACGTTCAGGATTTATATTTTGGCTTCAGAGGAAGGAAACTCGTGAGGCTGGAGCTCAACAGCAGACTAAGTTACTGTGAAGAAAGAAATCCTTCCAGTTATTTTATATTTGGTATTGGCCAAAAAAAGTTTCGTACTTCTTTAAAATAATGCCACAATTTTCCGTTTTAACCTTTTTTTACAAAAGGGTTGAGGTTACATAAATTCAGAGCACATTCAATTCAATTAAAGTACTTTTTCACCAGCCAAACTTTAAAAAACTTTTCTAATTGATTGCCCAACACGTTTTCATTCAGTTCTAACATTTTAAAACAAAACGTATACCGATTTTAAATCAGATTTTCACAACATGTTTTGTTAGATGTGAAACGAGACGGCTGGATTAAACCAGAGACACACTCACGTTGAACGGTCTCTCACAGATTTCTTGTTCTGCTGAATGCCGAAACATGCTGATGACAAACCGGTCACCTCACCAACAGATGAGCTTTGTTTAAAACCAGTCAATCTTTGTTGGCCGTGGCACAGAGTGATGAGGAAACACGCAGCACAGACGCATTCAAAGTAATTACCACACAAATAGTTGTGGTTGAAATTAAGACGCCGACATGATTTTATCTGCTACAGACCAACGATTAATCCATTAGTCAGCAAGATAATCAGAAGATAAATCCATTCATGAAAATGTAGGCTAGAATAGCTGAAACACTTAGCTGCTATGTCAAGCAACAGGTAAAATAATCAGCAACTATTTAGTTATTAGTTAATCATTTGAGTCATTATTCAATAAAAAAACAATCAGAGACTTTTCTGCTCTTTACTTTCAGTTAGGTATCTGCTCTTTTGTCATATTTCTTAATATTAATATCTGTGTGTGTGTGTGTGTGTGTGTGCCAGGTGACAGGTAGACGGTCCAGACAGGTGTTTGAGGCGGAGCCTGTGGAGGGCGTGTGGGCGGTATGGACGGAGTGGTCTGACTGCTCGCAAACCTGCGGCGTAGGCGTGTCACAGAGGAGCAGGACATGTTTACCACCCCCACCTCCCATCTCCCACCCTCCACCTAACTGGGCAGGTTACTTTCCCGGGGGCATCGGAGGTCCGTTCATCTCACCTGAGCACCCCTACTACCCTCCTCGTTACCCCGGGCAAAACCAGCCTTATCACTCCCCGCCGATCTCCACCAATCACAACCAAGGGGTGTCTCTGTATCGGAATGCCAACCCCGGGGGAGGAGGGGATCCGGTACCGGGACAGGCCAATCCAAACCCTATGTTTTACCAGCCAGAATTGTCCCCAACCAATCAAGACCACGCGTCTTCGTACCGATCGCCCTATCACGCTCCTCCTCACCAGCCAGCACGCACCATCAGGAGGCCGACCAATCCGGGAGCACCGAGGGCTGCAGGAGGCGGGAGCAGAAGGTCAATTGGCCACTCTCGTGAGGGTTTGAATGCGAGAAGGTGAGTGAGGCAGCAAACTCATCAATTAAAGCCAAGCTCCTCTCTTAATTTTTCATCCGTACAATTTCCCATTCTGAATGTTTTTTGGTCAAAATTCTTGGTTTGTTAAATTAAAGGCCAATGCATCATAATCATATGTTTTTGATGCTGGTATCAGCAACAAAAACACTGTCAGCCACCTCAAAAAACTCAGTGTTAACCTCTTTTTAACGATCAAAGGTCAGCCCCTAGAGAGACATTCAAATCATGTCCAGTTAACGGAAACGTTTACATGTGCTGGTCCTCTCCAGGGAAATGACTCTTGCACACAGGAAGTGAATTTTGCCTTGCTGGCATAAAAAGTGCAGATGACATGGCTTTGACCTCTTGGATCTCAGTAAAAGATTCCTCAGAGCACCATTCTGATGATGCTCATGCTCGGCATTCATTCAGGTGCCGTTAGTCAGTGCTGACATTGTTGAGGCAATAGAGAGTTTTTTGTTGCGATGTTTTGAGTGTTGGAGGTTGGAGTTTTGCCCATCAGCGTTATTAGATCATTACTCTGGCTTCTGTCATACCAACAGACACTGCATTGCTCTGCCCGCTCAATGTCGGTCATGATTATGTTCCCCAGCTAACAGGAACTGTTTCCTTTATCTCTCTCACTGCTTCTGGATCTTTCTATCCATCTGTAAATCTTCCCTTCTAAATACTTCTTGCTTATTTTTCCTTTTTGTTTTTGCGTCGCAGGTCTTCCGGCATCCGTCCGGGTCAGTTTGGGTACGGCAGGGTCCCGTTCTCGCTGCCTTTGCACCGCCCCAACCGGCAGGCTCGCCACACCGTTAACAGCACCGACGCTGAGACATCGCCTGCGCCCAATGAAGACGGTGCAGACAACAACAGGGACGAGGACGAGGCCACGGGGGGCGGTGGAGGGCACAGGAAGCCAGGCAGGCGTGAGGTTGAGGAGGTCTCTGTGGAGCCTGCTGCTGAGGAGGTTCCCACAACAACCACCACAACTGGCAACCCACACCGCCATGTCGACCGACCCCCACACGCCCATACAGAGCACGGGAGGGCGAGAGAGCGAGCGCCGTCTTCTCACTTCTTCTCACGCTCCTCATCGCCGGCTCTCCTCCCCAACCGCCATCGGTTTGACTGGAACTCCGTCACCGCGCCGCCTCCTCTCTCCCGCCCCAACTCCCCTGCCGTCGCTCCACCTTTTTCCGCTCCTCTCCACCGCCCCATGCACAGAGAGAGGGAGCTCCAACCACGCTTTAGCCCCTACGTCCCACCCACCGGCGACATCTACCCGCTGCAGCACCCCCACAGCCCGCACCTGGGAGTGGAGTCAGGCAGAGACGGAGGAAGAGCTGCTCCTCAGGTCATCCGATGCTCTGGGCCGGAGAAGGAGTACCGCAGGTGCTTCTCGCAGGTACAATCTTCACCCATGAATATGAGGAAAAAAGTACAAATTCCACTCATTCCATTGGCTTCTAATCATCTCAGCAGTTCACTTTCCCACTTGCTCCTCAGCCTGTGTGTGTCCTTTATTCAGCCTGTCATGCTTGATTTATCTGCATGGCGTGTGTGGAAGGGAGCAGCTAGGCGGGCGTAAAGTTGCAGAGTGTACCTGATAGGTAGATCATTCCCCAGCTCCAACACTAGCCGGTTGTCTTTGAGCAATCGGATGGAAACCGACTGCAACTGACCCCGTGAGACGTGTGTGTATTTTGTTCACAACCAGAATACACACCTCCGGAGTGAAGCCATACACGTGTTTCTGCGACTGATTGCACATACGTGTAAGAAGACTAAACTTGCCAGAACCTGCGCGTTAGTGTGTATAAGTGTGTGTGTGTGTGTGTAAGTGTGTGTGAGTGTCAGTGTGTGTCGGCATAATGTCCTGTGTGGTGATGATTGGGGTTCTGACCTGCTCCATACCGCTCAGCGCGAGTATCAGGAGCAACGTGAACAAGAGAAGCCTGAGGCACAGGCAGATGGGGAACATTCAGCCTCAACACACAGGTGAGAAACTGAGATGGACAGTAACTCAGGTTTCACTCAGACCGGAATGCCACGCTTGACTCCACTCAATTAAATGTTTGATTGAGAGTGAATATTGTGGATGAAGAGTTTTTAGTGACCGAGTGTTCTGCCTGGAGATGGTTTCCCCTGTTTTCTAATATATACATATTGGTAATATTCTGAATGTTTTTGTAATATGGATATTTTAAAACAATAACCACCAGGCAATAGACTTTTGTTGGAGGCCCCCGTCTTGGCACCACATGCGACACAATTCACACATCACATTTGGCAAACGTGCACATTTTCTACATTTTTTAAATGGCTGCTTAAAATTCACCGAAGGCTTCTTACACAACCGTCCACCAATTTTGGCATGTGTTTAGAATAATCAATCAATTATTGTCCTGGGGAGAGCAACAACATCTGGAAAGTCACAGATTTCCTGCCTGAATATATTTTATTTTCAATTGCAGCTTTTCTTAAATCTGAACCCTGATTAACATACGGAGGTATTTAAAGTATTTTCAAGGACTGACACACAGATTGGTTATTCCATCATACTAGTTCATACAATACTAATAGATAAAAGGATAACAACCAATAAACAATATGATGTGACATCTCTCTGGGCCTTGAGTGAAATAAACAAAAGACATTTCATCCATAGTCCCTTTTAAGATTTGATCATGGGGACAAAAATACATTTGACTCGGTTATTTATCCCAGCAGACCTCCAGCAGGTCTATCTTAAGTGACAGCGTTGGTAGGGATGATAAGATTAAAGTTAAATACCACACACACAAACACACACACACACACTGCATTTTCACTCTCACACGTTATTTCCACAACTGGCTCTCATTGAGTGGAAGTAGACACTTTGCATTTGGGGGTTGGCACTCATGGGCTCTTGACTTTTCTCTCTTTAGATAACTTGGCAGGCTGTGGTTCCCTCTTTCATCTCTCTCTCTCTTCCTCTCTGTCTCTACCCGGCTGTATGTGATCGTCCCCATGTCAAAACAGATTTAGTAGCTGGGCTGGCTGAATACTCAGTGCTGACTCATCGGGCTACATATTTACCCACCATTAGCCTCTGCTGTAGCTTTGTTTGCTCCCACAGGGCCAACCTTTTCATGTCTTTTCATAATTTAAAGATAGGTTTAAGTTCTAAAGAATGCAGGATTTTGTCCAGGCTTGTATGTACTGTATATATGTGTGTGTTTGTGCGTGATTTGGGGAGTGAGCCAGACTGAGTGTGACACATCCTATTATCTATTAGGTGTGTTTGTCATAACACACCGCGCCTGAGGCCCATCACAAGTGAGATTGGCTGTGATTACGTGTGTGTTGTTACTGTTGCGTAGAAGCAAGAGGGGAACCGAGAGAGGGACAGAGGAAATGAGAAGGGCAAAAAGGGAAATGTGTGTGTGTGTGTGTGTGTACACGCGAGCGTGTGTGTGTGTGAGGTTGTGTTTAAGTGTGAGAGTGAAGGAAGTGACGCAATTAAGTAGTAGTGAAAGAGAGTACTGTTTTTAGAAAATCTGCACACAGTAGTGGGAGGGCAAGCTAAAGGGCGAGGGGAGAGAAAAAGTGGGGCGAGGTGAACCTAAAAAGAAATGGGGAGGAAGGCTGGTGAGGATGAGTGTGACGGTGTGTTAGTCCTGTTAGTGGAGGAGAGGCGGGGTAAAGAGAGGCAGCAACAAATGGAGAGAAAAACAGTCTGCTGGAAGAAAAGAGTAAATGTGTGCCAGAGGGATTCTTGGAAAAGTGTGTGTGCTCCAACGAGCGCAGAGTGTAACTAGAGGAGAAGTTATTCTGTCCGAGGGAGAGGGGAGGAAAAGGTGGAATTTTAGAAGAAGCCGCCTTAAAAAAAAAAGGGAAAAAAGAAAGAAGAGACGCACCAGCTTGAAGCCGACATTACGCAGAAAGAAACACTCCTCTTCCCGCTTTTTGGTTTGGGTGATTCTCTAATCATTTCCTCTCGCCTCAGCTCCTCTCTCCTAAATATTTGCCAAGAATCCCGAACCGTTCCTCTGCAGGAGCAAGTGAGGCGAGATTTGAGATGCATGGAGTTCACCACGAGGCTCAATCAGATGAACGTGAAGATTGCATTGAGCAATAACAAGTTATTTGCACGTGTTGGCTACAATAAGTCCAGTATGCAGACTACGGTTGGTAAAGTTATATCGTGACGGATATCCAGCACCAGCCATCACAAAAGGCCTCTCACTCCGTCGGATTGGACAATGGGAAAAACTCAAGACGGAAAAAACGCAAAGCAGTCAGCAGCGCAAAAGGGATCAAAATCAATCTCATTGAAAACCAGGTCTGATCAGGCTTCAACTTATTCTCTTTATCGATTCATCTGCTGATTGTTTCAGCGTCATGCGGTCCACGCGATACTACACACCGGTAGAGTCAGCACTGGATGCTGCAGGAGCTACTCCAGGCTCAAAAGAATCACTTCCATTAGCCTTGAAGAAAACCATAAAATATGACACCAGGAAAATAAACAACAATGTCATTAGTCTCGCTCCTGGAGGACAAACCTGAGGAGTTTGTGTTGTGACTACTCGACACACTAACCTGGCTGCAGGCTGCTGATGTCATCACAGTGTGTCATTACACTGGTGTTGTTACAGAGGAAATATATCATTACGACTATCAGGGCTAATAACTGTGTGCAGATCTGACCACGCCAGCTGTTGTTCTCATGAAGTGACGATTCGGCCCAGATGTTTTTCTCTGTTGGACTCACACACACAAACACCCAACCATGATTAATTAGGAAGATCTGTAGTTTCTTTGCTTTGTACTTTAACAAGCAGAAGTACCTGCTTCTCTACAAAAGCCAGGTACCGCTGCTTGTTAAAATGTGTTTACATCAGCTCCTGTGCGCTGAGTTTTCCCTCTTCCGTGTTCCTTTCCAGGAAACAGGGAAACAGCCTGGTCCGTCAAACAGTGACCAAACCCACGGACCGTCACCTCTAAAGCTCACTAAGCAACGGGTTTTATCGTGCTTGTTTAATCTGAACAAAAGCGGAAGTGTAAAGCCAGTGACTCACGGAAATAAACCCTGTGGCGTTTGTGTAGCGTAACATTTAACGGACAAACGGTATCGATGTTCTCATCTAACTCTCAGCAAGAAAGCTAATCGGTGTATTTCCTAGAATCTCAAACTGTTTCAGAATCTCTTCTTTATTTGTCGTGACCATGATAGTCAGCAATAACACAGAGTTACAGGTCAAGAACATGAGAGAGATAGCGCAACATATAACACAAAATCATGAAATCTGTAATAGAAACATACAAAAGCCCAAAACATCGGCAGCCAGAGGACAGAGCACCGTTTCTGCTGCAATTATTTAAATCCAAAATTTAAGACAACTTTGGATCCAATAGCAGAAGGTTCCAGAGGAAGCAGCGTCTCTGTCTCTGAAAGACGTATTTTGCATAGTTCAGTGCCGACTTTTGGACTGTTCATAGCAATGAGCCGTAGGAATGACGAGCAGAGCTGGTTAGCAGCAGTAAGATGTGGGTTTGTCATTTTAGGGGCTTTTGAACATTGTCTGGTTTTCATTTATTGATCTCGTTGTTTTCTTCTCATTTTCTTTTCTTTCGGGAAAAATGTTGTTTTGACGCTCAAACTAAAACGACTCTAAAAGAACAACAGAAGTATTTCTTACCGCTCGGCTTGCGGCGCTGACAGACGAGCAGCGTTTGGAGGACTCCCGACTTCCCCTCCTCAGGGTCAAGGCCGAGAGCCGGGAGTTGCCCTGCAAAGCGCAGACGCACGGCCTCGGTCACAAGATTAGCCGGAGAATGTTAATCGCTGAGGACAAACACATACGCACACATCTTAACACATGTCATGGATCTGAGTGCATGCATACAGCAAAGCTGCCAACTTTTCAAAAAACCTTGGAGTGAGATTGTCGGGGTGACCACAATTTTGCCGCGCACGCAGCCACACACGTTGGTGGCTCAAATATCAGGAAATTTGATTTAATTTGGCGTTGTACCCATGTTGTACCCTGCATTCTGGCCTGGCAAAGGTCTTTTACGAGGCATCTTTGCTACCTTAAAGAATTAAAATGTTTTTTAATAACTCTACTCTCATTTACAAAAACATGACTAATTCTATTGCACAAATGTCCTGTCTTTATGTTAAATTCTTTATAATACATCTTACTTGTTCAAAGAGCTGTTTGGAATTTTTTTGAGATGGTCCTTTTCCTAGGCCTGCAAATAAAGTGATAAATGCTATGTGGGCAGCCTTAACAAACAATGCTCTGATGTTTTGAGCATGCAGTCTACCAAGAGGTTAACAAGGTGCTCTCCTGCTGCTCCTTATGACAGCTGAGTTTACATCACCACACAAAATCACACGCACAAAGACAACACATTATTTCAAGATTTAAAGTTTAAGAGTGAGAACTTAATTGAACCACATGTCATTAACAGGGCTCTCAAGTTTTGAAGACAGGCAAGAGTGACATATCTATCCAGGATGCTTTATTTTCATTGGTTGCTGGATTAAATCTCACCCAGATACAACAGATACGTTCTTTTCTGATTGGATATTGTGAAGCCCATTTCTTTTTTTGATTGGCTGATAAGTGGCACCTCACAGCAGAACTCCAGGGGAGCGCTTGATTCCTTCACGGTGAGGGCAGCGCGGCTCATGTTTGCGTGCTGCGGCACATTAAAACATTAAATAGCCGAGAGTTTTTTCAGCGTGAGAAATACGATGTGTGGCGGGAGTGCGTGACTTAAGACCGAAATGCGTGACAGTCACGCATTAACACACCGTAGTCTCTGCTCGTTGTGTCTGTTTGAAAATCTTCTTTTGTTGCTAACTTCGGGACTCTTTGGGGTAAATAGGATGTCTATGCAGCGAATAAGTTGATAGATGCGCTCCTTAGCGCCATCTATCGTCGCGGAGTTTGAAAAGAAACCAACACGTCTCGGCCCAAAATCAGAATTTCTTTTGCCGTGAGAAATTGGTTGTGTGGCGTGAGAGCGTGTGAAAACATGCAAAAGCGTGTGTCACACGGCGAAACCGTGAGAGTTGGTAGCTCTGATACAGTGATGAGTCGTGGAGCGTGCTCCTTTATGGCCGCGGGGTCCAACGGTCGTTGGTCGTGACTGTGAAATGTCGCCGTTAGGGATGCACCCGATCCATATCGGCCGATATTACCATTATCGGTTTTGATCGGCGTTCTCAAAACGGCCGATCAAAACGGCCGATCAGATGACGTAACATCTGCGAGAAAAACTATCAGAGACGTTTCAATTGCGGCGCATCGCAACGGAGACGATGCGCCCGGCGAGGGCCGCAGAGTGAGAGGACCACGAGGGGATCCTCACGCAGCAAGCGGCGTCCCCGTCCCCCGAGTTGAATCACTGGGTCGACTCAGCCGACTCTCACATGTCTGAGCCCCTAGAGACTGATGTTCACGGTAAACACATTCGATCGGGGGCGCGCGAGGGTTTTGATAAAGTTAGCGGAAGGATTTAAGTGACAAACATCCGATTTTGCAAAGTTAGCGGAAAGAACCACGTGAAACAACATCCGTTTTTCAAAATAAGATGTCGACAAATCATACACTAGCATATAAAAGTAAACAATGAACTGATTTTGTATCTTTATAGATCGTTTCTGAGATTTAGCTTAAATTATGCTAACATTAAAACATTGTTACTGTACCAAGGAAGAGTTTATAAAAATAAGTCAGACTTTTGTATGTTAAAAAAAGTCCTGTAAATAGATTTCCCCAAGAGTTCCAGGAAATGAATAATGCAGATGTGTTCCATACATATCTGAAATCCCCTACAATAGCAATCAAATAATTTTAATGTATCAATTAGGACATTTTTCTAAGTAAAAGTCCTAAATGTTTAAAGAAATCGGTAATTTCTTTAATGTTTGAGGTGCTTTATATATGTATTTCCTCATAGTCCTAGGCAATAATGATACACAATAAATAGGATGCTTCAATCGACATCGTGATCGGTATTATTGGATCGGCAGATACTGATTTCAGTGATCGGTGATCGGTGATCGGCACAAAAAACCTGATCGGTGCATCTCTAGTCGCCGTAATGCCTGAGGAATGACCGGCTAGCCTTAACCTGTGTGTGGTATTACCGCGACGCGGCCAGCTGTGCAGGCGCAGACTTGCGTGGAGAATGCTGACGTCTCACCTGGGCTTTCCCTTCGGAAACACACGTGGTGAAAGGTTCCCGCTTCCCTTGTAATCTGTTCCTCCCAAAAACTCATTAGTCCTGCCCGGGCCGGTGTTTGTGTTTCACGCAAGAGTGTTATGTGTGCCCAGGATTGGCTGGTGCGCGTTGATGTGTGTGTGTGTGTGTGGGTGTGTCCATAGAACAAAGCTTTTAGCCCTCAGGCGGGACCCCCCTCCTCATTCACATGCTCCAATATACTGCCCACAGGCCTTTTCTGTGCTGACCCTCCCTGCTTGTAAAACACATCTGAAACGTTCACAGCTCCCGAACAAAAACACTGTCTGTCAGCTGCGTTCACTTCTCCTCCACCTGCTCTCCGCTGCTATCCATCCTTCACTCTGTCACCATGTCAGCCAGTCGATGCCAGTTACTGTATATTGTGTTTCAAGCTTCTCTTTTGTTACTTTACCGATGAAGAATCCTTTCGGGGGCTTTAAGTTTCAGGTACGTTGATTGTATTGAAGCCAGGAGTTGTGATACTCCTGGTGTTACACCGTGGGTCTCAGTTTACTAGTTTTAATATCATTCTTAGTGGCAGGAGAAATCACGAATAAACCCAACGGAGCAAGAAACACAGAGAAACTAACACACAGGTTATCTTCACTTACTTGGAAAAGAAAACCAAGGTTACTTTATCTGACTCTATTGTAAACATCCATCACAGTTTACAGACGGGCTCCTTGACTCGACTCTGGTCTTCTTGTCCAATGAAGAATTATTACCGACATTCTGGTTTAGCTCACTTTGGGTTTTACCTCGATGGTGGTTTAGTTTAATCCGGTTTAGCTGTTTACATCCTGTCTGACAGCTCGTGTTTCTTAAACTGTCGGACTTCATTGTAGTAATGGGGTCTTAGACCAGCGTCATCACTTTAGTTAGCATGAAGTGATGATGTCGCCATGCTGAGTGTAAACGAGGACCAGAACTACAAATACAACTGTAATTTCCCTTTAATCAGTATTATCCAAAAACAAATACACACAGATTCACACTTTGTGTGTGTGTTTTTTTCAATGCTGCACTTTTTTCTACAGAAAAGAAAACCTTTTTACCAAAAGAAGCTGGGAAGTTCTCAAATATTAAACGTTGCTTAAGAACAATAAGAATACATAAACAAGAATATTGATGTCCGTTTCCGTCCCTTTACAGTTTTTTTAATATTCCGCTTTGGTGTCCTGGTTTCCAGATTTCAGTCAGGAGCATCGTTGCATATCTCTCTTCCCTCGTTTCCTGTCGATATCTGTAGTGACAAAAATAAAGGCTAGTGGACAAAGAACCGTGATGATGAACCAGAATCTAAAGAGGCTTTTTAAATTCTCAGTGTTATCGAGCTCCACTTCCAGAGCTGCCAGTTGACACTCAGCTTCATAAACTCACGTGAAGCAAGTAAAAAACCATTTTGAATGTTTCTATAGCGCCACATGATTGAATGGTTTTTACTCTCGTTGGATGTACTTGTGGTTCGAGTGTTTTGATTTCATCCACAGGCTCAGACTCACCCTCGCTGCCTTTCCCCTCCACACACCACCTTTCTCTCTTTCTATCACCCCTGTCTTTCAGTATTTTTCTCTCTTTTATCTCCCCTCCTCGGCCCATTCAATAACTCCCATCCCCCCCAGTTCCCTGTCATCACTACTTCTGTTCACAGTTACGGGGAGACCCCCGAACTCTGCACTCATCGTAAATGAGGGAACACCAGCCCTAACAATAACACACATTCTCCTCCAGAACCGTGAAACACAAGTTTTTACTCTCACTCCACCTCCCCTCCCTGCGTCCTTCATTCAGTCCGTCAGCCTCCTGAGGTTTTTACACACCCTAAACTCTTTTGCGAGGAGGATCTATTTGCTGCGTAGCATTCAGACAATCACCAACGCATGACTGGACACACTGGACTTTGACTTGCATTCTCTCCTTTCATTTTACGTTTGACTCTTGTCTTTTATGGACGTTATTTCTTTCTTTTGACTGTACTGTAGAATCCCAGAGCTGCACACACAGTGTTCTTGTGTGTGTGTGTGTGTTTATTTAGTGTTATTGTCCACTCATCATTCATGGTCTCACACACAAACACACACACACACACACACACATGCAAAGATACACATAAACTCTCCAGTTTGAAATGGGACCCAACATGTTTATGTCCTGCTAAAATATTTACAACTATTACCAACCACATTTCACACACACATCCAGGCAGATTTACAGGGTTACTTAAAAACATCAGGTCACATACATACACTGACCCTTAATCGCGCCCCACCCTCCATTTACGCATGCATTCAGCGGATGTAGCTCAAACACTGAAGAGGCTGAAACCAGACTTTAACTGTAAATAACACAGAAAATAAGTGCAGCAGTATTGGAAGTATTGAGCAGACGGAAACGGTGGCACAGTGTTCCCCATCCAGTTCCGTGAGCTGGTTTCACACTCTACTCGAAGAGAAACAACAGATGATCCTCTGAGTGCCTTATGTGACATCACAGCGACGTACATTCATTCACACACACACACACACACCTACACACACACACACACACACAGACACACAATACACTTAACAGTGAACGTGTGAATGTCTGCAGTGTCAATGAGTTCACGCTTTGAAGGTTTATCCACTAATATCTTTTAGTTACACTTCGTCGCAGAGACTGGTTCACATGAGAACTGTTTGCGTGTATGTGTGTGTGTGTGTGTGTGTGTGTGTGTATAAACTTGACTACTCCCATGCTCTTGCCTCCCGAGATGAGTGACGAGAAACTTTCCAGCTGTTTGTGACAGCTGTGGATGTGGAGACAAATCCACAAAAAAAAAAAAAATACATGAGGAACGAATCAAAGAAAGAGAGAAGTGAAAGACAAGACGGTTGTTGAGCTAACGGAGATTAGAGTTGCAAGGAAATCTGAGAGTTCTGTGTGTGGCATGTGTGTGTGTGTGTGTGTGTGTGTGTGAGTTGTCCCTGCTTGATGTTTTTGCAGGTATGCTAAAACTCTTTCCACTCTACGGCTCCGTAAGGACTCACACGCAATCACACACACATGCACACGCCCACACACACATCAAACACGTGCACACACACACACACATCACATTTTGTGGCCATAAACTAAAAGCCACGGTGGATTTATATGAGCAGTCCCTTCCAAAGAATCTATTATGTCCAGATGGTTCTCATATTGTTCACCCGCTGACTGCCAAAAGCAGCATGTAGAATGTGTGTGCGACTGTTTGTGTATTTGTGTGTAACGGTATGACGTGTTTGCACTTTCTTCCACGATTTCAAAGGAAATGATTTAATTCCTTCTTTATTAGGAGTGTTTCCTTTGCCTCTTCCTCATAACTCTCCGCTGCATCCTGCCTCCTTAAGGGAGCCCGAGAGGAACAACTACCAGATAAATAGCTGGATGATTTGATATTGGTTCAATGTGTGGAAGTGTATTTTAAACTCTCTGTTTCTGTCCTCCAGGTGTGTGGAGGAGGTGCGTTGGACTCCAGAGCCGAGCAGTGTGCTGCCTTTAACACCCAGGAGTTCATGGGTCGCCTCTACAACTGGGAACCGTTCACTGAGGGTGAGGACTGAGTTAACACACACACACATACACACACAGTAGTCAGGGGTTTAGCTGCACAGTGCTTCAATGTGATAATAGGCTTACAGTTAGAATGAAATGCTAGGAGAGGGAAAAAAGCATCAGTGAAATGTGTGATTAAGAGAGTTAAATGTTGCTCTGGTATTAGTGTGTGTTGGGAGGCCGAACCCACTGCAATCCCTCCTCTCATTGGCCTGCAGTACGTACATGTAGCATCAAGGGTGGGGAGAGGAGAGAGGAAAGAAGAATGACTGGAACTCAATCTGCTTTTATTCTTTGCACAACACATTCTCCCTCCTCTCATTTTCCTCTCATTTGTCCAACGTCTCCCTTCCTCTGCCAAGTAACTCCTCCCAGCTAAGCACACAGATTCCTTCTGAGAAAAAGAAAGAAAAAAAGAAAGGAAGAAACAGAAAGGGGGAGGTGAGAGGTGATGGGACGCAAGTGTTTTGTAATATGACCAGTGGGAGCAAAGAGAGACAACGTGGCGTGTGTGTGTGTGTGTTTCTCCGTACTGTATGTATGTGTGTTTACTTTGGTGATCAAATGTTCAATAGTTCAACGCAGTGGATATTGTGTCTATTTATCTTTGTTTTCCAATGCTGAGAGGAAGAGAGAGAGAGAGAGAAAAAAAGACTAAACAGATATTTGAGGAATTTGAGCAAAAAGGAAGAGTGGATAGAGAGAATATTACAAACATGGGGGTTTTGGGAATAAGAGAGTGAAGGAGGGGAAGACAAAGAGTCCAATGGAACACAGCTGTGAGATGATATCAACAGTATTTGTCATTAGACTAAAGTTTACAAGCCTCTGTGTATTAACACGATGAGATTATTGGCAAGTGTGTGTGCTTTACTGCCGATGGATGGCTTAAAGGATGTGAGATAGTATTTGGCCCAATGTTTGTGCTTGTACGTTTGTGTTTCGTATGTCTGTCTATCCACTAGTGATCACTGTATCAGATGGGTGAGATTCCTCAACATGCACACTTGAGAGTGTCGCGCCAGGTGCACTCGATCAGCAACACCACCATCTGCAGTGTGGGTTTGGTTTTATTCTGTCTTAATACACACGTAACTACTAATGAGCACAAATAAGACGTTATGAAGAATGACATGGCATAAAGACAGCTTCCAGATCTCCAGTGGGAGTCACAGTCTCACAGTGGCGCCACACCCTCATTCAGCTGGGCTTGAAGTCTGCATTTCCTGTTTGGATGGATGAAAGTGTCTTGGATGTGCTCGGGTGGTTGCTGCTCGTCCGCGATACGCTGGTCATCCCCTTGTGACCCTGCATAGGATATGTTTGTATATATATAATGGATGGATTACCCAAGTTGTATCCATGACAACACAAAGGGAGTCCACCTCGACGGATGCACTGATCTCAGGCCAGTTTTGAGGCTGCAGGCGGCTCTAGACATGGTAACATCTGTGACGTGGAGTCATCCCAGAGCTATCAGCTGGAGTCTAACTGTCTGCATAAACACAGGGCCTTTCCTTTCACCCCCCTGCTATCTGTGTGTTAGTGAGGGGAAAGAGTGAGACTTCTGTATTTATCCTGGATTTAGCCGCTCTTACATTCTCTTCATGTGCTGTGCGTCCTTGCCCTCCGCTCCGGATTATTTTAAACCAGCGTGTCCTTGAGATCCGCTGAGAAGAGGAGAAGGCAGGAAGAGAAGAGACAGAGACAACCTCTTAGCACATAGCATCACGGTCAGAAAGACACAGCACGGTTGAATCACTGTGAGGATTCATTTCGGATAAATGAGGCCGCCACATGGCAGATGTCACATGTATTGGCGGGGTTGATGGGACACAGTACTGTATGTGTTAAAGGTATTTGCAGATGACGTCAGCTGGGTGAGACTCACTTGATCAGCGCTGTGGATGATCCTTTTTCACTCTGCTAAGTAAACTGTACCATACTGTTTACTTCAGTCCGTTCCCATTGGCTACAACCCAAATCTTCATATCTCGCTTCCCATCAACACACTGGAGGCTGCACAGAGTGTGTGTGTGGTGTGTGTGTGTGTGGGTGTATGTGTGTGTTACGACATTAAATGGTGTATTAGTCATATCCCTCCAGCTGCACTCATCTGTTTAGGACTTTGTACCGTACTGCATATATTTACCATAAGTATTTATGTTTCACTGTGCAGTCAGCTCTGGCTACTTAGCCTGGGTTGTTTGGCCTCCACGGGGCCAGCCCTGTTATGTAGGAACTGCAACGTGTTGTGGCCTTTGGATAGGAACTGGAAGCTTAAACTTTAAAGCTCTTACAAACCCCAGAAGGGATTAATTTGAGTGGCAATGTTTCCCCCCACAAGCTCGTCCCTGAATAAAGCTACCTCTCGTTTTGTAAGCGCTGCACGTGCAGGTGTTGTTTTAATGAATATTCCCATTTATTCAGGCCTCATCCCCAATCTGCTTACCCATGCTCTCCTCTTCCTGTCCCATTGCCTCTCTCTTTCTCTCTCCCTGTTGGAGTTTGTTTAAACGGAGAGATAGTGGGGAAGTATATTCAGACAACATATATTCCACTGTCTGAACACTAAGCTCAGAGAGGGAGAGAGACAGTGGAAGAGACAGAGAGGCCGGATATCGAAGCGACGAGATGAACAGAGAAGCAGAATACAGTAGCTAGAGACAAATGAAAAGATAAAGGAGCACACAAAGAGAGAAAAGTCAAATAGATTAGTAGTTGGAGAGCACTCAACTTCAGGGCAGGATAGTGAGGAGATAAGGAATGAGGAAGATGAGCAGGAAGCATATAGAGAGAGAGGAAGAGGGTACAGGAGTGGCAACACGTCTCCCTCTCTCTTTTCGGTCACTGTCTCCAGTCTAATCTCTCAAAGATAACTGTGACAGACGGAGAGAGAGAACTAGGGTGGAGAGAGAGATGGTGGGAACACCACCTCCCTTGTTTCTTCCTTTCTTTCTTTCTTGACGTGTACTGTATATCTGTTTCGCTGCAATTACCAGACAGCAGCAATATAATGGGTGCAAACAAGAGGAGGTATAGTTTAAGAAAGTCACACACATTAACTTGTTCCTTCATACCAATTATTTAACAATATGCCGCCACCAAGGTAAAATTTAATTTACAAAATATCTCTCAAGTATATATAATATCAAGCACTTTAAAAGAACAGATGCCTTTTCTGATAAAATGCTGTCGGATTACGGGAAGCTGTTGAAGGTCGAAGTAATAATACAAGTGCATATTGTTGTGGTCCCAAGTGATTTAAATCAGAGCCAATAGGACAACACCACTTCATTCCTCTTCTTTCTCTTATTGGCACCAGATAGTTTCCACATTATGCTGATGACATATCAGTTCATACTTTTCTGACATTTAATATTCTCTCTCACGCCATATTTGAGAGACATTTGTCTGCATTTCCAGCTACAAAATAATCTCTGATAAATCTATTACTACCTCAATGAATCTGTGTCTGCTTCGGAAAGGATGGTTCAGTCCATGTTGACCCATTCTGAGGGACCACTACTACATTTATAAGCCAATTGATGCGCCTAGTTATAAACCATAACTTCCTAACTTTGTGGAAAGATAAACATCCAGTCTGAGTCAATTACTTCACGTGTATTTCTTCCTGACCACTTCCAGCCACTTGATGCGATATAAATACACTCCTTATTGTCCACCGATGAGGACGTCCAACTGGCAGAGGGACACACCTGTAAATGGTGTCTTGGTCCAAACTTAAGTGTTTTTTGTCGAGACATCCCTGATGCAGGTCTATTTTGGGTCATTAAGATCACACTTGGTTCACTCTGCCCTCCCAGTGAAATGCTCCAAGCTTCCTTAACACCTAATCCTTCCATTTTCTGAAATGGAAAACAACAAAACAATGAAGCAGCATCTTAATGGGCCAGATTTACTAATCCTTCTCTTCCGTCTGGAGGTTTGCTAAAGTCCCGTATTATTTATATTAGGTTGTGTATTGCTTGTTATTCTGTTGAAGCATTGTTGCATGTCAGCTAGAGTCGAGGAACAGAGGTTCTTTGAAAGCATATGGAGTTACTTTCAGTTCCCTACATGCAGAGTATACACTTTCTGTATTCTCTCTCTTGGACACACAAGGTGAAAGCTGGTATTTGACCTCTCGTCTTTATTCTAGTATCTTCTATGAGCATCTTGATTTTGAAGGGGCTTTGGGTTACATGCTGACGATGGCATATTGAATGAGTGGAGGCCTTCCTCTGGTGAAACATCTTCAGTAGTATAATATGTAAATAAAGTGGCATTGATGTGATACCAGAACAAAGATATTTCACCAAAGAAGCACTGTTGGATAGAAAACCCGCTTTTCAAATGAACTCAAAGACAGAATGATATAACTGTACAATAGAGAGACCAACATATGTGTTCATATTTATTTATTTATATTATATTTGGATGTGTGACGCCACAATGAGAAGTCACAAAATTCAGAAGCAAAGCATTTGCTACCTGCTGACAGAAACTCCTCCCTCTCACACTCAGCTAGTTGACCCGTTGCCTCAAACCACTTAAGTTTTTACACATGGAAGAACTAAAAAAGTTAAGTTGGGTTAACTTAAAAATGTAAGTCCTGCAGTAGACATATCTAAGTCCACATTAGTAATAATTACTCAAAATCATTAGTTCACTTTAATTATTTCTTTTTTTTAGTCCAAGTTTAATGAAATAACTATATTAAGTTAAACATACATAAGAATATATAAACAAATCACGAATATAACAATAGTAATTGCTCCTTAAGATCATTAGTTTAATTTAAGTAATGTCTTTACTTCTAATAAAATACAGTTTTATTTTAAGATTGTATTTATTGTTTCAGGATAATTGCAGTGAAGAAAAGAAAAACAACAATGAATTGTGTCCACCAATGAGATTTATTTTGTCAAAACATTGCACTGTAACAGTTTAAATGTTTTACTGAGTCAATACAACAATTCCAATTTTAGAGATTATGTAGGGATGGAACACCTAGATGCTATAGGGATGATGCACTTAGATTATGTAGGGATGGAACACTTAGATTATGTAGGGATGGAACACTTAGATTATGTAGGGATGGAACATTTAGATTATGTAGGGATGGAACACTTAGATTCTGTAGGGATGGAACACTTAGATTATGTAGGGATGGAACACTTAGATCCTGTAGGGATGGAACACTTAGATTATGTAGGAATGGAACACTTAGATTATGTAGGGATGGAACACTTAGATTCTGTAGGAATGGAACACTTAGATTATGTAGGAATGGAACACTTAGATTCTGTAGGGATGGAACACTTAGATTATGTAGGGATGGAACACTTAGATTCTGTAGGAATGGAACACTTACATTATGTAGGGATGGAACACTTAGATTCTGTAGGAATGGAACACTTAGATTCTGTAGGAATGGAACACTTAGATTATGTAGGGATGGAACACTACGATTATGTAGGAATGGAACACTTAGATTCTGTAGGAATGGAACACTTAGATTCTGTAGGAAAGGAACACTTAGATTATGTAGGGATGGAACACTTAGATTATGTAGGGATGGAACACTTAGATTCTGTAGGGATGGAACACTTAGATTCTGTAGGAATGGAACTCTTAGATTATGTAGGGTTGGAACACTTAGATTATGTAGGGATGGAACACTACGATTCTGTAGGAATGGAACACTTAGATTCTGTAGGGATGGAACACTTAGATTATGTAGGGATGGAACACTTAGATTCTGTAGGGATGGAACACTTAGATTATGTAGCGATGGAACACTACGATTCTGTAGGAATGGAACACTACGATTCTGTAGGAATGGAACACTTAGATTCTGTAGGAAAGGAACACTTAGATTATGTAGGGATGGAACACTTAGATTCTGTAGGGATGGAACAATTAGATTCTGTAGGAATGGAACACTTAGATTATGTAGGGATGGAACACTTAGATTATGTAGGGATGGAACACTTAGATTATGTAGGGATGGAACACTACGATTCTGTAGGGATGGAACACTTAGATTCTGTAGGGATGGAACACTTAGATTATGTAGGGATGGAACACTACGATTTTGTAGGAATGGAACACTTAGATTCTGTAGGGATGGAACACTTAGATTATGTAGGGATGGAACACTTAGATTCTGTAGGAATGGAACACGTAGATTCTGTAGGAATGGAACACTTAGATTCTGTAGGGATGGAACACTACGATTCTGTAGGGATGGAACACTTAGATTATGTAGGGATGGAACACTTAGATTCTGTAGGAATGGAACACTTAGATTCTGTAGGAATGGAACACTTAGATTCTGTAGGGATGGAACACTTAGATTCTGTAGGGATGGAACACTTAGATTCTGTAGGGATGGAACACTTAGATTATGTAGGAATGGAACACTTAGATTCTGTAGGAATGGAACACTTAGATTCTGTAGGAATGGAACTCTTAGATTATGTAGGGTTGGAACACTTAGATTATGTAGGGATGGAACACTACGATTCTGTAGGAATGGAACACTTAGATTCTGTAGGGATGGAACACTTAGATTATGTAGGGATGGAACACTTAGATTCTGTAGGGATGGAACACTTAGATTATGTAGGGATGGAACACTACGATTCTGTAGGAATGGAACACTACGATTCTGTAGGAATGGAACACTTAGATTCTGTAGGAAAGGAACACTTAGATTATGTAGGGATGGAACACTTAGATTCTGTAGGGATGGAACAATTAGATTCTGTAGGAATGGAACACTTAGATTATGTAGGGATGGAACACTTAGATTATGTAGGGATGGAACACTACGATTCTGTAGGGATGGAACACTACGATTCTGTAGGGATGGAACACTTAGATTCTGTAGGGATGGAACACTTAGATTATGTAGGGATGGAACACTACGATTTTGTAGGAATGGAACACTTAGATTCTGTAGGGATGGAACACTTAGATTATGTAGGGATGGAACACTTAGATTCTGTAGGAATGGAACACTTAGATTCTGTAGGAATGGAACACTTAGATTCTGTAGGGATGGAACACTACGATTCTGTAGGGATGGAACACTTAGATTATGTAGGGATGGAACACTTAGATTCTGTAGGAATGGAACACTTAGATTCTGTAGGAATGGAACACTTAGATTCTGTAGGGATGGAACACTTAGATTCTGTAGGGATGGAACACTTAGATTCTGTAGGGATGGAACACTTAGATTATGTAGGAATGGAACACTTAGATTCTGTAGGAATGGAACACTTAGATTCTGTAGGGATGGAACACTTAGATTCTTTAAGAGGAGGAATGCAACATTACACAGTAACATACAGACAGGCATTTACATTCTTAATTTCAATTTGACTGGACAGAGGAACTGGGTTAAACATATTGAAACAGAGCACTTATCTGCAGTCTCGAGCATACACTGTAAAAAACAAGTGGTGGAACATTCATACATTATGCAACATAAACTTCAAACAATTTTAAAATAAGTACCTTAGAAATGAAACATTCTTTTAACTACAAACAGTCTTTGGTGAGAAATTAGGATTAAAACCATGTGCCACTGCAGAAATACAATCCTAACAATACACTAGCACTGGAATGTATATATTTGCACTCAGACAGGTAGAAAAAAGAGACACAGCAAAAACATTGTTAAATGGGAACACCTGAGAACACCTTACATTGTGTGTGCTGCACACGGCACTAATCCAACAGGCCCCTCCCCCCTTACAGAAACGTAACATACTAAGTTATCTCTGCTAAACATGATCAGTGCACTACACTTTTTCAACTGATTAGTGCAAACAACTAAATATATTCAGTAATGACACGTTTGTTTGACAAAACATGGAATTATAAGTAATGACCACTTAAAAGTTTAAGCTGAAATAAAGTCGGGTTTACAGTGCACCTGCAACTAAATCTCTGACTCCTTACTCATGCTACGACCTCATGTTTATAGCACGACTTCACACACACAAACACAGCCCTATACACACACACACACACACACACACCAGCTCAGCCCAAGGCCTGTAACCCTCTTAAGACCCCCAATCACTGGCCTCTAAGAGGATAATAAACAGTGTAGCCGCTCACTGTCCCTTCCTGACTTTATCATCCATTCTTCTGTCTTTTCAAGTCTATATTAAAGGAAACATTTTATCACAAGAAGATATGTTCACGTCTGTCTTAAAAGAAAGATACATCAATTTAGAAAAATGCTCCACAATAACATTGTCGGACTCACAACTTCTATTCTTTTTCAACAAGTATCAAAATTGCAGCAGCAGCATCACGGCGCATTTAGTCCACAGATTCATCTATCTAGTCAAAACTTCTCCTACATTACCCACAATGCAACTCAACAGTTCATTCTGCGCTGCCTCGAGCCTCTATCTTCAAGCGGAGGTGAGGAGCGTGCAACAGAGGCCTGGTTAACACACTTTTTCTCTCCACTCCTCCAGATTCTTTTCTTTTTCCAACCTGTACTCTTAAGCACCTCCCGATGTTGACTCAAGTGACATCACTTGAGGCGATTCATCACACTTCACACAGCTCTCCTATGAGCTATATAATGGGGTTTTTTACAACTTTTTCCACGTATGCAGCTTCGGTTATTATAGACGCTGGAAGAGCCTGGCTCTTCGATGATGCCCCTACCAACACCTCTACAGTTCACCATCACACGTGTGTAGTAGCTTGTTAGTGAAATCATTACACAAACAAACATGTTATGTTTTTGTTTCTGTTTTGTGGTTTTAGAGGGACTCACATGGTGTAACCATTATAGACATCAGATTGATATCTTCTCATTTCATGCTCAGAAAGAAACGAGCTGTTCATTGTGTTCCACCACTCAGACACACTCTGCTCCTGCTTTTCCACTTTACCCCTCCCATATCCCCTTGTGAGATCCTCTGTATTCTCCACTCGTGCCACTTCTCAGTACTGAAGAACTTCAATTTCCTCTTCTACCTTGAAGCGGTCTTCACTTTCTCTTATTCTTCCCATCTGTTCTATGGTTCCTTGTACATCTATCTATACATGCTATGTTTGCCCGTTGGGTTCTTCTCGTAAATCAAACCTTCCTCAGTCTTATGTTCACACCTCTCCTCTGGGTATGTAGCTCCCGGGGTGGTGCAGCAGTGACTGCATTCACAAACGTGCGCAGCAGGGGAAATAGCTCAACGATCCAGCCTGACAGTCGGGGGAGCCACATAGAAAGACGTTCATCGCTCAGCTGGGTCTTCTCAGCGCACTGGCAGATGCAGAGAGAAGCTCCACAGACCTCACTGTCAGA
Organism: Pseudoliparis swirei; assembly: GCF_029220125.1. Taxonomy (NCBI): domain Eukaryota; kingdom Metazoa; phylum Chordata; class Actinopteri; order Perciformes; family Liparidae; genus Pseudoliparis; species Pseudoliparis swirei. Next base: position 13,589,486 of record NC_079409.1, read on the forward strand.
CACATATACAGCAATATGTTATGCAATAACGACCCTCTCCTCCGTCCCTGTGTTGCAGTTGGTGCGGACAAACAGTGCGAGCTGACCTGCAGACCTTCGGGCTATCGTTTCTATGTCCGCCAGGCCGAGCGTGTCAAAGACGGGACCCCCTGCTTCAACGTCAGTGCCAACGACGTGTGTGTAGAGGGGCGATGTCTGGTGAGTGCATCTATATGTACATGTGTGGGAGATTTTAGCTTCAGGTGTCTAGCCCGTCTAGCCGGAGTTGACAAAATCCAGAAGCTCTCTGTCTCAGGCTGATTTAAGCCTGGCATTCAGATCCGGAGCGGCTCCAGTCTGTTTACCCTGCTCTGGGCCTCTCTCTTTATATCATTTGCACTCCATTATTTTATACTTATTCCACACTTCTGTTTCTGGCATAAATCCGGCCAGCAATAATTACCAATTACACAAACAATGGTGAAATAAACACGATGGATGGCGATGGATGGGGAATTTCCACCACATTGGAAAAGCTTTTCTCTGCTCTGTCCCCTCCCCTCCTCCCACATCTCTTTTGTTGCCCAGCCCCACATTGTCTGACCCATCACTCACATCTTTTCACCTTCCTCTCCTGCCAGACCGAAGGTTGCGATGGGGTGCTGGGCTCCGGCTCTGTGATTGACAAGTGTGGAGTGTGTGGTGGGCGGCAGAGCTCCTGTCGAAAGGTGACGGGAAGTTTCCAAAATGTCTCGGTTCCCCTCGGTTACCACAAGATCCTGGACATCCCGCCAGGAGCTACGTTCATTAAAATCACGGAAATGCGAGCCAGCCCGAATTACCTGGGTAAGAGCTAATAGACAAAAAAATAATCATGCACACACACACACACAGTTTAAGGTTTCCTACATAATACTGTTAGCAGCTCCAGTAAAAGCGAGATTGCGGCGAGGGAATTGCCGATTGGGTTATGAGATTTGGCCCACGAGCGTGTGTGTGCTGGCTCAGACCAACACTGTAAATGTTGTGACCTCACAGACTCCAAGCAGATAAAGCGAGTATTGTTAGAGCCCATACGGAACCAGTGACGTGTGTGTGAGTGTCTGTCCTCTTGTCTGATCATGAGACGGCACTCCGAAGTCTGTTTGTCTGTCTGCGAGTGTGTTTGGGTTCATGGGGTTTCCTAGGAATTTACCACGATGTAGACTAAACAAGAGAAAAGAAACGAAAACGTCACTGAAGTCATGCTTCATTCCTCCTCCACCCCCTTTTCTCCAGCCATGAGGAGTGGCACAGGGGCTTCGGTGGTGAACGGGCGGTGGGCTGTGGACCCTCCTGGGGAGTACCAGGCAGCGGGGACTAGCTTCACCTACACCCGACCGAGAGCACAGGCGGGGGAGGAAGAGAAAGGCGAGTCCCTCTGGGCTCCGGGACCAACCACCACACAGCTACAGCTATATGTAAGCAGTGTTTACCTTACCTCTGAAAGTAAACATGAGCCAGGGCACGGCACAATTGAGTTGATGATACACACACATGCACATAAACAAATGTGTATACACAGAGTAGAGTATTTAACATCTCTATAACATTGTCGTAAGCCTGAGGCTATGCTCTCCTGCTCTGTGTCAAGATCCTTCAGATTATTATAGCATTATGGTGGGATAAAGACCGCTATAGCAAAGCTTAGCCTGAGCCACATCAGTCTATCCAGGGCTTAATAATACAATTACAACCTCAGGCAAAGATCTTATTAAAGAACAGAACTCTTCTGCAGCTTTGCTTTTAAAAGTCACCGGGAAGGAGGAGGCAACACTAGCGAGCACCAAAGCACTGAAGCACCTGCATTTGTAAAGCTTTATTTTGATTTAGAAAACAAATACAAAAGGTCTATAACCACAATATTGGCACTGTGAGGGCGTTTTGCTCTTTACGCGCTGGAAAATAAATTGTTGGATGGATTCAAAATAGAAAGACAAGTCAGCTTTATTTAGAGCCTTGCATCTGGTGGAATACATTTGAGTTTGGCCGCAGAACAAACAACAATGAAAAAAGACCAAAACACAAGTGTTTATTGTTTGTCTTTAGGTTGTTGCTTGTTTAGCACAAATTGCAGCCCAAGCTAGACCCATTGTTTGCTCAGAACTTCAAGTTCACTTTATTCTTTCTATCACATCAGTATGGCAGAGGAGAGGGGTCAAGTAAAGCAACACATCAGCATCTTGACTACTAGAAGCTGGTTAGCTTAGCATAGAGACTGGAAATATCTTGTCTGGCCACTAAACCTGGCGACCAGCACCTCTACAGCTTAATTAACACATTACAAGTTGTTTATTTAATCTGTACCAAAGTCAATCCAGTTTATTATTATTACCGTAGGCAATAAATAGAAGATCAAAATGTTGTTGCCATGGGACTCCACCTGATTAAGTTTAGATGACCTTGGATATGCCACGCCTTGTGTGATGGTCTGCAGGGTTTCATAATAAGAGGGTGGGGGGATAAGGAGAAGCACCCTGCTGAGGCCTCCTTGAGCTTGACACAGTTTCCCTGCCAGGGCTCGAGTGGCTCGTCCTGACCTTTCGGTGCATTTCTCGATGGGGATCTGTGAAGCTGTTTGGGGAGTTTTTCTTGTCATTGGCTAGTTTTCATCTCTAACTTTGTCTTTTCTCTCACCCTGTTTTGCTCTCAAGATCATTTTTCACAAGGAGAACCCGGGCATCAACTATGAGTTTTATATCCCCGTGGAGAAAAAGGAGGTGGCGCCCAGAGAGAGGCAGAGGGAGCGAGAGCCAGGCAGGGCACCCCTTCGCAGTACGTCTCTCGCACTTGTACTTTCTGGTTTTATCTTCTTCTGTTCAGCTCAGTTTTTGACAGCCATGTTTTATAGAAAAGCAAAGACACACTGGATTCTCCACAGTCAGCACATACTTGAGTCTTGCTGATTGCAGAATTGAACCCTAAATCAAACATCTCTAGATTCATTCTTTTCAAATGACTCAGGGAAACACTACTCTGAGCCATGAGGGTGATGGACGTGTTAATGGGTTATGACGGGCGTGGTTCTGAGCCAAATGGGAGGGATTGTTGTGCAAGTGTGTTTGTGTGTTTGTTCGTGACCTAGATGGGTCCCTGTGTTCGCTTTCATGAGTCCCTGACCTCATCATGACATCATTAGGGTCTGCCTCAATGCATTCCTCCTATTCTTGATTTTTTAAAACATTTGTGTGATGCCTCTTTCTTTACTTTGAATCGTTCTTCTCTCCATGAATGTTCTTGTTGTTCACCTCTCTCCTGCCTTGCCTTTCCTTTCTAATTTATCTCAATGTCAATCTCTTTTTCTTCTTCTCTCCCAGGTCCTCTCACTGTGTCTATAGAAGATCCTCTCCCTGCTCCTCCTCCAATTTCAGTCCCTTCTTTCCCCTTATCCTCCACCACCTCTTTGTTTTCTTCCCCCTCTTCGGACCGATTGACACATGAGAGGTCACATCCTCGAGGCTCTGCACCCAATAGGAATGCTCGGTTCCCCCCTCGCACTGACCTGCCACTGGACACTCAGCTGCCATTTGTGTGGAGGCGAGGAGGACTCACAGAGTGCTCTGCTTCCTGTGGCAGAGGTCAGAGTTCATAAATGCCTGTTACAATCTAATTCAAGTTCGATTTTTTTTTTTAGGAATTACTCCAGAATTAAAATTACTTATTTAGAATTACTTATTTATGTATTTATGTTGGATTGACTGATGTCTCCCCCCTGTGGTGGGGAGGTGCAAGTACAAGGTCACTGATGTATTTCCCCCTTTGTGCATATATCCATCTTTATCTCTCTGTAGGGTCTCAGAACCGAGTCATTCTGTGTATAAACCGACACACAGACGAGGAGGTGCCGGGGAGGAAGTGTAACTCTGCAGCCGAGCCGGTTCCTGAGGAGGAGCCTTGTAACACACATCCCTGCCCACCATTGTGAGAAAACACGCAGCCACCTTGAAGAGAAACATCGTATATATTACTTTATATTCAACTCTCCAGGATTTTTTAAAAAAGCCAGTGCTTTTTTCAAAGCTGATAATTCACTGCATGAAAACCTCACTGCAAAACATCCTTCATTAAGTCATTGTTTTCTCGATGTTGAGTGCGTAATTTTTAAGAAAAATATATCTGCCAGTGTAGTCTACATATTTGCATTTGTGTCCAATGCAAATCACCTTGTTTTCAAGTATTTTCGAAACAAATTATGTATATCCCTTTTCTTTATGTCAAAACCGGCCTTCTTCTGTCTTTAGTCCAGATATACAGTATCTATATCTATATCCTCATTTCTACTGGAAACAGGTTTATAATATGTCACTGCACTAGTATATTTGTATATTGTTCAATTAAAGAAGAAAAAAACTTGATAGCATGGAGATTTTCTTTGCTGTGCACATTCTTGTAAGAAAGAAAGCATGGATAATGTGATATGTGATGCATGCACCTAATCCTGACACACAGAGTGATATTTGATATGTAGTGGTGTGTATTTACCTTCAACATGTGCCTCTCTCTCTGTCCCTCACTGGTTCTCTCAGCTGGGAGGCCAGTTCATGGTCAGAGTGCAGTGTGTCCTGTGGCCCCGGCGTGCAGCAGAGGCAGCTCCAGTGCAGGCAGAGCTTTGGGAACCTCTCCACCATGGTCCACCCGCAGCGCTGTGCCAACCTCACCCCACCAGAGTCCACACAGGCGTGTCAGATCAGCCTCTGCTCACATTGGGAGGTCGGCTCCGACTGGAGCACGGTAGGTCGACAACACAAGTTTGCTACTGGGAAATGGATCTGATTATGGGTCTGCAGTGAAGGAGAAAGATATGCTTCATACCATTTGTTTTATCGGTTTGTAGTCATTTATGTTGTTGTCCTCCTCATTCGTCACAGTGCTCTGTGGACTGTGGAGTTGGGAGGAGGACGAGGAGTGTGCGTTGCCTCAGCGATCAGGGCAACGTGGTGAACGAAAAAGAGTGCAACTCCAGGGCTCGCCCACAGGGAAGTGATGAGTGCAACATGGGCCCCTGTGTAACCAACTGGTACTTCACTGACTTCTCCAACATGGTGAGTAACACACACACGCACACACACACACACACACACACACACACGTAGAAGCAAAAGGAAGAAACATCCACAGCACTTAACAGCCTCAACATGATCTTTCACTTTGTGCCTCAGTGTTCGGCGCAGTGCGGCCCTGGGGTGCAGAAGAGGGAGGTGGTGTGTCTGACTCGAGGAGCGGTCCGAGAGGGCGGAGGAGGAGGGGACTGTGTTGGGGATAAACCGGCAGAGATGAAGGCCTGCAACGGGGGTCCCTGTGTACCAACAACCATGTGGTACAGCAGCCCCTGGACACAGGTAGGATGGAGGAAGAATGAAGGAAACACAACAGTTGTTTTACTGTCGAGTCATCTTTTCGGATTGTTTCCCTTTTAAGTTTCTATTCTAAAAACATTGTGAGTTTGCATTGTAATAAATAATGTAATATGTTATATGTTATAAAGTTCTTGCTGTGTGCAGGAATGCATATGTTCCTTTTAGTTTCTTTTTTATTGACCCATAGTAACTTTAATTTGTACTTTATTTAGTCTTCTGTGTCATCTTATATTTCATTTAATTATTTGAGGGCTTTGTTTTTTTGCATATATAGGTTGTGTATGTTTGTTTTGGAGTAAAGGGGCATTTATATTTCAGCGATGAATCCAATAATCACAGCGACTGTATCCCTTTCTCTAGTGTAATGTCCCCTGTGGGAACGGAACTCAGCGACGAGACATCATATGTGTCCGGAAGATGGGGAATGATGTTACCGTCGCACCGGCCAATGAGTGCGCTCATCTGGACAAACCTGCTGCGGTCCAGCAGTGTGAGATGAGAGTGTGTGAGCCACAGTGGTTCACAACAGAGTGGAGCGCGGTGAGAGACGATGGGGGGGGGGGGGGGGGGGGGCACGATGCTGGAATAGAAAAGGCGGAATCTACAAATCATGATTTATTTAAATGTAAAACCCTTTTGTTTACACTCTCTCTTTTTCTTCTCAGTGCTCACGTTCTTGTGGGAAAGGCTTACAGATGAGGGAGGTACGGTGTCTGGGTACTGAGAGAAAGCACAGCCACAAATGTGATTTGAACACCAAACCTGAACGGGAGCAAATCTGCAACACAATACCCTGCAGTCCACAAGTCGCAGGTGTGTGTGTGTGTGTGTGTGTGTGTATGCGTGTGTGTGTGTTTGTGAGCGTGTACATTGACATATATGTCTTTTTCTTTCTTGCTAACTAACATCTTGCTCTGCTTCTCTTTTCACAGATGAAAACTGCCGGGACAAACGTCACAACTGCATGGTGGTGGTTCAGGCCAGGATGTGCGTCTACACCTACTACAAGACCGCCTGCTGTGCCTCGTGTACCCAGAGTGCTCAGCGTGCCAAGAGGCAGTGACCAGCCAACCACACAGACAGCCCGGGAGTGCGAGAAGTCAAGGATTCGGTCAAAAGAGATGATCCCCCTGAAATAAAAAGTCTGTATCTTCGTAAAGGCCAGAATAGACCTGGTGGTGGCTGTGAGATAACATTGAGCTAATTCCTCCTGATTCTTCAGGTAAAACACTGTGAGAGCAGCCGGTTCCTTTTTCCAGTTCTCTGCATTCATTGAAGTTATTTTTTAGAGCCACATATTCCACTGAGAGCGCATCTGTTTACTCTGTACGTTAGCCTTGACAGGTTCATGATGTGTCACACCAATGAGTGATGCATTGTTGTCATTTCTTAGGCTGATAGATTATAACAGAAGATGACAGCGCTGTGTTCCAACAGCTAAATTTGCGTCTTTTTAATGATTATTTTTGATATGCAGCAACTTAAAACAATGCAAACCACTAATTACGAAAAGAACCGTGCTGAACAAAAAATGACCATTTGTGCTAGATGCACTGTGTTGTGCTGCGGTGAAGGTCAACTGGAATAGTAATCCTGTACACTGCAGAACCCCGACTAAGCTAGAAGGATGCATGTCGTATGTCTATTTCTGTTTGCCAAAAACATTTCTCGAGCGTCCTCTTATTGTTCAGTTCAGTATTTGGACAGATGAACCAAAGGACTGGGGTGACCATTGCAGTTAGTGACCAAATATATCAGAGTGGGAAGAAGTGAGCTTCTTCCCAAACAAGAAGAATAATTAGACGTGGAAGTAAACGAGCAGCACAGACTTCCTGAAGTCCTTTCCACAGATTCACGTCAGTTACAGAGCTGTTTAATGAGTGCTATTGGAGATGAGTTTATATCCACAGGTTTGAAGACTCATAGCTGGACTCACTAAACTCAACACAATGCTGCTCACTAAATAGACAAAAACATTGTGTTGGTCTTTACTTTTCTTCCTGTCATCAAATCGAATGAAAAGATCAAACCAACAATCTGTTGGTCTGATGATGTAAATCTTAAAACACGACTAGTTTCCTTTTTTAAGGGTCAGTAATTTTCTTGGGATAGTAGAATATGCCATTCAAACAAGAGAAAGGTTGTTTTCAACTGTAGATTAACACACGTTAGTGAGTATTCACGCACCAGGATAGTAGCTTGACTGTGTGAGGTTTGAAACATCGTCGTGTCTTAGAAAGGTATTCACAAAAGCTTGCACCTCCAGACGGTAAATTCTGGTGGCTGGACGGAAGAAATAGAGTCTGCACACTATATAATGCTTTAATGAACATTTAATTGAGAGTGATAATCAATTAACTGTTCGCGGTAACATTATCGAGAGTGAAGACTGTATTTCTTCCATCTTTTACATTTTGATGTCCTCTTTTCTCCCCTCATCTTAACATCATCCGTTGTCACCTTCATGGGAGGAGACGATGAATCTGTCCTCTGAGAGTAGGTGAAGCCATAATTAGGGATCCTCGCATGGACTGAGAAAGATGCTTTTTACAATAGTCTTTTAATAAGTTAGTTTATGACACAGATCAAATGCTTTGACCTGGAAGTAAATATTTTTGTATTGTGAGGTGGCAACCTCTGTAAGTGTGTGTACGTACTCTTTATGCCTTTTCTCTCTTTCTCTCCCCCCCCCCCCCCCCCAGAAGACATACACACACATTACACCGTGCCCACTCAAAGAAGAGGAGTTTTTATATGTCAGATATGTTTTAATGTCTATATTTTCTTGGAACATATTAAGCGCTTGTGTTTTATAGAGAGGTGTTGTTGTAGACTGCATTTAATCACATCTTGCTGTCATATAACTATTTTGCATTTGACAAGAGAATCCGTGACTTTGTCGTGCTTGTGAGTCGTGGATGTTTGCGCGTGTGTCTGTGTGTTCATGAATGTGCGTGTGTGGTTGTGTGTTTTGCGATCGTGTCTTTGAATGTGTCATTCTTGTCTCTAATCTCTTGTCGTAAAAACTACTTTTTATATAAAAAAAGAGATAGTAATTTATCTATTATCTAAAGAACATGTAATTTATTTTCTTGTTTTATGAAGCTGTAGCAATTATTTTGTTACCACCAGAGTTTATAAGAATGTTATCATTGATACACAGATAGTTTTTTTTTATCATGCAAAAACAAACAAAAAAGTGTGGAAAGATTATTATCTCAAAGCTTCATTTTCAATAAAAACAACACGGAAATTAAGTATTGTGTCTTGTATACTTTCTCCCAGGGATTCAGGATGTTGTAGCCACTTCTCTCCAAACGATGGCGCTGTTGAGTCTCATACATAATGAGCCGGACTAGTTCTCCCAGGTTTAAGTGGCCGACGGAGTAAATGTCTCTTTAGAGAATAGTGTGTGTGTGGGGTGTGTGGGGTGGGGGTGTTCAGAATATTGGATGACCAAAGATGTCCTTGAAAGCTTTAAAATGTATCGTGTTATTATATATATATATATATAATTTTTGGACGCAGAAGTTTCTTGAGACATTATATATCTGCTCAAAATGGCATCATAACATCTGTTAGCTCTGGAATCAAATGAGAACACACACACAGTGGCTTTACAACATTTACATTCAACACTATAAGAAAATATATGAATACATGTAAACCATCATGAGGCATTTTAGAGTATATGGTAAGAGTAAAGTGAAAGCTTTTATAGCAACGTTGTTAAACTAAACCTTTGTACAATGTTAGTTTATTAAAAGTAGAATGAATGTGTATAAGAGCGATGTGGTTGGATGCTGGAGATCCAAGTGACATGCCCCCATAGCCAGGAGATGATACTCAGGTCCTGAGTCCATGTCAACACAGTGTCATTTCTGCAGGAAACAATTTGGACGATTGTTTCATGCACAGGCCAGACCACGACGTGACCTACATCATCTTATTTTAAATCCCAGACAGCCCTAACTGAAGTATATGTAGCCCAATAGCAAATCTTTGCCTAAAGGGGAATGATCTGCCTTGGTTATTATTAAACACATCAGAATATCATAAAGTTGAGGTGTTCCCTCCTCAGCATCGCGTGTGTTCTATAGCTGTTTCTCCACCATCGTGCTGGGAGGCTTAGCGGCTCCGGTGCGTGCTGCCTGCACACCGTTCATCCTCTGGGCGCCGCTTGCCGCTTCTTGCTGTTCTTGTAAGAAAGCCCTAGTGTGTGTGCGTGCGTGTGGGTGTGTGTGTGGCGTGTGCGCGCGCTGTGAGGGAGGGGTGTAGTATATGGTGGATGAATCTGGCGGGGGGTGCTGGCTCACAGAGGGCACGAGGCAAAACGGGCAGATGGTGACCTTTTGGAGTAAATTACCATGAACTCCACGACTCTCTCTTTTCACTCACGTCCCTCCTTCCAAGACTCTCTGCACGCACACATCAGAGATCATTACTGAAACATGGTGCCATGTGTCTGTTAGTTCGATTAGCATTACAATGTGCGCGCCGCCTTCATGTCTTATAGTGACATAGCCCAATGTCGGCCGGTTCTCCAAAGTACAGACCGTAAAGTAGGCCAACTCCGACCGCGAGCCATCTCTCCTCTCCGTCACACGTTGTACTCTGTGTGGGTGTGAGCGAGATGTCGGGCTCGGGCGTGAACAGCTGTAGTAGTCGTGACTGCGTGCTCGTCGGCGGCGGCGGCGCGCTTTGGCTGCACATCAAGAGGCATCGTTTCAGCACCAAGGCCAGAGCTCGGGGCTAGAACAATAGGCGGCCTCGCACACGGTAGCGCCCAGGCATCGGGTACAAAGGTTTCACAAGCCGTCGCTCTGGGAGAGGGTTAAAAACACCACAAATACCACCGAACATTATATAAATGTAATACAGAAATGCTACATGCAACACTGGTGTTAACGAGTGGAGACGGAGATTATAGACTCAGTAGAGGACATCTTTATTTTATTTTATTTTCGTGTGAGTGAGGCGGACATCTTTGTGGACGGTTCCTGGGTGTTACGTCACACGCTTGCAACCACTTTGACGAGAGGAGGGGGAGGGAGAGAAAGAGAGGAGAGGCGATACCGGCATTGGACCTGAAAAGCCATTCTGCCGTTGAACGGGTGAGACGCAACAAGAAAATATAAAATAGCAAGAATAGAAAGTAGGAATAAACTCGATTAACGGTTGGAACAATAAGGGCAAGACTGAACAAGACTAACTGTTGGATGTTACCTGCATTACAGTTATCACTTTGCAATTAAATAAGACTCAAGAGTGGGGTTTGGTGAAAGTTAGAACTAATAGTCGTCTGCTCTGGATCTTTAGAGTCGAAAGGTTGGTGATATTTTAGTGGGACACTGCGCTCCGGACTCACCTGCGAGTTACTCTCCGGTTACTCCGCCAACTCCAGACCTCCAGACCGGGAACACCGGGGTGCTTGTAAAAACACAACCGAGCCTCTAGTATCTGTACACGGAAGAGGAGGAGGAGGAGGAGTAGGAGGAGGAGGAGGAGGAGAGGGAGAGCTCGGCAGGCACAAAGAGCGGAGAGCATCCAGAGAGGGGAGGAAGGAGGACTGAGAGAGCGCGCTGAGGACAACAACGGGGACCCAACAGAGAGCATCCCTCTTTTATTTGTGATCTGCACAGGCAACACTCTGCCCATCACCATCATCGTGAACCGGTAAGAGCTGTGGTGTGTGTCGCCTGTATATTTCCTCGGTCTTGTTTTGTTCTGGTGTGTGCGCGCGCGCGCGCGTGTTTGTATGTGTATGTGTACATTGAGGGGGATCGGACAAAGAGCCGGAGAGCCCATGACATCCGTGTGTATGCTGTAACCTAAAGCTGGCTAAACAAAGAAACCGCTCAATTGCCATGATTTACCCCCAATCACCCGTTTCCTCTCTTTTTATTGTGTGCTTGTAGGGATCCTGAACGCTACTTATTCACCAAAAGGTAATAAATGCTCACAGATATTTTAAATATATATTTGTATAATTGGAAGGGGGGGGGGGGGGGGTCCTATTATTGTTTTTTGATTGGCTAATTAACATTTGCATAATTGTTTTACCAGAAGCTACTGGAGCCCTTTGTCATCAGGCTAGACAATATATACTCAAAAATGATCACGCAAATATTTTTTTACATATATTATAATAATTGAGGCAAGCATTTTACAGCCAACATGGATATTGAAATAGGAAAGTTGATTTAGATTATACATCGATTTTCTATATTATTATTTTTCTTACAACAAATATGCTAACATATAATATAATAATAATAAAGTAACACTTGACATATTATAAGCATAAGCCCCCCAAAGGAATACGACTAATATTATTGTGATAGCAGGTGTTTTAAGGTCTCCAACCTGTAATTAAAAAAATATATGATTACATACCACAGACATACCATGAATAAATAAATGAATATGAAATGCTAAATATTTTTTAGGATTATTTTTATGACGATTGTTGTGTTATTGTGGAGTTCTCCGGCTGTGACCCAAAGACTCACCCAGCATCGGTTGCTCCTCTCCAGGGTACCTGCTCCTGATCTGTTTGCCCCCTCGCCCCTGCTGTACCCAGTCCTCCTCTCCACTCTGTCCTGATGAAGGAGGCCGACGCCATCAAGCTGTTTGTGGGGCAGATTCCCCGGAATCTGGAAGAGAAGGACCTCAAGCCTATCTTTGAGCAATTTGGCAAGATCTATGAGCTAACTGTGATTAAGGACAAATACACAGGCATGCACAAAGGTAGGTCTTGCCATTATAACACAGCCTAAACATAGAAAGACTAAAAACAGATAAAAAGACGAATAGATAGACGTGTGACAGGAAGGCAGATATATGGGTGGATTTTCCTGCGCTGAGTCACATGTCACCATGGAAACGGTCACACCTCCTCTCGTCTCCATCTCCCGTTAACACTGCAACGTGAGATCGTGAAGACAGGGGAAACAGTCGGATACGCACAATGTGAATAAAATAAACGTACTCATGCATTAGTATGCTTGTGCCAAAATGGACTAAGAAGAGTATAAAGGTGTCATGTAGTATATATGTTAAATAGCATTGGGAGTCTCCTAATTGTGTTAATGATTAGGAGGCTTTTAATATCAATAGATTGGTAATAAACGGCCACGAACACACACACACACACACTCAAAATGACCTGGGGTCCTGTGTGTTATGAAACTGATTAGTCTGTATGCTCCAATCAGTGTAATGGGCCTGTAAGCCTGGGTGACACAGGGGAACAAATCTGTTGTTTGGAGAATCCCCACAGCCACAGTAAGCCCCTCTTAAAAGCAATGAGATGGACCATAAGATGCATGTGTGTCCATGTGTGTATGTGTGTGTGCCTGTGTCATTATGTCGAGTCACTCTCTTCCTCAGATGTACGTCCACTCATGTGCGAATGTCTCCATCCTAATCGCCAACTCTTCTCTTCTTCACTTTGAATCTACTTCAGTCTGTCTGAGATGTCACCGGAATGCTAACCTGCTGCTAATCTTGTTGTCTTAGTGCTGGTGACAGGTGTAGTAAACAGCTCTGGCCAGCCAGCTCTGCTACCTACCCCTCCCTCACACACACAGACACAGGTACAGCACATAGGAAAACAGAGGGAGTGTATCTGGAGTGATCGTGAGGCATGCATAGTGGTTGGTTGAGGGCAGGGACCAGACTGTGCCCAGCCCGTAAGGCCTTGTTAGCCCCACACACACGTCTGTGGTGCTGTCATGTGTGCTGACTCGTGCCGTGCCGTCCTGCAATGTGCCGTGCCGTGGACTGTCCTTCTCTGCTCTGGAGTGCATCATCATGGTGTTATCAAGTTTAATGACAGTGCATGAATATATATATAAGTATATACTGTATATATATTTGTTAATCATCTCGCAGTTAGCCTGGTGTTGGATCAGAGTAGGGGAAATATACTCAGGGAAGGCATCAGAAAAGGAGACATTTAAATGATTTAAATGGTGTGGCTGTGTGTGTTTTGGTAGGGGGTGATACAGAGACAGAGATAGAGGATGACAGATATTAGAGCTACTCTCTGACCTTTTCTACCTTTCCTCCTTTCCCTTCTTCTCTCTTCCCCCGTCTCTCTCTCTCTCTGTGTCTGACAGGATGTGCGTTTCTGACGTACTGTGCAAGAGAGTCGGCACTGAAAGCCCAGAGCGCTCTACACGAGCAGAAAACACTACCAGGGGTAAGTGCACATCACACACAGACACACACAGACATCCCCAAACAGGATACACACTTCACACTTGTACATACACTCATATACACCCCCAACCACCTCCATGGACACACACACACACACACACACACATAAGTGGCCTCAGATCAGTGTGTGTCTGTTCTGGTGGAGGTTCAGCTCCCATTAGTAACACGGTGACATAACTCAGCAGCCAGCAGGCGTCTTGCTGCGAAGGACAAACACTCCCTCTCACCGGAGACACGTAGGGTACTCTGTGAGCATAATCATCTCCATTTCTCTATCTCTCTCTGTCTCTCCATCTCTCTGTCGGCGTCCCCGTTAGCCTCCGGTGATAGCTCCCACCTAGAGACGGTGTGTAATTAATGTGGCCATTCCCCTTTGTCTCGTCCCAGTCTCCCTCCGTCTCTCTTGTTGAGGGATCGTGTGCTGCGGTTGGCCAGGGTAGGAGGACACTGTTCGTTATGGATGGGCCACTGTGTGAGATCCGTGTCTGTCTCGCAGGCCGTACCTCTCTGGGTTTTTCTTCTCTCTGACCTGGTTTCCGCCGCAGTTATAAATGGATTTTTACACTGGCTGTTTTTGGAACATTTTGCATTTTTTTTTAACCCCGAAGGTATTTTGCACTACAACCCGGCTAAGAGAGAGGGATTTAAAGTATGGGACTCTTTGTGGAGATGACATTATCCCAGCCTTATCTAAACTGTGATTTGCAGCTGTTATAACAGAATAGTGAATGCACCTTCACCGTCGCTTAGCCGCTCTCTATCTTATTTTCGCTCAGCCGCTAATCGGAATTTCAGTCCGTGCACCTTCTCTGCAAGCTGGGGTGTTGATAAGATCTCTTTGAGAAAAATAGTCGGAGGAGAGCCTGAAGAAAAGGCTTTTGGGGGAGGGGAAATGTTCCTGTCACCAACACAAATCACTGCATACATACATATTGTAATCATGCATGTTTTTCCATGAAGTATTTAAATGCAGAAGCATTTGTACATACACACTCACACGTACGAACACAGCATGTTATAATGACATTAATCCAATTAGAGCCGGCTAAGAAGTCTGACCTCTCTGCGAAAATCCCCTCGCCGCTGTCTGCTATGTCTCGGCCCTCCCCTTCGCGCAGCCCTTTGTCCTTTGACTCATGACTCATTCCTCTAACCCTCTCTAGTCGTTTTACTATTATCCTTTCCTGTTGATGACATCGGTAACCGGCTCGTCACGGGAGCAGAAAGCTACAGTGAATGTCTCGATGAATTATGATGAATAATCGCGACACACGGAGGAAACATTTTCAGAGAGGATACTCATTAGTGGTGCAGATTTACTTAAGAGCCAGTTCGAAACAATCAGAATCACCACAACCCTAAGGAAGACGTGCTGAATTGAGGGTGTGGCTGTCGTGTGCTGGGTTTAAAAAAAGCCTTGACTGGCAGTGAGCAGCGTGACTGTTTCTGTATGTGGCCTCCCTCCGTTTGGAGTCTCCGTCCCTCCCCTTGAGGTGTGTGTGGAACACATGTTCTGCCTAATTTAAGCCAGAATACTCACTCTCAAGAATATGAAAAATGCCTAATTGAACATTTTATTAAAGCATGTGTATCTGAGTTCAGTGAATTGGTTGAATAACCGTAAATAGAAGTTATATGTACATAGTTTCTCCATCCACACACTTTCCTTTATTCAATTCCCTTATATATATTTCCTGAAGCATTCCCACAAACAACCCCCAGTTTGTCCCTTTTTTAAGTGAAGACTACTACTGCAGGTTACTACTGTTCTTTGGTTTGTTGTGCTGATTAAACTTCAAACACTGGAGAAAAAAAAAAAATGTTCATCAACCAGATGAATAAATTAAAAGTAAAAACCAAAAAGCGGTATGTTGACTATTTCTTGAAGGATAAATCCAAATCTTATTTCTCCAAATAATTCCAAGACATTATTTTGGCGGCTGTATTTTAGCTTCAAGGCCTCTCTCCTCCCTCTCCGAGGTTTAGCTTTCCACTACCTGTCTCTACCCCGGGTGTCGTCCTCCCCCTCCCTGTCTGTCGCCTCTTTTGACAGGATTTAGAAAACGACTTCAGACGATTTCTTTCTCCTTTTCACACATCCTCCCATTGTCTAATTCCTTTCTTTCCCCAAGAATTGCTTTTTCATCTCTTCTTTATTCCTCCTTTTTTCCCGCCATGTTTCTCATTTTATCTTTTTCCCCTCCTTCAAATCCCCTCTGTCCTCTGTTCAACTCCTCCCTCACGCCCCCCAGTTTCTCTGCACCCGTAGAATATTACAGAATGTTCTCTTCACTACTCCCAACCCTTTCATCGCTCGCTCCTTTTCCTCTCTAAAATCTCTTCATGGTATCCCTCTTTCATCCCAGCTTTCTCTTTCCTGCTGTCTTCTACTCATTTTTTCCACTCACTGCATGCTCACGCTTCCTCCTCGGATTCTCATTTCACAGTCATTTATGGTAACCCTTCTTCTAAGCCCTCCTCTCAACGTCAGTCCCTCTCTCGCTCTCTCCCCCGCCAACCCCTCACAGTTCCTCTACCCCTCATCTCATTTCCCCTCCTCTTGATTAGTTGACCCTTTTGACCGTTTCACACCCCTGTCTCCTCCCTCCTCTCCTTCCCCTCCTCCCCTTCTTCCCTGGGTTCACTTGTTAAGAAGCATGATTAGTTTCTTACAAACTCATTTTCATAGTCAGATCCCGGGCTCACCGTGGGGAAAGGGGGCTGATGTGTGTGTGTGTGTGTGTGTGTGCATGTGTGCGTGTATATTGTGGTCTTGAATCTTAGCCTTGCTCTTAATTGCGAAGACTGGTGGAATGTCAGACATCTCATACAACTTTAATGGAGCTGTATCATCACACACCAATACAGATGTGTTTCTCTCACACCATGGCCAAGCAATTAAAAGTTTGTTGACAAGTGCAATGCTACATGGTGCTCTGGCTGCTTCTGCCCGTCACTCACTGATGGGATTTAACGCTGATTTAACGGTTCCACCCAGCCAGTGGAGGAATGAAAGCGAGGAGACAAACACAGAGAGAGTTTCAGAGAAACTATACCTCAAATGTCCCCCGCTAGCTTCAGTAGGGGCAGTCGGCTATCAGATTGGAAAATGAGGAAAAGGATAGAGGGAGAGAGAGAAAGCGAAAGAGAGAGAAAGATGAACAGATGCGGCCTTATCAGAGTTTCCAGCGCCTTGTGTTTAATTTGGACACAGAGAGGGAACGAGAAGCACAGAGGGAGCATGAGATGAAGAGAGGGAGAAAGTTACATTGTAATAGTCAGTGTCAGACATTGAAGACTGGAACCACGAGCAAGTCCCACTGTCGCACACAGATGTGTTGGGGTATGAGATGTGGTGCAGAGACTCCCCCCGGGACGCATCCACACCAAAGGGCTCATGTTTAGCTATCACATATCACTGCTAATTTGCACTTAAAAAAGTTCACCAAATGTGAATAGTAAAGAAAATATTCAGTAAGATAAAAATATATACTTCTATAAATGTTTGTTTTTCACCTTGTTGATGCATATTGTTAAATGAGTGAACGGGACAAGTAAGCAAGTAAATAGCCATTAAGCAGTTCTCTCCATGTATTTAATATATTTCTTTATCACATCTACAAACATGATATTGATTTACATTGGACACATAGGAATATATGTTATACCACAAGTTACTGTCTTATTAGTAGAGCGGGTTCGTGGCAGTAGGCCGACAGCGTGTGTCCAAGGTCAGAGGTCAGGGCTCAGCTTCTCGTCAACTAAATCCTTAATGCTGGTTTCAGAGCTGTAAAAAGAGTGGAAAGTTGGCATCAAGAATCTTCTTCTTTTTTTTATTATCTTTTTTTATTATGCAACTGTATTGCTAATTATTACTGCATAACTGGTTTGACATGCTGTTTTTGTAATGACTTAACAGTAGGAGACTTCTATATTGTTACAATGTTATGTTCGACACTTTAAGATGATTTTCGTTTACATCTCAAGCTTACATATTGTTGACAGTTTGTCTATATTTTAGTGAAAGGGAACAGCTATGTTGTACTACTGAGAACACAACATTTACACTAATCATTCATACAAAACCCATTCTTCTTTTATCCTAATCTCCGTCCTTTTCTGCTCTCTCTAAGGCCACAGGTACAGATTTTAACCTCACATCTCCCTCCCCCTCTCTATCGCTCTATCTCTCCCAATCCCACTGCTGCTGTATTTCCTCCCTTATCTTTTCATTTTGTTCTCTCTCGTTGATATCTCACCCTCCCCATTTAATCTGCCCCTTCTCCTCTCTGCGTTTATCACTCCCTTTTATCTTTGTTCTACTTCAAACACTAGTGTTCGTACAAACACACACGTATATACACGGTCACACACACAAACACCCTTGCACACATCTGTTTGGTCACGCTGGCATTTGCAGACCTCAGTGTAGGTGAAATTAAAGTGTGATAAGCAGCTTACCAGGTGTGTGTTGTCATGCTTCACTGCTCTCCAGGCAGCACTTTGCTCCCTGTTCTTTGATTAGAGGCAAACCAAAGCCTACACACACACACACACAAACACTCACTTATATACATATATTGCACTTCCCATGACACACTTTATGCCTAATGAATTATTGAAAAGCCAGAAGAAATACCACAGGTCAAGTAGTTAACAATAACAGAAGATAGCAGAAGATCGATACACTTATGAAAAAACACAATACAAGTTTTTATAATAGTGATATCGATTGAATGGATATGGTATGACAGCATTCCTTTGGCGATTAATTAAAATAGTCTCGGCGTTCAGCTGGATCTGAAAATATAACTGGAGAGAGAGAGAGAGTGTGAATTTTTTATTTATGTCCCAGGGCTGAACACGTATTTATTTTCGTGCACAGTATGGACTCAACTGGGTTCCTTTGAAGTGCAGCAGATCAGTCGAGAGGCCCCTGCTACTGCTTCACAGTTAGCGGTACATCCCTTAATCTAGTAAATATGTTGAAACATTACATTTCGGTTCACAATTCAAAATAGTTTGTCCCTTAAGTATCTGCGTAGTGTCAAGAGAAAGACTGGGAAGTTAGACACACTCTTTCATCCATCATCCTGTCCTTGTAGATATTTGCCAGATCCTCTCAGGGCGTGTGGTGTGTACATGTTGTGTCTGTTCTGTGTGTGTTTCCATGTGGAATCTAAGATGCCTGGCAGGCAGCCTCCCTAAAGGGCAAAGCTATGATGAGCAATTATCCACTAGGGCGACTTTGTAGGCTAATTTAGCATATTTATGTGGTCAGCAGCACTGTTTACTATTCCCCTTCACTGCTTACTGCTGCACTTTCAATTCAGAACAGACCCTCTCTCTCTCTCACTCTCTCTCTCTCGTTCTATCTTTCATTTCCTCTCGTCTCTTCCCTCTCTGCCATCCCTCTGCCTCTATCTCTCCCCGCCTGATGGGGTTTTTGATGTGTATCGCTCCCCCCACCCTCATGCTGTTTCTCTATTTTTATCCTCACTGTGTGTGGGATGGAAAGGGAGTAGAGGGACAGGTGTAAAGAAATAAATGTGTGCGTGTGGTGTGTGTGAGTGAGTGTGTGTGTGTGTGTGTGTGTGTGTGTGTGAAAGAAGTAAAAAGAAAGAGGAGGACCCAGAGAGAGTGATACAGAGAAGAGGGTTGTTGGTGTGAGTTGTGTACAGCTATAACCAAGGGGGATTTAGCTTGTTTGTTTTAAACACAAGTCTTAACTCTGTTTATGTGTGTGTGTGTGTGTTATGTATGTGTGTGCTTTATGTACTGGTGCATTTGTGCATGCAACATGGACAGAATGAGTGTCTGCCTCATAATTCACCACAAAATTGAGGCAGAATCTAATCACAGCCTCATAAAAGTCTGACCCTGGATAGCACCTGCCCCTCTATGGCCTGACCCCCATTCCCTGCCCCCCTCACCCCCCCCACACACAGACACACACACACTCACACACACAAAGGAACATTTGTATCTTGGCCAATTTGATCATGTTTGTGTGGACACATAATTACCAGGTTACGTGACTGTTCACTGCCAATTCTGTGTCTCTGCGATGCTGAGCCCTAAAGTAGCCCAAAGTTGAGTTGAGTCCATATCACCATCTGTTTTGTAAATCCAGCCAGCTACAATAATCTGCAGTCCCTAATTTCACCATTCACAGATTGAAAAGAACTGTTTAGTTGCAATTATCTTTCATTATTATTGCATCTGATGCTGGACGTGCTGCTTTGTTCTCGCAACTTAAAGCTGGCTTCAGATCTGAGTGAAGCGCTGCATGGGCAGCTTTAATGTTCCCATTTTAATCCTGGATTCCCACATTTATTGCGAGATGGACACTTACGGAGCATGTGCTGTAGTAAAATCCTCATATGACATTAAATATACATGTTTCACATTGACTGATGCAAATTGTTTAATTTGACTGATTATTCTAAGTACACGGCAGGATGTCTTCCATTTTTGTATTTGGGTTTTTTAGGGATTATCAAGGATGAAAACAAGTGCCAGAAAGCAGTGTGTGCCAAAAAAGCACTTAAATGCAGCATGCTTAACAGATGCCCAGATCTTGGGCGGTGCTTCGATCATTGAGCAGTGTCACTGACTTCCAGTGCCAGATCGTATAACAAGCATCACTCAATCTTTACATCGGTTACTGTAACTTTCACCCTTTTATTTCCTTCCATAAGAACCATCTTATAATGCTGATTTCCGTACGTTTAGCTGCCAAGCAGCACGCATGGACTGAACTGCCTCTGGACTTTAAATTAAGCGCACACAAAATCCTCTACTGCCGTCATAAAAAGCCACGGATGATGTTCATACTGCCCATGTGAGACTGTTTAACTAAAACCTGCATCTAGACACCTTGTCTCAACATGTAATATTTATAGGTCTGCACTAAGCTGGATGTATGGAGCGGGGCCAATACAATGGGGGTGAATGAGTGTGTGAATTTGCCTGAATGAAGAGGGGGGTTGAGGAGGGCCGTGAAGAGGTTTGGCATGAATAGGAGTGTATAGACAGAGAGGGGGTAGGGTGAGACAGGGGAGGAGCAGACAAGGTCGGGTTAGAGAGAAAGAGGAAAGAAGACAAAAGTTTGCCATAATGCGCGTGGAGGAAGGGGCAGGCAGGTTGTGTGTGGAAGAAAAGGGCTTTTCTGGGTGGTGGAGGAGTGGGAGGGAGTCAGGGCGCACTTCTGTCAGTCTAAACAGAGACATCTGTCAGAAGGGGCCACTGGTGTGTGTCTGTGTGTGTGTATGTGTGTGTGTGTGTGTGTCTCAATATATGTGTGTGTATGTGATTAGGCAAGAAATAATGATAACGGGACTCTAGTTGCACCTGGGGTGTGACCTCCGCTCTGAGTTCTCCTCTCTAACCACACTTCAACCTGCTGTCTCCATAACGGCCTTTTCTCCCTGACCACAGGCCCAAACTGGAGCTTTGTCGACCACGTTGCACTCTTGTGGAGCCCCACACTGCACGGCGCTCCGTCCAGCAACAGAACACAGGAGACGAAGGCTGGCTTGTGCAGCTCTGTCGTCTGTGGTTTGTAAATGAGCGAGTTAAGCCTGACGTTAATGATGCACACAAATGAGGTGTTGTGGATAAACAACAAGCAGAACATTTCATTTGTATGTTGAAGCACATTTTTACCTTCGCATTGAAAATGCCGGAAGGTTATGTTTTGATCGCCGTGTATTTATTTATTTATTTATTTATTTATTTGTATGCGTGTTATTCGCAAAACTCAAAAAGTATTGAACCGAATTGCATGAAATTTGGTGGGATGATTGTTTATTATCCGGGGACCAGTTGATTAGATTTTGGGATCGATCGGGTCAAAGGTCAAGGTCAAAGGTCATGAACAGGTCAAAATCTTTCGCAGAACTCAAAAAGTATTGAACCGAATCGCATGAAATTTGGTGGGATGATTGTTTATTATCCGGGACCAGTTGATTAGATTTTGGGATCGATCGGGTCAAAGGTCAAGGTCAAAGGTCATGAACAGGTCAAATCTTCTTGAATCACATGGAATTTGGTGGGATGATTGGTTATTATCCGGGGACCATTTGATTAGATTTTGGGATCAATCGGGTCAAAGGTCAAGGTCATGGTCATGGAAAGGTCAACATCTTTTTTTTACCATAGCACGATACATTTTTGTCCAATTGGCATGCAACTAATGCCAAAATGTTCATAATTCAATGCCCAATCTTGTGATATGCGAAGGTATGCGCTCTACCGAGTGCCCGTTCTAGTTAGTTAATGAATTGATTGGATTGGTTGTGGGTATCTCTGTATCATTCTATTAAATTTTAAGGTGAGGCTGATACAAAATAAACTACATTTGAGTATGACTTTCAATTAATGAGATAGACATTTAATCTGATTCACTTAGCATGCATGACTTCAATGTTAATTAAAAATATATATATTTTATCTGCTTTATGTTGCTTTTCTTGACCTCAACTTAACCCTGAGGACATAAGTAAAATAAGTAAAGTCAGTCGAAAACAGCAGCAGGAGAGGCAAGCTAAACATTGTTTGGATAGATTCAGGCGATAAATGATCTTAACAGAGTCTTAGATCTGATCAACCAAATAACTATAAGTAAACTTAGTTTTATAAGAATGCCCTGTGAGTATCCCAATGACATAGAAGCAAGTAGTTTAAGATAAATAAAATGTAAACACCACCATTTATTTTTACTCATGGTGTGCACAAAAATAGAAAATCTTAGGAACATACATTCCTTGTCCAAATTCTCCTGCCAAACACTGTAACTATCTGAGCATCCAGAAATGTGTCACTGGCGCCGTATTGAATGTAATCTCGGTGAATATGAGATTTTTGCAATCATACATTTGTATGGCTTTGAGCGGCCTTTTTAATTTACCAGCTCATTTCCCAAAGGACTTACACTCCCTAAAATAGAAAGAAGGTCCAAGTGCATAGGTCTAACAGTTATCCGCTATAGTGCTGTTGGATTATGTTGGACTAAATCCAAAGGATCAAATTTCAGTGAGTGCTCCACTGCTGCATGCAGAATGTTTGACCAAAACAGCATACTATTAAAGGGATCAACAGGGTAGTTTGTTCTGCTTTATGCATGGTTTGATACCATTACTATGGAGGGTGATAAAGGAAAAAGAGAGGGAGAGGCGAAGGCAAATATGTTGGTAATCCATGCTCCAGTAGAGAGGGTGATGAAGGGTTAACATCCAGATTAAGTATTGAGTGGAAGAGAAGGAGGGCAGACTTCTCAGGTGTGAAGAATGGAATGAGATAGACAGAGGAAGATGGGATGAGAACAGGGGGATGGGCTGCTCAGGAGCTTGTATTATGGTTGCAGGCCCTCGTTGCCAGGCAACAGTGCTGAGCGAGATGCCAGGTTGCTAGGTAACCTGGGGGATGCAAAGCCTAACGTGGTGCGATAGATGGAGAGAGCAGATAGAGGAGAGAGAGAGGGGTGGGGTGTGCTGCCGGGCTGCTCCACCTTCCCGCTCAATTGCTCTGCTTCTCACATCTCCTTTTTTTTTCATCCAGCGGTGAATGAGAGCCGCTAACTGGGTGTCATCGGGGAGGCAGGGTGTTGCCAGCTCTGCTGAAATACAAACACAGTGAAACAAACAGATGATGGATGCAACGGAGCTGATGAATCACTGCTGATGGGATTCTGTTACTTGGGTAGTTGCATGGACGGATTAAGAAACCACGGGCCCCTGGGCCTGGACTTGTCAAGGCCCCCCCCCCCCCCGCCCGTAAAAAAAAAATATTTAAAAAAATTACAAATAAAATAAAATACAAATAAAGTAAAAAATAAAAATAAAAAATAAAAAAATCCGTATGGAACAACGATACCGGAGCTGAGCAGACAACATTACGCGAATTATATGATAGCAGGGACTTCGGTTATATGAATTAAACGAATAAACTTTCATGAAGAACAACTTTACAGAAATACATAAACAGCGCATTTGTGTGTGTGGGGGGTGGGGGTGCTTAGAAAGAGCTCTAATGCTATTGTTTTGCACTTGCTTTTTGGATTTCTCCCTACAGAGTTGAAGGGCCCATATATTGCATGGAGTACTCAGCCCCTCTAAAGTCCTATAGATAAACTGAGGGGATAAACACTCACTTGAAAGGTATCATGATGGTTTCTTTCTTGTGACATCTTCAAAGTGAATGTTTAGGCTATTCTTTAGTTTCTCAATCGGACTATTGGGGCCCTGTTACTGACATGAATGACTTAAGCCTAGCATATACCGGCATACGGCGCATCGTGTCATATCAATACAAAGTTAATAACAGAGACTTCACGCAAAGGCTCTGGGTTAGGGGCCCCCTGAGCTCAGGGGCCCCTGGTGCCGGTAGGCTCGTTCGGTAATCCATCCCTGAGTAGGACTATTGGGGCCCTGTTACTGACATGAATGACTTAAGCCCAGCATATACCGGCTACGGCGCATCGTGTCATATCATCATATTCATATCAATACAATGTTAATAACAGTGACGTCACGCGCGGAGGCTCAGGCCCAGGGGCCCCTGGTGCCGGTAGGCTCATTCGGTAATCCATCCCTCAGTAGGACTATTGGGGCCTTGTTACTGACATGAATGACTTAAGCCTAGCATATACCGGCTACGGCGCATCGTGTCATATCATCATATTCATATCAATACAATGTTAATAACAGCGACGTCACGCGCGGAGGCTCAGGCCCAGGGGCCCCCTGAGCTCATGGGCCCCTGGGCCTGGGCCCGGTAGGCCCGTTGGTTAATCCATCCCTGGGTAGTTGGTGGTAGTGTAGGGTGTAGGGCTGCAAGTAATGATTGTTTTAATATTCAATTCATTTGATTCATTAATTAATTACATGATTTAAGAGCACAACATGGCAACTTACATTTTTTTTCTCTCCAACCTATACAGCCCAAAGCCCAATGAAAATCCTCTCCCATTTGGGATTTTTCGTTTTCCATTTTTGCCATAAAAAAACATGTCTTGAATGATAAATTGATAAGTTGAATTATTAGATGACAGAGTTAAAATCTCAGAACATTCAAGGGTAAATATGAATGCTCCTCCCGACATGATCATCATATCCTTACATATCTTATTGTAAGTCGCTTTGGATAAAAGCGTCTGCTAAATGACATGTAATGTAATGTAATATCCATACAGCTGATTATCGTCAAAGGTGTGTCCGTGTCCAGGGTTTTTCCTGCATAGAGAAAATTTGGGCGCGCGCCTACGCCGTTTTCCCGAGCGCCTATAACAAATCCCAAGCGCCTAAGGCAAAAAAAAGTCTGCATGGAAAAAATAAAAAAAATAAAAACTGTGTTCATCACGTGCATGTCAGCGAATATGTTCTTAATAGTATGTTTCAAGTAGGCTACAGCCGAACCCTCGTTCTGTTTTGATCAATAGTAATCGAGTTCAGTGTTCCCCCTAGGTTTACAGCTTCAGGGGGGCGGGACTAGTGCCGCTAGTCATGTTGGTGCCCTAAACTGTGTGCGCGCATCACCGCTGAGCGAGGCGCGCGCCGGCATCGGAGCTCTGGCGCGCACGAGCCGAGATGAGTTGTTGACGGGGGGGGGGGGGGTTCTGGTAGGGGAAACACTGGAGTTGATAAGCGTGTCTTCTTGTCTGATTAATACGCAACTGTGAGGTGTGCGAATGGACCGAGCGGTCAGCTGCTGATCACTCACTCAACAGCCCGACCTGCATGAAATTTGGGGAGCACCGAAGACCCATTTTGACCCAGGAAAAACCCTGGTGTCTCGCGGAAACACCAGCGGCTCTTCATCAAGATTTCCAATCACTAATAGTATGCTCTTTAATTTTTTTTGAGTAGTGCCCAGCTGTAGCATAAATCCATGTGCTGTCTAAACCAGGAGCAGAAACATAGATTTATTCTCATCGGTACAGATTTTTTTCTGCATGATTTTGTACTGGTTAGCATGGAAAGGATTTTTAAGTATCGCTTAAGGTTTTCGTGTAGCTCAAAATCAAGGCAAAATTATAATAAACAGTCAAATAATGTTTTTTAAGAGAGACAAATACAGTATGTGGTGAACAATCCTGCTATTTAGCTACATTTTGGTTTTGCCAAATTAACACACAGGTTCACTAAACCGATGATAATAAGTTTGTGGGCGTGTTACACGAGAGAGAGGAGCGACACAAGAGCAGCAAGTGACTGAGATCGAGCAGGCGAGAGAAAAAGGAGGGAATGGGTGGAAAAAAGATTTGAAAAAGCAGTGATGCCCATTTCATCAGGAAGGGTACAGACGGATTATGGCGTTGAGAGTGAAAAGAGGGGAATCGAAGATGGGGGAAGACGAGTCAGAGTAAGAAATAATGCTTTATCGCGGAGAAGGGATAAAAATAGTTTTCTTTTCTTGTGCACTCTGGGAAATGGACATCTTAAATTGTGTGGATGGAGTGTTCCCGAGGGAGATTGAAGGGGGAAGGGTGTGTGTGCGTTGTGTGTGTGTGTGTGTGTGTGGGGAAGATAGATATGAAGAGTGTTTGTCTGTACACACACGCACACACACACACTATAGTCTGTTAGACATTTTAGATTCTTGTTTGCGGGGACATTTGGAGCGGACACAATTGCTGTCATGATAACATTGGTCCAACACTATTGTGTTCCATGTTGGTGCGTGTACACACACACACACACACACACACACATTTACATATGCACACAACCTCCTACCCTCATGATGTGGTGCAATGGTTTGTTCCACTGATTTCGCGTATGTGGGGGAGGGGGTAGAATACGATTGGATAATCCAAGGATTTAATATCCCCTAATCCTGGCATAATCCTCTCTGCGTTACTGCAGGGAGTAAGATTAACTGTATGTTTGTCGGATGTTTGTTTCTGCGTGCGCAAAAGGGTGGATGCTCCGGGTGTGGGGAAACGTGTAGTTAATACAGTGTGTCTGCGTGTGACTTTGTGTGTCTGTGCATATGTGCGGATATACTGTGTGTGTGTGTATATTTGTTTTGGCACCACCACATGCAAATGGAGTTGTGTTTGCATGCTGGGTTTGGTCATGTGTGTGTGAGTGGACGTGCCTCCCCTGAGTGTGATTGGGCCTGCAAGCTCTCACACACGATCATATATCACATATCTGGCCCTCATGCATCGCCGCGCCGTCGCTCACATACGAATTTCCTTTCCTCAGAGATAGAGAAAGAGGCTTCTTAGTATTCAGCAGGACGGATGAAACCTCGCTACAGTACGAAGCCAGCTCCTTGTACGTGCGCACGCTTGCAGATGGTTAATGTTAATTAAGTCTTAATTGGAACGTGAGTAATTAGAGGATCATTTTACTTGAAAGGAGTGTGTGGCTGTTCGTGTGTGTTGAAGTACAGGAAGAGAAAAGAGTGCAATGTGACTGACGAGCAGGGACTGCACTTTATTTGCATTTTTCTCTCCGGCTCGAGGGAATTTTAATTACTCTTACTACGATGTAGATTCAGTTCCCTCACCTGTTCCCTCTCCTTCTCTTGCTCAGAGCCAAATCACACGTATTTCTTCCCTCTGGATACTGCCCACATCTCCACATTATTCTCACCAACCTTCCGTCCTGTTTATTTCCTTGTTCTCACACGTTTTTTAATCACTGCTCATTTCTCCCTTGTTGCATCAGCTCGAAGAGCGATAAAATGGGTTGGGGGAGATGTCAGAGGAGGATAGTAAAGCCAGTAAAGCACTCTCCAGCACACATTCTTTGTTTACCCCAAGAGCACAGCAGTCACCCTTGGCAACCAGCATCCTTGTTTACCTACCCAGTGTGCCGTCATATGATTGCCATGACAACGAGCTGGTTGCCATGCCAATTTTCCGATGCCATTGTGTTGTCTTTGTGCACCTCTCATCTGCTGTTTCTCCCGTTTTTTTTTCTCCATCTCCATCCGTCTTTCTCAAAGCATCAAATGAACTCCATACGATGGGGTTACTTTAAACCATCAACAGGTCATTGCAGCTTAAGTGAACAGGAACACGTACAGAAACCGATTGATACGCCTTGATTGATAAGCTGCGGTTGTTCAGTCTGTTTTACAGTCAGGGATGAGTTTGAATGGGGCTAATGAAGGAAGCAGAAGAAGAGGTGATGGATGGATATGAGGACAGAGGAAGGGTTAGTGGACACAAATCTTGCTACAATCAGCCCGCTCTGCAACACAGGCCGAAATCAATGAACATATGGGACTGATCGATGAGCTGATAGTGCAAGATGGATGGCAGCGCGGATGGATAGCAATAGTACCAGGACTGTAATATGATGGATGGATGGATATGTGTGTGTGTTCTGTGTGAACGGGCGTACAGATGTGTTTGCATCTGTGTGGGTTTGTGTCTCTGACTGTGTGTGATGGCCTTGCCTTAATCAATAGCGTTGTGGTGACAGCTAAGAGCTGATTAATCAAATGTATAGATCAGTCTCTCTCTCTCTGCTCTGCCCTCTCTTCAATTACCAGCTTCATTACATTGCCTTAACACCCCACTGGGACTTCTCTCCATTCTTTCTCCTCATCTCATCCCCTCCCTTTCCCTCCTCCACCCTCCTCCTCCTCTCTGTCCCTACCTGTCCCTTTTATCATCCTCTGTTCTTCTCTTTGATCTTTGGTCATAAATGCATCTAATTCAACCACTATTGCTACAAATAAATGTGTCGGTGGCAGGGAGGCAAAGCAATGATTAGTACATTTTACACGTTATTGCAGCGGAATACGAGACTATAAATCTGAGCCTGTCTGATAAAGATGTTCATTTAAAAACGTGCAATGGTTTTTTTCATTTGGTTTTGAAAACATTTCAAGGATCAGAAAATAGGAGTGTCTACCGCACAAGCGTGCTGTTTTCTTCTTCTTTTTTTGGATTTGCCTTATTTATGGATGTCACTATACGTTCTTCAAAGTCACTATACGTTCTTCAAACCTCTCCTTATCTGGACCCATTCATTGTTCTTCCTTTCTCAATTTCTTGTGCTTCTCTCTTTTCATCCCCATCATTCTGCAGCCCTTCTCCTCCCCCACCGCATCCCTCTGGCATTAACACTCTGTCTCATTGCCTACGTGCTATGACTAAGCACTGTGTGTGTGTATGTCTGCATTTCTGTGTGTGCTAAACCTGTGTGTGTGTCGATAGTATATGCATAGTCCATAGGCCATTCAGATGTGTATGCTCGCATGCATGCATAGGCACTCAAAGCGATGGATGTCTGTAGTCGTGACAATTTTTAGACTGAGGAAGTCACGACTGAATCACACCACACTCCTCCCTCCTCCCCCTCTTTCTCTTTCTATTCTTTTTGAATCATCCTCTGAGGGGCAGCTTTGCTTTCATCCTCCTACTCTCCAGCTCGCTGTGTCACTCCCCATGTAATGCTTCTTTTTCCAGCATTTCCATTCATTCCATGGGTTCCTTTTGGCATCCACCAGCCCTTTCAGTCGGTCAAAGTCTGTCGGGGTCCCCCAGGCCTGACTCTCGATCTCCATCCTTTTATTTTTAGCTGACTGCGCCTGTTTGCTTCACACACTTGTCATCTTATCCCCCCCCCCCACCACACCCCACCCCACCCCATCCACCCCTGCTCTTCTCTCTCTCTCAATCTACTCTTGTCCCTCATCTAATCCGTAGTTCTTTGGTAATCTAGATCAACTAGCCTGCATTCTTAATCTCGTCACTTCTCAATCCCCCCTCCACTTTGTGTCTGTGTGTGTTTATTTGAGCGTGCGGGAGTGTGTGTGTGTGTGTGTGTGTGAGAGAGAAATAAATCTGAGGTTGTAAGGTTGTCCCAACAGCCTGGGAGTTCAGGCACACCTGCCACCTGCTAAACTTGATTTATCAGTGACTAAAGCACACGCACACACACACACACACACACACAAAACGGCAATACTGTAATTAAAGATTTTACTTTTTGCTCAAAAGCCTCTGTAACAAAATAATATGTCAACATTTCCCAATAATGAATATCACTATTGTATTGTTTCTTTCCTAAATGTCGTGTGATAAGACAAATGGAGAGCGGCTGGTTTGTGATGACCATCTATGTTGATGTTCCTTCTTGTTTGTTCCGCAGATGAATCGGCCAATCCAGGTGAAACCAGCTGACAGCGAGGGCAGAGGAGGTGAGACAAGTAGCTAAACATAGTTACACCTACACACACACAGACTAACACACAGACACACGTTTCAGTGAGAAGGGTAGATGTCAAGTTTAATCACATTTAGGTGGAAAGTAGTCAACAGGGGGCTCAATACATACACACGTATACACAAGCACACATAAATCCCATTCTTTCCACTCCCCTATCTCATTACCCATTTACGTGGTCAATACTGCCCCCTGGTGGACAGATACGGTAGCTTCATTACTATTAACAGAACTTCTATTGTTCGATCATAGGTGTGACCAGTTAAAGGGGAATAGAGTTGATTTTTATTATTTCATTTTCTTTCTTCCACATTATTGGTCTCTCAGAGGACCGGAAGTTGTTTGTGGGCATGCTGGGAAAGCAACAGAGCGATGAGGATGTCAGAAGACTGTTTGAGCCCTTTGGCAGCATAGACGAGTGTACTGTGTTGAGAGGACCTGACGGCACCAGCAAAGGTAAACACATGCAGTACATGTGCTTGTATAATGCAATTGAATATGCTCTGTTTGCTGTAACTAACTCTCTTTTGTTTCAGGATGCGCTTTTGTAAAATTCCAAGGACACGCCGAAGCCCAGGCTGCCATCAACAGCTTGCACGGAAGCCGCACAATGCCTGTAAATTGCATGCTTCAGATTACAAATTATTATGCAACACACACACACAGACAATGCAAACGCAGACATGGTCTTCCAAAGACATGGTAATAATGTAAGTAATGTAATCATCTGTCTTCTTTGCTGCTGTCTTGGGTATCATCAACATGCCGAGACCCATATGAATCGTAAAAGAAATTAAGTGGATAGAGGAAAGGAATGAATTATAAAACATGTAGCCCGGTCCCATTAACACATACAGTGGATAACATGTAACATTACTTGCAATTGCAGTTGAAACTTCCTCAATCTTCATCTTTTGCTTCACAGGGGGCGTCGTCCAGTCTGGTGGTGAAGTTTGCCGACACAGAGAAGGAGCGGGGGCTGAGGAGGATGCAGCAGGTGGCCTCCCAGCTCGGCATCTTCAGCCCCATGACCCTCAACTTCCCCGCCTACAATGCCTACACGCAGGCGGTCAACGCACAGGCAAGCAGTACACGCACGACGCGCACATATACACAGAAAGTTTGTAAGACGAGGGCTGTGCTTATGAAAGGATGTAATAAGTTTGAAGAGGCTACCAGTGGTCTAATTAGGGCTAATGTTATTACCCAGACAACAGAACATACGTCATCTGGCATCAGCTTTCCCGCAACACACAACCATTAACCCACTGACTCGGGACATAATGGCCTTGTAATTAGATCTCTATTCATCTGTTCCTCCATCACTCCCTCTCCCTGCCCCTTGCTCTCCTTTTTTCATCTCTTTGTTTTTCCCTCTCTCTTTTCCCCACATCCATTTTACTGTCTCTTTGTCTTCTTTTCGCTCTCTCCTTCACTTTTTCCCCTCTTTCTTTCTTTCTTTCTCCCTCCTTCCCCCTCCTTCTCTCTCTCTCTCTGTTTCCTTCCCTGTCTACAGCTTGTCCAACAGCAGGCCCTGGTTGCCCAGTCAGCATACTTGTCTCCTGTGGCAACAGTTGCCGCCGTACAGATGCAGCAGATGGCGGCGCTCACTGCCAACGGAATCATTGCCACACCCATTACACCCATCACAACGTCCTCGGGTAGGCTCTCACACACACACACACACACACACACTCACATGCCATGCATACCCAACTTGTATATGTTCAGACACATGTACTGGAGCGTGCATGTGTGTGTCGATTACAAAAGTTTGTCGGCGTAGTTATAAGCTGTATATTATAATACAAAAGTATTGTTATTGTGGTCAGCAGTCTTTTCTCTTTACATGTGTTTAACAGTATCAGGCATTAACTAACTAAGGATTTCGAAGAGCTAGACTAATATGTCAAATAGCAGTTATAGTTGAAGCTCGGCAATGCCTGACTCATTTTCTGGACTGTGATCTCCATCTGCAGGTACAAATACTCCTCCCACTATGGCAGCAACACCTGTGCCAGCTCTCCCTCCGCCATTGGGATTGAATGGTTACGGCAGTCTGTCAGGCCCCACCAATGGACACCAAGCAACTGAAGCACTATACACCAATGGCATTCACCCATTTCAAGGTTTTATGTTTGTTTATAAGACTTTTTAAAAAGTCTGTTTTAAGTTGGTCATCGTCAATCAAAGAAAAAAGTACATACATAAATACTTTCATTAATACTACTACAAAATAAACAAACTGTTTGAATTAAAAAAGAAAGAAAGTAAGAAAGAAATGAAGAAAGAAAGAGAGAAAGAAAAAAAGAAAGAAAGAAGGAAGGAAAGAAATCGAGAGAAGAAATTGAAAATGTTATCTTTTTTTACAATTACTCTTTTACTGAAAATCTTAATTTTTCTCACTTTATACTAGATTCACGATTTCCTGTATTAATCTGTTGTGTCTAGAGTGGGAGGCATGTTTCCATTTAAAAAGAAAGGAGTAAATTCAATGACATGCTTTGTTGTGGAGGGCGTGTTCGGTGGGAGACCAAACAGGACTGGTATAGAGGGTTGGTCGTCATTAAGCACCAAGTGTTTTAAATATATAGCACCAAATGTTAAGATTTGTAAGTAAAATCTAAGAAGCATACAGACTTAAAGAATATTGAAATTGAAACTAAGGGAAATCTGAAATGTATTATCGTTAGTAGTTTGTCTTGTTTTCGTTCTCACTGTTTTTCTATTTTCTGTCTGTACAGCTCATAGTCCAGCCTCCCTGGACCCTCTACAGCAGGCGTATGCAGGCATGCAACACTACACAGGTTGGTGTAAGTGTACAAACAGGTGACAAAACGCTTTATAAATGTCCCACTGTGGGTTGGGATGGTATATGACATATAGACATATGTTGATGCACAATGTAAATACACATATATTGCTTTAGAAATCCCTTGAGGTTCAGTTAGGCAGCTCATGCAGAAGGTTGAATCAGAATACATGTGAATAGGGAACGAGGGAGGCCAGGTGTCTGTTTTCCTTTTGACCGACATCATCTCAAGGTTGGAAGAGTATCAAGGGCAATTGGTTGAATAAATTTTGTTATGATTTATCCGATTTCAGTGACACACATTAATGGCTGGTCAATGTAATACAGCTAATGACACCTTTACGCCATCTGAATACATTATTCATACGTATAGTGCAAATGGGGACTGTGTGTCAGACCAACAATGTCAATGTTGTTGTGTCTTGCTCCATTCAAGTGTTACATTTAATAGTTTTCACCTTCAACAGGAGACGTTTCAGTTCAAACAAAACGATTCTATTGGACACTGTTATGTTGCCACCTGTTGTTTTTACCCAATCAAATTTGTGTTACTGCCTCTCCCAATAGCGGCGTATCCTGCTGCCTACGGATTGGTCGGCCAGCCGTTCCCCCAGCAGCCAACACTGGTTGCCCAGCAACACCAGCAGCCCCAGCAACAGCAGCAGAGAGAAGGTGATGTGACTTCCTTTCTGTCTGGGACCACACCCCTCTTAAATTATCTGATTCAAAGTGGTTTATCACAAGGTTTCCACAGCCTGAGATAATGTGTCATGCTCTGCCTAACTGTGTGTGTGTATGTGTGTGTGTGTGTGTGTGTGTGTGTGTGCGTGTGTGTGTGTGTGTGTTTGTTTCAGGTCCAGAGGGCTGTAACATCTTTATTTACCACCTGCCTCAGGAGTTCAGTGACTCTGAGATGCTGCAGATGTTCCTGCCCTTTGGCAATGTCATCTCGGCGAAGGTGTTTGTTGACCGCGCCACCAATCAGAGCAAATGCTTCGGTGAGACACACAGACGGGGAGAAAGAGGGAGGGAAAGGACGAGTGAAAAAGACTGGGTGACTTTGTGGAGCATAGGATATTGTGTCTTTTTAAATTGCATGTCTTAGTGAAGTTGAGATAAAGGCATGGTGAGGAAGAGATCAACAACTTTTAATTTGCTCTCTCTTCTAGGATTTGTGAGTTTTGACAATCCAGCCTGTGCTCAGGCCGCCATTCAGGCCATGAATGGCTTCCAGATTGGCATGAAAAGACTGAAAGTGCAGCTGAAAAGGCCCAAAGATGCCAACCGCCCATACTGAGTGACAACTGAGAGGAGGAGGAAGACATAAAGAGAGGTGAGGTGGCGGTGAGGAGGTGGCCAGGTGTTGTATGTTGGGGGAGCCAAAGAGTGAAATTAGGTTAGAGAGGAAGAAAAAAACCTAGAAAGCGTTAGCGTTAGCTTTGACACTGCGATGCTAATTGATGGTAGTAAGTTAATAAACGAAAGAGTTTAACATGACATAACAGTGAATATACGTTGGGTACTCATATGAAAACAACTTAGAAAAAGTGAAAATACTAAAACATTGTTTTCCTTTTTATTTTCTTTCACAATCTTATTTAATTTTCTTTCCTGCTGTTTTGATCTTTTCCTGAAACGGCAACTTACCTCATCCAAGATCCTTCCGTCCAATCATAATTCACCAGGACCCCATCGCTATGGCAATGGTTGCCTAGTGACCGATAAAGCCCTGACCCCCCCTTCCTCTCGCATTGTTGTAAGTTGATTGGTTGGCCTGTGTTTGGGTTGCTGTGGCGATTGATTGCCTGTGTTGGTTGCCCTTGGCAATTTTTGTTTGTCACCTCGAGCAACCAGCCATGCGTTGACCTGCATGTCCTGTTGCTGTAGTGACCACAGACTGTGTTTGGTGCATTGTGACTTTATTTTGTATTGACCTATGCACATACTGATCAAGAACTGTCAATAGCCAGGCCTGTACTCAGAATCAATTGATTTAATTGGATATTTGATCCACTTTTTAATTGTATAGTCATTTGATAAATTCGACAGCAACGCTTGTTCTTTTTTTTGCAGCATTGTTTTTGATCAGTTTCTGTAGTGTTCTGTTTGGTGTCATTATTATTTGAACAACTTGTTTGGGTAATGTGTCTGTTTTACACTGTTAGTGTGTAATGCAGGAGTGCATACTCCTTGTTGTACTGGTGTCTGCAAAGAGAAGTTTTCCAGAGGTTTCCCTAGTGGACTGGTGGAGAAATGTAGAACAGCGTTACAGTTTACTGCCAAACATGAAATGATTTTAATGGACAAAGTAACACGTTATTATGAAAGTAACATACAACAATGACAGGCCATGTTGGACAAGAAACCATGAACACATTATGTAGGCTGAACATAGAAGTTTAAATATGGCTACAAACTGGTTCAAACGGGCCATACAGGTTAGGATAGAGAGAACGGAAATGAAAAGTTTATTGACAAAAACACACTATTTTTGGGCGAGCATGCATTTTGTTGAGCTGTACTCTAAGGCTGAGTTTTATATTCCTGGATTACACTGTTTGTTGTGGCACTTTAGTCTTTCGCTCCTCTCTTTCTTTTTCTTGGTCTCTTTTACATCTTCTATCGGTGCATTTCCCTTTCACGACTCCCCTGCTCCTTCTCTTGTGGTCCACTTGTCTCCTCCTACTCGTCCCCCCTTCTCTCTGTCAAATGCTGTCTTCGCTTCACCTCTTCCCAACCTCCTCTCTATCCTTCTTGCTCGTGTTTTGAGGTAAAGGGTATGTGGTTGTTATGGTGGAAAAACAAGTGCCTCTTGCTTATTGGAGAACAGCCCTCAACTATAGGAATTCTGGGAGAAATATAATAAAGAGAGAACAGAGGATATATTTAGTTTGAGGTCAATTCAAACCTCCACAAACACCAACCTTAACGAAAGAGGAGAAATGTGTATTTGCTTTCAGACGAGTGTGTGGACGTACCGTCACATGCAGCACACATTATAAATAAAGGATCCTGTTTCTATTTCTATACAAAGTTTGATATAACAAATCCGTGTGGATACCTACCACGATGTCCCTACATCCGACAGATACAAATTATCACCCAGAATTTCTATACTGCAAATGCCAAAGAGTGATGCATGATGGTGGTAGTGTTTGCTTGCCATGATCCAAGGCACATGAGTGCAGCACATGCTCATAGGGTTTCACACATAAACACATATGGAGCTTTACATACACATGCGACAATACATGCATAAACCCAGACACACAAGTGATCACGCAAGAAACTATTTTTCACCGTATTGAGTTGCATGATCCAGACACTGTGTGTGTATGTGTTAAAGCACCATGATTTATTGCTGTTGAAAGACAACGCTTTACAACTGTGATTGATGCCTTCTTGTTTTAACTCAACGAGATGAGACTGCAACAAAGACCAGCCATAGGTGCATCCTTAGGTGCAGTCTGCTGCCAGACGTATGAAAGCAGTTCAAGCCGTGCCGACAAAAGTTTTGTTTGACGGGAGGAGCATGTTTGACAAAATGTACAGATCAGACAGAAACATGGAACACGAGGTTGTTTTTTTAAACTCTGCTCTCTAACATATTCTTCTTCCTTCTCTGTCCCTCCCTCCTTGTTTCCGTATCACTCCCTGTGCCCCCCCAACTCTCCATCCCCTCACAGGTGACCTTTCAGAGTCCAGCCGAGGTGGAATCCCAGGGTTCATAGCGCTTTCAGACTGTCTGCTACCTTTGAGCGTCCGGGGAGTGCAGCCAAACACACTGACACACACTTACATGAATACACATGCGCTCACGACACTGAACCTCGAACGGTACAAGGCTGATATACAAATGTACATAAAGTGCACAACCACACACACACGCCTGCAGACACTCACAAAATACACACGGTTCACACCAGTCGGTAAACTTACCCATACAACCAAGTTTGGTTTGCCCACGGTCTGTGTGGAGTTAGACAACAGGGTGTTTAGGACAGTTAAGACAACTCAGACTGAGCATGTATGAAAGATACTGATGAAAAATGCTGATATATCACTTCAATAGACTTTAACATGTCTATACCATGTCTATTCCATGTCAAATATAGAGGGGCCGATGTTTCATAATAAAAAATAAATAAAATACAAAAAAGATGACTAAATGAGTAGGTTAGAGAGAGACTTTGGAGGAAATCCTAATGACCTGTAAATAATTTAGTTTACAAAGAGCAGCATTTAAAAAACAAGGAAAAATGCAAAAAAGAATACTACTTTAGATAAACACTGAACAGGACACAGCAACATTATTATTATTACCATTATTACCATTATTATCATTATTATTATTATTATTATTATTATTACTACCACTAGTAACATTATCATCCTCATAAAGGGGTATTACATTCCAAATTGTAAAATGGGAAATCACTAACCTATTTTAAATTTCTACTTAGATTTTAGGTGAAACTTGGGGGAGGGGGGGATTGCACTTTTATTCGGGAGGTTTTAATATTTGAGCTATTTTTTATTTATTTACTAATTTATCAATTATTTTGTTTATTGGGAGAAGGGGTTTGAGTGGGTTGCAATATTTTGATTTTAGAATTTTCTAGAGAAAACCTTTTTGAGGGCCTGTTTCTGTCAGACTCTTGCAATCGAGTAATTATAATGTATGTATTAATTATTACAGCAATTATATTTATTTCTAATTTATTGAATCCTGTTTTTGATCCACTCTCTTTTTAAGTTAAAATAAAAAGTATCATACTAAATGTCCTAATGTGATTTGTTAAGTGTGTATGTGTGAAGAGACTGTTTTAAAATGATGTGTTAAGATATTTTAATGATTGATTTACACAAATATTTCTTGCCACAGAAATGAGAGTGCACATCCATCTTCTGACCAGAAGGGGGCAGACGTAGAAAGCACGTTACCAGAGAACGAGTCTTTCCACACATAATAAGCCAACCTTTTTCTTTCCTCTCTTGGTTTATGGGAGTAGAACACTTATTTATAAGAAGCATTAAATGCTGGATTCGTTTTTTCTTTGTGTGCATGCTTCCAGGACACGTGCCTCCCTCTGGGAGTATTTTTTAATTTGATGAGCTGACCATAGTTCAATTTACCAAAAGAGAAAGATGTGCAAGAGCTCAAGTCAAATTATGAATAGCGATAACATTATTACTGACCTTGATTGCCACATAATAGCATATCTATACCCTATGGTTTTAAAACTTTTTTAATTGCTCTTCTCTGGAACACACAGCTAAAGAATACAAACGTTGATTGTTCAGATGTGCAGATGTACTGAAGAATAAGTACAGAATTAGAAATTACAATAAGGAGATATCATGAGGTGTATAACCATATTGATTGAGTTTGGAAAGAGCCTTTGTATTTTTAAGTTGAATTCCAAAACACTTTTCTTGAACTTGATAAATATGTGTTATGAAGCTGCTATGCTGAGATTGCCAGGACCTACTTTAATGACACACTGTTTATCATCCACAACAGTTGGTTAATATGCTTTGATTTCTTATCTCGTTGGCTCCCTGAGTCATTCAACATATCTCATGACCCCAGACTTAAAAAGATTAATGATATAGCCTTCAGGTCATGAATGTAGCCTCTCGCCTTCATATGAGGAGCCTATCACCTCAATGACCTTGTCCATGTAACCCCTTGTAAATGTGCAAACTTTCACTATCTGGGCTGAGCTCTTTTATAGGCTCCAGTAATTGTGTACAGCAGGTCAGTCAGCGTGTAACCGCTCAGAAGCTGTTTTTGTTATAGTTCCTGATCACGAGGATAGACTTACACTGGGGTTGAAAGAAGGGCAACGCAAACATTACACTGCACTGCAAAGGAACACATTTGGTAGTGCATGTGTTTGTTTGTTTAAAAGGTTTTAAAAGTTACTTCTTTTTTTTAAAGATTAAATTAATATTGTTCGAATCATAACCTTTTTATTTACTCAACAAAACCTTTCTTCATGCAGGAGATAATTTGAGGGGACGTCACTGTTTCATCACAAAAGTAAGTGTTGTTTCGGGATCTAAGAGGCAGTTAAATACCCAAAGAAATATACCAGAACAAATGTGATTCTGTGGAAGACAAAAGGCTGCCAAATAGACCAGATAAATAATGATATTGCCCTGCTACAGCATGTTAACAACCAATCAACAGTAGGTTATGGGATATTTGCAAAACAATGAGGTCAAAGGTCAGCTCCAGCAAAGCTGAGGCAAATGTGACCCAAAAAAAGGACCACTGTTATATCATCCATGAAAATATCAAAGACAATGAAGGTCTGTGATCAGACACATACCTGCAAACTCATGAGGGGTGAAAAAGGTGGCAACGGGGGACACCACGTTGTTTGATGACACCTCAAAGCTTTTATAACTACGGTCTTTTGATTGTTCTGACCGCAAATCTAAATAATAATAACAAACATTTTAAGAAAAAAAAAGGTCCTCTGAATAATTAACAACTTTACATTATCATTATATATAATATGGTTAAAGTCGTTCATGAACCAACTTCCTTTTTTTTTTGTACTTGTGTGCTCTGCTGAGCTTTGAGCCTGTTCCATGATTCTGTTCCATGATTCTGTTCCATGAACCTGTTCCTGTTCCATGACTGTTCAAGAGCCTGTTCCTTCGACGTGTCCCATCAAAGATGTTTTATTACGAAGATCACCACATCGCATGTTCTCCTTGTCTCACTCCAATCTCATAAACGCCCCCCCCCCCTCTACCCAAAACAAAAACTCTTCGATCTACACTATTGTGTGACCTACTCGATGACCTATTTTGATTTCAAAACGGCGAATTTCGCCGAAAGGTGACAAGTTTGCAGGTATGCAGACAACAGGGCAGAGAGAGAGAGAGAGAGAGAGAGAGAGAGAGAGAGAGAGAGAGAGAGAGAGAGAGAGAGAGAGAGAGAGAGAGAGAGAGAGAGAGAGAGAGAGAGAGAGAGAGAGAAAGAAAGAGAAGCGGGTGTGTGCTGTGCTGTGCGTGTATCAGCCAGCCGCTCTCATGTGCTCGGGCGTCATCTGCGTCCCTCCCTCTCCGTTATCCTCTCACTCCTCCCTCGGTCTGCTCCTCTCGCTCCGCTCTCGTGCCGGGCCCGTCCTCCTCCGCCTCCACCCGAACCGACACCCGAACCGACCCTGCCGACTCCGAGGGACACACACGAGGGGGAGATTGGCCGGGAGGAGACGAAAGGGAGAAACTAGACTGGACAGTTGATGGGACGGGGGTGGGCTACATTGGGGGTCGCATTGCGGTATCTCACACATTCTCCCAACATCTGTGGGACTTCTGTGTGTTTGTTCCCCATCGGTGTCGTTCATACGAGGGAAATCAAACTGTGCACGCCATGGAAAGGTGTAGAAATCTGAGCGGATGCTAAACTTGGATCCAAACGGCTGCTCTCAACTGGACCGTTAGGTTTTTAGCTAGCTAGCTCGCGAGGTGGGGACCTGGACGACTTGGTGGGAAAATACTCAACATTTTTTTAAATTCACAAGACGTGTTTTACGCCTCACTGCGAGGACGAACACCAAAGTAAGTACCGTTTCACTTTCATGTCGGAGAGTCGACGTTATTCGCGTATCTTCGCGTAAACGACGGGCGCGCGCTCCCATCCTTTACTTACCTCTGACGTCATCACGCATTCACATAGCTAGTAATCTGGTAATAAAATATAACAAACGAGCCCCCGCGGGGGTTTTAAAGACGAAACCCACACGTGAATGTTTGTATTATAGCTAACTTAGCTATAAGTACGTCGCAACAGTTAATGTTGTACAACACGAAGACCTCGTGACGACACGGGCCACCTGGCGCGTGGCCCAGTGGTGGGCTGGTTTCTAAAGGTTGCTAACTAGCAGCAGATGATGTCACATTGTCTCGGTTACCGGCCCGCCGATGCAACACCACGTGTTTACGGACAGAGAGGCTCCGGGTTAGAGCACGTGTGGACCCTTTTAAATGATATCTGTTGGCTTTTAATAACTGATTCGTTTCAGTTTGGGACCCCCTCCTGTTGCTACCATTGTGGTCATCACTTAGCTTTTCCTCTGACGTTTGCCTTACTGACCAGCTACGTTTTGGCTTGTATGCACACCTCAGTGCACTAAAAAAAACGATTCAAGCCCTTCTTAGAGGTGACACATTTAAATATTGTTTGATACATTTAAATAAATCAATTACAAAACGAAGATATTTATATTGAATGGGTGTAACACAAAATGTAGGAATACTTTCATTTATTAGATTTATTTAGGTTACACTCACAAAAACGATTCAAGCCCTTCTTCGAGGTGACACATTTAAATATTGTTTGATACATTTAAATAAATCAATTACAAAAATAGATATTTATATTTAATGGGTGTAACACAAAATGTATGAATATTTTCATTTATTAGATTTATTTAGGTTAGATGGTGCGCATATCAACTCAAAATAAATGTGTTTCATTGAGGACTACCCTTTGCGCATGCGCCAGCTGAAAATGAGTTGTTTACATGAGGTTTACACTTTCAGGGCTGTACGGTGGTGTAGTGGCTAACACTGTTACCTCAAAGCCACAGGTCCGTGGGTTCAATTCCCAGTCGGGGCGTTCTTTCTGTGTGGAGTTTGCATATTTAGTTAGTTAGTTTATATTTTGAGTTGGACAAACACAAATTAATTTAATTTAATGAATATCGTTATTTTATTTTAGATGTATTTGATACAAATGAGTTGGACTAATTAATTACATTGTATTGCACTGATGTGCTAAATTTGAGTTGGAGTTGCATATAATTATTGGATGGAAAACCTGCCAACAATTTCATTGAGTTCATCCAATGAGTCATTTCTTTGAGTGTGACAGAGAACACAGGCTCAAAGATTGTGTGATAATAAATACATCTTAAATTGAGATAGGGTTTAGACTCAGCGACATTGATGATTATGATGGGATGGTGTTTTGTTGAACAAGATGAGATGTGTCTACATCAGCATGGACACTCGTTCATGAATGCAACTCTATAACATGATAATAGCAAAGTGTTTAGGCATTTCATTGTTCCAGCTTCTCAATTGTGAGGATCTGCAGCATGCCTCTGATCATTGTAATGTGTATGTGTTGGGGTCAGGGTCATAGTTTAATAGAACAATTCATCTAAAAGATGATTGGCCTATTAATAAATGATAAAAGTTATTGTTCCCCAGACGACAAGATACTTCACTTACTAACTGTGATTGTCAATTTGAAAGACTTACTGAATAATTCAAGGGAAAGCCTCTTCTTGATGAAAGCCCTGCATCCAGGTCAAACCAACAGATATTATGGTTTATCTCCACATAACCGTGACAACCTCTATATGTGTTGGTTTATTTCTCATTAATCTGGACAAAAAATAACTTAAACTATCATCTATCAATGATGTCAACGTATACTTCTTCAGCTCTGTTCACTGACTCATCAGTAATTCAGTAGAAGACAGGAATCGATAGCATTTAGATCTAAGACTCTAAGAATAGCCTCACATATAGCCAGGGGCCATCTAATTGCTCTGGGCACGCTAACTGTGCTCACTCAAAGGGCTGAATGGGCCTGAATCTAGTCAGAATCTAGAAAAATCAACACGACAATATTACCTTCACACCTCCCGAACAGGCCTATTCAAATCCGTCTTCAGACTGATTGAATATCTTCATTAATAATTCATGAGGCTCACATATCAGTGTTGAATGTATTGACGTTAACTTTCTAGTAATCTTTTGGATACAAGAAACATGACGATTGAATAAATGTGATCAAACGGATCACCACAGACAGTCTTTTTTCCCCCATCTGTCTGCTTTCGGGACAATTTCAGATTTTCTCCCACTTGCATTATATCAATTTCCACAATCTCTGTGTTTGCGTAACTGTATCTTGCACTTTAGCACAAATTACCATAAACTATTTTCGGTTAAACCTGGATGCAGAAGAACGTGTACAATGTGAAGGATGTTTCTAATTCAACTTAAAAATGTCCAATGCATGACACCAAGTTAAATCTGATTATCAGTGCAGAGATAATGGCAGCCTCCTGAACTGACACTTGATCTCACAAAATGTGCATTCAGGATTTCATAGTTTGTGCTGTGATGTGGAAACTGAGGCATGTGACCGATTCAAATAGGGAAATGTATCCTAAAAAAGTCCATTGCCAAATATATTCAGTTAAATAGATTTCATGTATGACAGAGAAATCATGAAATATTAATTCTTGAAAAGCTGGAAACAGTGAATATTACTAATTATTAATACAACAAATTACTGAAACAAAACAGTACATTA
Organism: Pseudoliparis swirei; assembly: GCF_029220125.1. NCBI lineage: Eukaryota > Metazoa > Chordata > Actinopteri > Perciformes > Liparidae > Pseudoliparis > Pseudoliparis swirei. The sequence continues at coordinate 13,632,446 of NC_079409.1, forward strand.
ATTTATTTTGTAAATTCGTTGATTGACTAATCCTTTCATCTTCATGAGACACCAAATAGAATACTAATGAAATGCCTTAAAGGTTTCTTCAGCTTTGTGCACTTGAGGTTCTTAGATTAACTTTGAGCTCTCAAGTATACGATGCCAAAGCATCCCGTCACCTAGTTTAAAAAAGGTTGTGGTTTGGATGAGTCAGCTGTGAGTGAACAGCGTAAGTATGGATGGATATGAGTGAATGGGTAATTATGAGCATATAGATGGTGTGTTTTGAGTGACTCACTGCAACTGTCTCATGACTTATGTTCCTCTTGTCGACTCAGTATCCTATCATTCAGCTGAACAAAGTGTTCTGTTAGGTTACTGTAAAACTCCATAAAAAGTTATTATTCCATGCAGTGTCAAAGGTGAAGCGCTCCCTTGGTGTCGTGGCAGTACGTTTACATTATCTAAATATTCCTGGACTCTACCAGGTTCTTGTCTGGACTGTTTAGATTTTTCTCTGAGGCCTGTAATCTTTTTGAGAAACCGCATTATGAGCTTGTCGGCCTATGATTCAGGTTGAACTGAGAAGAAACCTATCGGTAACATCCACTGCGAATGAGTTCAGCTTCCTAGAATACGAAGCAGGGTGGGAGGTTGTTTCTAGCTCAGATTGTGTGGCTTTATTTCTCAAAAGTCACAATGCTTCTTACAAAGCCAAACATGCACACAAATAAGCTGCTCAGCTGAGCACGAGATCTGTCAGGACACACCAGGAGAAGTGAGATGTAGTGCTACTGAAGTGGAAGAGTTGGCAAAATATCTAGGAAAAATATGTCATCGTTCCTATCCACCACCACCTGTGGTTAGGCGAGAGAGAGAGACAGACAGGGAGAGAGAGAGAGAGAGAGAGAGACAGACAGGGAGAGAGAGGATAGTCCAGTGCTCGGTCAGCCGTGCTTTTGCAACAGGAAACGGGGCCGTGACTAACATGACATGATGTGGGATTAACCAACCCAGTGAAGCATGGCGTTGTCTCATGGACAGTGTCAGAGCAGCGATGTGTTTATCTGTGACTTCATGAACACCGAGAGCTGCTCTGAATACAAAGATGAGGACATGGACACAAATGCTTGGTATCAAACCTCAATACTTTTTTGGTACCGACCAAAGTGTGTCCGTAAAATCAGTACCAATATCTGATCGGATTTCTGAATCTAATCTGACTTATTTTTGTCCAGACCTATAGAAACACCCACTCCGCTGAGTTTGAGTGGACAGAGCGAAGCAAGTTGACAATTCTGTCTGATATCAGGCACACTTATTACGTATCGGGGGGCATTACACATGGCTCTCAGCCCAAAGACTGAATCCTTCTTGATGACCGGTGGGAGCAGCAGGGTGGGGATGAGAGTTGAAGTGAAGCGGTTTCAGGGCTTCGGCATGTCCAGCTGCGGTGGGTGGAGGGGGAGTTACTGTAGATCTGAGACGACTCCAGAGACGGATTCTGTTACTCTCAGCCGCTAGTTCTCCATTACCGCCACCACTTTTACCGTCTTTCTCTGCCACACCCTGAACTTCGCAGCGAAAATGTTCATCTCTGTACTCTCTGAATATTAAAACGACATGTGCAGCTGCTGGTAACAGTTTCGGTAAGTGCTGGTGTGGAAAGCACGGAGCTCAGTTGTCGGTTTGATTTCTCCTCCCTCACGTGGGCCTCCTGAGCTGAGCTCCCAGCATGCTGCTTGTGCATTAGGAAAAACCTACAGGCAGGCCTCCAGTGAGAGGGGAACATTGGTGTCATCATCTCGTTCTATTAATTACATGTGAGCCAACATTCCCAATGACAGATGTCTTCCCCGATACACAGCCAGACCAGCATAGCTGCTGCATGGCTGCCGGCCTAAAGCCCCGAAGTGAATCCAGATTTGAAGTGGAACTGTATTTTTCTGGGTGTGGATTCTGCTTCTAGAACAGGGGTCAGGAACCTTTTTGACCGGGAGAGCCATAAAAGCCAAATATTTCTAAATATATTTATATTTCATTGAGAGCCATATAGTATTTTTAACGTATAATAAATTAAATATGTCTTGCTTTTAATGCGACTTCTGGTGCTGCATGATGCTACGGGGGACCTTAAATTACTTCTGCTGTAATCTGGCGCGATAGACAAAATTACAGGGGGGCGGGCGGAGATTTTCTTTTTTTCAACTCAAAATTGTCTGGGAGCCATATGCCGTCACCGGAAGAGCCCTATATGGCTCGCGAGCCGTCGGTTCCCGACCCCTGCTCAAGAACTTGTGTCTTTAGCTCTACAACCTTTCAACACGTGGAGTTGCTGCTCACGCCTCGTGTCTCCCGTGTTGCAGGATGCTGTTGGAGCTGAGCGAGTGGTTCTGGCAGGAGCGGTGGTGGTTTCCAAAAGGCCTGGGCTGGGCTGACCTGGAGGATCGGGACGGACGAGTATACGCCAAAGCCCAAGACTTGTGGGTGACGCTGCCCATCGCCCTTACATTCCTCATCATCCGTCAGATCTTTGAAAGGTCAGTCTATCTGTCACTAAATATCTGTGCCCCTCATCTTAGACTTATGGTTATTGACTTAAACTGGTGCTTCTGTATTTTAAAAAATGTTCTGCCCAGTCTCATCTCTGTTACCTGTGATTTCTGTCTTCTCATCTTATTCTTTCTTCTTCAGTCGGCCCATCAGTATCTCATCCTCTGACTTTGAATTATTTAACTTTATTATATGTTTCCATTATTTGACTCCAGCAATGTCATTTTTATCTCTGCAATTATTTATATTTCCCAATGTTGTGTCGTTCTCCATAACAAGTAAAGCTCAGTTCCTTTAAGTGATCCATGTTGTTTTTCATAGTCATTTACTTAATCTGTTAGTATTAAAAACTTAACTCTCGTCATCCTGACTTTCATCATCCTAACCTCTAATTAGGATATACTTAGTTTACCTTTACATTTTAATTAAGTTTTTACAAATCAAAAGAGTGTCCATGATTGCACCCTGTACTGTCTTTAAAGTATCTACATGTCGTCTCCTTTACATGTTTACAACCGCGTTGTGACTGCAGGACAGTGGCTACATCCCTGGCTTCTCTGCTCGGCGTGAAAGAGACCACGCGGCTCAAAGTCCATCACAACCCCACACTGGAATCCTACTACCGTAACATTACCAAAAGCCCCACAGAGGTACACAATCGAACGCACCCCTACCCACTTTAAAAACACAGAGTAGTGTGCTGTGTATTTGGTCAGGCATTTGAATACTTAAATCATATCTCTTTGTGCCGCTCTTAGACTTCAGTAACAAGTCTTTGCAAGCAGACCGGCTATTCAGCAAGACAAGTGCACCGATGGTTCAGGAGACGAAGGAACCAAGACAGACCGAGTTTGCTCAAAAAGTTCCGAGAGGCCAGGTAAGCACCCGCTTACGCACACACACATGGCTGCATGAGCACATTTCTGAGGACACAAGTAGCCCTCTATTTTTAACATGCACTCATGACAATGCCACTCTCTCTCCCTCTCTCTCTCACACACACACACAAATCCATTCACCCACACTCATTACCACGGGGCCTCGGCAACAGGGGCTAAGTCATCACTGTTGGTTATATTTATGTGGGAGCATTATGAGTGAAACCAACAGCATGATTACCTGATAATACAAGAATAATTACACCAGCTAGTGTCAGCAGGTAGGATTTACACCTGATAACAGATGACACTTAGAATATATGAGTGGAAATACAGATAAACCATAAAGTGCCATAAACCGCAACAGACAGCATATAACACTGTTAGCATCAATCACTAGGACTGACCACCAGGCAGTGCATGGAGACAAGCACTTTCATAGATAATTCATTTATGTTCAGTTTTGTCATACATCAAAGATGCTATATTCAATCCATTTCTAATGGATGAAGCCTTGGCCTGGAGGAGGGGTCATCAGGTGGTCCCCAACCTTCTTATAGTCCTTGTGAAAAACATTCTTGAGTTTTGCAACAGCAGTTTACGTTATACTACATGACATGTCATTGAGCAGACGCTTTGATCCAAGGCGACCTTCAATAAGTGGCATTCAAGTGCCACTGAAGTGCTAATCTGTTTTTATTCAAGGTACAGTCGGAAGGTGTTTACAAAAATATAATCTCACTAAAGGTCGCTGTTCTGGAGCGTTTGAACACGTCACATGATTTCCTTCAGTAGATGGGGGTTGCTCAATAGCGTGGAAAGGTTTCCTTAGCGCTTCAACATTTTAAAGGATTGATTTGCATCTTTTTCCAATTCTCTCTTAAAATAAGTCAGGTGCCCGTAAAGGCCGAGAGGATTGTTGTAATCAGTCCTCCTGTTCACACTGGACCTAAAAAGGGAATCTGTCCTTCAGCATGTCGAATGAATCCTTAAAGGGCTCTGAAGCAGCTACATCCACATTCCACACAGCTGGGCAACTCCATCAGCTGAGACGCGTGTGTGCATGTGACTGCATGTGACTGCATGTTTGTTGCTCCCAGGTTTTAGTTTCTTCTTTTTCTGTGCATGCTCTGACATTTCTCTTCTGAGTCAATGTGTTGTTTGTGTGCACACAACAGGCTTTCTGTTACCCTCCCTTACTCTCCCCACTGGCGTATCACTTACACTCTCAGTGTCTCTTCTTTCTCTTCACTTTTCTGTTCTTGTGTACCGGTCGTCTCTACCGCTGTGATTCCTGTGAGAAATCCCCTCTCCGCACCTTTACTCGAGGCTGTAGCGGGAGTTACCCAGCTCACTGTCTCTGTGACATGATTCACAGACAGGAAACTTTCTGACAGCGCTCATTGTGTGACAGCACGTGTTTGGCTGTGTGTGTGTGTGTCCTGATTTGACCTTCTCAGTGCCGTTGACCAGACCTTCCCAGGCTGTTCATTCAGCCTGGCATTTCATTCTGGCATTCTTCTGTGTTTGGGTTTGTGATGTGTTTATGTGTCTGCTGGTGGAAAATGTGTCTATTGTCATTTCACAATTGACTGAGTAGAAAGTGTATTGAATGTGTGTGTGTGTGTGTGTGTGTGTTTGTTCTCTTGCAGTTGGAGATTTACCTTTTACCTTCTTGCTTTCATTGCTGGCCTGGCCGCCCTCATCGATGTGAGTACTGCCATGTTAACCTCGACCATTCCTCCTCCTCCTCCTCCTCCTCCTCCTCCTCCTCCTCCTCCTCTACTCTGTTTGTGTTCACATGCTCATTCGACACCTGCCCGGCCATTGTGACATGTCAGTTTCCACAGTCGTGATAACCTTACCTCTCAGTCAGAAGGGCAGACTCATTGCCATGCTGAGTTAGTCGATATAAATACACCTGTCGGGCTCTGATGTCTCATCTCCTTCCAGAAACCTTGGCTGTATGACCTGAAGGCGATGTGGCAAGGTTTCCCTGTGCTGGTAAGTCTCTGGGATTGCGATGTACACTGAATGCACCAGGGTATCTGAGGAAAAACAGAAAATCAGAAGTGCAAATGATAACTAATTTCCGGGTTGACGGACACTATTCTTTGACTGGTATGACTATGAAAAGGGAATAGAATTGCATTTTTGTTGTATTTATAAGTCTTACATTTTATTTGAAGAATACTGCAGAAAGTCTGAGACACAAATCAAAAGACACCCTCCAAATATAGAGTTCCCAATAGAGCTGAAATGCATTTTTTATTTCAATAAGCCGCTCATCATTTAATTAAGTTTTTTAACATAAGTGCAAAAATACACCAGTTGCTCACTGTCTTCCGTAATAGTTAACTAAATATATTTGGCTTTTGGAGTCTTATCCATATAAAACAAGCTTTTCTTTTGTGTCTGCCTGGGCTCTAATTAATCAATAAGGTACGAGAGCCAGTACTGTATCGTCAATAATGTTCGCTTCAAGCTTCTTTTGAACAGGACCATAAGGAACATCTTTCACTGTTTTCTAACAATATTATCGACCAAACTATTAATGAATTGATCAAGAAAATAAAGATCATAAGATCAATCAGTAAGAGTGATGATAATCGCTCGTTGCGGTCTTAGTTCCCAAGATAGTTTTTCTCAACTTGCTGTATTGATTTGAAGTAACGCTCTGTTTCCTCTCCTTCAGACTCTCCTCCCATCTCAGTATTGGTACTATATGATTGAGCTGGGTTTCTACAGCTCTCTGCTCTTCAGTGTGGCTACTGATGTCAAACGCAAAGTGAGTGCATTTATTTATCTCTTCTCCTTAGTTCAGGTGGTATAAAACAACCACACGTTGACGGTAACAGAAGAAAAAGATACACAGCAGTAATTGTGAATGGAAATCAGATATAATCTACACAAACAGGAGTGTGTGTTCCACTTTTATGTGATTATTACATCATAATGCACTCTCTGTTCTTAATCTGATCAGTTTGACACCTGGCTGGACATTAGACTGTTGTTGCGTGTGTGTGTGTGTGTGTTTGTGTGTGTGTGTGGACTTCGCTCAGCCAGGGTCAGCTGAGCGCAGTGGGAGAACATCTTGTTAAAGAGGCACAACGTGTTCCTGCAAATGATTATTCTAACCTAGATGCCTCTGAAGCAGAGTTTACCACTTCTCACTCACCCACGATTAAAACATGCGATACATAAATATTTAATTCCAACATTTCCCTTTCCTCAGCACAACCAACACGTCTCCTTTGCTTTCTCTTTAGGACTTCAATGAGCAGATAGTTCACCATGTGGCAACCATCCTCCTCATCAGCTTCTCCTGGTGCGTTAACTACATCCGTGCTGGAACTCTCATCATGCTGGTGCACGACTCCTCCGATTACCTCCTTGAGGTAAAGGCCATTCATACATGCTTTATCAATCAACTATCAACACATCAGATTGTATGTGATGTCATTTATACCTTCCATGCTACAACATGCTGCATCCCCTGTATGATTTGTTCCCACATGATTCACTGAGTGTGATGAAAGAGACAAATTCTGACACACTGATGACACATTGCCACCTTGTGGTGGAAACTACACTTTCGTCCTCTTTAGTCCAACAAGCATTATATATTTATCTGTAACTGACCTATTACACTCTTTCTTTCTCCCTCTGACAGTCAGCAAAGATGTTCAACTACGCTGGGTGGCGAAATGCCTGTAACTACATCTTCATCGTATTTGCTGCAATCTTCATCGTCTCTCGGCTGGTCATCTTTCCCTTCTGGTACACACACATTTTAAACAATTGTTTCAACATATTATTGGAATATGCAGCTGTATGTTATTTAAGTTACCTTGTCTATAATCCTCTCTGTCTCTATTGCAGGATCATTTACTGTACTTGGGTTTATCCCGTGACCATCTATGAACCCTTCTTCGGCTACTACTTTTTCAATGGACTTTTGATGGTTCTGCAGTGTCTTCATATCTTTTGGGCTGTCCTCATTATACGCATGGCAATCCGCTTCCTCACCCACAATGTAAGCAGACAAACAAATCTAATGCAAAACAGTTCAAATAAATGTCCTCAAAGAAATGGAGTCAATCAAGTGTAAATTGAGCTGATTAGAGTCAGTTGAAGTGGAAGTCCTGAGGGACAGTAGTAACAAACCATGTCCGATGAAGTGTCTGAATCAGTTGATGCAAACTGCGTATAAGCACTGTAAGTTGTTGGTGTTAGAGGGGCTGAAGGTGTTTTAAGGGTGAAGACCTGGTCTCAGTCAAAGCCGTACGCTCCTGCAGTATTGTCTGACTCGTGAAGACCATTTAAACAAAAGAAAAAAGCATCAAAATCACACAAGCAGAAGCAGAGATATCAGCTTTTTTATTCTAAACATCTTTCTTGTCCACAACTTGGTTTCTCCACTATCCACCATACAACCACTGACAGCTTTGTCGGATGTTTAGATGTGTTTTGCTAATAGCAGTTAATGTAGCTTCAAAAAGGGTCGAGAGGCGACAGAGGTCGAGTAGGACCACTTGTTTCTAACTCCACACACCAGGTCAAGTGACAACACTTGAGGCAATCTACCAGACTTTATGTAGCTCCCTCTTTGCCACAAAATGCTAATACAGTTTGTTTCTGAAGTAGCGCCACGACATACTTCAATAAAATCCAGGAAGTGCTTACATCCTCAAGACACACACACACACACATTTGCAAGCATGTAACTGGATGGGTTGATCTTGTTCTGGCGGAGCTCCAGGACAGTTTGAGCATTGATTATTGACACATTTCAGACTTTTTTTGCTGTTTTTCAGGAAAAAGTAGACGATGAAAGGAGTGACAAAGATGAAACAGATGAATCAGAAGAGGGCGAGGAAGAGGAGGATAAAAAGAACATCACGAAGAATGGGCCGGTGCAAAACGGTCACACGGTCCACAACAACAACCACAGCAAGACAGAGTGAAAGCAAACAAGTGTCAGGACAAAGAAATGTGAGAAGGACTCATATCCCTCGGCAGCGGAGCAGGAGGGAGGGATGACAAGAAAAAAGGATGATGGTTTGGGGGTGGCGGGGGTCATTCCCCTAAAATCAAAAACAGCAGGTATCCTGAGGAAATTTGACACTTACTTTTGCACAACAAAAAAACACACTCGCACACATTCATTGGTCGGTTTCGAGGGCACAGAGGTCCGGCAGCTGATACACACGACATGAAATGTGGCTGTTTCTCTTTGTCATGAGAGAGAAAACTATTCAAAGAAACGGGGGAGAAAATGGACAAAGGAGGAGGCTGACCATGTCCATGCTCGGTGTGCCTGAGAGACGGATAATGGCTGATAAAAGGCCATGAAGAAAAAAGCATTCTGCTTTGATCGTGTGTCGCAGTATTTCGTTGCATCTTTTTTGTTTTCTCTTAGAAGAACAAAAGATTGACATTTTGTTTTTAAAAAGCGAGACAATAGGGCATTCCCTAATTTTCTGTCTATGCAATTACATAAGTGTTCAGCTGTTGCCACGTCGTTGCACTACATACAGTGTCTCTGATACCCTGTAATGGCGAGCACTGGGCCTCCGTGCCTCTGCTCCCCAATGCGGCCTGTGCCATTTAGAGATGTGTCTGCCTTTTAAGGTCAAAGGAGTACATTTGGTGTCAATTCTTTCTCTAAACATAAAGAACATCTTTCTTTCTTGTTTTCTCATTATTTACAATTCTTTCTTCCAAAAGAGATGTCCGACCTGCAAAGGTTATCATTCTCAGTTCTTTGCTGTGTGAGCAGTCAGAAATACCCAGAAACGAGTCCTTAGCACAAACAATGCAAGATAAAGCTCAGCTTCCTGCTGGTTTTTGACGGAGCTGAATGTTCCTCCTCTCTGGTTCGGCTGAAGCTGTTTGATCCATTTGTGTCGTGACTCACGCTGATGCTGCCACGCGCTGTAAACTGATGACTATATAATCATTTCAAATGTGGGTTTCTCCATTGGAATGGGACAGATTAACTATTTCCAGATTTTACAAATAGGGGCCAGATTTCTTCAATTCACTGCCTTGTAGCCTGGGTTATGTTTGTTAACCTGGGTTAGAATTTTAAACGTTGATTCAAAGTGAATGATTTTAGGTATGATTGTGTTTATGAAACTGTTTTATTACAAGTGTTGTGATTTGATGTTAAGGAGGTAAACTTTCTTGCAGTTTAGTGTTTGAGACTCATGGGGGATTCAAGAAATGAGGGTTGCTGTTTTGTTGTTATGCTTTAAAGTTGTTTGTGTGTTAAGTGCCTTATCTGTAATTCATGGGAAGCTCTCTCCTGTCTTCATGGCCACTCCTTTTCTTTCCTTTCTCCATCTCACAGAACCAACTCTAAGACTAGCATTTCCTCCCTCCACTGTCTCATCCATCAGTCACTCCGCTCCCTTACAGATTACCTCCATTTCAAACTCATTCCACTGCCACATTGTTGTTTACTAACCCAGACCAACCAGCAACCTCTCTTCCCCGGTGATACAGAAGAAACAGCTGTGTTCTAATTACAGTGTTATTTTTTTCTTATTTTGTTGTTCAATGATGCCGAAATATTGTTATTAATAATAAAAGCAAAGATCACAGATATTAAAAGCAGCTTTTTTTTAAACGATTATACCAGTAAATACTTTACGTTTCTAACTGCCATTAAATTTTAAAAAGAAGTGTAAACATATTGTCCTTTAAAGTCATCGTATTAATGGATTAACTCTGAAGACAATCGCCCTCATAATCAGACCTCTGCCATTGTAAATTACGTTCGTACTTGTACTTCAAGTGAAAACCCAGTACATTTAATCAATTGCTTTTCCTCAGTACAATATTGAGATATCTGCTTTACTGTAATATACTTTCTCCTTTACTCAACATATTTACCTTTTTACTCTTCTGCATTATTTTAGCAGAAACTATTCTTCATAAAACAACAAATATGATGAGCTAATAAAATATATTGTAGATTAGCAGTGTATAACGTAGTTTAAATCATCTCCATATTGACCAACTGCAGCAGTGACATGTTGCCTACACATGAATGCATCAGTTTATACTGTGTATGGTCACGTGCTAAAGGGGTCTGCACAATACAACTTTTTATTTCGAGTATATTTTCCTTCAAGTAGCATTATCGTAAACGAGCTCAATACTTTCGTATTGAAAGTGAAGACATAAGGGGAATATTCAATATAAACTATAAAGTAACACTACATTGAAATACTCATATAAACCTTGTAAATCGTTCCTCAATCCGATACTCGAGTTGGATCTCGGCTCGTTGCTTAATCTGGGGGTGTCTTTCCTCTCCAGACCTGCAGGTCCCTCCGCTGTCAGAGGGGCGAAGCACAACACGGATTTCCCAACGCGTGACGTCATTTGTATCTGACTCGTGACGTCCAATAGGAAGCGGAGAAAGGAAAAGAGGAGACAGCTTCTGCTCCCCAGCCTGAAGCGCCATCTTGGGTAGAAAGGGGGATTTAAACCAAGAAAAGGTGGCATTGGAGGAGTCAAACCTTCCCTTTCGTCTGCGTGTTAGGTCCTCGTGCGTTTACTACCCAAAGTAGAAGGGCACACGTGAGGATATCCACCGGGGACTTGTTAGCCTTCACCCAGCTAACAAGAGGAGGGGCGAAGGGGTTGTGGGGATTTTTTTTCTTCTTTTCCGCAGCCGAAGTTGTTTGTTTATGTTATTTCAGACTGACATGACCTCTTCAAACACAGGTAAAGAGCTTCACAAGTCGCTGCGATTGTTTAGCCGCATACTGTGCAATTGTGCGTGAGTTGTGAGAAAGAAGGTTTTAGAGCCAAAGGGGACAGATTCCTAAAGGTTGCGTGACAGCGGCTGCTAATTGCTAGCTTAGCAGCTAAAGATAGCTAACATGCTACATTAGCTACTAGCAGACTTAAGCTAACGTAACACTGTTGTGATACTTTTGCAAGTATAATTGAGTTACGGCTAAAAAGACAGATCTAAGTCAGCTGTCTACCAAGCTGCAGTCGGTTAACTCTGTTCGTGTGTGTATGCGTTTAGGTTACGATTGGTATCTGTAACGTGATGCCACGTTTAGCTTCAACAGTACTTTCGTGTTCTGGTTGTCTTTGCTCTCCACGATCTACAAACACGAATCCCGAATAGTTGACGTGGAGCTAACTTCATGTTGAACACAGGCTGTGAAATGCAACCAATGTCAGCTGCGTGCGGTAATGCCAGTTTGTGTTTATTGCTTCAGTAAGTGGTTTAGTTTCTCTTCGAGAGCTCGAGGCTCATTATGAAAGCACCCGTCACCCCTGCTACATGTCGTCTCTCTGTGCCTATGTGTTATTAATAGAGTTACCAGACCCAAATCTGGGTCTGGGGGCAAGTGGGACCCAAGAAAGTGACGGGGCTGTTGTACCAAAAGGGACCAACAAAAGAAGAGCTGTGTAAGTTTGTGTGTGTATGTGTGTGTGTGTGTATTTGCTGACTGGTTTAGTTTTATTTGTTGACACTTATTGTGAGAATATTCGTTTGATATGTGTCTCTTTTCTCGTTTTGACAGGCCAGACTTTGATGATGATGACGATGATGATGATGACGAAGGAAACAAGTTGTTCAGGTTCATTTGCCTCAGATTTTCCTGTCATAAAGCAAGATACGGTTCATCAAGTGTGGATTATTGTCTATGCGGCTGCGATAACAGTCAATGTTTTCTTTGCTTTTCCTCAGGTGTGACGATGACACGTTAGGCGGCAATGACAAAGAGCGCTTTGCCAGGTAGAAGGACACATTAAGAGATGGATGTGTGTGTGTAGGGGAGCAACATTATGTATACAAGGGGTACCACCCTGCTGCACTCCATCTGCTTTTACATTATTATTTTTTTACTCCTACACTTATTAATTTTTTTAGTAGTTATTTTAGTGCCTGTGTTTTAGTGGGTTGGTTTCATTTCATAGCTTTTGGAAGAAGATCAGGGTTTTTGCAGATAAGGGGAAAAGCACTGTAGAAGGGTCCTGCTTGTATCCATATCAATATTGAATGCACTGTTTCGTGTACATTTTCGTGCCTGCCAGAATGTTAAGCTTCTTTAACCCACGCAGCTTGTTGTTGTTTATTCAGCGTACCACTGTTTTGTATATCACTAACTGCAACGCTGTGTGTGACTCTGGGACTTTTTCGTTTTGGTAATCCCTTCCTCTTGAGCAACTTTCCTCTGTCTTTTTTTCTTTCCCCCTCTCAGGAGATCTAAGTGTTCTTTCTCTCTCTGCACTTGCTCTCTTTTGTCACCAACTGGGCTTGAAAGGCCGTACTCTTGTTTTCTCACTATCATTTTTTATTTTATTTTATTTTTTACAGATGATTGGTTTATAGTTCTATGCAACATGTCTCTCACCTTCTCCCATTCTCATATCTCTTTCCTAGTTGGCATACTTGCATTGCATAGCATTAACTCTAAACTCTACTCCATGTTGTCCACCTGCCCATCTGTTTCCCCCATCTTAATCCCTCCTATCCTGTCCACCTCCGCCTTCCGTCGTCATTTCCTCGCTTCAGGGAGAACCACAGTGAGATTGAGAGGCGAAGGCGGAACAAGATGACTGCCTACATCACAGAATTGTCAGACATGGTGCCGACCTGCAGTGCTCTAGCAAGGAAGCCAGACAAACTAACTATCCTGCGAATGGCCGTGTCCCATATGAAGTCTCTAAGGGGAAGTGGCAGTACAAACTCGGATGGGTCGTACAAACCTTCCTTTCTCACTGACCAGGTATGAGCAACCATGAGAGAAAGGTAGAAATTCAGGTGTGTAATCTAGTTTTGTAATGTTAAAACAGATATTTTTGCATATGAAATTACTGTAAATGATCCTTTTGTGCCATAAATGAAGAAACTGGTGTCATTATTATGGGCGTAGCACATGTATTTATACAGCTACCTCAGGTCAACAGTGTAGACGACTATTTCAAAAGCCATAATTCATAAATGAGTTTAGATTAAATGTAACTTAATTGTCGGCGCACAGAGTAAGTGCTGAGATTCTTTGTGCCATCTGTCTTTAGGAACTGAAGCACCTCATCCTGGAGGCAGCTGATGGCTTCCTGTTTGTCGTGTCATGTGAGACTGGCCGCATCGTTTACGTCTCTGACTCCCTGACACCCGTCCTCAACCAGGCACAGTCTGAATGGCTGGGCTCCTCCCTGTATGATCAGCTGCACCCGGATGATACAGAAAAGCTCAGAGAGCAGCTCTCTACTGCTGAGAATAACAACACGGGTACAAAGCATACACTGACACTAAATATGCAGACAATAGAAGATTTGTTATCACTATTAATTCCCAAAGTGTCTTTGTCAATTAAAAAAATGTTGCCACATTATCTCTTTACACACCCTTTGATTGTGTCTAATCTTTGTTTACCCTAAAGGGAGGATGTTGGACTTGAAGACAGGAACAGTAAAGAAAGAAGGCCAGCAGCCGTCATCTAGAATGAGTATGGGAGCCCGTCGATCATTCATCTGCAGAATGAGGTGAGACTCGTACTTCAGTTAGTTATCCAGTTCATCATGTATACTGATGTGTGTCCAGATATATACATTGTTCATGTTGTGGCCCGTGTGGATTTGCAGGTGTGGCTCTTGTCCCGTGGAACCGTTGTCCATGAACAGACTGAACTTCCTGAGGAATAGAAACAGGTGACCACAACCAAAAACAATATTTGCAGAAATAAACATATGTAGCACAGTAGCAATAGGATGCACATTGGCACACTTTTACTACTTGCCCAAATAGAAATCACATTTTTTTTTTTTATGTATATTATAATGTCTTCCTTCTTCTCAGGAATGGTTTGGGTACAGCTAAGGAAGGAGAGCCCCAGTATGTTGTGGTCCACTGTACAGGATACATCAAGTCCTGGCCCCCTTCAGGTAAAACTACTAATTTTAGTATAGTCTGCCATATGTAGCTGATTTGACTAGACCCTGTAAATTATGCTGAATCTGACAACACATTTGCACGTTTTGTGTTTTAGGAGTTTCATTAACAGGCGATGAGTCAGACAACACTCAGGGGAGTCGCTTCTGTCTGGTTGCAATTGGGCGATTACAGGTATGATGGATGTCTCGTGGGTAGAGATATGCACATGTGGCTTTTACTCTGAAGCAAGTCGATCAATAGAAAAAATAAATTTGAACTGATCATGTAAGTTTATTATTGAGTAGTGTATATATATATTTGATACAATGAAATAAAAGTGTGTGTTGGTGTGGCGCTTTACATCTTTAGTGCAAATTTATATTTCCAACAAACTGCAGTAATATTTTATACTTATATCAACAATCTAAGAATCTTTACCTTATTACTACAAGACCATATTTCCTATGGTCTTACCTGAAGTTGACTACACTGTTAGTGTTTTATAGTGTTTAATAAACATATTTTCTACAAGCAGTTGAATCCATACTATTCATGACCTTTGAGTTATAAAAACATCGACCAAATTTAATTGAAATATAAGAATATAAATGAATGTGATTCATGCACAATGTGGTGGTAGCGCTGCATCCTTTACGATACAATGATTGTGTTAAAATCTTTTCCCTTCCTTTAGGTAACATGTTGCCCAGGTGACACAGACGTCAACAGTATTAGTGTTCCAGTAGAGTTCATCTCGCGCCATAACTGTCAGGGCATGTTCACCTTCGTAGACCACCGCTGCATGTCAGCTGTCGGCTACCAGCCACAGGTAAGACTCTCGCCTTGTGGAAGTGTCAGATGGCATCCTCGAAGAACCTTTTGTGCTAGAAGTTAGTGTCTTCTGAGCTAATGGGTGTTTTATTATCTGCTGTGTTGCAGGAATTATTGGGGAAGAACATTCTCGAGTTCGCCTACCCTGAAGACCAGGGCTTACTAAGAGACAGCTTCCAGCAGGTAGGACAATCTGAATATGTGCAGCTTTTTCCAGACTTTTTTTATTTCTGTTTATCTTTTGTACAACCACATTAATGAACTTCAATGCGCTTACAAGAATGAAAGAAAAGATGACTACGGCATAAAGTCATTCAAAGTCAGACGAAAACTGATCAAAGTGGCCTCTCGGTCTGAATCAGACCCTTTCCACAGCAAAGAAAATGGACTATTGGTACTATCCGGAGACATTCATGCTCCCTCTCACTATTATTGTGTGCATAATACCAGATTGTCACTGTTTGGCATGCTGGATTTTTACCCACAGGTGGTGAAGCTGAAGGGCCAGGTCCTGTCAGTGATGTTTCGGTTTCGCTCCAAATCGAGAGAATGGATCTGGATGAGAACCAGCTCCTTCACCTTCCAGAACCCGTTTTCAGAGGAGATTGAGTATATCATCTGTACCAATGTCAATGTCAAGTGAGTCGCACACAGATTGGACCAATACCGATAATTATGTAACACGATTACACAATGAAATACAGTACATAATGAAACCATTGACGTTTTGAAATGTGAAAGATCCCTCTGTCTGAATGCTTGCGTATCACCCTCCATCCCCAGTTCCTCTTACGCCCTCAACACAACCCCTTTGTATTACACCACACACTGATCACTCTCTCCCTACACCTCTCCTCTGCACCCATCTCTGATTGTGGGGCAGTAGAAACTCAACTCAGGACCCCCTCCCACCCATCTCTTCCCCAGTGGGTGCGCTGCCCCCCTCCCTGGGTCAGAGCAGTCCAAACTGCCCTCCTGTAATGCTCAGCCCTGGGCAGGTGGCTGCCAGGTGAGACCAGGCCTGGCCTGACTATCCTCCCCCTGCATGGGAGAACAAGGGCTGCTTCTTCATGGGAGACTGCAGCTGTTTCTAGCAAACTGCAGTCCTTCTGTTTTTAGTTTTCATTTCCTACTCTGGGTGATTCTTCTCTCCACCGTATTTGTCTCTAGAGTTTAGAAAAATAGTTCAGTTTTCTTATAAGAAGCATGTCTCATAGTAAGTAGTGAATATGAGCTTTTAACACAGGTAGTGTAGCATGTTAGCAGTATGTATTGGTATAACGTACCTTTCCTGTCACTGACTTCCTCTTCTCTCCTAGTTTCTCTTTTATGTTGCCATGGTGACCGGTGGCGGGTTGAGTGCTATTTTGTCAGCAGGTGTTTGGGCTTCTTACTCAACAGTGGAGGGGCATGAAAATGGAAAATGAGACGATTTTAGACCGTCTCTCTGTCAATCTGTGTTTCCCTTTCAGGCAGTTACAGCAGCAGTCCGAGCTAGAGGGAGGTGGCGCCAGAGACGGTCTCTATGAGGCAGGACCAATCGCCCTCTCACAGGTTAGGCCATGCACGTGTGGGGACGCATGAATGTACAGTATGCCAAGTCTGATTTAAGCATAGGTTACCTCTTGGTTCTCCTTGGTCTTTTGTGCCCTGCTGTAAGAACTGGTCAGGCCTGGTTGTGGCAGGACGTTGATTATTTGCTTAGCCGGAAAACAAACCCGGATGTTAAGGGAGACCCATTATCACGAAAGCCTGTTGTCCATGCTTTAATTAAATGGAACACTTTTTCTGTGGTACTTTATCTAAAGATATTTAAAGCAGAGAAGTATTCCCAACATAAATCCTTTTGGATTGCAGGTTCATGACTGATTCAAGCTTCTTTGAGTGTCTAGAAAAGCGCTACATACATTTTAAGAATTATTATTATTATGAAAAGGGCCACATTTGATCACAATCTGGTGTTAAACTCTTTTACCGTCACTATTAATTTAGATGCAAACCTATTATTTCAGTCCAGCCCTTTGAAAAACAAAAAAAAAAAAAGTTGGAAAAAAACTGTTCTCTGGAAAGTCACAAAAGTTTCATGAGTACTTTAACACGGTTTGATGACTCATGACTATAAATTCTAAAAAGTTGTTGTGTGTTGTTCTTTATCAGTAGTGATCTCTTCTGGCTGTCTCTGGCTGAAAGTGATGTGAAAACCACCCAAGATGTGGATTGATAGATTTCTGAAGAGCAGTGTTTGATTGTCTAACCTGTAGGATATAGGAGACTATAGGGAGACCATTATAAGCTGTGAAATGCATGTGTTGTGAAATGCTCTCTCCTCCTCTTCTCTCCACTCCTCTTGTCATATCTAAATAATCCCATAATAATAACAGGGCCATAGGATAGTACAGCACGGACGTCACCTGCTACCTGCTACCATACCATCCGTTCTCCATGTGATTCATTTTTGTCATTAATTTATGAATGATGAAATGATGTGATCCCTGATTACTTTGGTTTCAGATGCCGGTGCAGCCAGTGACGGCGGCAGGTCCTGACCACAGCAAGAGCCTTGAGAAGCCCGAGCTGTACCCCTCCCTTTTCCAAGGCCCAGATCCGACCAAAGGCCTGCCCTCCATCTCTACTCCCGCCGCTCAGATCTACCCTCCAGCCAATAGCTTCGCTGCTGGTCATTCCAATGATGCATACAGGTACGAGCAGGTCTTCGGTGTGTATAGATATCTGTGCATGCGGTTACATGCACACCAGACTACCTGGACTATATGTAATCCAATCAATTTCATGGCACTCTTTCAGACAGTTATTGTTCGTTACCACAACGAAAACGTCACCTCACAGAAACCAGAAGCATACCGATAATTCTTATTCTGTTATATTGAGGTCTGATTAATTAGGTTTATTATTTATGCCATTTAGTATATTGTATTTAAAGCGGTCTTAAAGAGAACTAGATCTCTGCACCTCCATTTGGCTTTGTTTTCAGGCTTTAGAAAATGTAGCGCGTGGCAGGCAGGAGACTTGGCCAGTCACAGGTCATTTCTGAGAGGAGGAGTTCCTCTTGGCTGTTCTAAACATTCACGTCCAACATTGGCAACAATTGCCCTCGCTGCACAACATTTTTCTTTTCTTTGTAAACTGCCCAACTTTAGCTTGGGATCACAGTGAATTAGACAAATCTGTTACTGGTGTACTACATTTTAAATCTGAAGACAATGGGATGGTTATTTACTGTAAACTATACAAACAGGGACTCCTTGCTGTCGTGAACATGAGTGAATTGACACATTTATGTAACCAGCCAACTGGTTTGCATGTCTCTGGGTTTTGCCTATCGGAGCAGAGCTAGCAGGGACACTTCTTTGTATGATATTGGTTTGTGCAACAACAGAAGATGGGACAACTCCCAGTTTCCTCAAATGTGAGTCTGCCACATAAAGGGTTTAAAAGAATAAAGGATTCCCCCATGTGCGTTAAGTTGGTGCAGATGCTCCGTGACAGAGATGATGGTCCCTTCAGAATGTATTCCTAAAAGCTATTAAAGTATTTACTCGATGGTTTGCTGACTTTAATTCATTGCGTTGTCATCGTGTTTTTATTTATTCTTTGACGGCATGTAAGATGTTTTCAACAGTTTCTAGAATGTTTGATGAGAGGATAATTGATGTAATTAATTTCTCGCAGTAGATGACAGGTAACAGAACTCTGTATTCCCTACACTTTTGTCTGCAGGCCGGTCAACATGACTCCACAGATGGCACAGCCAGCCCACTCGGCAGGGCAGATGCTGGCTCAGATGTCTCGTCAGAATGGAGCCCCTCAGTCGGTCGCCCCCTCGAGCACCGTCAGCCCCCTTCATGGAGGACCAGCTGGAGGATGGCCTGGAGCCGCAGCTGGAGTCAGACCACAGTTTAATAATCAGGTAAGTCGGGACAACAAGATTAATGTCGCAAATCTGACTTTGTTTTGCCTTTGTTGATATGTTGAGTCAATCTTCATTCACAAATGAAAATGTATGTAATTCAACAACAGTTATTTATCATCAATTATTTACCAATGACTCCAAGTAAGGTCAGTAAATGGAGTTACTCTTTAAATTCCTACCAGCAGGTGGCTCCACAAGCTGCAAAGACCATGTCTCCGCAGTTTGCTCCCATGGGAGGATTTGGCGGTGGCTCTTCCAACTCCTTTGGCCAGATGCCGACAGGTGCTGCTCCCACCGCAACCAACAATGCAAACTACCCGCCCATTAATGCTCATGCCAGCCTCAACGGCAACAGTTATGGTAGGTTGTGTGCATATATCTGTGAACCTTTTGACTCTGTTATGCTGGTGCATCATCTCACCCCACTGTGCTTCATCCCAGATGGCTCTCGGTCCGGGCCGCACTTCCCCTCTCGAGCGGCAGAGGCAGTGTGGCCCCAGTGGCAAGGCCAGCAGCACTCGCAGAGTAATGCAGAGCAGCATCCTCACGCTCAGGGCAACCAGCAGGACATTTATCCTGTGAGTGAAACGAGCCTCATCTCTCTCATGCACCT
This sequence comes from Pseudoliparis swirei, assembly GCF_029220125.1. NCBI lineage: Eukaryota > Metazoa > Chordata > Actinopteri > Perciformes > Liparidae > Pseudoliparis > Pseudoliparis swirei. The sequence goes on from NC_079409.1 coordinate 13,652,149, forward strand.
TTTACTCCTCTCTCTGTCACCTAAACTCAATCTCTCGCTCTGATTCAGGATGTGTTGTCTATGCTGGACCAGCCTGCCAACTTCAATGGCGATGACTTTGAGATACCCATGTACCCTACGTTTGACCAGTGATCCGGTCAATACTTCTCAGCTGCTCCACCCCTTTTGTCTTCTTGAGTGTCTTTACCCTCACTCTTCCTTATGTTATATGGCTCTTATCGCTTTTCTGCTCCACTTTTCTTCCTGCTCCTGAGAGAAGCACTCTTCCCTTGCTATGCATGGCTTCAATTGCACTGCTGAAAGCCATTTAAAGAAAGAAGGAAGGATACATCTGACTGCAGATATAATGGGGAGGAAAATCAAGGATTTGCTCCTGACTAATATTACAACCGTTGTAGAGCTGCGTTCACACAGAACGAGAAAGTAACGTGAAGAATTTGCGTGACACTCTCGCAAAAGCCTATCGGCATTGAGATGCTGGCACTGATCCGAGCTAACGGGTCATCAAACTGGCTACTGCTCAGCCTCAAGTAGAGCTGGAAGCGGCAGTCATCCAGGCACAGTGCCTGGAGAAGTCTGAAATATTATGAACCCAGACAAGAGGGCGGTTAATGTCCCAACATTTCTGGGACTTTCACAACATGTACAAAGCTGAAAGAGTGGTTATTTCTTCCACGGTGGCGGTAATGATGACCATTCCATGGAGATGAGCCATTCCGCTCGCTCGAATAACCATAAATAGTCCGGCGGGTAAACTTCACGAGAGTAACGGAGTGGGAACATTTGCTTCACTTTTGGTGTGAACGCAGCATACGGTCATTCTCTAACTAGCACTGCCCAAAGCTCCACGACCTATGTTGTAGATATATATTGTATATCTCTAAAAACGCACACAATCGCACAACCACACTTGAATAGACTAAAGAAAAGCACTAATAAACTCTGGTAAACTTACACAGGAAAATAAAAGCACACAACGGCCTTGTTATTCTGACATCTTCCTAATTTTTCTCAGGCATTGATGAAGAGTGTATTCAGCTTTTTTTTACCCTTTCAGCATGTAGACTAATCACTAAACGTTGATTTAAACTCTCAGGAATTTGCAGGGATGTATACAGCTTTGGTGATTTGTTTTGTTGTTGTAATTCTCAGCCGTTTCACGCAAACCACCACTGCCTGTTGAACCTCGCTCACAGTTTAAATCCACAGCATGTCTCTGCATGTCGGCACCGCTTTCATGGAGCACTTCTACAGTGTGTAGATTTGTACTGAATATACTGTTTTCTATGTACATTGGTGGCTTTGTCTTTACATTTAATAATGTTGTGTTTTCTCTTGAGGAACATGCATTTTGTTTGCTTATTAAATGATGTCGTCCAACAGACGCAGTGTTAACAGTGGCTACATACTGTTTGTCTAGATGCCTGTTGGAAATGTATACAATCTATTTTTCTTTGCCTACAGAAACATATATGCAGTATTAATGTATGTAAAATGGATTCATGCAGTATAATTCTCAACTGTAACAGTCCTAGGGTTTCTGATCATCTTCTTTCTGTCGCCCAGCATTACCCTGTACCAAGTATAGGCTTTTTGTACTCCTTTTTGTAAAAGAAATATAAAGAATAGGAAATCACAGGAATTGAGTACTTTGAAAGCCGTTCTTTATTTGTTGTCAAATGTGTCCCATGTGTATCATTGTTATTTTAAAATGGAGAGATATGGTAGTTATGTTTGATTTATTGTTATTTTGAAACTCTGGATCTCTCTCATCCGGTTCTGATTAGTATTTAAATAATGTTTTGATCTTTGTACTGAAGATTAAAATAGTATAAACTGAGTTAAAAACAATATGATCGATTAGTAAAAATGCCCTCAAAGTGTTTCCTCTTGTTTGCCAACAAGGTCCATTTACCTGGGTTTTACAATCATTTTTGGTGTTTGTATTGTGGGATGAAAGATGCTTTGACAATATTATGTGAATTGGTTTGAATTTGACCCTTTTTATTCAAGTTTTACATTGTCTGTGTGAAACACTTACAATTACAAATGATGTAAACAAATGTTGAATTGTCCAGTTGTCATCTTTAAGAGGATGGTATGTTTGTTATTGGTTGCTTTGTATCCAGGTTTTCTTTTTCAATGATGTGAACTCATAGAAACACAAATCTATAAATATACTGTACATGAAATGTTAAACAAGAGAAATAAATGTTTGTTTTTTGTACTAAATTGTTGAAAGTGAAGAAGTTGGACTGTTTTGAGCTGCACATGCTTCTTATCAGCTGCGGGAGGTCACAGCTGTCCACACACGGCAGCATTGAATCCTGAATTACAAAGTCATGTATATTTCCTGTGTTGCTCCTGATAGTTGATGTTTAATCGGTCCACTGGTCACACTCATGAGGAGTCGAGGCTGTTTTCAGTCACATCTGTGCATGTTTTCACTTTCTTGAAACAGTTTCAAGTTCTTAATTGGTGAAGAAACAAAAGCCAGCTTTGCTTTGATCTGTTTTCTTTCTCCATTAGTCTATCAGTGAAGTCTCAAGAGGTCTGTGGGTATCTCCTGGGATCAGTTTCTGCCTTCATCCTGCCCCCTCACATCAGCCTGGGGGGGGGAAACGGATGGCATTCATTTCTAGGCCAGGTCGAAGATGGGTTTCCTGTGTTGGATGCACTTGAGTGACTTCTTGTGCTATAAATCTTGTTTCGTGAGAATCCTTTCAACGCTGACTCTTCGCACAGGTTTGTGCATAGAGTCCCTTTACGCTTTTTTTTTGTGGTCAGGATCAGATTCCAACTCCTCAAGTGGATTGCTACCAAGGCGTCATATCCGCTTTCTATTCCACAACCTTTTTGTTTACCTTTCCTTACCTGGACCACTCTACAACTTAGAGGCCATAACATGTCTTGTGATTGTGCACGTGTATAGGGTGTCGGGTATCAGGGTGAACTGATTCAGTAAGACTGAGCATCTTAATATGCACACCACATTAGTTTTCTAAAGCTTCAAAAGGTTGGGTACAGACGTGTGTTCATTCCTTTGGCTGACCAGGGATCCAGTGACTCCTGTCGTCATCTCCTGTTAAGTTCTCGCCTCCTGAAGAGACCGAGGAGATGCGTGTGTTGTAATCTCAGGAACGGCCTGGTCGTCACCAAACTCCTTATTAACTATTCATGGTGGACGCAGGTGCCAAATGGGGCTCTGTGTGTCGACTTTGAGAGGACAGTAGGTGTCAATGTGAGGAGAAAAGTAAACCCCAAGACCTAGACTAGAGGAATGGCTCGTCTAATTCAATACGAGTTGGATTCTCAGTTTGAAACCGCAGCAGCTTGATGGATTGTGTTTTAGGAGCTGCTAGAACCCATTTCAATCAAAATATACTGGATTTTTGTAAGAGTCCAAGCATTAGTTGAACTACTTTGATGATCAAGTAGTTCCAACAAGAGGGAAGTAAACGGATGAGGTAACGCCTGAGGAATAAATACTTTGCTTTGTTTTTTGTGGATTTGTCAGCATGGACCCTCCAGTCGTCTCTGTGTCCAGGGTGGATGTGGACGTGGATCTTGGTTTTGCCCTCTTCTTCTTTTCCCTGCTCTGCTTCTTCTTGTTGGTGACCATAGTCCGCTGCGGTCAGATGGTGCTCGACCCTTACAGTAACATCTCTGTCGCGACGTACCAGGAGGCACAAGCAGAGGAGTGATGGACCTAAACATTAAAGCCTACAGTAACGCCATCTATTCAAACGTTGCGATAACAAAAATGTGTTTCCTCCAGTCACAGAATATGTTTCGGCTTCTATTATGACAGTGGTGGAGTTTTGTCTTCCACTTTCTC